>NC_134216.1:30416000-31020000 GCF_965140235.1 Caretta caretta
GTTATTGCCACATGAGCCAATAAGCATGGAAAACCTATAGTTTTGAGTGCTATCAATCAAGAGATGTCTGCACCACGTGTGTATATAACATTTTCAGCTGCATTAGACAAAAAAAAATCTCTTAGCAATATGATGTTTGTTTAATCTTCATTAAACAGATCTCTTCTTATCGATAAATCCCTCCTTAGGGCACACTCACTAATTTTAGACACAACACCTATATCTTACAGTCAACAAAGTGAATTTGCACTCCAAATTATACACAACAAAACATACCATTAATTTTCCTTTATCATATTACAGGTCTCAGCCTGTAGCTATACACTGTCTGGTGTCTTACCGGGGTGAAAAGTGTGATGTCATTACTGTGTAAGTGAATATTTTGTAAATTTGATATTTGTAAATGACCTCTAAAGTGCACACTTGTATGAAATGAACTGAGAGTTCTATATTGGCTGGTTCAAACAGGAAATCCCCAGGCTGAGCCAGGAACTTGCAGTCAGTTGGGCCATGGTTAGGCAACTGCAAAAAAGTAAACTGAAGGCAGTATTAAGAATATTGTTTGTGTGGGATAAGTTATATGTTGACATGGGTGATCTAGAAGAACTCCCTAGATAACAGTCTCCCTAGGATAGAAGTAGTAACAGTTCCCAGGTGGCCTTCTGGACACTGTGAAACTGGTTCTGTACATTCCTCTGCCACAGACTTCCTTGGACAAGTCACTTAGTGCTTTCCCCACCAGACTCTCTCATATTCTTTCCTTCTCACTTTGGCAGAAGAGTTGATATTGCCCTATCTTTGGAACAGTTACGCCCTTCCCGAAGCCTCTCTTCTTCGTCTCTGCTGCAGTGCGAGAGGGCGAGGCTGCAGCATTGTACCCTTCCAGCCTCCAGGATTTTAGCTAAGTGTTGATGCATTAACCTGCCCACATTGAGTGCCAACCTTAAGGAAGTAGAAGGGAGAGCAAGCACTTGAAAAAAAGGCTCTTGTGGAAGCGATGTGCACAAGAGACTGTGGAAGCCAGAGCCAGTGCAAACATAGAGGACATGGTTGTGGATGGTCCTAGACTGTGAGGATCCAGTGATTTGAGGGTCAGGAGTAGCCCAAGCACTGCACCTCAATTTCTCCCCTGTAAAATGGATGATGTGAGATTAAATTCATGAGTGTTTGTAAAGTGGTTTGCGATCCTCTCATGGAAAGCCCTACAGGAGTGCAGATCACTATTATTATTGATTAACCAATTGCATTTGGAACATCTTATACTCCACTAAGTCTTCTATGTAGCAATTATATGCTATTTCTAATCACACTTCTTGAATTCTTAGCAGGTCTATCGGAGCAGGACCTACAGCTTGCCATACAGCTGTGGCATCTTGCAGAACCCAAGTACTCAAAAAGGTTTTTGTTCTGGTTTGGGTTTTTTGCTACAGGACACATTCCATGTGGCATAGTTACAAATTTTGGATCTGAATATCTCTTGACAATATTACTGGAAATTGCATGCAAATCTATTGTTAGTTGGATTAGATTGCCAGTGTGGGGCGAAAAAAAAATCAAGCCTGTGATTTATGCATCAATAATTCCATCATTGATGGGCTTAAATGCATACATAATTTTCCCTCCCATGTTTTCAATATATTTTAATAGAATTCCAATAGATTTGAAAATGCCTGTTACTTTCAGTTGTTCTGGGTGATCTCTGTGGTCTCCACATTCCTAATGCTACCTCACATGGGTAAACAGTCCTCATACAATCTTTACCTGCCTCAGGCAAGAAGACAGTGATCATGTTCTCTTAGATCATGTTCATCTGACAGTACTTTGTCCAAAATGAAGAAACACGAAACTCTCTTACCTCCCTTTCACTCCCTGCATTTGTGCATGGGAGACCAGGCTGGGTACAGTCTCTTCTGCTGCCCTTCTGAGCTGCTCACTGGGCTACAGAAGCCTGCACATGATCAGAGAATCACTGTAATCAGGAGGAAGGACATAAAGAGACAGGCACAAAACACTAAATAGCTTCACTGCTTAAAATCAACACTGTTTTACCAGATGGCTTTACACCTTGTTAATAACTGTTTCCTCCTTGGACAATCACACTCTCCTAAGAGGTTCTGACAGCTAGGAAGAGATTAGTTTAGTCACTGACTTCCAATGAAATTATTTAAAGAGCCTCATAGACAAATTATCTTTTAATGTCTCTACTGACATTAAAGTCTGAGGTCTAAATCCTTCTGTTACCTATCGGAGTGTGAGGAGAGGGAGCGATGGAACTCCTGCTCCTTTTAAAAAGAGCAGTTTCACCCAGGTTACATTTGTTCCACACCACAGTTTATCTGTTGGGTGGTTGGAGACAAGCCCACAACTCCTAGCTACCTACATCGCACTTTGGAGGTGCCATGGGGGTATGGTATCTGGGCACCCCTTCCTAAACTGTTGTGTGCTGGATCTGTCTTCTGCACTGCTGTTGCACAGGTGCACTGGGGCTGGAGGGCTGGCAACACTCCCTATGTACTCTTTCCACCCATTGCATTCACATAACACAGAGATGGATTTTCCCTTGAGTTTTCAGGAAGTGACACTTAAGTTCTCTGTAGAACTAATAAGCAGGAACTGTTATAGGTAATTAGCATCCAGACAGCCCCATGCTACGTATAGTTCATTATGTAACAGGACTCTTCTATCTTCATGGAGGGATTGATTTTATTAGTGTACCATTGTTGCCAATACCTATTATCAGTTTTCATTTCACAGACAGTATTCAAAATTAGAAGCATAGAAACCTGCCCCTGTAGCCAGAGATGGTTACAGTTTGATAGTACAAACTAAGCATGTACTTGAATGCAGTCACAGTTACAATATGCGTTTCAAAAGACTGGCATTGTGCCAGCTGTTAGACCAGAGAGCATCACCTTTCACAGCCCTAAGTCCAAGGATACCTGGGCTCAGTTCCATTTTACTGCCTAGCAGAGACAAGTTAAGATAATTTCAGAGCTGCCTGGGATCAAAGATAAATATAACCAATGCCCCACATAATATCAGATGGAACATAAGAGAGCACAGAACACTAAAATGCAGACCATTAGAAAACTATTCTGGACACCTGTTGTGTAGAAAGAAATTATTGTGACAAACAAAATTAACAAAGGGTACTTTGGTACAGGCTGGCAAAGTAATGGTAGGTGGTCCCTTATTCCCTTCCCTCTGAATTGACTCTTCTACCCCTGTTAGGTTATTGAACTTTAAACCCTGTGCTACATCAAAGGAAACCCAAGAACAAGAAAATAAAATATACCTAAATCCAATTTAACAATCATAGTAGCTACAAAGTCATCTACGGGGTCAACATGAAATAGGCTTCAACAAACTTAAACGTGAACCGTATCAAAATGACAAGTACTGGAGCAAAAGAAAGGAATATGCTTTATTGGTACATTACTTCACTGGGAAGCCATAGTGCTAAATCAGAGGCTTCCCTAGCATCAGCTGATGAAAAAGCCTCTTCAGTTATAGATACATTATTTGCGTGCATCCTCAAAATAACACTGAGTTTGCCAGGGAAAAATAAGATGAGCTGTGACCAAAAACCTCAAGTTCTGCTTTACATCTCAGAGTTAAGTGAGTCTCTTAGAAGTGCTGGGGATGTCACTAGGTGTAGATGAACAGATTTGGATAAAATAAGAATGCCTAGATCCCAATCCTCTTTTCAAAAATCACATTAAATTATGTCCAAACTTTTGGGGTAAAATCTTGATCATACTGAAGTTAATGGAAGTTTTGCAATTGATGTAAATGGAGCCAGGACTTCACTCTTGAGCTTTACAATCATTCTTCATTTTTGATTTTTATTTTGCATTTAATTTTCCAGGCTCCTTCCTAGATCAAAAGGAAGAAGTACTGGAAATTTGAAGAAGAAAACCTGTGTTTGAATGATTTTTCCATCTAACTTTGCAGACCCAAAAAGTTCAGCTGAGCTTTGAATAAGCAAACTTTTGGATGCTAGTTTGAAATTAATCTCCAAACATTCTATGGTTCATGCAGTGCATATCGTTGGAAAAAAATTATCTAACTTTCACATCTTCATAAAATGGATCAAATGCTGTCTCCTTGCAGCTCCTTGGATCTTGTTACAATCACATACCAGGACATTAGGAACTATTATTGAACATGAAGACTGTGTTGACTGTTGCTGGATATTTTAATGTGCAATGGAAGAGATTTCAACAATAAGAAACTAACGGAGATAGTGGGACCACAAGCCTATGGTAGTCTCACTATATGGACCATATACTAATAGGAAAACACAATTACTCTAATGTTCTTCCCCCTTACTTTTTTCTTTTGTGGTCTCTTTTGTGGTCCCTTTTGCCTCTAAGTGCTTATTAGCCTCAGTAACAAGTAAACTGTGACCTTTCACTCTTATCTCCAAATTCACAGCTTTCAAATTTGTCACAGTTAGCTGAGAATTTCTTATTAATTACTACAAGGTGTTCTAGAAGGAGTCTAAGTGCTGCATTATCAATTTCATTCCCATGAGGAAGCATCTTGGAAAGTCTCTAAAAACTCACATCATTAAGAGTGTTGTTTCTTTCTTAACTTTTTTTTAAATGAAGAAAAATGGCAAATTTTATGGAGCAACATTTCATAAACATATTTTATTGCCCAGTCAATAAAATATTACCTTTGAACTATTACCTTTGAACTCCAGGAGGACGGGTGAGGTCCCAGAGGACTGGAGAAGGGCAAACAAACATAGTACCTAGCTTTACAGAGGGGAACGAGGATGACAACCTGGGAAATTATAGACCGGTCAGCCGAAATTTGATACCCTGGAAAGATACCAGAACAAATTATTAAACAATCAGTTTGTAAGAACCTAAAGGCTAGAAGGGCCATACGGAATAGCCAGCATAGATTTGTCAAGAACAAATCATACCAAACCCAACTAATTTCCTTCTTTGACAGGGTTATTGACCTAGTGGCTGGGAGCAGCAGTAGACAAAATATAACTTGATTTCAGTAAGATGTTTGATATTGTCCCACATGACCGTCTCATACTCATACTTGGCATTGGTGAGGCCTCAGCTGGAGTATGGTGTCCAGTTCTGGGTGCCATGCTTTAGGAAAGATGTAGATAAATTTGACAGAATCCAGAGGAGAGCAACAAAAACAATAAAATGTTTAGAAAAACAGACCAGGAGAAAGGTTTTTAAAAAAGGCGCATTTAGTCTTGAGAAAGTAAGACTGAGGCTGGACATGATAATAATCTTCAAATATGGTAAGGACTGTTATTAAAGAGGCCTGCGATCTGTTGTTTTCCATGCTCAATCACAGGCACTGGTTTCCTCCCTTCCCCGGGGTTGCTCAACCATTGCTCTGCCCCTTCCCCCAAGACCCTGCCCCCACTCCGTCCTGCCCCATTCTGCTCCCTCCTCTGAGCCTGCCCTGCCCTCACCCCCAACAGTGCCTCCTGAACAGCTGATCACGGTGGTGGGAGGCATGGGGAGGAGCTGATCAGCGGGGCCCGCCGGTGGCGGGAAGCATTGTGGGGGGGAAGGGGAGGAGCTGATGGATGGGGCTGCCAGTGGGTGCTGAGCACCCACTATTTTTTTAAGGGTGCTCGAGACCCAGAGCACCCACAGAGTCAGTGCTTATGTGTCTAGTGACAGTACACAAGAACAGCTATATTACGTCAGACCAATGGTCTAGATAACCCAGTATCCTGTCTCTGACAGTGGTCAGAGCCAGATGCTTCAGACGGAATAAACAGCGCAGCACAATTTCAAGTGATCCATGCCCTGTCATCCAATCCCAGCTTCTGGCAGCTGGACGGTTAGGGAAACGTGGAGCACGGGGTTGCAACTCTGACCATTTTAGCTCATAGCCACTGATGGACCTATACTCCATGAGCTTATATAATCCCCTTTTTTTTTAAACCTGTTATACTTTGGGCCTTCACAACATACCCTGGCAAAGCAAGTTCCACAGGTTGACTGAGTTGTGTGATGAAGTACTTCCTTTTGTTTCTTTTAAACCTGCTGCCTATTAATTTTATTGGGTAGCCCCTGGTTCATGTGTTATATGAAAGGGTAGATAACATTTCACTATTCACTTTCTCCATGCCAGTCATGATTTTATAAACCTCTCTCATATGTCCCCTTAGTCATCTCTTTTCTAATCTGAGCAGTCCCAGTCTTTTTAATCTTTCCTCATATGGAAGCTGTTCCAGACCCCTAATCATTTTCATTGCCCTTCTCTACATCTTTTCCAGTTCTAATATAACCTTTTGGAGATGGAGTGACCAGCATGCAAGGTGTGGGTGTACCATGGACTTATATAGTGGTATTATGCTATTTACTGTTTTATTAGCTATCCCTTCTCTAATGTTTCCTAACATTTTATTTACTTTTTTGGCTGCCCTGCACACTGTTTGCAAAGAACTATCCTCAAAGACTCCGAGATCTCTTTCTTGAGTGCTAACAGCTAATTCAGACACATCATTTTGTATGTATAGTTGGGATTATTTTCTCCAGTGTGCATTTGCATTGATCAACACTGAATTTCATTGGTCATTTTGTCACCCAGTCACCAAGGTTAGTGGGATCCCTTTTTCACTCTTTACAGTCAGCTGTGGACTTAATTATCTTGAGTAATTTTGTATCATCTGCAAATTTTGCCACCTCATCTCACCCCTTTTTTCAGATCATTTATGAATATGCTGATCAGCACAATCCCAGTACAGATCTTTGGAGGACCCAACTATTTATCTCGCTCAGTGTGAAAACTGACCAATTTGTCTTCTATCCTTTCTACCCTTTGTCTTCTATCTTTTAACCAGTTACTGATCCATGAGAGGATTTTCCGTCTCCCATTACTGCTTAATTTGCTTAAGAGTCTTTGGTGAGGGACAAGGTAGGACAAGAAGTAATGGGCTCAATCTACAACAAGGGAGATGTAGGGTAAATATTAGGAAACACTTTCTAACTGTAAGGGTAGTTAAGCACTGAAATAGGCTTCCAAGATCTGGTCTACACTGGTGGTGGTGGGGGGGGCAGAATTGATCTAAATTATGCAACTTCAGCTACGTGAATAACGTAGCTGAAGTCGACATACTTAGATCTACTCACCGCGATGTCTTTACTGTGGTGAGTCGACAGCTGACGCTCCCCCGTTGACTCCGCCTGTGCCTCTCACTCCGGTGGAGTACCAGAGTCGACTGGAGAGTGCTCGGCGGTCGATTTATCGTGTCTAGAGTAGACGCGATAAATCGACCCCTTCTGGATTGATTGCTGCTCATCAATCCTGCAGATAATGTAGACAAGCCCCAAGAGAGGTTGTGGAATACCCATCACTGAAGGTTTTTAAGAACAGGTTGGACAAACACCTATCAGGGATAGACTAGGTTTATTTGGTCCTGCCTCAGTGCAGGGGGCTGGACTTGATGACTTCTTGAAATCCCTTCCAGCCCTACATTCCTATGATTCTATAGCTTATGAGATGCTAGGAATCTTGGAATACCTCTAAAGAAACAAAGAATTTCCACTCAATGTTTTAACATTAGAGCTTTACGTTGAAAAAAGGAATCAAGGAATCAGTGGTAGCTTTGGGTTGTTTTCTTTTTTAACAGCTATTTCTAAAACCCAACATATTTCATTTATATCATCTTAAATGTTCTGGAACTTCTACTGTAGGGAAGCCTATAGTCAGTTGAATTCATTCTGCTGTAGAATGCTGTATAGGTGCAGATCTTCTGGTTTTATACTCCTACATCTGTGAGTGGAACACATTGCAAAAAGGATGTTTTCTGCAGCAATTGCATCACAGACTAGCATAAAACTGTGCACAAAGAGTATTTCCTTGTTCTTCACAATACTAAGGAGCTGTTTTGAATTTCCCGCATGTAGATTCTAAATACTTAGTAAAATAGATGCAGTCATTCTAACTCCAGCCAGATGCCAGGAGGTGACCACATGTGGTGGATGTTCTTTTGCTGATTACCATGCAGCAATGTACTTGTCCTGAGCCAGGCAGAGACCAAAAAAAGCACATATGCAGTAATCAAGTACGTAGAGATAAAAAGCCTCAAGTGGTACATAAGTGATGTAAGCTTTTCACAAGGAATCTAAGGTGGATTCTATTTTAATATGTTACATTTTGTTTGGTTAATTCAGACACATTTGAAAAATTGCATTGTCTGTTTCAAATGTGAAAACTCTCAAGAAGGTACTTAAAAAGGGAACAAATATAAATCTGAATCTTGAACATGAAGAGTTGTAAGTTCTTGCCCATACTGGTGCCCTTACGGGTCTCATGGGGCCAGTCTGGAGATGCACCAATGCAGCAGGAGCACGCTGAGGCTCTGTGAGGCAGGCACACTGCTACTGCACAAGTCACAGAAGAAGAGAAGCTTCTTGTGGTCTCTCTTTTCCCTTGGCCATCTGTGCAGGGGCAGACACAGTCTTTAAATGCCCTGATACATTTTTTTCCCTTCCACTTGAATCATGATGTAAATCTGTATTTCCTTTTACATCTAAAACTCTTGCTGAAGTCAGGAGGAGTTTCTGGGCATAAAGAATGCAGGATAGAGCCCCAAATGTAGAAGAGATTCTGAAAGGAATATGCGGGGGGGGAGGGGGATGCCAAGTAACTGGAAATAAAACATTTTATTTGAGTAATTAATTTAAAATGAATTAAAACAATGTAAGATATAGTTTAAAGCTTGCAATTTATAAAGACTATGCAAAGAAACAGGTGTGATTATTATTAGCCCTTTCCATTAATTATTGGCAGCATCTTTGCAGTTTAATGAAAGATGATAATTACTACCCTGCTCTCTAATATGCCTTATTAAACCTCAACTTCAGATTTAAACAATTAAAAACTGATTTATACATTCCTCAATTAAATATTTTGTGCATTAATCACTGTTAAAAATAACTGATATCTAATTTGAACTATTGTGTAACATGCTAATAATTTAATCTAAGGTTATAAAACTATTTTCAATGCACTCAAAGAACAAGCATCGTTGTGTTCATAACTATAACATTCAGCTTTAAGGGCTAACAACCAGTTATCCTCAACTTCTAATGAACATTTATCATCTTTAAAATATTTTCTTGTTGAAGTATAAAAACATTTAATGCAAACTATCTTAACTCAGTGAAACTCCTTAACTGTAACATCTTGCTGGCACATTCATATTTTAATTAACAACAACAAAGTGAGTGCATTTAGTTGGAGAGGTATTCATTTAGGAATTATTGTACTTAAAGACATTGAGATGGTAGATGTTTTAAAACTCTTTGGTGCTGTGTACATGCAGGTTTGGTTTTGGTGGGCTTTTTAAGTATGATTTGATTGGTTATAATGCCACCAAAATCCACAGTACTTAATTTAGCAAACCTTCTGATAGTGAATGAACAAAGGTAAAAATAACAGGCTAGTTATAAACTAGTACTATGATGATGACATTGTAAATTATTTAAAAAGGGCATATTCAGTGTGACCATAGAGCTATCAATCATAATAGACATTGATGAGAAAAAGAGGTTTCAGTCACTTCCTATCTGCCATGAGAACAATTCTATCTCACAGGTAGCTATGAAGTGCCGGGTGACCTGATGTCACTTGCATTGTTGCTCTACCCTTTGAACGGAGAGAGTAGATTCTCTCAATATTAGAATCGAATGAGTAAATAAATTCTCAGTTCACTGCCACACTCCTTCAGAGTGCACACTTCAATTTGTCTAACAATAGAGAGGACAGAAAAGCAGAAATCTCTTAAAGCATGGATGAATTTTTTATGGAATGTTCAAATCCAGCTGCAAAGAATGGAGTTTTAAATGGTAGCAGCACTTCTTTTAGCAGTAGCCCCTAGAGACAAAATCTTCTGGAAATGTTTTGTGTTGAATTCAGTCCTTTCCAAGCATACATCTTTTGCTTTCCCTTCCAGGGAAACTCTGCTTTTACCGAATTGTTCCATTGTAGCATTCACATTGATCTTTTGGATATAAAATGAAAACATTCCCTTTATCTTTAAAATACAAAGTAACAGTGAATCATCAGTTCCAATGGCTTAAGTTTTGAAAATATCTAGTGAGAAACCTGTTTAAACTCTCCTTTAAAAATGAAGCAAATATTGCAAGTGAGAAAATGACTTTTGAGTAAGAAGCTCTTCCAACTTTTAATTTGTGTTGGAGTAATCTAGAATAGAAACTCTCACCATATGCCCACACATAATTATATTCTGTATTTTCACCCAGATTGCATGTTTCATTATCGTTGCTTCCTCTAATTAGTTCACATGTTTTTCTTAAACTGCAAAAGAACAGAATATGCACAGATTTCAAGCATTAAAAAGCCAATGAGACTAAAGTCCAGATTCACAAGTATATTACTTCCCTATAGTCTCCCAACCTTCAGTGAGACAGCTCCTGAGGCAGCAGTGCTGTATCATTAAACATGAGCACCTACATTGCAAAGAGAAAATATCGCATGTTGTGATATTGAAGTATGATGCCTCCTTGTCTTTTTCTCATCCCATTCAACTTTGAATTCTAAGTGTGTTTGCATTACATTGTGAACTTGTTGTATGGTTTCCAGGGCTCTGCCCACTACTCATCTTTATTCACTTCCCCACCCCAACAATATTCTCTGGAAGTCTATTCATCTCTGCGTAACCTCATGCACCACTCTGAAACCGTGCTTCACCACTTAATTGTTAATAACAGGTAAATCAAAGGTAAAAGAGAACTAATTAATTTTCCAGCTCAGTTTTATTTTACTGTTACTGTTTTGAGAAAATATAACAAAACCCCATTAGTGTTAAGGTAAGACCATGAAACAACATAATATAATGCAAGAAAGACATTTAATAGTGTAGAAGAATGTTAAATTACTAATTAACTCCAAGTTACTGTATAAGAAAGCATAGTAATTTACAGGATTATTGCAATATGCAGCTTAGATTGCCACAAGGGTCAGCTAGGGAGCATTTCTTTCTATATTTTTTTCAGTGTGGTGGTTACAGTAAAATCCTTCTCACATTAAAATGTACTGTCCTTACCCACAGTTCATTGCTGCTAATTAGCAGCAGTTGAGATTTTCCTAGCAGTGATTTTTTTCTATGTTAAATTGCCAAATGTTACCAACTGCTCAAGATTCTCCATGCACAAAGTGTCCAGCTGCCCACCCTGCTCCAGAACGGTGCGTCTTTCAACTGTTTCTTGTCTAGTTTAACATCTGTGCAACGAAAACATTAATCAAATTATTTGTACTGCTTTTGTTATAGAAAGGCAGGTTAACAAAAGTGTTGTGGTTTCTTTGGCTAAGCTCATCACCTGGTAGAGGACTAAGAAATTCCAATTTTTCCCTTTTATTTCAAACATACACTACACTGCTCAAACACAGTAGGGCTTTTAAAACTGGAATCTCTCCAATATATTTCTTGTTCAAAATCAAGTATTTCCACAAGCTATTTAAACTTTTATTTAAGCAAGAAAGCAAGGAGAGGCATCTTTTAGTTTTACCTAAATATATAAGAAAAAATGCCATAACTTTGATTAATAATTGATTAAATAAACCATCCACACATCAAAGACAGGAAGAAGAGCTGTTCCACAGAAAGGCTAGACTATCAAATAGCACTTTGTTGTCTTAAACATTGCTCAGATCTGCAGCATTACATAGCACATTGCACTTTAATGTTTGAAGTTATAAGTGACAGTTTTGTTTTTGTTTTTAAAGGAAAACGGAATTAGCTCTTTTTCTTCATAATTAAATACTAGTAGGATTAAAACACTGAAATTTTGAGATAATACTAAAGCCTAATCATTTCCTCTCTGTTTCATAGGCTTTATGACTAATTTATGTTTAACCTTCTTGAGATTCTATGATCGAAATACAATTTTTTTTTAAATTCAAAGCAACTGTCACTGGTGTCCAATACCAGGGCAAAAGGGCTTGAACGCTTTAAAATGTTTTAAAATTGAAAGAGGCTATATGATGTTCTTCAACACCTGTTAACTACAATCAGAGAGGTCATGAAATGATTACTAATTGCTTTGTTAAAATTAACCCAATGGAAGGGTACTCTATCATTGCACCTGTTATGTAGTCATCATGGTTTAGAGTTTTGTGCAACTACTGTTTCATTTCAAAGAAGCATCAATGCTTTGTATTGCAATAAATTTCCCAGGACTGCCTAAGAGCAGAAGGGCACTGCTCCCCAGTCTGTATTTTATCTGTTAGGCTTCTTTTTATTTTCAGAACTCGGCTGAAATATTAAAAAATAAGTGAATTCAGTTGTGCTTCATTTGCACATGAAAAAGGATTGTAAAATTTACCTGTGACATGAGTGTAAAATTCATTGTGCTGACAAGAATAAATCCATTCAGTCTGTGATCAAAACTGTAGCCCAAGGGTAACACGGAACAAGTGTCAACCACATTTTGCTCTAAAGTGCCACAAAAATCCCCCCTAGGAATTCCAGTCATGATGTTCTAAATCTATATTTATATAAGGATTACAAAAACAATATGAAGGGCATCTAAAAGGCAGAGAAACTAGATTTTCTGGATTGTTATTAGTTTAAGAACTATTTGGTTTAAATTTTTTCTCCAAAATGTGACATTTGTAATATTATATTTCATAATAAAGTGCATTATTCAACTCTTACAAGTATCTCTCCCCCACCAAGCATGCAGGGATCTGCATGTAACTCCCGTTAGTATTATTGATGTTGTGCATGTTTGTAGACATATGCATCTCGGTTAGATTCCGCTTCTTTTTTGGTAGCGGAATGCTGACACCCTAAGTGATTAAAATACATTACAGTGCATATTGAACAGTATAACAAATATAAAAGGTCTAACATTTTAGATATATAGAATTTGTTCTGCAGAGATCAGGCCAAAACTGCAATTGAGCAGGGCACTTAAGCACATACTTAAATACACCCCTGTAAGGCTAAGGATCTAAGTGCTTAATTCCCCATTAAATTCAATGGACATAAACATGTGCTGTAAACTAAGCCCATACTTTAATGCTTTGCTCAACAGGGATGGACTTAAGCATGTGCTTAATTACTTTGTTGAAAATCCTTAAATCCTCCTTCACACTTCTTAGCCCTCCCTCAGGCAAAACTCCCATGTGGCCAAATCCTGAAAGAGGCTAAAGCACCCCCAACACCCAGTGAAATTAATGGAAGATGTGGGTGCTCAGCACCTCTCAATAGTATGTTAACTGTCTTCAGTTAGAATTTTCTCTGTGTAGAAACTGCAGGATTTGGCCCACAGTAAGAAAACAACTGCAGATGTTCAGCACCTTTAGGGTCAGGCCAAAGGTGAGCAATTAATTATTTTTTCAATCTATGCTTTATTTCAGACCTCCCACTCATTTCAATGGGTGTTCTGCCTGTTAATAACAGAAACATCCATTCCTTTAAATTAATCATGTGAATACTTAATAGATCATTATTTCAATAGCTACTTGGAGAAAGTCACAAAGAAAGAGAAGCAGACAGAGTTAGAAAAATGTATTAGAAAAAAGCATGTTTTAAAATTGTAAGCATTATTTCTGTACTTTAAAAGGGATATATAATTACATTTGGATAGACAAGAATACTACACTCTGTATGACCCAGAAAGTTTCTGGATAGTAGCTGATAATCATTGGTTGTTTTACCAACAATAGAATAGCTCCATTGTCTCTACCAAGCAGAGATGGCAAACTGCAAGCTTTATCTTCCTATTTCTATACTAGCATCAGTTTAATATTATTTGAAAATATTAAATCAAGTCCATGGTTACAGAGACCATGTGCACACATGAGAGAGAGGGAGCACACTGATGTGCAAACTACATATGTGAACTCAAACAGAAATGTATCATAAAAATAAACAGATTGCTTGGCATAATAAAATATTTAACATGTACCTTTCATTCCCAGGCAGTACCATATACCCACACCATTTTTGCATTAACAAAATTTAAAATATGTGAGTATTAGTTTCCTAGAAATTTGCAGTTTGCTTTAAAAAGTGAGCTAAGTGATCTTAAAGCATCATATACAGCTGTTTTCACTATGCAGAATCAGATTAAAAAATTAGGAAAACTAATAATTTGAAGGATTAAATATATTACAGATGTTATTAGGATTCTGAATAATGACTGCATCTGTTCAGATTTTCTACAATACAGCTGCAAATCCTTCTTCCTCTAAAACTAAAAACCCAGCTAAGTGTATTTTGTTTCAATTTACACCCCTACTGAGAGCTGCCACCCTCTAGAAGGTTTTTGAGTGACAGCAGTGGTCCTTGGAGTGGACCTCTCTCTGACACCTTCCCCAGCAGGATGCCATGCATCTCCAGGCCTGCAGGACTTTCCCCTGCTGAGTAGGCCTGGCTTGTAGCTTCCCTCCCTTATTTGACCACTGACATGCTGCGCTGACGCTAACTGAAATAAGGATATAATAGGAAAGATACATCTTAAGTAAGGCACTGGGCCATAATTGAAGCGGCAGGGACGTCACCGTCAATCTATAACGTTCTGTCTTCTTTGCAGCAAGCCTAATATAGATAACTCAAAAAATAATCATACTGATGCTGCATACTGTTACCAGTCAATTAGATCTAGTGATTCAAATCTATGCAGTTGGTAAATAATCTCGAGAAGATGCCTAGGACCAGCATACTTATCTGCTTCTACAGATTCAAAATGATTTTCCAGTTCACATATGGAAAAATGATAATGTATGAAGGAGAAGATTGTGAGACTCCAGAATTATTGTATTAGTATTGTCATTCATAACATTCATCATTAATTTTATAATCTTGAATAATAAAAAAGAAAATCAAGTTGTTGCTTCCCCAAAGGCAGTAACATTGTCTGTATCCTTGTGAAACATCCTAATCTTTTATATAGCATGCTATGAATGCCAAAAAATCAACTATTTAGCTAGTTAATGTGGACCTGATTAAACAGCTCCAGTCAAAATTAAATTTGTAGTAATCAAGTACTGAAGGATTAAATAAAAGAAACAACAAGATTCAACCTTATTATGAGTTATTTACTCTCTGTAGAAATACTCTAGACTTCATAGCATATGCTGTTCATTTTTTGTCCGGTTATACCGAAAGAAGGACAGGACACATTTGATATGGTTTTAAACAGGCCACAACTTTATTATGAGATGTCTGGGGCTACCCGGCAGATAAAAGTCTATAGTGCAGGTAACCCCATGTTCATTCAATTACTTCCCATGGGGCGGAAGGTGAAAAAAGCCCAATCCACCTAGGTCAATCTGATAGCAAGGGAAAAAAATCCTTCCCAGCCCTCCTAAAAAGGGCTGTTTAGTGCAATGCCCACAGCAGATCTTGACCAAACCTGGCTCTTTACCACCTAAAGGGAAGGGAGGGTGGGTGCTGTCTCAGCATGCTCCATGTAAAAGGGGGCTTCACCATGCAGGCTGCCCCTTTTAAACCCTTCTGCCCCTCCAGTTCCTAGGGGATGAGTCAGTGTCATCACACTGGCTGCTTGTCCCCTTCTGCAGCAGTTTGACCTCTCCCCACTCTGCCCCACGCCATAAAGCACAGTTCCCTTCATTCGGTCAGCCAGCCAAATTCCCTCCCCCGCCTAAAGTTACAGCGTGGTCATTGTCCTTTCAGGATGAAACTCAAAGTAAGCTTCATTTTACTCTTGAATGAAATACACTGTAATCACATGGAATACATGAAGAAAGCGTGTACAGGTAATCACAATGGAACCATATTTATACATGCAGAATAAAAATAACCACTGGAATTATATGAAGTATGTAACAACAATTATATCAAGCAACTTTCTAAAGTCATTACAGCCAGTAGTTAGCTCTGCCACACCACTGTCCAAGTTTCTCTCTTTAGCAATAGCCTACGAGACCCCTGGAAGTCATGCCAAAATATATCTTCTAGTTTGGATAACAGTAGAGAAAAGGAAATGAGAAAGTAAGAGACGTTATGCTGAGAAAACTCATACAGCTAAATGCTGTAGTTGCATTTGAACATAAGGCATTATATTTGTATTTTCTACATAAACATTGCTTTCAGACTACACTGAGAATTCAAAACTATCCAGTTACTGTTTTCTTTCACTGGGCCAGTTTCATTTTGACTTTATGATTGTTTTGAAATCTATTTGGCCACAAATACATCCATGGGAGCAAAACATTTTATTGCTGTAATAAAGAATAATTTGGACAAAAGGGGCTGCATATGGTATTCCTTGTATATACAAACTCCAAGAGAGGTCAGTGCAAAGTTTGGGTGTACAAGGAATGCATTATCTAGCCCAATATGTGATTTATGTTTTTGACAAAAAAAATTTAGTCAGGTTAATGAGTACAGTTTATACTCCGCATTTAGGCTGTTCCATCAAGGTGTTTAAATACACTGAAGTTTATGTTGCTTAATGTTAGGTGTATGCTTATGCACTTTGCTAAAGAGAACAGAATTTACAACACATTGTTACATTGGAAGTATTTTAAATTTTTTTTCAAAATGTGCATTCTGTTAAGACTCAATTGATGAAGTTATTTTTTAGTTGTTTCATTACTCAGTGAGGGTGAAATTCAGCTTGGTTATCATAAAGCCATTCAAGACTCTCCAAATCACTTATGGCCCATGGCATGCGGTGGTCATTTCTAAAACATGCATTTCTCTTAGGGCAGCAGAAAATTTAGTTAACTTCTTGTTAAGGTTCCTCAGATGATTACAAATTGGTTATAATTATGTGATTGTAAATAAAAGACTAACAATTGTATAGTCAAATATAAACTGCCTATGCATTTGAAAACTTGGAAATAGCCACTTAAGAGCTCGTTATGATTTGTGCAAATGATTAAGGATAATACTAACATGTAAAAAATCATCTTACACATTTCACAAGCTTAACTGTGACCCAAAACACATATCCCGGAGTTTTCAACATCTCCACCACTAATGTGTACATTCCAAAAAAAGAAAAATGTTCCTAACTTAAGTTAAGGCTGCTGCTAAGTTCAGCTCAGAGCAAGGAATACAATTACCCTCATCACTAAAACTCTAAGCATTAAAAACTACGGAAATCAAATTTGAAATCACATATGGCATTCCAACACCAACCTTATTACAAAATTCACACTTTCCATTAAAACAGAAATATTCTTATTGACCACACTGAGAGGAAACGCCATCCCCAGTACTCACCTGCCAGAAAGGCTGATTGTCCAGCCACAAAGAGGAACATGCTGAAGCCTCCTAAAGGGTTGCACGGTGACTAATCTCCAGGAGTTCTAGGAAGCATTATGCCTTTGAGATACAATGTCTCCTGAAGTTCATGCTGGGTAGTACAGCTTCACACCAACACATGCCTATGTCCAATAGGCACAATCTGATCCCAATACATTGTCCTTGATTGGATGTTCACAGCTATCGTTATATGGGTGGCATATCCCGGGTATCCCCAATCCTACACTTCATTGCACTTGGGCGCACTGCTGTGGTCACAATATCAGGATCCATGTGCAGACTCTAGCCCTGTTTTTGAACGATAAACATAACTGCTCAAAAATGCATAAGCTTTGTGAAAATAATATAATTCGTGAAAAAGCCTAGTTTTATAAGATTTCCATCTGATTTCAGGATCAAAGATGTTCGGGTCAGCAACAATACTTTGGGATATTTAAGTGAACTGAATCTCTACACTCTTTGAGGTTTCCACATGGCTAACCAACTGTGGAAGGTGTGATGAGCTGACCAGGTTTTGCCTGCTTCAAATAAGATTTCTCCATTTAGAAAGAACTCACAACCTCAAACCTTTCTTCTGAGCAAACTTTACAGTAGACTACAAAACTGCAATATTGTTTTGTACATTTAATAATACATCTGTTATACTTTAAAAACACATTGTCAATTTCAAATCCCACTGCCAATTGGTACATTCTGGGTCCATCTCTAATAATTTGAATGAGTTTAGCACTATTAATCTTATCTGTCTTATCTTATTATCAATCTGGTTGACAAATGAATAGCTACACTATTCAGTACTATACTTCTTGGGTTATTTCAAAATTTAATCATTTACCTTTGATTATTGTTATTTACAGTCTCTTTCATCAGTCTCTCTATCTTGCCTCTTCAAAATCAAATAACTATTACTACATTTTAAAGAAAAAAATATCCCTAGATTACAATGTAATAATGACAAATGGTAATCAAACCTTTCTTTGCCTTTTTGCTCACAGTCTGCCTACCAGATCCATTCACATTTATCTTCCAAGGGTACTCATGGAAATTCTCATTCACAGTTTAGACAGTCTTTTCATCAATATTAAATGACCTTTTGCCTAGATCTCAGTATAGTATTTAATACAATGGACCGTTGCATCTTGCTGGACCTAGTAAAGGTCCGGTTAGAATCTTTAGTATCCATTCAGATCAATTCTCCTTTTCGGTTCTAAGTATATTTTGTGCAGTTGTAATATGCTCTATCTTTCTGGAAGGATTTAAATCTACTGTCTCCGTACTGTTTTTTCTGACATGCCTGAGTGCTGCATCCTTCATCTATTACATGCACGTGTGTGTGTCCTTGCTACTTTTGTGAAACAATTTGTCACCAATCAATCTTTATATTGATGATATGCATCTTCACTTCAATACCATTAGTACTTATTGCTCTTTTTTCTGCCATCACAGTGACACTCAGCACTGGATTCATTTCAGGTTAGCCTAGCTATGCTCATCAGTTCCTGTTGGAATTTGCAATTAAAGACTGTCAAATACAATATTTTTTCAGATTGTTGCTGAGATCACATACATCTTATTAAAGATTTTACTGATCTTATTAATTCTGGACTTAAATCAGAAATTTATTCTAATCATCTCAATGTGATTATCACAAAGCTTTATGATCAAATTCTGATATTCTTATTCACATTGAGTAGCACCTTACTTCTGGGATAAGCTCACTGACGTCAGTGAGACCACTCAAGCAGTAAGAAAATACTCAATGTGAATAAGAGTTCAGAAGCTGGCCACTAAGAAGAGGCCTTCCAATAAATGTCCCAAGCAAATGGTAATTTATATTAAATATATTGTAGCAAAAATGTATTATTGAAATGAATATGTGAAGTGTAACCCTCTACAAAACAATCAGACCATGGCAGGTGCACCTCACAATGATTGGTTGATCCTAATGAGCCATGCAAATTTCATGTTAGTAAATTATAATTAGCCTGAATTTCCCTTTGTTCAATTTTATCCCATTACTCCTGATTATGCCCTCTTGGTCCCTCCTTAACAATTCCTCCTCTGCTTGAGGAGTATTTGTACCTAATTATCATATGCTCTCTTTAGAGTTGTTTAGACAAAGACATAAGAGTATATTTTAAAGATAATGTATTAGTTCTTTTCAACTTTTCTTATAAATCAGTCTCTCTGTCTTTTCATTGCTTTAATTGTACATAATATTCAAAGCACAATCTTACAAGCATCATGTACGAGGAGAAGAAGGGTGGTCCAGTGGTTAGGACACTAAGTTGGGAGAGCAAGGCTCAATTCGTTGCTCTTCCACAGATTTCTTGTGTGACATAGGGCAAGTCACTTAGGGCAAGTTGAAGTCTCAGTCCCCCATTTGAGTTTTTCATGACTCAGTTCTTCTATCAGTAAAACGGGGATAATAATGTTTCTGTACTACACAGGGCGGTTTAAAGATTGTGAGGTCCTCAGATACTATGGTAGATATATGTAGAAAGAGATTATCGCCTTCCTGATTAATTATATAATCTCTGAATCATACGCAATTTTAAATGTCATTGACATTTTGGCCAACATTTTAGACTACCAGTAGTGACATATATAAATTATCTCTCCACAGCAAAAAAGTATGCATTTCAGACCTATTATATATCACTCTAAGTAATGCATGTGCGTATCTCTCATCATTGTTAATGAGAGCTGCACATTCACTTTAGAATATGTGTTTTTAAGATCTCCTTAAAAGTTGAAATGATATCATCATTTAGTTTTATATTTGTCCTCAACATAAAAATATGCAATACATATGCATCGTACTAACGTCTAGCCAAGTTTTCAACTGAAATTCTGACAGGTGCAAAACTACTTCTGCCGCTGCTATTTTGTTGCTTGCACTGCTGACCTCAGGTTTAGCCCTTGTCTCTTTTCTTTTCTCAATCCCACATGTCTAATTTTCAGACTAGGCTTCTTGGCCAATTTTTAATTTTATTTATTTATTTATTTATTTATTTGGGTAAATTGTTTTGGGAGGGATGACCATAACTTCTCTGTTTTTTTTCCTATGTAGTCCTTTCTCATGCCACCATAGAAAAAACAAAATGTAAGGCCTAATCTTGCAGATATTAGGAAAAATTTCCATATGTTTCACTGGGAGTTTTGCTTAAGTAATTACTGCAGGAATGGGCTCAGTATTCCATTTTTTTGTGCAGAGGATCAGATTTCTGACCCCTGCCTTTTTTCTCTCCGTGCCATGCCAGATGATACTTTTGTCTGTACATGTACAAAGGGAATACTTTGACAGCCCCATTTAAAACTTTCTTTATTTTTATTTTTAAAAATTTGGAAAGCATTTTTCTTTTGGGAAAATGGAATAATTGGCAACTATGAATAAATGTGGAGATGAGGGGAAGACGACTAGTGGTTAAATAAAAACCCCTCTATTTAACAAAACTCTTCCATTTATCAATAAAACTTCTGGCTGGCAGGTATCCATACCTTCTGAGGCAAATGTACTTTTTTGAAAAAAAAATAGGCATATCTCCTCTTGTTACATAAAGTCTAAAGCCAAAATCTTAGCCACTTACACAAGCACATAAGGCCAAGAGTACCATAAACATAACAATACCATTGCACTGCCAGCCCGAACTCTGGTGAACAAGCGGCAATGCATCCTGTAGCACCTTACAGACTAACAGATATATTGGAGCATAAGCTTTCGTGGGTGAATACCCACTTCGTCAGATGCATGTACTGGAAATTTCCAGAGGCAGGTATAAATATGCAAGCAAGAATCAGGCTAGGGATAATGAGGTTAGTTCAATCAGGGAGGATGAGGCCCTCTTCTAGCAGTTGAACACCGAGGGAGGAGACAGATCCAGACTAACACGGCTACCCCTCTGGTGAGCAAGAATCTCAATGGTGGGTCTTCCCATCACATCATAGAACAGAAAAGAAAAGAGTGTGTGTTGGAAGCACTGGATCACACACAGAGCAAATCCATAGGGGCCAAATTCCATGTTGGAATTCTAGCAGCATGCAATATACAGAAGTAGCCAGCTGGCTATGAAGGTTATAAAGACCTGAAATACATGTGACTAGTGATTAATTCCCTCAACTACACTATGCATCAGTACAGTTTCTTCAGAGAAAACCCTTTCTATTCAGGCTGCCTTTCTTTTTCATGGATAGGCCATGTTTATTTCCTGGTGCATAATTTCTTATACACTGGGGGAAAAAAGCCCACTCCCCTTGCTATGTCTCTCTGTGTCTCAGCTGCACAGATACATGTGGAACACACTGAGCCGTTCTCTTAAATATTATGGTGTGGAGAAAATCACATTGTGCTTTAACCTATCAACAAAGGAGCAAAGCAATTACAGAGCTAAACAGAGTCCAGGAAGACCCAATAAAGAGAAATCCAAGAAAATTTGGAGAAAATTCTTAAGGGGCCTTCCAATGTTTAATCATGCTTCAGGCCTAAATTAATATGCTGATTCTAATTCAAAAGACTGAACCACAAAGGTACATCTTTGGGGTATTTTTAATAACCACAGTACTACACTGTGAATTAGCAGCTGGTCTGACTGGTATTTTACTACTTCTTTGCTTACTCAAGTAAAGCAGTTAATATTAGTATAATCATCAAACTAACATTAGTCAGACAAAGGGACAGATTTTTTAATGTAGTAATGCAGAAAAAAAATTAAACTAAGATTTTAAAAATTCCTTTGGGTATTACTTGATATAATTTTCCTTGTGTAGTTTCAGTTCCAGAAAAATCTTTGTTATATTCAATCATTTTATACAACAAACAACAGATTAAATGCAACATGGTAGCGCAGTGCAATACTGCATGGGAACAAAGAGGAGATCATAAAGCCTATAATCTAACACAAAAAATATACACGAAAAATATTTAGGTAAATAAATCTGTGCCTTTAAAATCCAGGAAGCTAAAAGTGATGGGAGGCAGAATTTTATTTTCTTTATTTCTTAAAACAGAATGAAACTGCTGGTTATTTATAAAGAATTACCGTTTTCTCATGTAAACCTAAATTATTTTGAAATTTTGCACTCCCATTTGATGTCTATGCTAGCAACTGCATCATGAGAATGAACCATCCTAAAAAAAAAAAAAAAAAGTTTGTATCAGGTACTGCCCTAGGCTTTAAATGGATTTCCTTTAATACACTTTGAGTTCAGTTTTCAAAGATATAACAGCAACTAATTTTCCTTTTAAAAATAGTTTTGGGGCAGAAATTAGAAAGCATTAAAACACCATAATGTCAAAGAATGTTCTCTGCAACTATGTGACCCATTGTTAATGTACCCCTGCAATTGAAAAATTGACCATGGACTCCAGAAGTGACCTAATACAATAAGAGTGCTGAGCATCATCCACTGTTCCCATTAACTTCAACTGGAGTTTCAGTGCTCCACATTTCTGAAACACTCATGCTCATTCTGAACAATTCTAGTCTTCTGTCCCCATTCACTGTTAAACAGCCCCAAACTGCTGCATATGTCCCCATTTTACATCATACCTAACTAAAAGGTCCATATATTACAGTATAAGAAGCACTGAGCCAACTGGCCTCCTGCAAAATTAAATAAAGTGAACATTGTTCACTGTGATCTATGAATGTCCTCCAATAATTTTGAGGGAATATTCCAACCCATGGTGCTGTTCTGCATATCAACATTTCACTTTTGGTTTAGAGAGACAAGAGAGAGAGAGAGTATGCAGAACAATCACAGTGTTACAGCTAAAACTTGATATTTCACTACATTATATAACCCTTAGCACTGTTAAATCATTACCTAAGCTTATGAAAAGACTCTAAGACATTTGATTAACAAATGTCCACTTAGCTAGTTATGCTTAATTGACAGGACAAATCAAGTCTTTTGATTACCTTGCTCAGCAATACACATACACATAAAAAATAGATACACACTGGAAAAAAAATCAAGAAACTTGTGAAAATTTTATATTATGGAATCCTAGGAAGACACCATAGTGGCAAAAGGACATATACATTTTATATAAAAGGTAGCAGGTCATATATTCTACTGTTCAACCAAATATAGAAAATGTATGAAGTCTTCCTATATAAGTTATAGGTATCTTTGAACAGGCACAGAAATACATGACTCCACAGATGACAGAACATGCCAGGCAACACAATACCCAGATGTAACTGAGAGATGTTTATGTTGCATTACTTAACACAGGCCCCACGCCACAATCCTACAAGTTGTTTCATACAGGCAGATTCCTACATCACATGGAGCCCCACTCCACTCAGTGGAGTCATGCCCTGATAGGGACATTCATTTCAATGGGGCTTCCTGTGCTGAGGGAGTCTGACCACATGCAACATCTTGCAGGACTGGGGCCATAGTTTGGCTGATGCACTGTGTTGTTTTTAATCAAGCCCAGAGGTGAACAATAGGCACATATCATAAATGGGGTGGGAGGAATGAAAAAGAAAGGAAGGATTTGTGTGATCTGAAAATATACCCCTATTACTTGTATTTTCATATAATGTTTGCTTTTCATTATCTTGTGCATATGTATTTTTATATTGTTTATATTACTGTATGTTTGAAAATTCAATACAATATTTGCACTAAAAAGGAAAAAGCCCACAGATCCTTTAAAGCTGTGGTACCAATTCCACAAACTGCTCTGCAAAGGCAGATCCCAGCACTCATGTGGAGTTCCACTGACTTCAATGGCGCTTAATGCAGACATGGGGATCAACTTGCAGAAAGCAGACTGCATAATCAGGGCCAAGGTTTTGCACCGTATTTTCCTCAGAAGAGGGATCTTATGTATGAAGTAGTCATAACAAGAGGGTCATTTATTTTTTACAGTAAGGGTAGCATAAGTAAGAAGCTGTCAATAAAAGTGTATCTATCACTGATTTCAGAGGAGTTTTAAAGCACAGTCTCATTCCATATATAATTTTAGTACGGAAACTTTATAATGACTCTGTACAGTGTACACCCAGTGTACACCCATTGTGTTTAGTAAATTAACACTATGTAATGTGTCAGAAAATGTATAGTACGTAACATTTTTAGTATCTTCAAGGATGAACGTACCGATAAACTTACAGCTTCTATCAGTGTTTACATTAATAGAAGATACAGTCTTAGTATTGTCCCATGATGATCATTCTACTGATTCTCTCTGCATGAGACCACCTCCTTCTACCAGGGCTCTTTCTGAAGAGAAAAACAAAAAATATATGAATATTGAAGACCTATAACCCAATCCAGCAGTTCTTGCCCAAACTAAACTCTAACTGATGGCATCCCTTGAGGATTATTTATTACTCTGCAATTATGGCTACTTTTGAGAGAGATTTTTATTCCAAAAGCTTTCAAAATGCAAAATACACTTCTTGGCAACACAGTATAACTACCTTCAGTAAATGAAGTATGTTAAATCTACATTATATAGCAGGATTATAATGAAAAACATTTTATAGAAAAATAGTACAATCTCATCTAGGTAAGAACCAGCTGAACGCACCTGAACCATATTTGAATTTTTTGTTTTGACGTTTTCAACCAATATCTAGAGGAAGGGCTGTGGATCAGGTCTGGAAAGCTGTGGAGTAAAGGAAGAAGTGTGATAAAAATCTGGGGTACGCTGGGATGACGAAAAGAGATTGACACAGAGAAAATCTCAAGGATTATACCATTGCAATAAGCGAGAGAGAGAGAGAGAAGAAACATTCAGACCAAATTCGTAAAACCTGAGATTCTCCAACCACTACTCCTCAATAACATCAATCTACATATAAAAGTCCTTATCTCTTTATCTCATGCACACTACACCTACCTGATAACACAATGTATACACAAGGGTTGAACTGATGAGAGCCCAGGAGAGGCATTTTTTCCAGTTCAAATAAACTATTAATTTTAATGTATACATGAAAGTAGTGAAAAATAGGAAGAGCCACTTGGTCACAGTTGGCCATCAGAGCCCCCAGCAGATCAAACATTCACTGTAAGAACTGTTTAATTAGATAAAAAAATCTATTTTGTGTCAAAACATCACCCAGAAAACAGGAAATAAAATAACTGAGGTGATTATTGCATATACCTGGAAAGCATTTCATTTTCTTTCCCTCCTCCTTGTCCATAATAGAATGGCATTGCACAACTGGCGGTAGAAGCAACATGGTGCTAAGAAGTGTCAGTTACTGGCTACTGCTAGATGCAGGATTTAGGGCTAGATGGACCTATAGTCTGTTCCAGAATAGCAAATCCTATGTTTCCATGTAATATTTGAAGACAATATCATCTAAGATGTTTGTTCCATTATGCAAACGTACAATCACTACAAGGTGAGAAAACAGCAAGTGTGGCGTGGAGCAGAGATAGAAGGCCACCAGTACAATAAAAAGAAAAAAGAGTTTGGTTGAGAACTTAACTAGAAACTGAACATGTATAAAATGATTCAATGTTTACTCACTGTGCATGAGCTATGGTATTTCCATAATCCGGGTATGGTGATATGCTTAATGCTACTGTTTGCACTGCACGAACTAGGAGGTTTGGGAACCCAACTAGCAACTAAATCAATTTAATCTTCTAACATCTTCAAGTTAGTTTCTAAAGACAAAGTAAAGGAAAGATTTATTCTTTGTGAAATAAATAAATAATAAACCAGTCCGACTGGTTTTTGAATGTTATAATTCTTGACGTCTGATTTGTGTCCATTTATTCTTTTACGAAGAGACTGTCCAGTTTGGCCAGTGTACATGGCAGAGGGGCATTGCTGGCACATGATGGCATATATCACATTGGTAGATCTAGAATTATAACATTCAAAAACCAGTCAGAGAACACTTCAACCTCCCTGGTCATTCAATTGCAGACCTAAAAGTCACAATTCTTCAACAAAAATTCTTCAAAAACCGACTCCAGTGAGAAACTGCAGAACTGGAATTAATTTGCAAACTGGACAGCATTAAATTAGGCTTGAATAAAGACTGGGAGTGGATGGGTCATTACACAAAGTAAAAACTATTTCCCCATGCTAATTTTTCCCCTACTGTTACTCACACCTTTTTGTCAATTGTTTGAAATGGGACATCCTGATTATCACTACAAAAGTTTTATTTTCTCCTGCTGATAACAGCCCATCTTAATTGATTAGTCTTGTTAGAGTTGGTATGGCAACACCCATTTTTTCATGTTCTCTGTGTATATATATATATCTTCCTACTGTATTTTCCACTGCAGGCATCTGATGGAGTGGGCTTTAGTCCACAAAAGCTTATGCCCAAATAAATTTGTTAGTCTCTAAGGTGCCACAAGTACAGCGGACCCTCGCTAGAGCATGCATCGCTATAGCGTGGATTCGCATATAGCACGGTTGCGGCGATGGATCCCAAATTTAAATATTTAAATTGGGATCCATGGCAACACGGTACCGTGCATGGATCCCGAACCCCGTGTTCTAGCGAGGGTCTGGTGTACTCCTCATTCTTTTTGCTGATACTGACTAACATGGCTACCACTCTAAAAGAGCTCAAAATGTTATTATTGTTTTCTGTCAGCCTTAGCATTATATAAGTTCTGTGGTAAAACCCTACCCAGAAATTTTTATTTAACATCTGCAAAGACATAAGATGTTTCCTGCTCCAAAAAATTTACTGTATAGTCAGAAACAAACAACACAGGACACACTGGGAAGCCTAGAAGTATTAATAATTTTGGTCCCAGTTCTCCAAAGAGCTCCACACAGACACACATCTGCATCTATGTGAAGTCCCAATGAAAGTTCTGTCCATGCAGAACTCATTGCAAGACTGAAGCCTTGGAGTGCGGTCTCTTTGTTTTTAAATACCTGAACTTTTTGGTTTTAACCTCCAGTGGGTCTACTTGTGAGGCTAACGCCTACTCACATGAGCTAAACATGCCCAAATGGAGCTCTCAATTTCTGCCCTTAAGGCCTACCCCCACATTACTTTCTCAGTCATCACCCTCCCTGCCATTCAGGCATGTAATCTGAGTGAGTGTCATCTCATACTTGACCCTCTCTCCCACCTTCTCCACTGCATCACACACAGACTATCCATCTTCACATCTGAGACATTTCATGGCCTATCCCTACCCTAACTATCTCTTATACGGTATTGAGATATTGAATCCTGACCCCCTTCAAATAATGTCAATCTTGATTGCTCATGTTAAATTTTTTTCTAACAAATATGCGCCATCCCATACTGCCCCTTATTTGTGATGCCTACAAAAACTTGACAATGGTGAGCAGCTGCTGTGCCATGACCATTGTTTTTCATGCTGATCAGTATTCATTGTTTCCTTGCACTTTTCCCATATGTTTTACCTACCTATTGTCTATACATTTAGATAGTGAGCTTTTGGGGGCAGAGACTTCCTCTTTAATCAGAAGCATGAAGCACAAGAAATCTCACAATAATTTCAGCCTAACTTTGCAAACTCTCTGCTACACTTCATCTCTTTAAAGTGCATGTTCCAAAGGAACAACATGTATACCTTATTAATTTTGTTTGTATCTTCTTTAAGCTAAGAAAAACACAAATTGCTAAGAGGTATTCCTCACAGACACAAAACACCATTTAACCTCTTCACTCCTGCCTGTATTTCAACTAAGTTTTACTCAACATCTGTTTAAAGCAGCTGAATGCTACAACACATCTGAGATGAAATACTCGCTCCATTGAAGTCCATTGCAAAATTCCCACTGACTTCAGTCAGGCCAGAATTTCACCCCAATGCATATGGACATTCAGTAGATTTCTACTGCTTTCAACAGACAGCATGTTAAAACTGCTTGCAAAGACACAAACTTAGTCCTGCAGTAATTAAAAGGTTAAATATTTAGTTTTAGAACCTGGCAAAACATAGACAAACTGTAGTACAAGACACTTGCACTTCTGCATATACACCTGAATCCTATTCTTCAACACCATTATTCCAGGCCTCAGCATCTCCTTCACAGAGACTGACAGGTACCAGTGGTTTTCTGCTGTGTTCAAATATCCACTGAGCAGTAGACTAGGGTTGCCAGGTATCCAGTTTTCAACTGGAAAGTCTGGTTGAAAAGTGGACCTGACACCAAAAGTCTGGTTACCTGAGTAACTAACCACAATTGGCTGCTGTTCCACTGCTGGGAAGGCGGGAATAGCAGCTGCTGCTGGAGCTGGAGGAGCAGTCAGGAACTTGCCAGCTCTGGTGAAGAGAGGTACCAGTGGCTGGTGTCCAGGGGGCGGGATCCTGAAGTACATGAGGTATTTGAGGAGTGGGGCTGGTGGCCAGACTCACAGCCGGGCCCCCCCTCTCAGTCTCCTTTGTGCCCTGCCACCAGGGTCCTGCCCCAGTCACCCCTCCACTCCCAGAGCCCTGCTTAGGTGGTGGTGGGGAGGGAGGTGGAGAGAGCAGCGAGTGATGTGGTGGGAAGAGGAGCAGTCGGGGCCTTAGGAGGAAGAAGTGGAGCAGGGGTGGGGCCTTAGGGGGAAGAGGCGAAGTAAGGGGCCGTGTGAGGTTCCAGCTCTCAGTGTCCAGTTTTCACAAATTAGAAAGTTGGCCACCCTACAGAAGACTGAGACCACCAAACGTATGAGTTTAATTAGGTAATATGTGGACCAGGTGAAAATATACTTTAAGGCTGTACCACCTAGCCATTTCATGACGTTTCTGAAAATTGTGCTATTTTTCAGACAAATAGTTGAAGAGACAAAAAGCTGAAAGCTGAAAATACTATATTTTTAAAATGATTTTTTCCTCATATTCTGCCAGGGACACATATTAACATAAACTGAGACAACAACGAAGCAATAAGACATATTCCTGTTCCTCAACCTGCTCACTTCCATCCTATGAATGTGCTTTAAGTAAATGGATGTTTTATCCGTTTCCCTTCCACAATATCATTCATTGCAGAAAATTAAAAAGTTGGTCTATTAGCAAACTATATTCTGTTGGCAGAAATTGTTGTACACACAGAATGTGCCTTCGTTCAAAGCAGTAGAAACAGAGAGCATTTGGGCTTTGGTAAGTTCAGGATTTCTTAATTTAGAACCAAACCTAAATCTTAAATATCAAATGACGACAATTTTGTTACAGTAAAAACATATTTAGAGTGCTCAGTTCTAGGTGCACTCATTGTATCAGCTAGATGCAATCAAATCTAAAATGACCTTAATGAATACAACAAAAAATCTCTAATGACTTATACACTGTAGTATATTAAGAAGAAAAACTGATAAAAGTAAAAATGGTTAAGCCATACTCATCAAGTCACATGGGGTATGGCATTTAACAAGTTAAAACAAACATACCTTTACAGCAATGAAGGCCAGATATGTTTTGACAACAGTGAGACATCAGTTAAGCTATACTCAATAAAATCATAGCACTTACCAATATCCTCCTTTTGGTACAGTATTTTTAAAATGTTCAAACCTTTCATATAATGTGTAATGTGTTAAGTATAATATCTGAAGTACTTAAGCTAATTATGCCTATTTTGTAAGATTAATTATAATTAATAATTTAACATAGTTTATCATTTAAGACAGTATCCGTTCTGATCTTTAACTTTAGAGAGCACACTGTATACGTACCACATAATTAGGGCTTATGTATCACATAATTAGGGCTAAATACTAGGAAATCAGGCTAATTAGACCAAATCAAACTGAATTATTTAAGCTTTTTTATTTTAGAGGTAGAAAATTTAGTAATTAAATACTGATTTCATTTTCTTGTACTTGCACATCTCACTTGTCTTCAAGATGCCTATTATAATAAAGCATTATAAAAGTGTTTGTCAAGGATGTGCAGAAATAGGATCTTTTAACAAGCAGGCATGACAGTTTTTACAAAGGACTGTGGAATGTGTCTAATGACTTAGTTTTATATTGTTTAGGATCTAACAAAGTAAACTAGTGGGAATACAACACACACGCATAGACACTTTAGCCATATACTTTTATCCCCCTAGTGCACTTTTCTTTACATATAAAGTACGTCAACCAATCATTAGTACGTCAGATTGGGAGAGTCCTGCTTCCTATTAACATTAGTATGAAGAACGTAGCCCTTAAAAGAGGTGGGACTCAGAGCCTGGGCTCCAGCCCAAGCCTGAATGTCTACACTGCTATTTTAGCCCCACAGCACAACCTCCGCAAGCCCGAGTCAGTTGACCTGGTTCTGAGACATGCTGCTACATGTATTTTTTTGCAATGTAGACATATCCTTAGTCACTTATTTTCCCATGATGCCTCTTGATTGACTGAACATATTTTATTCACAGTATTACACAGTCCCTCAAACATTCTAGGTTCATACCATCATCCATCAGTTCATGCTTCTTTATCTTGCTGTCCACTATTATTCAAGCTCAAGATGTTATTTAACAATCATACTGACCTAAGTTATTTATACACCAAAAGCTACTGCAAACCATAGATCTGTACCAATACACATTATAGAACCCTCACAGTGGTGGCCCTTAAAAATTTGCTAGTTTCTCTTAAAATAAAGAGTTATTTATAGCTGTTAAGAGGTTACTCAAGCTCTGGCAGTATTTTTTTTTTGTTTCCTATATTTACTCTTGATAGTGCAGTCAATGCTACAAATACTGAGGCTATCTAACTGCAAGCACTTATAGGTTTTACGTCTGCATTTTTAAAAATTAAATTTAAAATTCTGGAATTTTCAAAAGCACTAAGCATTAGGCTAACTCTGTTCCCAGAAAGTTAATGGGAGTTTTACCCCTGTCTTCACTAGGAGTAGAGTTTAGGCCAACGATAAATACTTCTGAAAAAAGAAAAGGAGTACTTGTGGCACCTTAGAGACCAACCAATTTATTTGAGCATGAGCTTTCGTGAGCTACAGCTCACTTCATCGGATGCATACTGTGGAAACTGCAGAAGATCTTTTTATACACACAAAGCATGAAAAAATACCTCCCCCCACCCCACTCTCCTGCTGGTAATAGCTTATCTAAAGTGATCACTCTCCTTACAATGTGTATGATAATCAAGTTGGGCCATCTCCAGCACAAATTCAGGTCTCCCCCCCCCACACACACACACACACAAACCCACTCTCCTGTTGGTAATAGCTTATCTAAAGTGGACTGGACCAGGCTGAGGTTGATGGTGGGATGGAAATTGTTGAAATCATGGTGGAATTCCTCAAGGGCTTCTTTTCCAGGGGTCCAGATGATGAAGATGTCATCAATATAACGCAAGTAGAGTAGAGGAGTTAGGGGACGAGAGCTGAGGAAGTGTTGTTCTAAGTCAGCCATAAAAATGTTGGCATACTGTGGGGCCATGCGGGTACCCATAGCAGTGCCGCTGATTTGAAGGTATACATTGTCCCCAAATTATACTCACCAGCAACAACATACCACACAACAGAACCACTAACCCAGGAACCTTGATTATCATACACATTGTAAGGAGAGTGGTCACTTTAGATAAGCTATTACCAACAGGAGAGTGGGGCGGGGGAAGGTATTTTTTCATGCTTTGTGTGTATAAAAAGATCTTCTACACTTTCCACAGTATGCATCTGATGAAGTGAGCTGTAGCTCCTGAAAGCTCATGCTCATATAAATTGGTTAGTCTCTAAGGTGCCACAAGTACTCCATTTCTTTTTGCGAATACAGACTAACACGGCTGTTACTCTGAAATACTTCTGAAAATCCCACCCACTGTGAATTAAGGGTAAAATATATATTTAACAGCATAACTAGAAAAGTAATCCAAAAATAGTCCCTGGACAAAATGAAATCTGTACACTCGCAGTGACTAAAATGACATAAAGGAGGGAAAACTTTGTACAATGAAATCTGTATAATCTGAGTGACTGAAATAACATAAACGAGGGAAAAATTTGGGAAAGTTAAGGTTCCTATGAAAACCCTATTTTTATCTTTTCCTGATTTTTGAGTGTTTAAAATTGTAATAAATATTACATTAGTCTGAGTTTTACACTTAATTTCTCTTTGTTTCAAAGAAAAAAGATAAACACTGTTGCATTCACTGTGTACTTTCACTGCTGTATGGTCAAAACACACATGTGACTCTGGAAATACACTGTAAGATGGCAGCCCAAATAAACATCTATCTAACATTTATTTTATGGATTTATGTTTTTTGTAGCTCCGTAAATAATAGCATAGGTCTGAATTCATGAAATTTAGTCAGTTTGATTTTAAAAAAATGTTTTTTAAAATCATTTTATTTTTCACATATTTCTTACTGCAAACTGGTCTGGAAACATGTCCTCATGTGATTAGCTACTCAGAAAGCATCAACTTTTAAAAATTAAGCCAATTTTCATTTACCTGTGTTCAAAGAAGAGGGTTTTTTCATATTGTTTCCAAACCATTTTTGAATGATGCAAAGTAAACCGCAAAGCATAAAACCCCAAATGTATAAAATTTTAGCTGAAAAAGGAAATTCTTCAGAAAGTTCTAAATATTTGAAAACAAGCAGATATTATCAAAGTTGCAACTTACAGTTATCTATACTGTTTGCTATTAAGGTTATGTGATAAATCAACAGTAAGATGATACCTATGAAATATCATATGAAAATTACACTATAATAAAAATACTGATGGATTTTTACATACCCTGTACATATACTGCATACTCACCTAACCTTCCCCACATACGCTATGCAAACATTTAAATTTAATGGATTTTTTTAATGCACTATTCCAGCATAAAAGCTCCATCGAAAAATGTCAATGCAACTTTAAATTTTTAATTAAATAGACCCCTTAAATGGAGTTCAAAAATACGATAGGTGTTTTCAGATTTAAAACATTTAACAGTGATTCCCACAATGATAGTAGGTCTATCATGTGCAATACAGACACAAAGAATAATTTAATACCCATTAATAGATAAATTTTCAGAGGAACTTGAGCTCAAATTATATCAATCTGCTACTGTTCCAAAATAAACGCATCAGGTGGCATTTAAATGCAGGTGGCTAACCATTTTATCAGTGCACATATTTAAGCTATTAGAAATATAATTAGAAAAATTGAATTAAACACACTAATGCAGATTCTAATTCTAGCAACACTGTCCTTATCATTATGCCATTTCTATAGTAAATTATAAAGTATGTCTAAATTATACAGGTTTGTTTCTGACTGATAGCTGAACCCAGATAATTAAGCTGTTAACCATGTACTTCAGTGGTCAACATGGTTATATATCTTTGTCTTACCACTACCCCTCCTTCTTGTTTCCAGAGATCTCAGGGGAAACAGATGAATGGCACTTGACACTACCCACCTATACAGATGACTGATTAGACATTGTCCAATACCACAGGTACGCTCAATTATATGCTTTTCTGAGATTCAAGCGTTTCCTGAAGCTGAAAGTGTTGAATCTGTTGATTTGATACATTTTATAGTTGAGGAAAACTGCAATGAAATGTACTTAAAACTTTCAAGACTATTTTATAACCCTGCACCCTGCACACAGACCAGATGGTAAAGGATTTATTTAATTAGAAAAGAAAATAATAAATCTTGTCGGTCATAAATGATTAAATCACTCAAAGTGTGATTATCTTCAAAGTATACATTTTAAAATGCTGCATGAGTCCCCTATTCTTGCGACTGTATCCTTGTCGTTACAACTCCATCTTAAGCTTTTCAACTATTGGAGTGCTACCAGTGTATCAATATATAAGGCCAGACTGCAAATTTTACATGTCCTGAGTTGGGAGCAGTGGGGTATTCAGTTGGCCCAGGCAGAGCTCCTAGGGAGACTGTGCATCAAAATGCACACCATCCGCCCCCCCGCAGCTACCCAGCAGGCAGACAGAGCGTACACATGGCACTTTTTCTTTGGCTGGTACAGCCCACACCTCCTGAGTGCCCAAGCCACTTCTGACATATGGACTGGTATATGAGCAGAAGGCATGGATCTGTCTTCTGTCTGTCCCTCCCCCCTTTCTTTTGAGGTAATTTGCACCTCCTTGACTGCTAGGAGGAAGCTGTTCTTGCACTCCCCCAAGCACAAGACATACTGTTGCTTTTGTGCAGGGGCAGAAAGGGAGTTGGGGGAGTAAGGCACCACGTGTCCTTCTTTGCACCGGTGCTAGTGTGACCCACACTCCTCCCGGGTGCAGTGTTTTATCCCATCTAGTGGCATTGAGACCCCTGAGAGAGAGTTAAATGAATCTGCTGTACAGCCTTAGGGTATGTCTACACTACGGAATAAGGTCGAATTTATAGAAGTCGGTTTTTTAGAAATCGGTTTTATATATTCGAGTGTGTGTGTCCCCACAGAAAATGCTCTAAGTGCATTAAGTGCATTAACTCGGCGGAGCGCTTCCACAGTACCGAGGCTAGAGTCGACTTCCGGAGCGTTGCACTGTGGGTAGCTATCCCACAGTTCCCGCAGTCTCCGCTGCCCATTGGAATTCTGGGTTGAGATCCCAATGCCTGATGGGGCTAAAACATTGTCGCGGGTGGTTCTGGGTACATATCGTCAGGCCCCCATTCCCTCCCTCCCTCCGTGAAAGCAAGGGCAGACAATCATTTCGCGCCTTTTTTCCTGAGTTACCTGTGCAGACGCCATACCACTGCAAGCATGGAGCCCGCTCAGGTAACCGTCACCCTATGTCAGCAGACGGTACAGTACGACTGGTAGCCGTCATCGTCATGTCCGAGGTGCTCCTGGCCACGTCGGCTGGGAGCGCCTGGGCAGACATGGGTGCAGGGACTAAATTTGGAGTGACTTGACCAGGTCATTCTCTTTAGTCCTGCAGTCAGTCCTATTGAACCGTCTTATGGTGAGCGGGCAGGCGATACGGACTGCTAGCAGTCGTACTGTACCATCTTCTGCCAGGCAGGCAAGAGATGAGGATGGCTAGCAGTCGTACTGTACCATCTTCTGCCGAGCAGCCATGAGATGTGGATGGCATGCAGTCCTTCTGCACCGTCTGCTGCCAGCCAAAGATGTAAAAGATAGATGGAGTGGGTCAGAACAAGAAATAGACCAGATTTGTTTTGTACTCATTTGCCTCCTCCCCTGTCTAGGGGACTCATTCCTCTAGATCACACTGCAGTCACTCACAGAGAAGGTGCAGCGAGGTAAATCTAGCCATGTATCAATCAGAGGCCAGGCTAACCTCCTTGTTCCAATAAGAACGATAACTTAGGTGCACCATTTCTTATTGGAACCCTCTGTGAAGTCCTGCCTGAAATACTCCTTGATGTACAGGCACCCCCTTTGTTGATTTTAGCTCCCTGAAGCCAACCCTGTAAGCCGTGTCATCAGTCGCCCCTCCCTCCATCAGAGCAATGGCAGACAATCGTTCCGCGCCTTTTTTCTGTGCGGACGCCATACCAAGGCAAGCATGGAGGCCGCTCAACTCACTTTGGCAATTAGGAGCACATTAAACACCACACACATTATCCAGCAGTATATGCAGCACCAGAACCTGGCAAAGCGATACCGGGCGAGGAGGCAACGTCAGCGCGGTCATGTGAGTGATCAGGACATGGACACAGATTTCTCTGAAAGCATGGGCCCTGCCAATGCATGCATCATGGTGCTAATGGGGCAGGTTCATGCTGTGGAACGCCGATTCTGGGCTCGGGAAACAAGCACAGACTGGTGGGACCGCATAGTGTTGCAGGTCTGGGACGATTCCCAGTGGCTGCGAAACTTTTGCATGCGTAAGGGCACTTTCATGGAACTTTGTGACTTGCTTTCCCCTGCCTGAGGCGCATGAATACCAAGATGAGAGCAGCCCTCACAGTTGAGAAGTGAGTGGCGATAGCCCTGTGGAAGCTTGCAACGCCAGACAGCTACCGGTCAGTTGGGAATCAATTTGGAGTGGGCAAATCTACTGTGGGGGCTGCTGTGATGCAAGTAGCCCACGCAATCAAAGATCTGCTGATATCAAGGGTAGTGACCCTGGGAAATGTGCAGGTCATAGTGGATGGCTTTGCTGCAATGGGATTCCCTAACTGTGGTGGGGCTATAGATGGAACCCATATCCCTATCTTGGCACCGGAGCACCAAGCCGCCGAGTACATAAACCGCAAGGGGTACTTTTCGATAGTGCTGCAAGCTCTGGTGGATCACAAGGGACGTTTCACCAACATCAACGTGGGATGGCCGGGAAAGGTGCATGATGCTCGCATCTTCAGGAACTCTGGTCTGTTTCAAAAGCTGCAGGAAGGGACTTTATTCCCAGACAATAACTGTTGGGGATGTTGAAATGCCTATATGTATCCTTGGGGACCCAGCCTACCCCTTAATGCCATGGCTCATGAAGCCGTACACAGGCAGCCTGGACAGTAGTCAGGAGCTGCTCAACTACAGACTGAGCAAGTGCAGAATGGTGGTAGAATGTGCATTTGGACGTTTAAAGGCGCGCTGGCGCAGTTTACTGACTCGCTTAGACCTCAGCGAAACCAATATTCCCACTGTTATTACTGCTTGCTGCGTGCTCCACAACATCTGTGAGAGTAAGGGGGAGACGTTTATGGCGGGGTGGGAGGTTGAGGCAAATCGCCTGGCTGCTGGTTACGCGCAGCCAGACACCAGGGCGGTTAGAAGAGCACAAGAGGGCGCGGTACGCATCAGAGAAGCTTTGAAAACCAGTTTCATGACTGGCCAGGCTACGGTGTGAAAGTTCTGTTTGTTTCTCCTTGATGAAACCCCCCGCCCCTTGGTTCACTCCACTTCCCTGTAAGCTAACCACCCGCCCCTCCTCCCTTCAATCACCGCTTGCAGAGGCAATAAAGTCATTGTTGCTTCACATTCATGCATTCTTTATTCATTCATCACACAAATAGGGGGATGGCTACCAAGGTAGCCCAGGAGGGGTGGTGGAGGAGGGAAGGAAAATGCCACACAGCACTTTAAGCACAGCACTTTAAAAGTTTACAACTTTAAAATTTATTGAATGACAGCCTTCTTTTTTTTGGGCAATCCTCTGTGGTGGAGTGGCTGGTTGGCCGGAGGCCCCCCCACCGCGTTCTTGGGCGTCTGGGTGTGGAGGCTATGGAACTTGGGGAGGAGGGCGATTGGTTACAGAGGGACAGCAGTGGCAGTCTGTGCTCCAGCTGCCTTTGCTGCAGCTCAACCATACACTGGAGCATACTGGTTTGGTCCTGCAGCAGCCTCAGCATTGAATCCTGCCTCCTCTCATCACGCTGCCGCCACATTTGAGCTTCAGCCCTGTCTTCAGCCCGCCACTTACTCTCTTCAGCCCGCCACCTCTCCTCCCGGTCATTTTGTGCTTTCCTGCACTCTGACATTATTTGCCTCCACGCATTCGTCTGTGCTCTGTCAGTGTGGGAGGACAGCATGAGCTCGGAGAACATTTCATCGCGAGTGCGTTTTTTTTTCTTTCTAAGCTTCATTAGCCTCTGGGAAGGAGAAGATCCTGTGATCATTGAAACACATGCAGCTGGTGGAGAAAAAAAAAGGGACAGCGGTATTTAAAAAGACACATTTTATAAAACAGTGGCTACACTCTTTCAGGGTAAACCTTGCTGTTAACATTACATACATAGCACATGTGCTTTCGTTACAAGGTCGCATTTTGCCTCCTCCCACCGCGTGACTACCCCCTCAACCTTCCCCCCTCCCTGTGGCTAACAGCGGGGAACATTTCTGTTTAGCCACAGGCAAACAGCCCAGCAGGAATGGGCTCCTCTGAGTGTCCCCTGAAGAAAAGCACTCTATTTCAACCAGGTGACCATGAATTATATCTCACTCTCCTGAGGATAACACAGAGAGATAAAGAACGGATGTTGTTTGAATGCCAGCAAACATACACTGCAATGCTTTGTTCTACAATGATTCCCGAGTACGTGTTACTGGCCTGGAGTGGTAAAGTGTCCTACCATGAAGGACGCAATAAGGCTGCCCTCCCCAGAAACCTTTTGCAAAGGCTTTAGGACTACATCTAGGAGAACCGCAAATGCCAGGGCAAAGTAATCCTTTCACATGCTTGCTTTTAAACCATGTATGGTATTTTAAAAGGTACACTCACCAGAGGTCCCTTCTCCGCCTGCTGGGTCCAGGAGGCAGCCTTGGGTGGGTTCGGGGGGTACTGGCTCCAGGTCTAGGGTGAGAAACAGTTCCTGGCTGTCGGGAAAACCGGTTTCTCCGCTTGCTTGCTGTGAGCTATCTACAACCTCCTCCTCATCATCATCTTCTTCATCCCCAAAACCTGCTTCCTTATTGCCTCCATCTCCATTGAAGGAGTCAAACAACACGGCTGGGGTAGTGGTGGCTGAACCCCCTAAAATGGCATGCAGCTCATCATAGAAGCGGCATGTTTGGGGCTCTGACCCAGAGCGGCTGTTCGCCTCTCTGGTTTTCTGGTAGGCTTGCCTCAGCTCCTTCAGTTTCACGCGGCACTGCTTCGGGTCCCTGTTATGGCCTCTGTCCTTTATGCCCTGGGAGATTTTCACAAAGGTTTTGGCATTTCGAAAACTGGAACGGAGTTCTGATAGCACGGATTCCTCTCCCCAAACAGCGATCAGATCCCGTACCTCCCGTTCGGTCCATGCTGGAGCTCTTTTGCGATTCTGGGACTCCATCATGGTCACCTGTGCTGATGAGCTCTGCATGGTCACCTGCAGCTTGCCACGCTGGCCAAACAGGAAATGAGATTCAAAAGTTCGCGGTTCTTTTCCTGTCTACCTGGCCAGTGCATCTGAGTTGAGAGTGCTGTCCAGAGCGGTCATAATGGAGCACTCTGGGATAGCTCCCGGAGGCCAATACCATCGAATTGTGTCCACAGTACCCCAAATTCAAGCCGGCAACGTCGATTTAAGCGCTAATCCACTTGTCAGGGGTGGAGTAAGGAAATCAATTTTAAGAGCCCTTTAAGTCGAAATAAAGGGCTTCATTGTGTGGACGGGTGCAGGTTTACATCGATTTAACGCTGCTAAATTCGACCTAAAGTCCTAGTGTAGACCAGGGCTAAGGTAATAGCCAGTTGACTTTTAGCTCATGCGGTAGAGCAGGGGTGGGCAAACTTTTTGACCCGAGGGCCACATCTGGGTGGGGAAATTGCATGCAGGGCCATGAATGTACAGCTGGGGCAGGGGGTTGGGGTGCGGGAGAGGGTGTGGTGTGCAGGAAGGGGCTCAGGGCAAGGGGTTGGGGTGCAGGAGGGGTGTGGGGTGTACAAGGGGGCTCAGGGCAGGAGGTTGGGGTGCAGGAGGGGTGCATGGTGTGTCAGGAGGCTCAGGGCAGGGGGGTGGGGTGCAGGAGGGTGTGCGGTGCAGCAGAGGGCTCGTGGCAGGGGTTGGGGTACAGGAGGGGTGTGGCGTGTGGCAGGGGACTCAGGGCAGAGGGTTGGGGTGCAGGAAGGGTGCAGGGTGCAGCAGGGGACTCAGGACAGGGGGTTCGGGTCCAGGAGGGGTGCGGGGTGCAGCAGGGGACTCAGGGCAGAGGGTTGGGATGTGGAGTGCAGGAGTGCCCTGTTCCTGGTCAATGGGAGCTGCCCCCTTCTTCTCCCAGGAGCCGCAGGGATGTGGTGTGGACTGAGCGGTGCGGGGCCAGAGCAGGCAGGGCCGGATCCAAAACTCTGATGGGCCGGATTCGGCCTGTGAGCTGTAGTTTGCCCACCCCTGCTGTAGAGGCTCATGCACTAAGCTCCAGAGGTCCCAGGTTTGATCCTGCCTGACGATGACCGGGGTCTGTCGACTTTACACTAGGAGTGAAAAAAAAAATATGACCTAGGTATTGAATGGTATATATATCTGAAACCTAGGGGCAGCCTAATATCATACAGAGAATTGTTGACTAAAAGGATGATGATGGAGCCTAACTATTGGGGGATTTGACTTTCTAACAAAGCACAGAGGGGCAGAAAGATGGTTTGTTTTTCACACATTGGTGAATAATAAATATAAATAAAATAAAATAAATAATAAATATTTGATAAATAAATATTTAATAAAATATATATGGTAGATAAGTAACACATAGTTCAATGACACATACAAAAATGTACATAGTAAAGAATATTAAATGCCTGTATTCTTTGGAAACCAATAGATATTCAGATAATATAAATACAATTTGATTTATATGAAGTGCTGGATTTCTACAACTCCATAGTATTCTATAACTGCATTTGTAATAAAATAATATAAAATAAAAAATAGTAAAATATTAAACAACATGAACTGTTAGACCAGATCCTACAAAGACTTAAAGCACATGTGTAATTTTACAACCATAAGTACCTTCACTGAAGTCAAGAGAAGTACTTGGTCATGTAAAGTTACAACAGCAGTGAAGTTTTCAGGTCCATGTGTGCAATCCTTTCACCTTCACTAGCATGGAAGACAGAATTAGTTGAAATTTTCTGAATTTTGCTGAAATGTTTTGTCAAAAATCCAATTTTTGACACCTCCCGCTCATCAAAATATTCAGGTTTATAGAATTAGTTGATATTTTCAATTACTGAAATTTCAACACTTTTCAAACTTAAAGGAAAACAGTGATAATATGTAAAATTACTGTGAAACCTTGTATTGATTTTTTTGACCAACTCTGTTGGAAGGGCAGTGATGTGGTGGGTGTTAGAATGCAAGAGGTAGACTAACCTCTCTGAATATAGGCTCTTGCATAAGATGTTTACAGTCTTTTTCTCTTTTAATTCCTCATATATTCAGTGTGCATTTCTACACTAAGCAGTGTCTGCAAAAATGGCATGATAGGGTTCCTCACATACTGCATCTAAATGACTATAGACCACATATTCTCAGTTTACATGTAAAAACATGTTTCTTCCCGTTTCCCTCCCCATCAGCCCAGCAAATAATCTGGGATTGAAGAGTTAAAGTGAGGTCTTTCTGGCTCATGTACCATCAACACCAATAAAGATTCTGAAATTGTAACTTAGTTAACACAGGTGCTGCCCACTATCGCTATTCTTTCCCCTCTGTGGCAAAGTCTTCTCCATTCAGCAGCAGCAACTAGAAAAAGACCTCACTCTATACTATGGTTCTCTCCCCTGTTCAGTGGCAAAATAAATGGGTATTTTGTGGCCCTCTTTCAAGCTTCCAGAAGCAGCAGTCTTCAGAAGGTAGCTTCCTAGTAGCTTCAAAGTGGCTATTCACTTTTTGGCAAAACATACTAGAATCTCCCTTCAAAAGAGAGACTTTTCCACTTGAGCAAAAATATGTCTAATAATTATATATTATATGTAAAAAATTAATTGATTGTAATATTCTATGTATCTCTTAGGAATTGTTGCAGGTGTTATCTTCCCAGAACCATAAAAACAAGAAATGAAAAAGATCCATTTAGATCGTCTACCGCATCCCCTCACGAAGGCTACACTGCAAGCTCACAATCACCACCACCTGTAGGTGCTTTTTCAAGTATTCCTTTTCCATAGCTATGCCTGCTTATTTTTCTCCCATGTAAATAGCTTGCATCTTTGCCATATTGCATCACGTTTTCAAACTCTAGCTCTCTCTCCATTATTACTCTCTCTTTGCTGGTATTCACACTTCCCAAATTAGTACCATCCTCACAGATTTGGCCTGATTCTGCTCCCTCTCAAGTCAACCACAAAATTCCAATTGACTTCTATAGGTGGAGAAATGGACACTTTCTGAGCGTTTTTTTCTTTCTTCCACATAATTGTTATGTATTATTTCTATTGCAGTAGTGGCTAGAGGCCCCTTTTTGCTAGGCACCGTACACACACAACAAAGAGATGGTCCCTGCCCCAAACAGCTTACAATTTGTTTGGTGTTAAACATTTTCCACAACTCAGTATAATGCTGTTTATTATTAACCAGTTTTCTCCCCATGTGCCAGTGTTCAGGTCCCATCTAATTTCAGTGAGATTTTAATTGTTACCATCTCAAAGGATTTGCTAAAAACAACTTTCTTCAGCAACTAATTATTTTTATTTAATCCTAAATTTATTTGGCATGATTTGGATCCATGCTGTTCATTCATCTCAGTTTCATTATCCTTTAGTTGCTTACAGATTTTCTCTAGTAATACTGTTAAATTATTTTCTGGATTGAAGGTAAATTTATCAAAAATGATAGGTGTCATTTTCATTTTTAAAAAACTAGCACCTCATTTCTAACTCGCTGCTCTGCAATGAGTTCTCCATAACTTTTCAAAGTGTAAAGACACAAGAGGCAGCATTCTCTACTGGACAGAGAACTGGTCTGGGAGTCAGGATACCTGGGATCTAATCTCAGCTCTGACACTATCCCGCTGTATGACATTAAGCAAGTCATGTCACTTCTCTGTGCTTCTGTTCCCTCCTACTCTTCATGTGTTCTGTCCGTTTAAATTGCAAACTCCTCAGGGCAGGAACTGTCTCTTATTATATGTTTATAGTTCATCTAGTACAATAAGACCCTGATCTTAGTTAGGGTCTCTAGGCACTAGTAAAGTACAAATAATAAGTTGAAGAACAATAGGGAAAAGAGGCAAAAATACAGTTGTATGGATAAACTCAACTTCCCAGATTCTCCATTGTTTGGGGTGGGATCGTTCTAAGTATATGCATAATTTGGTATCTCCATGCTTAGTAAAGTTAGTGGGTTTTGAGAAAACTGTGAAGTTCTCTGTGGGAATTTGGCCAGTAAGCAAATGACAGATATTTACAATTTTAAATCAGCTTAAAGTTTTAATGAAATAAGTTTGAATCAAACAATTCATGCATCAAAATAAAGAAATTTGATTGTGAAACTTTTGCTGGCTACACAGATCCTAAGACGTGCATAGCAACTCAGGCTTTGGTCATAGAAAGGCTCAGGGTCTGCAGACATCTTAAGGTGCACATGGGATAGCAGCTCCAACAGAGGATTTTAGCTCCCGCTCTGGCTAGCACAGAGCTTGAACGTCTGACACAACCCACACAGACTCTATACTGTGTGTTTGAATCATAAGGGCATTGTGAAGTCTCCGTTATATCCCATTTAATTACAATGGTGCCAATTCTGCAAATCTTGACTCACAGGAGTAGTCCTTACTTATCGTTAGAGCATTCCACATTGGGTTACAACAGGAAATCACAATTATGGAATATCGTACCATTTTTTACACACACTGTTCAACGTAGAACTGCACACTAAATGCAGGAGGCCTCCCTTCCCTGCCCTTCTCTCCCGCCTTCTCAGTAGTTTATAAAGTGAATACACACCAGGCAGGAGAATCTGAAATGGGAGTAGAATAAGTTGGTGCCTTTCTCAGGCTAGCAGCCTTCCTAGAGTCAAGGGAGCAGCAGCAACACATAAGATAAGGAAGGTGTCTCCTCTCTCCTTCCACTATGCAAAGATCTATTCCCCTTTTAGCTTTCCCTTCTTTCCAGGAGAATGGGGGAGATGGAGACCTCTTGCTGTCAGTTTTAGGGAGAGTGGGAGATAGAAGAGGCATCATCCCTCTCCTTCCATGCTCACCCAAAACTTCCCTCTGTCCTTTGGAATTCCAATTGGCAGAGGAAAGGAGGATATTGCTCAAACATAAAACAAATCATGAGTGAGGCTACATACACACTAAAAATGTGACATTAGCTTTAAAATCATGAGATGTCTTTAAGTTTGGTTCTTTTCATTTGCTTCTGTTTTTGAGCCTTTAAGGCCTGGTCTACACTTGGAAGAGGGAGGAGGGGATCGATCTAAGTTACACAATTTCAGCTACTTGAATAACATAGCTGAAGTTAACGATTTAGATCTACTCACCACGGTGTCTTCACTGCGGTGAGTCGACAGCTGACACTCCCCCATTGACTCCGCCTGCGCCTCTCGCGCCGGTGGAGTACAGAAGTCAATGGGAGAGTGCTTGGGGGTCGATTTATTGCATCAAGACTAGACATGATAAATCAACCCCCGCTGGATCGATCTCTGCCCACTGATCCAGCAGGTAGTATAGACATAACCTAAGATGATGTTTTCAAGCTTTTTTCTGAAACCATGAGGACTAGAAACATTTTTTTTTAAATGAAAGCTGAGATTCTCATGTATTCTCATATCTCCAGGAGCAGGGGCTTTAAGAAAAAACACCAAATATCATGAGAGTTAGCCACACGGAGAGTTAATTTAGGAAGGTTAAGTGGAGAATGCATAACCAGTTGGGACGGAGTGAGAAAAGGATGAAAGGATAGAAGAGGGAGCATAGAAGGGGACAGAGAGGAAGACTGGAGAGAATACAGAAGGGAGTAGAATGGAGAAGCTGGTGAACAGAGGGGAAACTCAGATGGAGTGAGGGAAGAATAAAGTTAATTATATGGAAAATGAAGGACTAAGTAAAAAATGGAGATGGAAGTAAAGAAAAAAAGTGGATTGAGGGAGGAAAAGAAGAGAAAACAATAAACTCAGGAGACATAGTGACTAAAAATGTATTTTTGTATAGAAATTCAAGTACCAAAGTATTACAAAGAAAATAAACAGTAATGTTTGATATAGATGTCAGGAAAAAAGACAGGAGGATGTGGCTTAAGAGAACTTGCAGTTGATGAGACTATTCTTACAGATAGGATTTTACATCCGTTCTAGTGTTAGATGCTGGGGCTCACTAGCTTTAGTGGTATCGGCTTAAATCACCATATGACCCATCATGTCAAACACCAAAATTGATCAGCTCCCCTCCCTTTGAACTCCCTTAACCATGGCTTCTCCAGCCGTGATGATCCCTCCCAAAATACATGCACACACTTAGAAACCTTTGAAATTGCACATGGCAAGTGTGCACACACACAAAATAGGATCAATCTAATCCCCACGTGCAAACACAATATCTCACTGAACACAGGCAAGAGTAGAACTCAAAATGAGGCATCTCCATTCCAAACATCACAATACCTCACCATAAGTTTTTTAAAATATACTGTTCCAAAGCATTAAGCATATTACACCTGCCAGAGGACAGATCTAACAATTGCTTCTTGCAGTTCTAGCAATTTTCTTCCATACAAGAATTAAACTATAGCCCACACCCATCAACATACCAAAAGCCGTCTTTGTGTTCATTGTATGATACATTCATTATAAAACAACTTGTAATGTAAAGCTTGTCCTTCCTCCATTAACTGAAATGTGTTAACAATTTCTGTGTATCACACATTTCTTAATTTTAATAAAAATCTTATAAACTGCTCTCTATTTAAAGGTTAAACAGTTTAATCTTCTAGCAAAAGAAAAAAGAATACTAAGGGCAGTTAGGGTAATTACAGTAACATGGCTCTTCCTGCTAAAATTATTTTCTCAGCAACAGCATATTATATTATCCATAGTGCTATAATACAATACTGGTAGTTGTCAGTGAATGTTGTCCCAAAGAGAAATTTGCCTGCGCTTCTATGGTGTTATACAAAAGACAGGGCTTTTAATATTTCTTTTTTATCCACAAACTGCAAGGAACATTTAGTAATCTACTGTACCAGAAAGTTGCTTTATCTAAGTTACTAAGAAGAAGTGGGACAATGAAATGGATAACCTCCTAACAACTAACCTCTGTGATTTTTCACTGAATTTGCCCCCTTTGTTCTGGAAAAAAACTATTCTGAAATCTAGAAACCTGATCCTTTCCTTTTCTAGATCTTTAAATATCACCTGAGTTTTTATTGTGTTTTTCTGTTTTGTTTTTTTTTGGGGGGGGGGGGAGAGAGATACTCCCACTACTTTAAACAATTCAGTGTGCTAGAACTATTATCTTGACAGTGTTCTAAATATGAATTCAACCAAAGAGAAATAAAAATAATTTGAAGACACTTCATATAGACTTCAGTAAATCTGATCTATTTCACACAGATTATATATTCATACAAGAAACCAAAAAAAGAAGAAAAATTAAGATGTTAGACTCACTAGTATTGTAATTTTATAGTATCTTTACAGTAGTTAATAAACAGATTTTGAATATTATTGCATATGAAAAATCTTGTGGTCTCTACCACATTACTACAGAGGGCAGCAACAGACAACAGAGTTCTTTAGCATTACAGAGGAAATGTTAAACATTTCTAGTAAACAAGGGAGCTAAAGAGAAATTCATCCTTTAGGCAGACCAGAAATTTTAGCTAGAATGAAGTCAAAGATTGTTTATTATACATTTAATCCTTCTTTAGATGTTAATAGGTAAATGGATTTGGAAAGGGTTAGGGAAGCCTGGATTGTTTAACAAGTTAAGCCTGACTCATTCTGTCAATATATCAAATCCAGATTTAAAAAATAAGCACAAACCATGAGTCACAACATATGAATCAGACCATATGGTAGCAAGTGAAATAAAGTCTAATGTTTTTTCTTTTGAGGTTTATACTCAGAATTTTTTGTTTTGATTTCACCCTGTCTCTTAACAGACGAGTGAACAAACAAAAACAAAGACCCCAAAACTATGTTTCCATTACAACTTCAAGGCAGGCATAGTGCACAATTTGCTGCAAGGATATAGAAGTTCAAGCCAGAAAAAGTTATCCAATTTGGTAAATGTAAAAGACTTATTTATAATTTTGTTTCAATGGTAAAAACTCTTTGAGGGAAGGGATGTGAAGACTGAAGCCTTTAGTTATTAACGTTGGTCACATATTCCTAAGGATCTGATTGCACATGCAAAGGAGGGCAGCAAAGGTCTTACGATCAAAAGGGAAAAAAATGACTGACAACACTGAGCTAGTTTAAAAGAACTAATGGAATAATTAGTCCCCAAAAAGACTAAAAAGACTGAAGAATTCATGATGTCATAAAAAGCTGAGCTACTTAAATTGGATTAGAAAATAAAAATGACACGAACATTGTAAATATTCACAGATCACATCATTGACGTGTAATGTGCCGTTAAATGATGTCAAATTAAAGAGGAAATTACATGTGTAAGAACTAGGAAGAATAAAGGGAAGACATTTTAAAAATGCACAGTTCTTCAAGTGAAAACCCTCATCATATATCAGAGCTGATCACTGCATGGATAAAGAAATGATGGGAAGGAAGTATAAAATAAAATACGGAAGAGAAAACACAGGTAAAAAATCTCTATTTAAAATCTATGAGGAATGGCAGTTAACTTCAGTGAAGAGTGCAGCCTCTCTGATGGATGTGTTTCTTTGTAAGATTGTCCCTAAACAAGACTATTCTAAGTAGCTCTAAGCTACTTCATTGAATTCTGTTAGAATTAGCTCTAAATTATTACAAAAATCTAGCAACCAAGTATACTTTTAAAAGGGATGTTACACTGACAAGGGAAAAGGGATTTTGCTCACATTGTAATTTAAAATGTTCTAGAATTAATATGCTGGTACATGATTCAATGGGAATGTTAAGACAGCATTTAGAAACCCTGTTTGCTTCTGCGCTCGTAAAAAGCCATAAGAGATAGCTTAGTGGTCTACATATCAAGTCTGAAATATCTAGTGTCTGTGGAAGCGCAGGATCAAACCCTCGGGTGGAGTGACACAGTTCTCCAACTATTAAAAGTGGACCAATTCATCCATAGAGTTCACTGTGTTAGGGTCTTTCAGATGAACTCAAAAAGAAGACCCTGTTCTTGGCACCTGTCTTCCATGAAGGAGACTGCCCCTGAGTTTTAGCCAGAATGTTTCCTCTCCCTCTTATTGTGCTGTGCCACTTCCCACTCACCCACTTTCCCTGTGCCCTATAGTTGACTGCATTTAAAAAGTGATGTATACACCTATCTTTTCAAGTACTCTGGGATTCTTAAGGATGAAAGGCACTATATAACTTATTGTAAAAATATTGTGTCATCTTCACATAATGACTAGCCTCGTCTCTATCTCTGTGCACTTTAGGAGAATGTATGAAAAATCACACAAAATTAAGAAAATCCAAATTACTGTTGTTCTCATTAACATTTTAGTTTATACAGATACTTTAAGTCTGGGTTGCCAGTGGTTATTAAAGATCTGATAGCACTTTTTATAAGAGTGAGGTTGGCATCCTCTGTATCTTAGCCCAATTCAAACTTGGGTAACTAAATTTTTACTACTTAAATTCATCATGAAATTTCAAACAAATGTGGAATTTGTTCTCCATTTCCAGTGGCAAACTGTTGTTCAGTGTTCATGGACTTACCTTCAGTAGTTAGGACCTGATTCTGCAGGTCTAACTGCCCTCAGAATCAATGTGAGTTGAGGGTGCTAGCATTTTCAAGAAGTGCTCAGCACGTTACAGAATCGCAATAATTACTAGGTAATTATTCGGGCCCTACCAAATTCATGGTCCATTTTGGTCAATTTCATGGTCATAGGATTTTAAAAATCATAAATCTCATGATTTCAGCTACTTAAATCTGAAATTTCAGAGTGCTGTAATTATAGAAGTTTTGACCCAAAAAGGAGTTGTGGCAAGGAGCGGAGGGTCGCAAGGTTATTGTAGGGGGGTTGCGGTACTGCTGCCCTTACTTCTGTGCAGCTGCTGGCAGTGGTGCTGCCTTCAGAGCTGGGCAGCTGGAGAGCGGTGGCTGCTGGCTGGGAGCCCACCAGCAGCAGCGCAGAAGGAAGGGTGGCCTGGCACCTTTACCTCTGCACTGCTGCTAGCAGGGCGCTGCCTTCAGAGCTGAGCGCCCAGCCAACAGCCGCCACTCTCCGGCCGCCCAGCTCTGAAGGCAGCATAGAAGTAAGGTTGGCAATAGCACGACCCCCCTAAAATAACCTTGTGACCCCCCCCGCAACTCCCTTTTGGGTCAGAACTTCCAGTTTGAGAAATGCTGGACTCCCCCATGAAATCTGTATAGTATAGGGTAAAAGCACACAAAGAACCAGATTTCATGGGGGAAGACCAGATTTCACAGTCCGTGATGTGTTTTTCATGGCCGTGAATTTGGTAGGGCCCTAGTATTATACACATCTGAAATGGACTAGGATACAAGGGAGAAACACCCATGCCCTTATAAAAAGTGTCCTGCAATCTTTAATGATCATAGATGACCATGACCTCAGTTTTGTATTATATCTGTAAGATATATATTTATTGTCTGGTCAGACATAAAGTCATTTAGAAATGCAACAAATATTTTAATCATACTATGAATACTAATTTTGATTTTCTCACTTTTGTATGCTAAATTAAAATGTTACCTTTTATATCATTCTTTATAGACTTCAGTGGGGCTCCCTGTTGGCATAGGGGTCCAGACACTGATGCAGCTACAGTGCCAGGATGTAAATTTAACTGCAAAAAGCAAGAGAAATATACAAATGAACAAAAATGAGGAGGGAAGAGGTAGAAGGGTTTCCGTAATAAGATGGCAGATTGTTCACTAAGTCATTTATACAATGTGGTGGTGCCGTTTATACACAGAGGCACTCAGATATACATGTTTCAGAGTAGCAGCCGTGTTAGTCTGTATTCGCAAAAAGAAAAGGAGTACTCGTGGCACCTTAGAGACTAACCAATTTATTTGAGCATAAGCTTTCGTGAGCTACAGCTCACTTCATGGGATGCATCCCATGAAGTGAGCTGTAGCTCACGAAAGCTTATGCTCAAATAAATTGGTTAGTCTCTAAGGTGCCACAAGTACTCCTTTTCAGATATACATATTATATATGCAAGGAGTGTATGTAATGTGTATATTTATTATAGCCTCAGGGATATTTGAATGAACGAGATGACAACAAACGGTCTTTAAATCCAGCAGTCCTTTCATCTAGCCAGAAGCTTCATACAGCCCTGCCTGTCTTCCCCTAGGGCTGGCTACAGCCAAGATTATTTTCCATCATTTAACATTTCCCCAACAGTGCCAACTTCCTCTGTTCCCAGAGGGGGCGGGGGTGTGACCGCTGCTTTTCCCCAGGCCCCACTCCCACTCCACCCCTTCCCCCAAATCACCAACCCCGCCCTACCTCCACCCCTGCCTCTTCCTGCTCCGCCCTCACCCCACCTCTTCCTGACCCCACTCCTCCCTCTTCCCCCTCAGCACCTCCTGCACGCCGCTGAAGCACCCATGGAGTCGGCGCTTATGCTTCAGAGGACAACTGACTTTTCTGTGTCTTTTTTTTTTTAGTAAATTACTTACTGTTTGCAAAGGAAATGCTTTAAACTGCTCCTTTTTGAAAATTTGCCCCGTTTCCCTCTTTTGGGGAACCTTTGGCTACACAGTCACAGTCCTTTCAAGCACAAAATCTCTCTCGTACACTCTCTCTCTTTCTCACACATCCTCCCCCTCCTCGTCTCCACCCCCACCACACAGAGCTAACATCTCAAACTTAAACCACAGGTGACTCAATTGATGGCAAAGTGGGGATGAAAGGACACAGGGCTGGAGATATAGGTCAGATCCAAATAATGTAAGAAAGGAGGAGAAATGGTTACATTAATTTCAAAATATTATTCGATGTCTTTATTAAGTGGAATTATATGTTTATGTTGTCATATTCATAGAGTCCAAGGCCAAAAGGGGCCACTGTGATCATCTAATCTGCCCTCCTGTATAACACAGGCCATATAGCAAGGAGGCCCTTAACATACAGGGAAAGAAACCCATGGGGGAAAAAAACAAATACACTGTACAGCCAGTGAAAAAGAGTTTTCTATGACATACTAATTATTATTTTCTGTCTCTGATTGGTTTCTCTGGAGTTGCAGCAATAAAACAACCATTACACCAAAACAGTTTTAAAAAGAAAAGAAAAATGTCACTTGTATATTTAATGATTGCAGTAATACATAACAAAGAAAATTTGGTGCCGAACATCACCATGTGTCAGGTATTTGAAGGTGCTTAATCACATGCCTCCCAATGCAACCAGGGAGTGGCATTATCCTAGCACTACACTTGTTCTGTTCTGTATTGTTTTGTTTCACACATTCTCAGGTGTGAAGGCTAGAGGAGGTGAAAGCCTTCCAGACCATAATTCTGACTCAAGACACTCAACCCTTTCAGTTTGCTCTGTCCCTATAGCTCAGGCAGTGTTACTATCAAACAGCTGTGAGATGGATGAACATTTCACATGTTGCTTATTTGTATAATTGCACCCAGAAATGCACTTCTAGCTTGTAGTCATTTCAATACAGAATTCTCTCTGAGCTCAGGGAGCAAAGAAACTCTGACGGTTCTCAGGGTGCCCAGGATTGGGAGTCACCTTTTACACCCACCCCCCACCTCTAACAAGAGGCAGACTTGCTTGTACTTAACTGGGTATAAGCTCCCTGACACCACCAGCCTGTTATCCCCCCCAAACAATTTCCTCTGGAATATCCAGCCCTTACTTTGCCTTGCAGGTTAAGGATAGGTGTACCCCAGTTCCTGAGACCCTTTGAAGCATTCCACTGTAGTGTCCAGCCCCTTCTCCACTGAACCCTCACAGAATTACCAACTTAGCCATCTCCAAAGGGACAAATACACACCAGCTTGTATGAGTCAACTCAGAATAACTGCTTTGCTTAATACCACATCACTTAGCTACACAGTAGAACCTCAGAGTTACAAACACCAGAGTTACAAACTGAGCAGCAACCATACACCTCATTTGGAACACAATCAGGCAGCAGCAGAGACCCCCCCCCCCACAAAAAATATAGTACAGTACTGTGTTAAATGTAAACTACTAAAAAAATAAAGGGAAAGTAGCATTTTTCTTCTGCATAGTAAAATTTCAAAGCTGTATTAAGTCAATATTCAGTTGTAAACTTTTGAAAAAACAACCATAATGTTTTGTTCAGAGTTACAAACATTTCAGAGTTACGAACCACATCCATTCCCAATGTGTTTGTAACTCCGAGGTTCTATTGTATTTGTAGTGAAAACAAGAATAAGCTTATTAATAAAGAACCGAGATTCAAAGATTCAAGTGAGTAGTCAGAAAGAATATTGGAAACAAAAAATGGTTACATATAAAACAAAATCAATACACGCTTTCTAGAGACTAAACTTAACATGCTAACCTCCTGTCTAGAGCAGTCTTATCTCACTCAAAGACTTTTGCAGCATTTCCAACCGAGGCTGGTTGTGGTCCTGTTTTCATGAATGTAAACACACTGTCCATTTACTTCCTTGGTGCAGGATAACAGTCTTTCCTTGTGACCTGGTTATAGTCCTTTGAAGTGCACCCCATAGAAGGCTCTCTTCCCCCTGCTGTTCTTCTCTTCCTGTGAAATCTCACAATCCCTCATCTCAGCTCCCACTGGTGATGGTGAATGAGACAATACTGGATTTACATTTCAACAGATAGATGGATAAACACCTCTGGTCTGGCAGGAAACCTGTTTTTCACTTCTACTTGGGATTAACATCTTGATACAAACTATAAGAACATACTTCCAGTATATACTTCCAGCATATATAAGTGAATCCTTACCGAGAAGTACATAAATAAATTTTACAATGATATCTATAACCGGCTTTCCGTTGATAACTTACATGACATTTTTTGATGAACTAGAATGTACATGCCAGACTCAGGAACCTCTATGCACCCCGCCAGTGCCCTTTGGCTGGCTGGCATTAAGAGTTTTTGGGTCACACAAAGGTGCGCTGAAATTTGTGTGAGTGAATAGATTATATATGCAAACTGTTTCTATTATGGTTACAAATTTAAATACACAAGGATGATGTAATAATGGATCCTTAGCTGAAGAGAACACTTTACTGGGAATATTTTTATTTCCTTGGGCTTGACTGTCTTTTAGTATGTTACAGATATTTATAAGGTGTGGGATTTCCTACCTAATTAAAAATAGTGGTGAAATAATGTGTTAGTGAAGAGATCTGAAGTATCAATATTTAGAGTTTAGCACAGCAACAATGTAAACTCCAATGCCTTTATCAGAGAAAGAAGAAGCAGATTCTTTGCTTATGTCTCTGTAGGAAATAAGGAAGATCCAAACGATTGCAGCAACTGTTGATATTAAATTTGACCTGTTTACATTTGACTAGTTTACGTTCAGGGGCACATAGAGACACCATCAAAAAGAGAACAGAGAACAAAGCTGCAAGACTGAGAAATCAAGATAATACAAATTCCTGGAATAAGCACTCTGATATGGTAAAATCTAACGAAGTTTGACTGTATGAAACTGAAATGTAAACATTCTTTCTGATCCATATAATATTTAATACCAGGGCTTCCAAAATCAGAGAAATACAAAGCTTTCACTGGTCTATGTATACTACATGAACTTAGACTCAATGAACCTTGACATAGAAGCAGTTCTGGCCTGGGTTGAATATATAGTACATTCCAGGTCTCTAGGAAAATAAAGCGTGACCAAATAACTTTAGAAACATCTTACTTATTAAACCACTGGCCAGCTGGTGAATTTAAGAAGTTATAAAGAAAAACACGGACAATGTATGTAAGGTTGAAGAACGCTTCCCCGATAGCTCTAAAACAAGTAGACGTCAACATACTGTTTCCTGCAACACTCAGAATTAAATACAAAGATAATGTAGACATTTTCTGAGAGCCAAAGGCAGTTCAAAATATAGTCACAAGCCCCAGGGAAACAAAGCTTTTATTGGACCAAGATTCTTGGAATGGCAAATTTCCACTATATAATCTTGTCAAACGATACTGTAATTCTCCCTTTGATGCAAATTTCATTAGGTGCACTTTAGCATGTATTAGGATAACAGCCTAAACTAAATGATTTTATTGATTTTATTCCATGGTTTCACTAGTATTGGAACGCTAATACGGTGTATATGTTGTATATATACTGCTAAGGGTTATTCAGGTCTCTTATGCTACACAATTTTATTCTCTTTTACAGATGTTTACACTCCACAGCAACACAGGAAGGACACTGGCATTTCTGCCAAAAATGTAATATTGAACTAGATTTTGATCCTATGTTGATGGGTTCTACAAAGAAGTCTTAAGGTAGATAAAGAGGTATCCTGTATGCACACAACCTTTAATTATGGGACTTCAACGGGACATTACAGGGTATAGGCCAGATTCACTGAGCCTGGCACAAGGAAGTAGAAATGACACCTCCTGATGCCAGCTGGGCCCCCAAGAGTGATGAATCATTTATTCCTTCCCTGAAGATTTTCTGCCATTGGGGAAGCTTCTGATTATGGTTTGGTCACCCCTCAGTTGCCCATCCAAAAAGCAACACCTGTATTTTTCCACATTGATTTCCTACTTTCCCCTTTTCTTCCACTGTAACAGCTGGCCCCTGCTAAATTTTCCCATAAAAAAATGGGACAAGCTGGGATAAAGTAATATACTTTAAAGTAATGTACTGCTGGCTAGCCCATTTACTGTATTTACTATTAAGATCAAAAGAGATTGAGAAGCAGAAACGGAACAAGAACTTAATTAGCCTGCTTTTGCTTGTTAAAGGACAAGGTTAGAGGCCTTTTTGTATGTACCAAAATAGAGCATGCATTTATCACAAATATGTGCAAAATATTGGGCAGGGAATTCCAAAAGGCAACAAATGCCCATTAATACCCACCCTAATGTAAACAGAGGCCTATTCTAACTCCTATGCTCACTTGCAGAGCTGGGCCCCTCCTCACTGCTGGCTGACCAACTAGCCCAGTTCCTCCCAGCCAACAAGCTCACTCTGCAGCTTCTTCTAGCTGGCCAGTACAGATTTTCCTCCTACCTGAGTCTCAGACCAAGCTTGGGGGGAGGGGAGATCAAGGGGGTGGGTCAGAAGAGTGTACCCTCTTTCCTTGGCATAGGGTACAGGGAGGAAAAATTGAGGGGCCCTTGTTCTTTCATCTGGAAGTTGGACTAAAGATGAACTTTCATTCCCTTGGACTTGGGAGGAGAAAACCGTACGGTGGCCTAGCTCCCAGAGTTTTTGGCAGTGTATGTGTTGTGTGTGCCTAAAATGAGAACCCTTAAAGATGAAGGATTGGATACACCAAGATATACAATAGAAGTAAAGGGAAAATGGAAAGGAGATGGGAAGTGAAAAGTGAAAGAGGGGGGAAAAGGCTAAAAGGGAGACGTAGTAAACAGTTAATTTTCATTACTTTTGGTATTGGAAATTTCATGCTGAAATATTTATACAAACATGAATCCACGTGAGTGTGACAAATAGTGGAGTCTGAGTTTGTGGGCAACTGAAACGATTACCAAAACCTCCTGCACTCTCATTCCAACACTGCTATATACTCCACCAACCTTCTACCATCTCACGTTCTCTTTTCTCCCTTGAATTGACAGATCCTAACTTCAAGCTCCTTGCCACTCTTCCCTCCCACTCCCAGGGCACTCTTCCCCCTCAAGCTTCATGCTTGGCTGTCTCATTGGGCCATCTTAATTCATTTGCTGACTGAGCCCTAATCCTTAAATCCATCTCTGTCACTGGGCATCCTGCTCCCAGCAAGCAACCTTCAGGAAGGAGAATTCTATTGTGAGAAGGACTTTGTTTGGGAGTGGATGTGTATCTGTACCACATGCATTTTGAGGCTATGATAATTAAAAGAGTAATTCAAAATAAACTGAAGTTCACAAGGAGATATAACTGTGGTGTATTGAAATTGTAGAAATTACAAGCTGCCACTTTAAACTCTGGTCCATCTTGCAGGCTAAGGGACTCTGAAGGGAAGCCTGTGATCTGGGCCTATGAGAGTCAGTTTGTGGTCAAAAGAAAAGGAGTACTTGTGGCACCTTAGAGACTAACCAATTTATTTGAGCATGAGCTTTCGTGAGCCACAGCTCACTTCATCAGATGTGTACCGTGGAAACTGCAGCAGACTTTAAGTGAGCTGTGGCTCACGAAAGCTCATGCTCAAATAAATTGGTTAGTCTCTAAGGTGCCACAAGTACTCCTTTTCTTTTTGCGAATACAGACTAACACGGCTGTTCCTCTGAAACCTGAAGTTTGTGGTCAGTCAGCTAGAGTAAAAGGGGGTGGGGTTGTGCCTCTCTGTTTTAGGGAACAGACTGTTTTATTTCACTTCATTTTGGAGTTCTTGTGTGTTCTAAATACTAAGAAATAAAGAAATAGTGTTGCAGTCTTCCAGCAAAAGTATTTCATGTTTTCATCTAGTTTTTCTGTTTGCATGATGTGAAATATAACAATAACATATATTCAAGAGCTCTTGGGTCCCCAGCTGTTTGGGAGAACTGTTCCTGGAAGATTTTCTTTTAAATATTGACAACTACATATCTAGCACACAACATTACCACTTATTTATAGAAAGACTAACCATAGAGAGTGGAATTAAAAGCAGTGCAAAGTATTTCTGTGTTTAAACTGCATTACACTTAAATGAATGGGTATCCCAGTGAGCAAAGCAAAAATTAAAAACAAACAAAACTTTGTACACATCTGGGAATCAGGTAGCTGCTCAGGAGTGGGAATCCTGTTCCAGCCCCAAACACACTTTTCCTAATTTTTGGTCTCTTACTATTAAGGGCATATGTGGATCCAGCATAGGAGAGCAGAAAGGTCCCATGACCTCCTTCTATTATGATTTTTTTTCTATTGAAAAATAACACCTAGATTTCCCCAGTCATTTGAAAAAGGATGTTTGCACCACATTGCGGTAAGATGTATCTATACCAAATCTGTTTTGCAGAAGGGGTTTACTTTATTAATGGAAATAACCTCCTTCTTCTTTGTACCCCTCCCCCACCATTTTATATTTTCACTGAGGTGAAGATAGGCCCTGGCTTCCTAACAAAAGTGTCAGCCAGGGAGCTGTAATTTAGTGGCCAGGCAGCACTCTTTAATTTTCTTTCATAACCGGCTGAAAGCTAAACAAAAATCTGTTCTCCTATTAGCATTTCCAGGTTCCAGGGATGTATTAAACATGATCTGCACATCCCCTGATGAAATTCCACTCAAGCCAATTGTCAAATAGAGAAATCAGGCAGGGTGGCATCAAAAGACTAGACAGCAAACTTGATATTATACATCTGCATGTAAAGAAACAATCCCTCCTTAGCCTTCAGAACACCCTCCACATCTGTAGAGCACAAAGAAACTCTGCGATAGAGTTCAAAGAAACTCTGCGATAGAGTTCAAAGAAACTCTGCGATATTCACAGACACAATTTGGACTGAACTAATTTCACAGTACCAGTTATATAGTTCACTATGATAAGATGATACAATTACACCCAATACCAAACTAGTACTAACTATTAAGTAAAGTGTAACCCATATTATTTTTAATACTAGATCAACTACATATATTTAATATGTTTGTTCAGAACATTTGAGTGACTAGAAATATTGAGACTTTATTCAAATTTGATGTTTTCTAAAGTTTTTCTGAATCCAACCAAACTGTACTACAAATAAAAATTGAAACAGAAGCAGTTTCTAGACTTTCAACATCGCGTATAGCATATTAAATGATTCATCAAATGCTGTGTCACAACTTGTATAAAGGCCTTTAAAAGTGATTCTTCCTCATTACATTTGATTTTAACTGCAACAGATGTTTGAGTTTGAGTCATACCTATTAGACTTCTTTGAACAACCTTCCTTTTCAAAAACCACATCCCTTTAATCCAAATATTTAATCACAATGGTTATTACAAAACGCATCACTCACTCATGGATACAAAATAACATAACAGTCTACTTTGATAGTATGAAACTGGGCTTTTCTGTTATATCACCAATATATATGATTCCTGAAGATAAGGAATAAAATTTGTACAGAACATTTTTGAAAACTAAATAATAAATGAGTAAATAATTTTACTGGATGATACAAAAAGGCATGTGTTATTGTAACCTGCCTTGTATGCTCCATGTAAAGTACTTAAATTATGATTTTAAATTATGATGTTAGATTAGGTTTTCTGCAGCTTAATTTATTGTGATATAATATAATTGCTAAATGCAAATGAGATACTGTATAGCTTTTCCATAGTTGTTCATGAGAGCCAAGCATTTTACATATTACAATGAAGTGCATGTTATTAAGAAACAAATTATAATGAAGCTTAATTTAGTTGGAAGACAAGAGATACTGTAGCCTTATCATGGTTGACAGTGGAGTAAGGGATCAGACAGAGCTATTACACTAACCTGTGTGTGGCTCAAGTATTGTGGCACAAATGTACATAGGTGATAGTGCTGTACCTTTTAAGGCTCACACGCGATCCCATTACCTTAAAGTCAAGTAATAGTATAATGTCATCAATTTAGCTTCAAATACATTCTGTGATCATGACTGACAAATGCTTTTTACAAAATAATAAATACAAAGCTGATTAGTATTCAAATAATACACAAAGAGTGAATTTTGGGCATAAAGCAAATCTGAGTGTCGAAACTGTTTCAAATACATAACAGTATACAAGTTTAAAAGTGCAGAATCAAAGTCAATAGAACTGTTAAGGATGACACAATACTACTTTTTTAAAGCTAAAAATTGTCATTCTACATTGCCTTTGTAAATGAAAACTTATCCTCCAGTCAAATCGGGACATTTGATCCTAATTTTTATGCTGCATTTCATTTTCACTTGTAAGTCAGAAAAAACAATTAGTGCTTCAGAGTGTGCCCTAAATAATACATTGGCTTGCAAATTATAAAACAAAAACTATAAATGATATGTTTTTCAAGAATCAGTGCGTTCTTCATACAAAGCACTTAACAGCCTCTCCACCCCCCAAAAAAGCACAGACACCAATGGGTTTGTTGCAGTGCAGAAGAAACCAGTGCAAAAAGCAATTCATTATTAATGCCTGAATATTCTTGCTAAACAGTTCTGATTATTTCACAAGAAAGAGGTCAAGGTAGTGGAGAAAGGGATTTAATCAAATAAACTCTCAATCTCTCTCCAAATAGCATTTTCATCCAGCTGCATGTAAATTCATCAGATGACTAGCCTCAAAAAGCACAGGCAAGGTTAATCTGCTATGACTGTTAAAACTTCTATGATATGCCTATTGAATAAAGATTTAAAATAGGATGAACCATACAAGTTACCCCAAATTGTGTTTCTTTCTTTTGCCATGAAACATATAAAATCTCCACTGTAAAAAACAAACTGAAAATCTCCTATCTAGGTTAGAGTTTATTAACTTCACAAAGGGTTCTTTGTTTTCCTAGTGACATGCCATTCAACAGTGGAGATTTTGAAGACTATCAACAGCCTATTTCAAGATGATCCCACAAGGAACGATCTGCTCTAAATTGAATGAATCATCAAATCTTAACATATTAGGAATATTTAACATCACTGGAACAGTTATGCCGGGGGGTGGGAGGGTCAGAGTCCTCAGTAAAAGGTAGTAATCTGAATTTGCATCTGGAATATTCTTTATTCTGAATTAATGTGGTGCTTCTCTGCTTAAATAGGGAACTGAGAAATTCATCACATTCTTATCCTAAGGTAAATTTAGTGGCAAATGCTGACAAGCCCTATTGGATAACTGGTACTTGTTAGATGAACCTGACTTAGTCTGTATTCTTCTAAGGTAAATGAATATCTATATTTTAAATAAAGGATCTTTTACTATCTAAATTTTAAATATTTAAATATTAGTTCATAGCATAGCTCTAAACAAACACTTTTTTGTAAAAGAAGCAGAGTAATAGTACTTCTTTTGGAGTCACAGAATATATTTTTTGTGTATTTATTTTTTCTAAATACCTCCTAGCATAGCTGGAAAAAACTGAAAGATTTGAAATATAAAACCAAGTTAGTCATATATTTCTAATAGTGTTCATAGGATGGTTCTAACTCTGACAGTTGTAAAATGCAATGTACTATAAATGCATTCCTGAAGTCAGAACAGATATGTGAGGCTCAGAAACCGTGCTTAATAAAAGACATGGTTCTTATACAAACCAGCTGTCCTGATATCAGCACAAATGACCCAAGTATAGTCTGTAGATGCTCTAAGTAAGCAAATGGAATGCTCGTTTTATGGATAGTCATTTATTTGTACTATATATGCGCACACAAACAAAATATTCTACATCTTAGCAGTTTCTTAGATTTCTTCTTCAACAAGTCTAATAGGACATTTCCTCTATTCTAAATTCAAGGAAGATTCTTGATAATACACAATTTATATACCCTCATTTAGAAGTCACACACCAGTTAAAAATTCTGCTTCTTCAAGATAAAAAGTGTTTTAATGCTGGTATTCTCTGCCCTCTTAGCTCTAAGCACCTTTCTTCAGTCTTAGACACCATTTTACATGAGGATGCTTTCTAAAAAGCAAAATGTAACTGTCTAATTAGGAGCAGTATGATTGGCTAGTTCATGGACTCTGTGACAGTTATGACAAATACACATATTGGCATAGCCCTAACCTCACTTCACAGTTTGCAACACAAAGATGGTATTTTCAGAAATGTGCAGAACACTCTGATACAAAGCTTCACCTTGTCTAGTGCTATTCCATTTAATTTTTTATTAACTGCCTGAACATATGCCATTCTAGAAGAGGGTAATAGTTACAAAATGTCAGCAGAAACATTTAAACTGCTAAAATGTAAATGATTTTATAAATTTGTAATGAAAGGTAATTGTCATGTGGGAAAAGTAACAGAAAAACAGATATGTGCAAATGTAAAACTGGTAAAAAATACATCTTATTGGTCGAAGGTAGCAAAATTTAAGTATATTTTAATGAGCATTGTAAGTAGTATTTAAATAAAATTAGATTCATAAGAAGAAAATGTGAATTCTATAATATTTTATTTTCTAACATTAGTAAAGTTCATAATAATGAAAAGACCTCATGGAACTTTAATGTGCCAAATTCATTAAACAGTGGGGCATTAAGATTCCTCACCTCATTTTAAAAAACAAATAAATCAAGTGAGAGAATATAAATAAAAAGCATTTGTTAGCATCAGTGCAGCTCAGCTTTAAAAGAACAATATTAGAATGTGGTTAGTTGGTTTCTTTACTTTCCACTAAAATGAAAAACAATTTAGTGATTAATCCCTTCAGCAATAAAGTGCTGGGTCAGTGCTCTCAGATATGTCAAGAAGGAGAAGACTACGGCGAAGAATTGAGTTTTTCTTCAGCCACCACACAGAGCAACCACCTTCCAGTTAGGTTTGCGGGCAACCATCTTTAAATGCTTGAGCTGTTCTGCGTGGCCATGACAAGATTTGCAATTCTCTACGTTTATTTACACACCATCACCCCAACTAGACATCACATCGAAGTGGCATGGTCGCAGCTGACCCCAGGGTAGTCCCTGTCTCTGCCGATCCAATTTTATCGTGCTCTGCAATTGAACTGCAGTCATACTATACAGGATGTATGCACACTCCTCCATGCCACAATAAAATTAGCAGAAGCTTGTCAGGGTATATTTTCTAGTTTTACAGTGACAGACACTGGACAAATATGTCTGCTTTTCAGAAATCCATTGAGGTTTGTACTCTCCTGAAATGTATATGAGTGTTGCATTTGCAAGTCAGTGTATTCCTGCATGGTAAAAAATCTAAGTGTTAGTTCCAGGATAAGATTACATCTACAATGCATTTTCAATGTTTTTCTGTAAACTACACAGAGCATTAAAATTACTTCTCATTTATGTTTTTAGTTGTTTTTGCCTATAACTGTTCCTGTTTAAGATTAAAAAGCCAGGATGAATTCTTCAGTCAGAGACTAATATAAGATAAATCCATCATATTTTGAAAGCAAAAGTTAGGGGGACGAATTGTTATTTGCAGTTTAAAATAAGCACATAAATTAAGTTTCAAAAAAGAGATCTTTGCTATTGTTCACATTATAAGATCTTACCTGCAAAACTGCTAGTTTCATAAGTAAAATCTTCTTTCTTTTTTAAAAAAATACACTTGCAAGTAAATTAAATAATGATCATTTGTTTCAAAACCTAAAATGACTGAAGACTAAAACTGTAAACAGAAGAAATGTACCATTTGTAATGGGAACATTTTAAAATAAAACCACATAATATGTTTTGTAATCTACACCAATGTAATGTTATTAGATATTCAGGGCAGTTCCTACATCAAACAGCCTCAGAAGCCCCAGGATCATTTTATATTCACTGGAAGACAGAAAGAAATCCAAAACCTAGTTAAATAAATTGTTCATTTATTCCTTTCCTTTTATGCACCAAGATCTACATGTGGTCATTAATTATAAAGAGACTATTATAGCACCATATTTTCATTCAATACGATGTCCTGGTATATATCAAAGAAGTCCCATAATTAAAACAGAAGGGCCACAATGACAATTAAAATTACAATCTATATGGGGAAAGAAAGTACAGTTCTGCAATTTTTCACCCTGTCACTGTCAGCACGATGGGATATTCTAGTCACGTCTCTTGTAAAGCAGCCTAAATTCTTCTTCACCAATGCAACCTCAAAAGCATTATCAGCACCCAAGCAAAAGCCTATGCAAGTATAATTTAATACCAAGCCACAGTTTGCAAGTAATAGTGTATAAAGTGATATTTAAGTGGTGTTTTAAGCACACTTCTGATGGCTACAGCCGCTTTTTACTGGTAAATGCGTTTTCCTTTGAGTAGTGATTATGAGTCCAGGGTGAAGAGGTCCTGTGTGCAGGTCTGCCTGTAAGCCTTACTTCCAGCTGCCAATCTTTACTTCACAGTGAAGAAAAAGCCACATAGCACCTTGTTCTTACTCTTGTATGCTGTCATCCCCTGAGCCTGATAACTGCAAAATCATTTCCACATAACACTTTTCTACTTCTGCCTCTTAAACCTTGAGACCTACACATTGTGCATGCACTTGCACCCTTGGCAACCAGCTCCCTAGAAGCTACTTCCTTTGAACCATCTTTAACACTTCGCTTGGTAAATATCTGCAGTAATGGAGTACGACGCTTTTTTTTGTAGCCATATATATTTGCTACAATTTATTATCTATAAAAATCATGAACAGTGAATTATTACTGTTAAAGCTGTGTTTTTCTTTATAACAACTTTAAACTGAGCACTCATATATGAAGCATGCAATGGAGATTGAGAAGGTTTTGTATAATAAAACTGTGACATGGTCATTTTTTCCAGTTTTGCATTACACGGACACACTCATGCATGGTGCTTTTTAAATTCTTATTATATGTGAGGTCAGGGGGTCGAATGTCAGAAAGTACTGTTAATTTCACGGGGTTAGGGGAAAGTAAATTCAGAGGGAATACAGATCACTTAGCACAAAAAAGCAGCTCCTCTGAAGTTTGGTTTTACATTTGTTAACCATATCCTTCAGTTGACGAACCATTGAGACCACTGTGACATTCTGGTCCCTAGTATAATGGTTTGACATGCTGCAGTGAAAGTGTGATTCAGTCGCCCTACTGTATGTGCCAGCTATAGCCTTCCTCTGAATCAATGAAGCACTAAAACTCCACACAACTGGAACTGAACAAAGCGTGTTGCCATTTTGGCTGTGATGTTTAAATTATAGAGAAAGCAGTCAAGATGTCTTAAAGTTCAATCTGACAAAAAATGTAAAATATATTTCTGTCTTCATTCTCTGGGAAGGTAGCTCTTGCAGTGTACAATATCACTACCCGGGGTCCTTTTAAAGTGGTTTGTAATGTAACATCAAAGACCAAATATATTATAGGCATTCAGGACATTTGTTTGTTTGTTTTTTAAACTGTTCCACCAATAAGTCATTTTAATACTGGGGTAGAGCAAAATCTTTGGGAAAAGAAGGATATCTTAGAGAATATTGTCCTGGTTTCAGGAGTGATAGACAAGGAAAGAGAATAAAACAAGGATATATTTTGCTATTTTGGCAGAATAAACCCAAATATTAGCTTATATAAAAATGCAAGCTGGCAGAATCACACTCTAATTAAAGTAACGTACACTCAAAAGTCATAGACTAGACTATATTGTGCCATTGATTTTTAAGCAGATTTCATCCCTGTTTTAAATTGAAAATCTGCTTAAAAACAGTGTCCCATGCTAAGCAGCCTATTTTTTGTAAGGCGCTACAAAAATATTTAAGCCTAGTTAAAAGGCTACGAAGAGCAATTTAAAATATTTACACGGAATTATTATTTTTACCCCGTCCTTTGGATTGGCATGGACAGCTGAGTACAGGGTTTGGTTGGGTTGTTTTGTTTTCATGCATTTTTTTTTCTTTTGAAAGATTCCTCAGAGTCAAAACTCAAATCGGGCTCAGCTGCCCCTTTATAATTAAATTTTAATGACTTAGGCTGAGTGTTTGTGTTTTGGCAGCATGTTTAATAGTGTTAGCATTTAAATGGTCACAATTAGACTTTGAAGGGAGCAGCCCATTGCAATAAATGGGTGAAGTTCACACCTCTGTTAGTGCCTTTGTTTGTCAGACTTCTTCAGAGTTAACAAGGAAGCTACCAATTCCACAAGAGCGGGATATACCCCAAATTTTGTTTGTAAATGAAACTCTGGAGAACACAATACAAATGAGAGAAACATCCTGATTTTGTGGAATATATGGATTTTCCATGTGCATGGTTTTGGGAAGAGAACCTTCTATGTGTCTAGTTTTTCTAATTCAACATGTCTCCCCCTTTTCCAAAAGATGTCACTGGTCTGTTATTTAAGGTATAACTTGGTCCTCAATGAAATAAATAATCCTTAAAACAATTCAGACAAACAGTGAAATGGCAATGCAATATAATCTAAATATTTTTTATTTAAAAACGTATTAACAAGTTTGTAGTGGTATATTTCACTAGCTGCCTTTCATAATTAAAAAACTTTTCTCTCAGATCCCCTTTCCTATAAGTAGCCTGTTGCCTGAAGATTTAATCCTTCATTACCAGTTAAAACAAAATCACCAATTAGGCACATGAACACGTCTGTATTAATCTCATTAAGGTGATGGCACCAAATAAATTGGAACTATTTTTGTGCTTTTACTGTGTTCCTATGGCTTTATCAGGCCCTGTGGTCATATACAAAGACCTTGCAGCTTAGTCATTTAGAGTCATTCGGTTGTGGACTAAATGTGGCATTACCATCTATGGCTGAAAATTGCTTTCAGCTTTTAAACTGCACTGACTAGTCTGTAGTTAATCTTAGATCATTCACTCGCAAAATTAAATGAGCCAGAACGATGGTCTTTCTTTTTTTTTTTTTTTTTTGTAAAATAATACATCACAAAACACTTATTTGCCCTGCCCAAAAGAGAGATCAAATTCATTTAAAATCCCATAAACCAGAGTTGTGAATTTTTAATTTTATTTAGTAGCAGAGAAATAGAGGGTAAGCTATCTTTCCACAGCATATCATTGCTATAAATTTATATATGGAACATAGTTTGATGTTTAACTAAGCTTTAATCTACCTTTGATGTATACTTCTACTTCAGTTTGGATCATATGATACACCTCATTAATGCAAATGCAAGGACGACTGTTTGGGATCTCTGACATAATTAGCCATAAACCATGTTAAAAAAAAAAAGTACATAGTATAGTAACTGGAGTTGCATATAGAGTTGCCTATGCTCTATCATAGAAACATAAACTTAAGAAATGGAGCAACTTCATAGATCACTACATTCTTCTGACCAGATAATTTCTGAGGATTATTTGATGCATTTTATAGTGCAGGTAACGATAACCGAGGCAGGTTTGCTAAATACTCTTTTTTAAAATAGATCATTCATTTTAATTACTGCTGGGATATTTATTTGGCTGTAACTATACTGTTTTGGAAGAAAGTAGAGGTGAGAGGAATTGTGGTCAGTTCCTGATTTGTTCAGATATTTTAATCATTTCATAACAATGCAAACTACAAAAAAATTGGACCTGATCCTGCTGCCATTGAAATTAATGGAAGTTTTGCCACTGACTTGAAGGGGCCCAGTATCATCTTTAAAAATACCAACCTTATATAATCTGCCTTTGCTTGCAAAAGCCACAAACAGATTTTCTGCTGTTCTTCACCAATATTACTTTTTCTCTTTTTTTTTTAAGTGGAATTTCTATATGGCCACAATAACAGAGCTGGCTTCATCTTTTAGAGTCACATGGATACAAGTATCCGAGATATTTTGTGGCCTGGTTCAGTGGTTCCCCTGGTGGTTCACTGAAGTTTAAGGTCATATATTGGAAATAAGGTTCACGCTCCTCTGTCAGTGGGCCTGCACAAGCTTGACAGAGAGGTTGTGTGTGGTCTGTTCTCCAAGAAAAAAAGAAAGAGTCAGCCACCCAGATCAAAAATAACCCTGTCTGAGAGCCAAAGATGATGTTAAAATCAGCTGAGGGAAGCAGTTAAAAAAAAGAAAAATTATTTTAAATCATTTCTTTTTTCTTTAATAATAGCATAAGAAGTATTGAGCCTCTTCTACAACATGTAAACTACTACAAGTTTAATGGAAATAACGACAGTGTGTGACTACTGCCTAACCTACATGAGAATGTAACCATAAATGAGAGTGTTTCACTCCGAACCGATTGACGGTTTCTATTATTTCACTGAGCCAGGTTGTCTTTTAAGTTAGGCACAATGGTAGGTTTTATGCCAATTACATGTGTAAGTTGCAGTACAAATAGAAAAAGAAAAAGAAAAAAAAGAAACCCAGCACATGCATCTACATCTTTCTCAAAACAAAAACACCTGAAAAGCACATCACACATTCCACTGAATACTTACATCTCTGTTCAGCAGCTGAGATGTTTTTCTTTTCATTCCAGAGAAAGATTTATATAACATAATTTTATATAACTTATTCTATTTATCCAAGCTCATCTCTTTTTGTCTTAAAAACTTACCAGGAAGATCTAATTCTAACTATAAGTGTGCACCTGAAATTTCATCATCTTGCTATTTTAAAACCAATACTGGGATTATATTTTCAATAACATGTAATGATTTTTGGTAGGAATCAAAGTTTATTCTAATTGTATAGGTCTCTCTCAGTATGAGTATATAGAAATATAGATACATTTGAGTATAGATACATACTCTAATATAAAACTACTATCCTAGTCTCACAAAAAAGAACGTAGCTGAGAGTTTTTCCCCTTCAAGAAAAAACCTGCATATTTTGTTTATTCTCAAAAATATTATTTTTAATAGCCTGAACCAAATAATTTTTCATTTTTTACAGGCTTCACTTCACTTTTCTCACAGTGAATAAATTGCAACTTATTTCCATGAAATTCACAGATGACACAGATCTTTATTTTGCATAAAGGCATAAAGAAGTGTCTAATATCTTCAATATTCATCTGCTAAGTGGACATTTGCATTGGGTTAGAACGGAAAAAGAGCCACAACCCTCCCGCAGTGACAGCTGTACAAAGGGATGACATCTGACAGCTGTGACAGTGCTGAAGGGAGACTCAGATGACTCGCTGCATCCATGATCCAATTACAGCACACATCCCTCTGACAGACCCAGCAGCTTGACTCCAGCATTTGGAAGGACAGTATTGATCTCTTGTCAGAGACCAGTTGCCTGCTTGCAATTGTGCATTGCTGAACTTTGAAAAGCAATAGTACCCTCTTAAATGATAGGGGCAGTCAGGTTATAGTATTCAGGTACAAAGAGAGGTGCAAAGGGTATCTGCTAAATGCTCTAAACTTGAACAAATCATAACAATATGACAGTCCAATCATACTCAAGTAGCCTCGCTGATCTAGCTAGCTACTGTCTGTACTAATGGAGAGACAGCTCTTTGTGGTTAGCTGGATGATCTTACTTGATGAAAAGGCCACCGCAATTAGTGCATGCTGGTTGGTTGTGCTGTGTGACAGCAGACTAGATGGTATAATGGCAGCTGCCAATAACTCTAACTTCTAGAAAACAGACAATTAGGCCTTTGATCCTAATACCCCTAGTCCTTCAACTCCAGACCTCTTCTCTGCCTTTACTGTAAACCACACATATGGTATGATCTCACCAAATGAAAATAATCTGGCAAGAAGCCACTTACTCTTCTCCCCCATTTTATGGTACTTGTCGTCTTAACACTGGAATGGACTATACTGTGATAGGAAGGTTATAAAAGGATCAAACTAGAATTTTGTACATTAAAATGCGATAAACTCAAAATCTGATTAAAAATTTAATTAATAGAAACTAATTGCAAACTTTCACAACCTAGCAGATGCAAGAATTCATGACACTCCTACTGTTCTGTGATTATTTTATATCTGATTGTTATTCAAAGTTAGCTGCTAACAAATACTTGTTTTCATCATTTCATAGAAGAAAAACTAACAATTAACAGATACAAAGCACAACAAAATGTATAACTTGCACTTCCATCCCATTGATCCCTTCCGATAATATTGTAGTTAATGTACTATCTTGGGGACTGATCCTACGTTCCTTGCGCCCTCAAAACTAAGATGAGACCACACACCCTTAGCTGGCATCTGAAGAACAAGCTGAGTGAACATCAACACAAAAAAGGACTAAGGAGCACAATGGCAGTTTCAAAGTGCTTTGACAAAAATACAGACAGTAGCACAAAAAATAAATACTCTACAAGAAGCCAATGAGAAATTTGAAAAGAGGTGGCATGAATCATGCTACCTAGAACTAGCAAGGTGAGCTGTGTAAACAACAAATTTTTGGTTTGTTGACTGTGCTGAAAAACTGAAAACAAATTTAATTTTGGGTTGCACTAAATGCTTAATTCAACCCAAAATGAAACATTTTGTTTAACATTTTGTGCTTTTTTCCTAATGTTTGTGCATTTTCTTTTAATGAAATTGAAGAAAAATTTTGACCCCTGAAACAAAAATGTTTCATTTAAAAAATGTCAAAAGGAAACAATTTTTGTTTCCCCAAAACTAACAATTGGGAGAATCTGACATGAAATCAAAAAATCCTTTAGCGTCACCAAATTTGCATTTCTCTGAAAACATTTTGCTGGAAAAATGTTGCCCGGCTCTACTAGCAAGTAGTAGAAAGGGACATGTAACTATTTCTTGACAACAGTGAATGCTTGCATTTGTCTTTTCAACATTCAAAGTGAATTTAGTGAACATGCAAAGTATCAGGCAGAAAATTGGAAAATTAATTAATCTTTGTTCACATCTATATAAATGCTACTTGCATCTGCAGCGCTCTCCATGATGCCCTGTTATTTTATCTTAATTCGGATCAAAATAATAATGTAATTCAAATTTATTCATTTCAACTCTTTTGTGATATTTTGTGATTTTTTGGACACCTTTTCAATAGGAACCATACACCACCAGTGTCATCATTAAAAACAAAACAAACAAAATCTTGATTACCTCTGACCGGAGCTAAATTTGAACTGGTACCCTAAACATGAATTGCTACGTACCTTAAATCTGCTTACCTAAGCAATGTTTCCCCTTTTGCCAATGCTTTCTGAAGAGTGAAAAATATAATCCTGTGAGCATCTTCCCTTCACCTGATTGTAGAACAGAATTCAAGTGTAAAGTTCAAAGTACAAATGTTTTTTAAAAAAAATATGGTAACGACCACATCTCCAAATCCAATGGTAAAGTCCAAGCTCTGGAAAGAATTTCCTGAGATCACCATGAAAATAATAGGCCCGTTCCTATTTATAGGAGACCATTTACTATAGAGAGAAGTGTTTATTTCAGTGATAAGCACTACACTCATTAGTACATGTTTGCAGGGTCAAATCTAACAGAAATAAATCTTTGTATATGGTGCAAAACACTAAACTTCACAATATATGCACAGTGAAATTCAAAAACCTCAACATTTTAAATTTCCACAAAATTATTCCATTTTGCAAAAAATCCTACATAATTATCCTAATTTTCAAGAAATAATGGCAACATTTTTGAAATTTTGAATTTTCATTTTGATACAAATCAGTTTTCAAACTGAAACAGCAATACGTCTTATGTTCCAATGTGGAAATTGCCATTTTGCCAACACTGAATGAAAAGTGAAATTTGAGACTTCCAAAACAGCACTGAACAACACATTTGGGTTGCTGTTTTGGCTTTTTTTAATTATTATATATATAAACTAAATATAATTAAAAATCGATAGACTCATTCAATTTTATAAAGGATGTCCTCCAAGGAAAAATCAACAACTCAACAGTACTGCTGGCAATATACCCCAGAATGATATTAGTCTTTTTCCCAACTGCATCACAATCTTTCCTCATGTTCAATTTGTGATCCACTATAACCCCCAGATCCTTTTTCAGCAATACTACCATATAGCCAGTTTATTCACCATTTTGAAGTTGTGCATTTGATTTATCCTTCCTAAGTGTACTACTTTGAATTTGTCTTTATTGAATTTCTTCTTGTTTAATCCAGACCAATTATCCAATTTGTCAAGGTTGTTCCGAATTCTTGTGCTGTCTGCTGTCCGCTTAGTGCTTGCAACCCCTCCCATCTTGGTGTCATCCAGAACTTTCATAAGCATACTCTCCACTTCATTATCCAAGTCAAGAATGAAAATATTGAATAGTACCAGACTCTGGACAGACCCTTGTGGAATCCCATGGTCAGTTAATTTAATATAGACAGGCAGCCTGAGGTGACCATTGCAATGAAATTCTTGCCCTATTGAAATCAATGGAAAAACATCTATTAACTTCAATGGTGCCAGGATTTCATCATAAGTTTTGATTTGAGCTTTTTGGCTGCTGAAATCCAGTTAAACCATTGAATACTAAGAACTGTAAACCTCTCTAGGCTGTTTTGTATTGGCATGAGGATGGCCACAGTCTATGCGATTTTATTCAAATTACGTGTGTCCTTCCAGCACAAGGAAGTTGCAAATGTGGCTTTCACTTGAACAAATTTGAACATCGTGGGTCAGTATGTGATTGCATGGCCCAGGTCCCAGTTCTATCCACATTGCTTCCACATGGCCTGTTACAATACAGTAATATTTGAATACCTATATTTAAAGTAATCAGGTTGAGGGACATTGATCTCAGGTGGTTTTACTAAAGAAGGAAAAATGTACACAAGGAAGAAGAATATCTGGTACAGATTTTTAGTGTACCTCATTAATTTCTCCTGAACTGTAGACATTCTTTGATTGTGATACTCTTTAATGGCAATTCTTAATTGTTGACATTAAAAATATGCTGAGCTGAGCAAAGAAAGGAATTCTGGCTACAGTGCACACTTTACTTCCTATTCTCAGAAATTAAGCATAATGGGCACAGTGGCTTAATAACCTCTCTCAAGAACCATAGTTCAATCCCAAGTGCCATCAGAAAGGTTAGGTATTTAAATCTTGGCAAATAGGCAGTTTATGAATCTCAGTGCACACAGGAAATGGAGTCAATTCTTGAGACTACAGAAAATCCAGAAAGGAAAAAAAAAAAAGGATCTTCTTGTGTATAAATGCAGACACTCCTGCGCAGCTATGCCTCTTCCTGTGTGTGAAGTAAATGAATATCAGCCATAGTGGTGTGATTTAGTAAGTATTCTGACTTTATGAATGCATTAGGAAGGAGGAAGTATTTGGCTCTCCTGGTAACCCCAAATAACTGTTATGACTGACCCTGGACAGTTCAGAGATTGGAATCCACTCTGAGTTGGATGATAGGATCTCCTGTTGGCCAGCCTCAAAACATGGGGATAGGGTCACTGGGGCGGATAAAATGGATTACAGGGCCCAACTGGAAACTGCCTGTAAGGATGTGACTCTTACCCAGTGAAAAGAGACGCTGTCATGTCTGTTATTGTTTTATGGTTATGATCTGAATAAAGTTTGGCATTGATTACAGTATTAAAATAATTAATGGTGCAGCATTTATAATTTAACCACATCTGCCCACTGAGATGCTCTTGTAAACAGCTGAACATAATTTAAAACAGAATTTAAAACTCTTTTCATGACGCATTACAGAGAGGCCAGGAGGGCAAGGAGATCCCCAAATTCCAGCTGGTGTGCTCCCATCTTCAGCACTTACCTAGAGGATGTGGGAATGGCTGAGGTGTGGACTGGCAGCAGGAGAGCTACCACCTTACTTTGCCCATGCGACATTCAAGGGAAAGGGGGAAGAAAAGGGGCATTAAAGTAGGAAAACTGGAGTTTAGGGAGTAAAAGGAAAGTGAGGAGTTGGGAAAAGGGGTTAGGGAGGTACCTCTCTGCTCTCGGTTTCTTTTTGGCCTTCCTTTCTTCTTGTGTATTTCTCTTCCCTCTCCCTTTCTTTTTTCCACTCCCTTCACTTTTCTTTCCCCTGTTAATCTCCCATTAGCCACTTTTCCCCCTTCAATTTTCTTTGCTCTTTTCCTCTGCCTTTTTCTCTTTCCCCTCATAATCTATAGCCATCCATGTTCCATTTTTTTAATCACAGACACTTTAATAAACAAGAAACATTCTAAAAATGTATATTTTTAATTCTTGCCAACGTATTGCCTTAATACGCTGACTCAGCACTGGCAGCGGGAGCCGTATTCCTGGAAGTGATCGGCATGAAGTGCTGCTTCTAGCTGTGTCAATGCATTATTATGCAGGTCAGTTTTACCAGCCACAGTGTGGAAAAACACAACAGGGGACTGCACTCCAAAATGGGCCGTATTAAAGTGCGAAATTAAATATCTCATCAGGGGAATTCATACAATGGGCAGTTACACTGTACAGAATGTACTTCACATTTTTCCCCTTTCCGTTCACTAGCACCTTAAAAATCAAACTCTCCTTATATCACTTTGGAAAACAATCATAATCTACAGCCCTTTACATGAACCACTTGCAGTTTATGATATACGTTTTTACACTGATTTTCTCCCCTGTGCCCTCTATCTTTCCCTCTCTTTTATGGACTTCTTGACATCAATGCATTAGAATCAGCATTAATGTTATCTGCCAGCTCTGTTGTATCTGGGAATTGCTGTGCTTGGTTACTCTAAAGCTTGTTCACTACATTATTCTTGCCTTTCAAAATTACGAGTTATTCAAACTATAGAACAAAACAGAACAAATCCTGCCGCAAACCTAATAAATTGCTTTAAACCATGCCTTATAAATGTCTTGGGGCTGAACTAGAAACTGTGGAGTTTGTTAATAGATGACTTCCAGCACTTGCATTTCGAGCTATTAGAATTGTTTAGTGGATATTTTCGTGGTAACAGGCGAACCTCCTTTTCCTAATTATCAGATATTAGCTAATATCCGAAAAGTTCTACGAATATTTGTCCTTGTGACTCTGCTTTAGTTTTGATCTACATTTACAATGTTCAGCATAAAACAAAGGAGTCCAGTTTTAGATATGATATTCATAAAAAACAAGACAGCAGAGAGCATTGTGTAGAATAGAAACATTAAATGCAAAATATTTACTACATAATTAATACAATTTATATCAAAATAATGAACAATTCTTTAGGTTCTTCCCCCTTTGCTCTACTCAACACACACATCACCTAATACAAATTTCTTAAAGGAATCCAGATGTGGTAATTAACCAGGAGACCAACTGCCTGTGGAAATCCAATAAATAGTTGGGAAAAGCCTGATCAAAAACTCAAATTTTCCTTTGTGCCTGGAAACTGGCAAGTCTTGGGTTCTGACAGACCTCTAAAATAAGCAGTTAATAAGATGAGGACCTGTTACTGGGAACTACCAGTCCAAATCCCCATAAGTTCAACCCTGATGAACAAAAGCTAAAGCATCTCTGTGGTCCATAACTGTTGCAGAAGAACACATGGGAAGACTATTCTGAATTAGCTAGATCATTTAGGGCTTTAAAAAGTGTTGATCAAATCACCAAAAAGCACTGGCAACCACTGTACAACACTGGTATAATATCAATCAGCACATTGATGACAGTCCACCTTGTCTCTGTCTTTCCTTAAGCCTCGTGTACTTGTTGAATACGAGGGCTAAGACAAGACTGACCCACTAGTAAAAGTCCTGAAGAAAGGAGAAGAGACTTGTGGAATCTGTCCAATAAGTAATACATGAAGCCATCTTAGTGACACCACATTAAAAAGAGTCAGCAATACCTCAACTAATAGTACTGGGGTCCAGTGACAAATCTAATCATTACTATTGACATCTGAACTATCCATTGCCCCCAGATCACCTAATATCACAGCTAATGCTGACTTTGTGCCTGTCACGACCTGCACCTTATGGGGCACAAGCCGTATTCACCACCGATGTCCTCGGGTCACTAGTGCAGCCTTTTTTAACCCTTCTTCTCAGGACACTTGCTGAAATAATCGGGCAATCCTGGCTGTTTTTCTTAACTCTATTTCAAGGTTCCTGTAGAGCTCTTCAAAACCCACGGATTGACAATGCCTTCCAAATCCTTGGTTTGACAAAACCCTAAACTTCTATTTAACCCACGTGAACATAATTCAATACAAAACAAACAAAAACAAAACAATAACATTCAGTAACCTTCCTACTTTATACTCTGATAGGAACAGCCTAAGCTTAGAAGAGCCCAGCAGTTCTTCCTCTCCTCACAGCAGCCAACCAACAAACCTTCCCTCCATCTTCCCAGGAACTACTGATCCTTCAAATTCAACCACCCCCCTCCACAAAGTTCTAAATGAGCAATCCACCCAGAAGCCCAGGTCCCTGTGTCTCCATGCACCCAGCAGCGTGTGCTCTTTTTGGTCTTCCTTCCCTAACATACCCCATCATACAATTTCACTAAACGTTTATTCTAAGACAGTATCTCATATCAAACAATTTAAAAATCAACATAGCTCCTTCTCCACAGTGCCATGTGCAGGTCTGAAGCTCAGCGGACAAAAATCCAGTAGACTGAAAAGTCAGGTGCAGCTGGAATTGTCTTCTCACTAATCTTTCCCAAAAAAGCGAGATTAGAGACTGGGCAGTAATTGGTGATTGAAAATACTGTCAACAGTTTGTCTTCCCTAAAGGAGGAAATAAAGATCTCCATCTGATATGAACCCAAACATTCATAAAACAGGATATCCCTCAACTCCCAACAGCTCAATAATCCACACAGTAAAGTGTATGGAAATCAATTTATGTAAGTCAAATGAATAAATGAGTCAATGCTGCTGAGGCTAGAAACCGTCGTTCCAAAAAGCCTAGACGTTTTAGACTATTAAGCCGAACTGTGGTATAGTGAACCATAACTTGGTGGAGTTGAATTGTGCACTCTTTTGGTTGTTTGGATTTTTTTAAATGTTGATTTAGTTTATAAAATTTTTCAGCATCCATCAGTTCTCTATCCTGATTCTTTTCTACAAGTGGCTCTTGTTCTTAATATTAAAATTGGTTTGCCTTGGAGTAAGTCTCATTCAGAAAAACAAATTATACAAGTCAGCTCAGTCCAAACATATTTCAAATAAGTAGGAGATGTCTTGTGTTTGAGTTCAGCTGCTGATCATCAAATAGAATGTGAACCTGAATCCAGAGGCTGGGCCATTTGTTGAATCAGCATGACTGCACATACCACTTCCCTCTCTGGTCACAGCCAGTTTTGTGGCTGCTCTAATCTGCTATGGGCAATGTATGACATTTAACACCCCTATTTCCGGTGTTCTTTCGAGGGCTCTGTGCCCTGAGAACATAACTGAGGGCTAAATCAAGACCATGCTGTGTAACTTCTGCCACCTAGAAAATTATATAGATGTGTAGATGGTAATAGATAAGTAAACTATTTACACTAAGTTCCTTGGGCCTGGGGCCATGTCATCCTCTTATGTTTTATATACCACTAAGCATTAAAAAGGCACCACCTTTGCTATATTTTTCTAAATAAAAACAGGTTACCACACATAAAAATGTTTCAATACTTTACTTTCAGAGTTGAACATAGATTAACATATTATTACACGCACATTTTACTTTTAATAAAATACTGTGGTGGCTACCTAATAGCATAGAGTCCTTTTTGTCTACAAGGTAAGCAATGGGAAAAGTGATTTCTGTATATAATGTCGCTGTACTTTTCTCTTCTTATGTACCTAAAGTAAGCAGAATTTAAAGTAAAAAAGTGAGAACTAGAGGGACTATAATCTTATTTTTTTCCACAGGCAAGATACAGAGCGATAACTCAGAATGGTATGTCCCCATTCTTCCTTGCTAATTCATCTCAACTCTGACCTTCCTGGAAACCAGGACCTCCTGGGTAATATGGTAATTTAATGGGAATGCTTATATGCTGAATTCTGTGGGATGGGTTGGCTTTGTGAAATATGATGTGGTTTACTTTTAACTAGAGCTCAGCTGGGACCTAAAATGGAACTGGAAACAGGCCTCCAATGGAGAGAGATAAATGCCTAATTTACTGTCCCACTTAATCCAGCACTTTTTCTTTAAGTCATTATCTCTTATTCCTCATTATTGTGGAAGGGCAGGGATGAAAGACATGTGCAGTGAAACCATGATTGGAGCACTTCTGTTTGTAATAGTCACAGCTCACACAATTTATCATTTAAGAGAAACAGTTCAGTTTAGTTGTTACATGAAAAATTAAAGGCAAATATTATAAGGACTAGTAATCCACACCTGGCTCCACATTTATCTTAACACGGAGAATACTGTAGACAACTATAACTGAAAATCTGGTTCCCAGCGCATCATTTATATAATAAATTATATTACTTATTATTATAAATAAAGGTAGGGGTGTAAGTAAAAAGAAATTACTTCTGTAATTAAACCTCCTTTTCTGCTGCACATATGGCTGTTTGACATTTCTACAATATGTAACATGGTGTATTTAAGATACTCAAATTGACAAAAACATACAGAGTCATAAACACATTCAGTCAAGTTCTTCCTGAACGGTCAGTCAGTCACTGGCAGTTGCCCTCTCTGTTTGGCTAGATTTTGAGTCCCATTTGTGATCTGTATCATCAATCATCAATTTTAGCTCCCTCTTCTGAGGAAACGGTTTATCTGGTAGCTGCCTGGCAGACATCCAAAAGTGATTTTCAAACAGCACAGTCAATCAATAGCTGGACAACATGGTTAGAAGAGAAGCCAACTGCACTCTGGTTCAGCTATTAAAAGCTCAGGGAAGGTCCATACTTGCTTGTTCAATAACAGACATGCATTCAAGGGAAGAGTCCCCTTGTGTTGACTAGTCACTAGCCACCTATATCTTATTTAATTGCCTACTGGTTTGGATTTTACAGTGTTTTAATGTTTCATACCACTTGCTTGTTGACTGTTTCCTGCATATCCTTATTGTGTGGTCTCTTCACTCTTGCAGCTGAGCAAGGTAGTTCTTATTGACAAAGCCAGCTTCAACAAGTGGAGATATCTCCTAAGTTATGGCCTAACAAATTATGGCAATGTCAAGCCAGACCCAGGTTTGGGGTTGGTAGGAGACAGCAACATCTGTGGTGAGTGATCGAAGGGTCCAGCTGGGCAGTAAAGGGCCTGTAGAAAGGACAGTAGTACCTCTGGAAGGCTTGCTGATATTCTGCAATGGAAGTAGCAGTGCCACACACCTGCAGGACCAGAGATCACAGGCACATTGCCAAATTCCTATGATGGAGCAGAACTGCCACAAAGAGAACCATCATCACTGGTTTCACTTCAGTACTTGGCAAGGGTTACTTGTACGGTGACATGATTATATGCTGTTGCTGTATAAATAAAGTTTTGGCCATTTAAACTTCCAAACACGTCTCTGTCCTTTCACTGCACTTTGGCACTTGGAAAGAAATAAGAATCTCAGCCAGACAAGGGGAAAAAAAGATCTATAAGTTTGGACTGCCTCAGGGCAGTAGTAACAGACTTGTCATGTGCCTATTAAATTTGGTATTCATTAAGAAAAGTGTCTTTTTAGTACCTTAGCAAACTTGTGCAGCCAGTACACATGGTATATACTATCTGCTTCTTCTGATCCACAGATTGCCTTCCCATCAATGCACAAATGAATATATGTCACATGAATTTCTTTGTTTTACATAGTGTTAAGGGGAAAATATATTCACTTACCAAATGGCACTGCGAAATGACAGGTTGCAAGGCACAAATTGTTTAAACACTGGAAAATGTCTTCAGGGTGCCCTCACACTGTGAAACCCAGATAAGAATATCTCTTCACGACAACCCTCTTACCCACCCTGTTGTGAAGACTATGTAAACAAAAGATGTGATTTATAAAATATTACAATTTTAAGATGTATATTAGCTAGTAAATATCTTGCAAGTTTCAAATTCTAATTATTACTCTATACTGGTTTAAAAATCAACCACATGTAAATATCTGTAGGCCCTTCTTGCCTGAATATTAAAAAAAATAGCTAAAATATTTATGTATTGAGAGGAGCGATCTTCTTACTTGAAACCATTTCTTAATGGTGCTCATCTCACATACAAAATAATTGAGAGAGTCATTTTTCTACTGGGTTGTTCTTTTTAGAAAGAAACAGTCAAGCACTTCTGCACATAATTTTCTCATTGACATATTTTAAACTTTCCTTAGAGTCTTTCCTATCACAGTGTATTTATGGTATTCAGCTCAAGCAGGCTTCATGGGAAAAAAAACCCAAACAAACAATTAACCAACTCTAGGACAAGCTGTCATTCTGAATAAGGTATTAAAAACTATGTAGATAAAAAGGAGTTGCAGAATAATATTTTGCAATCATATAGCGCCTGCCATTTTAGGATCTCCAAAACTTTATAATGAATTTATAATCGTTTCACTATTGTGTGGCAGAAGTAGTATCATTAATTCAATTACAGATGTGGAAACCGAGAGAGAAAGATAAGGGGCAGATTGTGGCCGGGCCTGCATGAGTGGAGAAGGTTGGATGAGGGTGTAGAGAACCTTGCAGGGGTCTTCCACTGGAATTTGTCTTGCTGAATCAGAGCAGGCCCTACATCTTAGTCTCCTTCCTACCACCACTATCACCACCTGTAATGTGCACGTACAGCAACTCAAAATCAGGGCCTAGGTGTCTCCAATTCAGAATTTAAACAATGGGGCTCCAAAATTTGTGGACATTTAAAAATTGGGGCCTACTTCACTTCACTCACATAGTCTTAGTCTGCCTTTGCCTTATACATATTGCCAATTCTCCCTGTAATCAGCTGGAAGAAATAGAAACATTTATAATTGGTACTGAGAACTCATGTGAAGATCGTATGGACACTATTCACTAGAAGTCTTAATAAAATGTCTGGGAGGTATAGTAGGTACAAACACAAAACGGCAAAATTCTGGCTGCTGCTGAGCATAAGCATACACTACAAGTCCAAAGTCAGCAGCAAGAACATGGAACAAAGGTTGGCCACCACGTCACAGGTCCTCTTCAACAGAAATCACAGACATTAATGATGACAAGACATCAATGGTGTTTGAGTTTAGCTGCATACACTCGCTAACCCAACAATGGCCTCTACAGACTGCAGATTACTCCTACTCTCCAGTAGGAATAGATTATGCAAGAAAGCTGTGTGTGTGTGTGTGTTCTTGCATTATTTATTTATGAATTTGCTTATAGCATGCATTGTGTCTTTTTTCAGGTACCAGGCAGAGTGTCATCCCATGTGTTGTGGTGGACAATAAAATGTAACCACATGATTATAATTAATCATAATAATAATGATATTAATGATGATGCATTTCTAGATTGCTATATGAAAGTAATATATTGGGTTATATCTATAATCATTAAAAGGAAGAGGTAGCAAGTGGTCCTATGAGGAACTAGAAGCATGTGCTCAAAGGAACGGGTAGGGGGAGGAGGGAATCACAAATATGTTACCAGTTTTTCATAGTAAAAAATTGTTTAAAGAGAAAATTTCCAGCCAGTGTTCAGTCATCACTAATTAGCATAGCTCAACTTTAAAAGATTTGGTCCTGAATCTACGAGTCAGAGACCGTTCTCAGAGGCCAGCCCAAGACTGTGGGGTGGACTCCCATAGGAAGTATGGATCATCGTAAACCTCACCATCTTCCATTCTAACTGCAAAGGGCACTTCTTTGACCTCATCTTCCCCAACATAAACATATAGTAACGTGTTTGTTATATATAGAGATACAGATATATAGGTATAGATATATATAAAATCCAAAACAAAACACTTCACTGCACACACTTCTCCCCCTGGGGAGAGGATGAGAGAGCAAATACATAACAGATGTAGTTACATTGCCTAATGCACTACTAAAAGGAGCTGAGATAACACCGTGATGAGTGTGGTTTAAAAACGTATATAGAATAGAAATCAACACTTAAATTGCTCTTTTTTTTTGTTCTTTTACATAAAAATAATCACTAATATGTACTGTAAACTTACCTATGTTTAGGTGTCTATGTTACAGATTAAGAAAATGGGAAATATGTGCTTGTTGTTGTTAACTGATATAAATTCATCTTCCATGGAGGATGGAAAAACAGCTCAGAACTGGGGTTGCTGCCAAACTGTCAGGATCCCAGGAATGAACCCAGGCCTACTGGATTTTTAGGGTGCCACCTTAGCTGCTGGTGCCTTGATGGTGCACTGAACCACTGCCCCTGACCAACAGCCTTAGTGCTAATGGCCTATAGGCTCACAGCAGCCACACTCCAGGCCCCTAACTGGATGGACTGGCTGCCATTTCATTGCATACATGGACTATATAAAGGGCCAAACAGGAAGAGGAAGCTGTTTGAGCAACAGACCATTGCCTGACGATCGCTGCTTAGATTGCCTTGCTTTGCTGCCTCATCTGACCCTATCATGTTGCCCAGCTGTCTCGCCTGACCCTGCCTTGGCACTTTGCATGACCTCACCTCCCCAACCCACTGATCCCACCCCCTTGACTAGACGTTCTGGCTACTGAACCCTGCAAGAACTTCAACCATTGCCCCAGATTGCTTCTGACACTAATTGACCTTGCAGCTACTCAATGACTCACATAGATTTGACTTCTGTTCTAGACTGACGCTAGCCCACTTCAGCCACTGGGCATCACAGTTTGCTCACTTTGGTCTCCACCTAGGCTCGCCCTACCCAAAAAGGGTATGGAACCACAGGTTCTCTGCAGGGGTTGGCACCACCATGTTGCGCGACGGACACTTGACAAAATTACCGTACTTAGTGACGGACATTGGGAGGGATATTCAATTTTTTGAAAATTACTACAGACCTCAAAATGTTTACCATGGACACTTGTGTCCATGTACGGATACGTTGCTGACCCCTGATACTGTGCCACAGGCACTCAAGGGGACACTGAGACTCCAGGAGCAGATTGCTTGCTTACATGAGGAAAACCAAGCCATACAGGCCATAGTGGATCAGCTTCAGGCAGAAAACCACACCCTGCAATAACTCATGGCCGGAGCCCCGGGCCCTTTAAATCGCTGCTGGAGCCCCAGGCAGTGCAGGCCAGGGAGTGCAGATGGACTGGCTGGGGGACGCTGAGCCCCCCAGCCCCACCCCTTCTGCCTGAGGCCCCGCCCCTTCCGGAGGGGCCAGAGCAGCCCCGTACTGGTAAGATCTGCATTTTACTTTCACCCCTGGACTACTCCCTGTAACAATCTTCCTGCCAAGTTTGCTTGGCCACCAGAAGCCCAAGAATTCTTCAGTCATCCAAAGGCAGCGTTCACCTCTGCCCCCATCCTCACATACCTCAACCCAAGTCAGCCGTTAATCTTGGAAACCCAGTGCATCCAATCTCACCATCGCGGTGATGCTGTCCCAGACACGGCCCCTCTACATACTGCTCACTCCTGCCAAGCACAATCATGAAATTTCAGACAAGGAACCACTTGCCATCAAAGTGGCTTTCAAGACCTGGAGGAATTATCTAGAACAGGGGCTCTCATCCTTTTTCTTTCTGAGACCCCGCTCGACATGCTATAAAAACTCCAAGGCCTGGTGGGGCAGAGGCCTTGGGCATAGGTGTAGTTTGACTTCTATGTGAGAGGGGGCCAGCGGGATTCGAGCCACCTCCACATGGTGGGGTCCAGTGAGGGAGTGCCATCTCTACCCCCTGACTCACCTCAGCAGGCCACCAGCCCGTCTGGGTTCGGGGGTGGGGGTGCGCAACCAAAAATTATAACTCAAAGGTGGGGGGCTTAACTCAAAAATTTGAAAACAGCTTAGAGTGCAGGGAGGGGGTACCTGGGGCTGTGTGCAAACACTGTGTGGCTGTGGGTGCAGGGAGGGGTGGCTAGGGTGTGTGTGTAGGCAGGGGGTAGCTTAGGGTGCACGGAGGGTGTAGCCGGGGCTGTGTGCGGGCAGGGGGGTAGCTCAGGGTGCAGGGAGGGGGTAGCTGGGACTGTGTGCGGGCAGAGGGCATAGCTTGGTGCAGGGAGGGCACAGCTTGGTGTAGGGAGAGGAGTATTAGGGGCTGGGAGGGTTCCCCTGCAGACCCTGTTTCAGGAGGGGTCTGCCAGCCACGAAGCCGAGTCTCCTAACCCGGGCAGCTCTTATGGGCTGCCTCTTCAGGAGCAAAGGGGGCTGGAAGTTGAGGAGCAGCTTCAACCAGGGGCACCAGCAGGAGACAAGGGAATGCTGCCACTGCCTGCTCCATGACACCAGCCAGAGCAGCAGCATCCCCACACTGCACGGCTCCACCTTCCCATCTCTGACCTGACCAGGGGGTGGGGACAGGAGATGCGGGGAAGGAATTGTGGAGCTGCCCCCACCCCCCGGGACTGCTGTGATCTTGCACTGCAGTTGGGGGAGAGAGGCAATGCCCTCCATGTCCCCAGCTCTGCCCACGGGCTCAGGGCTTCTGCCCCACAGGGAGCATCAGAGCTCGGGGCTCTGGGATTTAGCCCTGTGCCTCCTGGCTTCAGCCCCGGGGCCGTTCCGGGGATTAGGGCTTGAAAGGGCTCGCCCTGTTCAGATGTTCACCGATCACAAAAATCTAGAATACCCATGCTCTGCCAAAGCCCTGACCTAATGAAAGCTATGGTGGGCTCTTTTTTTTTTTCTAGGTTTAGAAAAAACTATCACATATCGCCCTAGCTCCCACAGTGGTAAGGCAGATGCTCTGTCCTGTGAAGGGGCATATGCCAATGATTCTAAAGGTGCTGAAGAAGAGCCTCCCTGCATTCTGAAACCACATCATTGCCTCTGAGGATCACTGCTGATTTGTTCACGACCATATATTCTACCCTACCAAATGACCCCTGTGCCCAGACACTCCAAACTTCCAACACCAACCCCTAGCATAAGTTCACACAAAAGGATGGACTCCTCCTCATTCACTGGCGCATCTACATCCCTCAAGGATGTCCCTGTTTGAAGGCCCTACATGTTTGACCTGAAGTGTCTTGGACTGCACGCTTCGGCCAGGCAAAGACCACTCTCATGGCACGTGGGTATTTCTGGTGACCAAAACTGTGATCCAAAGTTCAGGCCTATGTCAGGTCTTTTGCCACCTGCGTCCGTATCAAAGTTCCCCAAACTAAATCCGCTGGGATGTTAATACTCGCTGAGATCCCCTTGAAGACATGAGCTAACATTACCATGGACTTCATTGTCAAGTTAGTAGAATCTGAGGGATCCCATACCATACTGAGAGTAGTGGATCGTCTAACAAAGATGGCACCCTTCATTCTCTGTGCACATCTTCCTATCACCAAGAATACCGCTTGTTTCCTCATCACATGTGTCCCACCTCCACAGTTTCCCAGACCATATCACTTCACACCGGCCTTTCCAGTTTGTGTCTCAGTTTCAACAGGAGATAGTTCCATCTCCTAGAGGTGCATCTCCATGTATCGACTTCCTATCATCAAGAAAACAACTACCAGCTACAAAGAGTGAACCAGGTATTGGAATAATACCTGTGACGCTTCATGAACTAACACCAAAATTACTGGACCTCATTGATTCCATATATAGAATTTGTGTACAAAAATGCACACCATGTCTCAAACAAGAGAACTCAGCTTTTTGCAAATTATGGCTTCAACCCTCATTTTCACCCTGCACTGCCCACAGCACCCACAGGTCCCGCAGCTTCAGACCTGGTTCATCAAATCTGTCAGACACGGAAAGAGTTGAAACAAACCTAAATGTGGCCAAGACAGCATACAAACATCATGCTCACTGTCACTGACAGGAGGGCCCTATATTTACAGTAAGACAAAAGAATCACAGAAAAGTAGAACTGGAAGGGACCTTGATAGGTCATCCAGTCCTGTCCCTGGAGTGAGGCAGAAGTAAGCACACTGGACCCTCGCTAGAACGCGGGATTTGGAATCCATGCGCGGTATCACGTTAAAATGAATTGCAATTAAAATAATTAAATTTGGGATCCATGGCCGCGACCGCGTTATATGCGAATTCACGCTTTAAGACGCGTGTTCTAGCGAGCGTCCGGTGTATTATTTAGACCATCTCTGACAGGTGTTTGTGTACTCTGTTCTTAAAAATCTCCAATGACAGAGATTCCACAACCCCCATAGGTAATTTGTTCCAGTGCTTAACTACCCTTAACATTAAGAAAGTTGTCCTAATGTCTAACCTAAATCTCCCTGCAATTTAAACCCATTACTTTTGTCCTGTCCTCAGTGGATAAGGAGAACAATTTATCACGCTCCTCTTTACAATAACCTTTTACATACCTGAAGATTGTTACCATGTTCCCCCTCAGTCTTCTCTTCTCCAGACTAAACAAACCCAGTTTTTCAATCTTTCCTCAGAGGTCACATTTCCAGATCTTTAACCATTTTTGATGCTTTCCTCTGGACTTTCTCCAAATTTTCCACATCTTTCTTGAAGTGAAGTGCCCAGAACTAGACACACTACTCCAGTTGAGGCCTTATCAGATCTGACTATCAGCTAAACAAACATGTCAAGACATGTAGACTTGTATGTAAACTGGACCACCAGTACCTAGGACTCTATCAGATCTGCAGGCAAATCAACCCAGTAATCTTTGAACTTCAACTCACGAAAGCTCATGCTCAAATAAATTGGTTAGTCTCTAAGGTGCCACAAGTACTCCTTTTCTTTTTGCGAAGACAGACTAACATGGCTGTTACTCTGAAGACTACCTGAAGGTGCACCCTGAATTCCATGTCTCCTTCTTTAAACAATTCTACAACAATTCCTTTCCTGAACCTCAACCTCTGCCAGTCCCAAGTCCAAGGAGAGTACCGGGTCCATGACATCCTAAACTCTCAGATATGAAGAGGGAAGATACGGTACCTTGTTGACTGGAAAGTGTATGGGCCGGAAGAGCAATCCCCAGAACCAGCCCATTAAGTGCAGACTCCTAGAAAGGTCAGACTCTACCACAGAGCCCATTTGGACAAGCCTGGGCCTTTGGTGTCCCAATATTACTGCAAAGGAGTGGGGTGGTGTTAGGACTCCAGTATCAAACCCACGTCTGCCAGGTCCTTAGGCAGCATCCTTAGCCTCTCTGCCATGATGACACATTGAACAACTGCCCCTGACCAACAGCCTTAGTGCTTATGGCCTACAGACTCTCAGCAGCCACAATCCAGACCCCTGATTGGATGGACAGGCAGTACTCTCATTGGGTGCGTGAACTATATAAAGGCCCCAACAAGAAGAGGAAGGTATCTGAGCAACAGAATATTGACTGACCATCACTGCCTAGACTGCCTTACCTTGCTGCCTCACCTGACCCTGCTTTGTTGCCCTGATGCCTTGCTTCACCCTGCCTTGCCCGACCTCATCTCCCCAATTTACTGATCCAGCCCCTTGGATTGGATCTTCTGGCTACTGATTCCTGTGAAAACTCTGACATTGACTGACCTCCCAGCTACCCACAACCAAAGCACACTGGACTTCTACTCTGGAATGCCCCCTAGCCCACCTCAACTATTGGGCATTACACAAATACATGGGGGAAAGGGAGAGACCACAGGGTCCCCTGTCTCTTCCCCCTTCGCAGGAATGCAAGTGGTCAGTAGCATACCTTCTGACAAGTTTGGCAAAAGCAGAATTACAATGAGCATTTTTCTATTGAGATGGGTAGGGAGGAAGGAGGGCACTTGGGGCCAATAAAGGATGTAAAGGAGACTGACTGGTGGTTGGAGAGAGGGGAGGGTGGAGAGGGAGGTTGTTATGCAAGTGGCATGAGGGAGAAATTATACTGTAACTTTTGAAAAATTGATTATTCATTTTCTGCCTATGTTGGTTTGGGTATTGTCTTTTAGGGTCTATTCTAAAGCCTACTGAAGCCAATGAAATGCTCCTATTGACATGAAAGAGCTTTGGATCAGGTCTTTAGATTATAAACTCTTCAAGGCAGATAATCAGATATCTGTAACATATAGATTACGATTAAAATATATATTATAAAATTTTCACAATGGGACCCCACCCTTGTTGGGGCCTCTAGATGCTACTAAAATACAAATAAATAAGAGGGACTAAAGGAAAGAAATTTGAATTAATAAGAAATTCTTCTTAATGTGAAAGTTCCACTTAGGAAAAACTTTGAAAAATGTATCTGTTCTAAATTTTCTTCCAAACATGTTTTGTTAAGTGCAGATTGCCTCAAGTGGCCTCAGAAGGAAAAAATCAATTCTGTCTAAATAAAGACACAACAAATCTTAAATATACTTGCATTTATCAACTCTTTAGCAAAAGTTCAGCTGTATCATAAAGGATGATCTTGACATGTCTGACAGTCTCTCTCTCTCCGTGGCAATCGTGTTCCTTAAGGAATGATATTGCAGCATTTCTCATTGCGCCCTCTGAAGATCCCCTACATTCTAAACGTAATTATATTTAACCTGTTTATCAAAAATTCATTACATGTAAATCTGATGGATAGTACTCAATCTAGTACTGAAAGAGCTAAGGTAAATTAACATCACAGTAAGATTTAATGTAAATGATCTAATCATTCAAACTATAAATTAAATACAAAACATGTGTTTTCTTTTTAAAATTTGATGCAAATTAGATTGCAGATAGATAAGACTGGACAAACTGTAATCCTGATGTATTGTATAAAAAGAGAAGAAAAAAGAAAAAGAGAATATATCCAATAATAAGTAATATAAGGGGGCTGCCACAACTCAGAAGATATGAAGCACTGAATGGGTTAAAAAGGCCCTTTGTGCAGCAGTCAGTATAAAATTGGTATTACTGCCCACTGTGATGGTGTCAGGTCCCTTCAATTGAGATTGACATCCATTCTTTGCTTAAGGTAAGTAAAGAGCTCTGCAGAAGCAGGAAGGATTTGGTCAAATTGAAACAACTGTTCAGTACCTGAATTGCCATTGTTTTGTATTTGTAATTGTGAAATAAGCCAATCAGATGACAATCAGAATGGGGGAAACCAAAAGGGGATTCTTACTTTAGGGTTACCCTATTGCATAGTGTCTGTACATGAGCAACCATAAAACAGCACCCAGTTAGGCACTACTCTAATATAAATATTTAGAACTACTATTAGCCATAGCAAAGTATGTAGAAAATGAGGTATGGGGGAAGAACTAAGTGAACTTACCCTTGGGTCTCTCTCTGAGTTGTCTGTGTGAATTGTTTGCCTAGCTCTAATCAACTTATTTGACTAATCTTATCTCTTTTTGTTCACAAATTATTGTAAACTGTAGAATTTCTCAAATGTATTTGTTTTTCAAAGTTATTTACAGAACAATTTCTGTTGGAGTTCATTTGCAAGCAGTACGATGCAAGTATTTGCTATTCAACATTTCAGATGTATTGACTGGACCCATTGGCCACATTGTCCCCTGTTCATTTCATAAATGCAGCTCTAGAATCAGGTTTTCAGCATGAATACTTAGGACTATGAATCTACATCCTGCAAATATCCACAATACTCACATAAAATTTGCTGTTTTCATTAACATTCCCTTCCCATAGTCTCATTTGGTAGAAATTTTATGGAAAGCAAATGCAAAAGAAGTGCGAACACAGTTCATTTAATATTCACAGCAAATGTTCATCTGTAAAGCGTACTCAGAAGTTTTCAGTTACTTACCCAGCTCCCCCAAATCAAGGAAAGAGGCTAGTCCTCAAAAAAAATTTCAAGTTTCAGACTTCAACTGTTTTTGCTGTGTCCCCTTAACAAATTACATAGAATTTTACATAATGGAGGAAAAAATCACTTTCCGTAACTGATAAACAGCTTAAGGGATTTTGAGGTGGAGCTCAAAGATCGCAAACTGTAGCCCAAAACCAGAATGTTACAGAAAGTTGTGACAATGTGAAAACAGAGAATTCTAAGAAAACTGTTTTTTCAACCATAATTTTAAAAGCTGTACGTTCCTAGAAAAAGAAAAAGTAAAGCCCCTAGAGAAATTTGTTTAAGAAGCAGGTATCACATGATCCCAGGCTCCTGTTTCAGGCATGTTTGTCTACTAAAAGGAAGGATACAGCCAAAAATGGCTGACTATAAAGAAAGCAAGGTTCTGTAGAACAGCACAACTTCTGTGCATCAGAATTTGTTTAATAATTTTAATGGCTTCTTTTTCTGAGGGGCTGAGCATCCACAACCCCAAATAAGATTGAGGAGTTGAAGTTGGCTTTTGGGGTTTTGGAGTGGGGGACAAAGGTTGTAGCTGCAGTGGCAAATGAGAGAAAAGAAAAAGGGTCAAAATTGTCTATAAACATTGGTTGCAGGCAAGGAGAAGGTATGGCTCTACCTATTTATGTGTTAGTAACTCACAACTGTCCTAACAAATGTTTCTAGAGTTCCAGGCTTAAATTTTTTTGATTTTGGGTTCTTCCTCACTCTCCTTAATTTTTTCTTTATCTGTTTGATTTGTTAATGACTTCGCTTTTTATTCTACTAGAGATCGCAGAATATAGAGCTGGGCAAATATGGGGAATTCCTGCACAGGAACAGAATTATGGTAGTACATGCAATGGAAATCTGTCATGTTTTTACTTCAAATGCTTGACTATGCAACCTAAACAACATTATTTTAACATAGGATTTTTAGTATGGAATTATAATAATGATGGACTGCTGGGTCCAGAGAGTGGTTTCAGGGTTTGTTTCAAACAAACATTCCCTCTCACACATAGGGTGCCACCAAAGAGGAGACTGGACCACTGTAGCCTTGTTCCTTGCCCAGGAGAGGGTGGTCAGAGAGAGGGGAGTCTAGTGTCTGTCTCCCCTTCATCCCACTGCAACAGCTGCCATGGCAACTCCCAGGTGTTCCCAGTACAGTGCATGCTGCTGCTTTGTTGGGGACCTGAACCTGTGTCTTTAGAATGTTCGTGTTCAGTTATTATTTTGTCATGCTGGCAAGAGAAGCAAAAAAGAGAAGGGAAATGGCAATGTTTAAGTTTATAACTCAGCCAAACCTAAACAGAACTTCATGAGACAACAAAGTCACTTCTCTGCTCCCCCAGTTCTGTCTTTTCTGAATTTCAAAATCCTGCTCCAAACAATACAGGTATTAGAACTAAGGCTGTCAAGCAATTAAAAAAATTAATCACAATTAATCGCACTGTTAAACAATAATAGAATACCATTTATTTAAATATTTGTGGATGTTTTCTACATTTTCAAATATATTGATTTCAATTACCACACAGAATACAAAGTGTACAGTGCTCACTTTATATTATTATTTTTGATTACAAATATTTCCACAGTAAAAAACAAAAGAAATGGTATTGTTCAATTCACCTAATGCAAATAACGTAGTGCAATCTGTTTATCATGAAAGTTGAACTTACAAACGTAGAATTATGTACAAAAAAAAATTGCACTAAAAAATAAAACAAAGTCCACCCAGACCTACTTCTTGTTCAGCCAATTGCTCAGACAAACAAGTTTGTTTATATTTGCAGGAAATAATGCTGCCCACTTCTTGTTTACAATGTCACCTGAAAGTGACAACAGGTGTTTGCATGGCACTATTGTAGCCGGCGTCACAAGATATTTTTGTGCCAGATGTACTAAACATGCATATTTCCCTTCATGCTTCAACCACCCTTCTAGAGGACATGCGTCCATGCCGATGATGGGTTCTGCTCAATAACAATCCAAAGCAGTGCAGACCGATTCATATTCATTTTCATCATCTGAGTCAGATGCCACCAGCAGAAGGTTGATTTTCTTTTTTGGTGGTTCAGTTCTGTAGTTTCTGCATCGGAGTGCTGCTCTTTTAAGACTTCTGAAAGCATGAGCCACAAATCTGCAGTGAAAGTGTTCTTAAAACGAACAACACGTCCTGGGTCATCATCCGAGATGCTATAACATGAAATATATGGCAGAATGCAGGTAAAACAGAGCAGGAGACATACAATACTCCCCCAAGGAGTTCAGTCACAAATTTAATTAACACATTTTTTTAAATGAGCGTCATCAACATGGAAGCATGTCCTCTGGAATGGTGACGGAAGCATGAAGTCCTATTTAAACCCAGCACAGGAACAGGAAGTTGTCCATGCCACTGGGATCTAATCTGCTCTGGACCGTGTTCCTTGTGCTTTCTCTTCCTGTTCCCCTGGATTGTCTTCCTGGTATTCTGATCCAGTGTGACTCTGAAAAAAGAAAAGGAGTACTTGTGGCACCTTAGAGACTAACCAATTTATTTGAGCATGAGCTTTCGTGAGCTACAGCTCACTTCATCAGATGTATACCGTGGAAACTGCAGCAGACTTTATATACACACAGAGAATATGAAACAATATCTCCTCCCACCCCACTGTCCTGCTGGTAATAGCTTATCTAAAGTGATCAACAGGTGGGCCTGCTATTACCAGCAGGACAGTGGGGTGGGAGGAGGTATTGTTTCATATTCTCTGTGTGTATATAAAGTCTGCTGCAGTTTCCACGGTATACATCTGATGAAGTGAGCTGTAGCTCACGAAAGCTCATGCTCAAATAAATTGGTTAGTCTCTAAGGTGCCACAAGTACTCCTTTTCTTTTTGCGAATACAGACTAACACGGCTGTTCCTCTGAAAAGTGTGACTCTGGTTATTGATCCATGGTCTGCTCTCAAGTTTGTTTCCTACCTCTGATCTCCTGGTAACCTGACCCTGCCTGCCTCCTGACACTCGACACTGTTTGCCCTCTGGCCTGTCTTGGCCTCTGACCTCCCAATATTTGACCCGGCCTGATTCCAGATTCCTGCTTTGACCACTAGGTCAGACTGCCCATGTGCCGGTCATGACACCAGAACAGAAATAGAAAACTTCAGGGCAGCGTAGAGATCAACAAGATCTTTCACATTTTCATGAAAGGCCTAGTTTCCTCTCCTAAGAAAGCACTAAAGTGCAGGCTTACTTTTAAGCATGTGCTTAAATCCCACTGAAGTCAATACAATTTGAGCATATACTTAAATGCTTTCCTGAATCAAGGCCCTATATTTTTAATCCCTCACCTCCAGCAACACTCTTTATGTAACTAAATTTGCCTTGGGAAACTGGCAGGAGTGCCCTCTTACCTTTAATGAACCCTTGAAGTGGAGTGCATGAGCACAATTTGGAATGCCCATTTGGCAGAATTCAAAGAAATACCCCCCAACCCTTGAAGCTAGTTACTTGAAATATTTCTAGTTGAATGGAAAGGATTTCAGGAGCCATCCATATGAAAACAGAGCTACACAGGAGGAAGAAATATCCTTGCAGAAATAAAGGATAGAGGGAGAAACTTTCATGAAAGTTGTCTTTTCCCAAAACCATTTCAGAAATGAAAAACCATAGAAAATAGGCTTTCACTTTGAAGAGGGACTATGTATATGAGATAGTGATGTATAATTCTCTTACAGTTTAGCAATTTGGATAAGGAAAATAATGGTTATTTACCTTTCGGTAACTGTTGTTCTTCAAGCTGTGTTGCACACGTCCATTCCACTGTAGGTTTTCCTGCACCTAATGCACAGTTGTTGGAGAATATTTTCCCTCAGCAGTAGCCATTGGGGTGGCCCAAGCACCCTTTGTCACTTCGCACCACTGCATGCTCATATAACAGGACAGAGCCACCCGCAACAAGCGTCAGTTCCTTCAGATCAGATAGATGCTGATAGACAGGGGAAGATGGATGGGTCATGCAATAGACACATACAAAACATCTTGAAGAACAACAGTTACAGAAAGATAGGTAACCATTTTTTCTTCAAGTGCTTGCACGGGGCCATTTCACTGTAGGTGACTCACAAGCAGACCAATATGGAGGCAGGTTCAGAGTCTACCTGATCAGTGATTGTAAGACAACCTTCCGAAACTGACGTTGTCCCTGGATTGATGGGATATGGAATAATGTGAAGCAAAGATCTGGACAGATGACCAAGTCTTGGCTTTACAAATACCAGTGATAGGTGTTTTTACCAAGAAAGCCGCTATGTTGCCGGCATTCTAGTAAAATGCACCAATATTCTAGCTGGTGGGACTATATTAGCCAACTGGTAGCATAGATGAATGCATGAAGAGATCCAGGATGAAATCCTCTGAGCAGACACTCGTCCACCCTTAGCTCTGTTCACGATCACAGCAAACAACTGAGTCAATGTCCTAAAGCAGTGGTTCTCAACCAGAAGTACACGCACCCCTAGGGATACGCAGAGGTCTTCCAGGTGGTACCTCAACTCATCTCAATATTTGCCTAGTTTTACAACAGGCTACACAAAAAGCACTGGCGAAGACAGTTAAACTAAAATTTCATACGAGTTGTTTATGCTGTTCTATATACTATACACTGAAATGTAAGTATAATATTTATATACCAATCAACTTATTTTATAATTATATGGTAAAATGAGAAAGTAAGCAATTTTTCAGTAATAGTGTGCTGTGACGCTTTTGTATTTTTCTGTCTGATTTTGTAAGCAAGTGGTTTTTAAGTGAAGTGAAACTTGATGGTACCCAAGACAAATCAGACTCCTGAAAAGGGTACAGTAGTCTGGAAAGGTTGAGAGCCACTGTTCTAAAGGACTTAGTACGTTCCAGATAGCAAGCTAGAGCCCTTCTCATATCCAATGAATGAAGTCTCTCCTCATCTCTGTGACTGTGAGGTTTCAGAAAGAAAGTTGGCAGATAGATTGTCTGATTAACGTGAAAATTAAAGACAACCTGAGTGAGAAATTTTGGGTGAGGATGAAGCTAAACATTATCGCTGTGGAAAACTGCATAGTGGAACTCTAACACTAGGGCTTTTGACTCACCCACACCTCTGGCCAAAGAAATGGCCACCTTCATAGAGAGGTGAAGCAGAGAGCAAGATGCAAGGGGTTCAAAGGATAGTCCCATCAATTTTGCTAGAACCAAGTTCAGTTCCCAGGGAGGGATGGGATCTTCCATGGGTGGATGCAGTCTGACCAAGCCCTTGAAGGATCTGGTGATGATGGGGTTGGAAAAAAGGGATCTATCATCCACTGAGCTGTGGAAGGTCAAAATAGCTGCCAGATGAACTCTTACAGAGTTAATAGACTAACTCTATTTTAGCTATAGAAGATGGTCTGGTACAAGGTCCAGGAGAGCCCACTCTGGAGATATACCTTGTTGGTGGGACCAAATGGAGAAATGTTTCCAGGCAGGTGCTCCTTGCTGAGAGTTTTCTGCTGTTCAGAAGCACTTTCTGAATGTTGTTCGAACAAGATCTTTCAAAGGGCGTTAGCCATGAAGTATCCACACTGTTAGATGAAGTGCTTGGAGACTGGGATGGAGAAGACAATCGTGGCCCTGGTAAATTACATCTCGGTCGAATGGATGAGACAGCAAAGGATTAATTATTAAAGTTGAGTACCATTGTTGACAAGGCCACACTGGCGCTATAAGGATGAGACAAGCATGGTCTTGCTTGTCTTTAGACAAGACCCTGGGTAGCAAAGGAATCAGAGGGAAGGCATGTCAGAGGGGATTCTTCCAGGACAGGAAAAAAGCATCTGTCAGTCATCCTGGCTTGAGACCTCCCTGGAAACAAAACTGATGGCATTTTCTGTTGTTGTGGCATATTGAGACATGGAAATAAGTGTCTTTTAAGCCGAGGGCAGCATAACAGTTCCTCTGTTTCAGGGAGGGACTAATTGCAGCCAGGGCAACCATGCAGAATTTTATTTTCTTCAGGAACTTATTCAACTCTCTTAGATCTAAAATAGACCTGAAACTCCCTTTTGTTTTGAGAATAAGGAAGTAGCAGAAATCGAAGCCTTTCCCCTTGAGGCACAACAGGATTTCTTCTATGTCTCCTGCCTGAAGAAGAAACTGAGCCTCCTGTTGAAGGAGTATCTCATGAGAGTGGTCCATGAAGATGGATGGGGAAGAAGAGGGGTAGAAATTAACTGGAGGGCATATCCCAGTTCCATTGTGCTTAAGATCCACCAATCTGATGTTATGTGGGTCCAAGCACTTACGAAGTGGAATAAGTGATTGGTAAACAAAAGGTTGGAAACAGATGGAACTATGGTAATTGGTACCCTGCCCTCAACCAACCCATCAAAATGCCTGTTTGGATAAGGTTGTACAAAATGGGTTGGCTGATGAGAAGGGTGGTGGAGGACACGCCGTATAACCCTATGCCTTTCTCTTTGGTGGATCTCGGGACTGGGGAGTAAAAACTTGGTGCCTGTATGCTGCTGCAGATTAAATTGTTTCCTTTTCATTGCTGGAGTATAGACTCCAACAGATTCTAATGTCACCCTGTAATCTTTTACAACAAAGGACCTTGGAAAGGGGCAGCCCAGATGACTGCAAGCACAAACATCTTCTTATAGTAATAACTAATGCCATGGTTGGGGCAGCTGAGTCTGTGCTTTCTAAACTGTCCTGGAGAGCAGTCCTGGTGACCAGCTTACCCTTTTCCACCATTATTGCAAACTCCTGCATACAGCCTTCTGGTAACTTGTCTTTAAATTTTAAAATGTTTTCCCAGAAAGTGAGACCATAGTGATTCAGGAGTGCCTCTTAGTTTGCAATCCTAAGGTGCAGACTTCCTGAGCAATAAAGTTCATGACCAAACAGATCCATTATCTTTGAATCTTTCCCTTTTGGAATTGATGCTACTTGTCCCTTCTCTCCCACTCATTGGCAGCTACCACAGCAAGCGAACCCAGGGGAGGATGAGAGTAGAAATAGTTAGAGGGGACAAAGTACCTCCTCTCAGCTTACTTTGCCATGGTGAGTAAGGAGGCGGGTGTCCACCACGCCTTAACCAGCTCCATAATGGCTAGGTTATCATGAATCAGCCACCACTTCAGAGACCTGCAGCTTTCTCTTCCTTATCACCAGACGAGGCTTATTGAGCCAGTGACTGATTTACCACCTCCAGAGGATCACAGAGCTTGTTGAGATCTTTTGAGAAGGGTGACCTCTGTGCTTGACATTCCGGCAGAGGAGGTACGTGAAAGTGCTTACAAATTGGTGGACATTCTGGTACTGGTGGCCTTTGCCAGCATGGCTCTGCCAATTAACCTAGCCATTATGGAGCTGGTTAAGGCACAGAGGCCACCCTTCTCAAAAGATCTCAACAAGCTCTGTGATCCTCTGGAGGTGGTAAATCAATCACTGGCTCAATAAGCCTCGTCTGGTGATAAGGAAGAGAAAGCTGCAGGTCTCTGAAGTGGTGGCTGATTCATGACTTGCAAAGGAGAAGCTGCCCGAATGACTTCTAGCTGGTTGGTACCAATCTCAGTACTGGCAAATGACGTCCTTGGTGCTAATACCCCCAAAATGCTCTCAAGGATAGACAGCGAGATGGTTGAGGGGAGGTCCTAGCTGGAGGGGTGAGGCCCCACAGTACCCAAACAGCCACTGATATGGGCTAGGGACCCATTCTTGCCAGGACCACTGTTCCTTAGAAGGATGCCAGTGTTTAGCATCTGCATGGGCCACGGTCTTAAAGACTCTGAAGGGGCTGTATGTTCCTCATTTGGATGGAATACAGACACCTGGCCTCCAAGTCCAAAGAAGAAGAGTCTGACACTTCAGAAAATGGAAGGGTAGGTGAAGCAGCAGCTCAAGCCCAGAGATGGTAGTAGTGGGGATACCATCAGAGGCTTGCCTATCAACTGCACCATTTTTTGTGGAAGCTTAGGTGGTAATGGTACAGCAGGTATTTGATGCAATGAGGTAGAAAAACTCACTACCACCTGTAGTCCTCCTTGTTATGCCAGCAATGCCGGTACCCAGAGGCTAAGTAGGTCCCTTGTGTATGCCTCTGGCTGGTTGGGATTAGCACTGTCTGATGGCTCTGCAAAGATCTTCCATGCAATGGTCTCAGCGGACCTGGCACAGTTTCAGAGGCGGTGATCCCGTCTTCCTAGGCGATGAGTGCCCCAAGGGGAACCTTTCCCACTAACACTTTGCAGAGTCTCTGCCTCTACGTGACTTCAGTACTGACACACTTAACTGAGGTACCAAACCTGAGGAAGGCCTGAGTCTTTTCTTCAATACTGGTGACTGGGACTGAGGAGCCACAGATATCTCTAGTGGGGAGCTCTGCACCGAAGCTGATTCACTTGAAGCGCTTTCTCCATGTGATGACTCTGATGGAGGGCGAAGCGCTGCCTCCATAAATAAGTACTCGAACTTTGCCACCGTATCTTTCTTTGTGCAGGGCCTGAATCCCTTCCAAATGTGACTAATGTCACTAATGTGGGATTCTCCCAAACCTTTTAAGCAAGCCAGGTGTGGGTCATTGACTGGCATAGGTTTAGCACAAGTCTGGCAGGACTTAAACCCTGGCACGCAGGGCATCATTCCAATATTGATCCCAGTAAGAAAAGATAAAAAGTGGTCAAAAGAGACTTATAATGAAAACTTAACACTAAAAACCAGCATAACTAACTAACTAACAAGAGGATGTGTCCACAAAAGAGTGAGGGAAGCACTTGTCACAGCAAGTTTGCAATCGCTCCAACAACCATCACTGAAGGAAGAGTCAGGGATGGCTCCACCCTCTTATTGCAGCACACAGTGATGCATGGTGACAGAGGGCACTTGGGCAATGTCAGCAGATACTACTGAAGGAAAAATTCCCCCACAATTGTTTACAAAGTGCTCACACAAATACAGTGGAATGAATATGAGCAAGCACTCAAAGAACCACCGAAGTTCTGATATTCATATGAACTATCCACAATCCTCGAGCCATCAGAACCAGTATGGAAATCTCACTAGTACAGGGTCTGGCATGAGATTTCCAGTACATTCTGCTTGATATTATGCCAGAAATATTACAAAATGAGTTCAATTCACAGTATCTAAGCAATCCCATTTTTCCACCCAGATTTGGATTTTAAAAACAACCAATAAAGCTATGTGTACATTACCGCTGTAAGTCGGTCTAAGTTACACAACTCCAGCTATGCGAATAACGTAGCTGGAGTCAACGTAGCTTAGGTCGACTTACTGCAGTGTCTACATCGCTCTGGGTCAATGGGAGAGTGTCTCCCATTAACTTACCTTACTCTTCTCATTCGGGGTGGAGTACCAGGGGTCGACCGGAGAGTGATCTGCAGTCAATCTGGTGGGTCTTCATTAGACCCACTAAATCGACCCCCAGTGCATTGATCACCGGAGCGCTGATCCAGCGGTAGTGTAGATATAGGCCAAAAAAGAGAAAGGTGTGCCTTGGACTAACACAGGATATGCAGACTTCTGGGAGGATAGCATCAAGGAGCTCAGAGATCCACAGAAGAGCCATGGACTCTAAAGAGCCATGCAACTGCTAAAAGTACAGCTGGTCCAATAACAAATAATTTGTCTGATGTAAAATACAAACACTTGTGGGCTAAGATATTCACAATGAATAACTAGTCAGCTCTGTTAGCTAGGAGCATTTAAGAATGATACTACCAAACCTTGACCTTTATAACTTTTGTTAACCAATCCCTGAAAGAACACCTTACCACAGCATGAAGCTATGTAAAAGAAAGAGTATATGCTTTTTAAAAAATGTATTTCTCTATTTTATATAACAATACATTAAACGCTATCACTGGGGTCTGTCTGTGGCTACAAGTACTGTCACACATCCCTAGGAACAAAGTATTCTCTGTTTCGTTTTCCAAGTCTCCCTCCTTATCTTACTGGTTTTCTCTCTCTGTCTTATTCCAGACCTTTTCTTGCTCACTTGCCAGGCCTCCCTGTCTCCTCCAGCCCAGCCCACCCGCCACACTTTCCCCCTCCCAGTGCTTTATTGAACTGGTCTCAACTAACACTTCTAACAAAACCTGCCTGATACTTTCTCCCCCTTTCCCATGCCCTGCTTGACCATCAACTGCTATGTGATTGGGTGAGGAAGAGTGAATGACAGGTCAAACTTCCCCACTTTACCAGAACAATAAAAAGCAGAGAAAAACAAATACACAGTGGCACACACAACTTATATTAAACAATGCTGAAAAAGAGAGCTCACATTTGTTAGTTTGGGGAGCCAGGAATGAGCATTTCAAGGAATCCAAAGTGTGGGGAGAAACCAAGCAGTAAAAAAAGAAAAAGAAAAAAAGAAAAGAAAAAGAACTGAACAGAGTCCAAGGAGAAACCAGAGGGTCATCAATGATGCAATTGATGGGATATGTCAGGGATAGGAAATATCACATCTCACTCATCCATTCCTTTAACAACTGAGCAGAAATGGAATATTTGCACTTCACCATCTGTTTGCTATTGGTAAGAAACACCAAAATATTGCCCCAAATACTGTTGGTTTGTCCACTAACATCAATTCTGCCCTTCAGTGCTGCAGCACTTATCATGATACACAACACAAATTAAAAAAGGTCTCTTAGTTCCTATTTTCACCAGTTTTGCAACAAATAGATTAGATCATAAAATGGGACTGGTATGGTCTTCTGCTCTTTGTAGGTATATTGCCATGAAAATGGGGTTATGATCCTGACGTAGGCCTCTCAGTATTAACACAATACAAAGATATAATAGTAATTAATAAATAAATACAGTAGTTCATCTTGCCGTTATAGAGCTCAATCAGGCAAACACTTCAAAATGCAAGTTACCTTCATATGATTAGTGTATGGGTAGTCACACAAAAGGAACATTTTTGGAGGAAAGGTAAGTGCAGGGGGGGGGCGGATGCAGGGGAAGAAGGCAAGTGAAGATGGCTGTTGCTATTTCATGTACCATGTGCTGGGCAATAACATGAGAGGACTCCGTGTTTCTAAAACTAAACTGGGTGTTCATTGAGAAAACTATTTACAGAGGTGCTACAAATAGAGCTGATATTCAAGCTATGTGCACACACTGGCTTTCTGATACCTCCTTTAACTTTTTCCCTCTCGCAACCTGTGCTCCTCCCTCTAGGTTCCATGTAGGTTACTACAACTGGTAGCTTTCAAAAGTATCGCTGACAGATTATGTCAGAATGACATTTAGCAATCCCAGCAAACTGGGAGAGGTTTTCTTTCCTTTTGCTTTAAAATGAAATGAGTGATGCTGTGAAAGAAGTCCATTGAAGTACACAGGAATATCAAAGGAATTCATGACAGAGATGGTACTGTCCTTGGATATCCAGAATAAAATAATCTGTATCAATAAGTGATTTAGCAGCTCAAAAGAGGGTATCCACTAAATTACAGGATAAACCAAGTTAATTAATGCCATATGGTCTCCCTCCATAGATCACTACGACTAATTGTTAATTAATTTGATGTACTTCAGTGTAGGATGTAGAAATCTGTATGTGTAGCTTTTGGTGTCTGTATAGCACTTTAGGATCTCCCAAGAGAAAGGCACAGTATAAAGGTAAGATATTTGTCAAATGTATTATACTGTATTACTAAATATCCCCAATCAGTACTCTTCACATGTATTCAAATAAATAGATAATAAACACAGTAATGCTGATAAATCTGGATAGATATTACTTAAAAATATACATTCTTTACTTCTCACATAATGTACAATTACATCTACAGCAACACATACACATAGCATATCTATTTTATGTATTTCCCTTTAAGATTATAGCATATTATAACTTTTCATTCTTTATACAGTATAACTTCTTATCTAAATTGATTCTGGGACATTAAAACATTTAGATAAATGGGGGATTGGATAATCAGGGGAAGCAACTGGGTAAACAATTCAAGCAAAAAGTATATTAACCATAATTCAAACGAGAGGGAGTGCTGGCTAAGTGAGGGTTGAATAAATGGGGTATTACTGAGGTATGTTTTCTATAATGTTATAGCTATAAAATTCAAAGGCATTTAACAAAAATTAAATAATAAAAAAAAGTAAGATGCTTTGCCTAGTGGATTTTTCCAACTCCAAGTAACTTTAATTTAAAAAAAACAAAACAACCTCTATCCCTCAATTCACACACATTCTAGTATATTACTGTGGACACATCAGGCCAAATTAATCCCTCGTGTAACTCTATCAAGGTCAATGGAGTTACGCCAAGGATGACTTCATTTGATCACCTCTACATGGTGCTCTGATCTTTTAAAAAATGAGTTGGTCAAAACTTCTGAGTGGTTTTATAACTCTCCCTTCTGCATTTTGTGGAATGCTTTATGGAAAACAAAAGCATAATCTCTCTTTATTACTTTCAGTCTCATAAATTAAACCACCTTCCATCTGTACCACCCCATTCCCATCAAATTCTGATTTTAGCTAGCAGTACCCTGACATAAATCCAGAATGTCTGATGAATGACTGATGTCAATGGAGTTAGTCCATATTTACACCAGTGAAAATTAGAGCAATGTTTGATTTTTTTTTCTCTCTCTGCCCCCCAATCTTCTTAATGGAAATGAAAAACATGGAAAAAACAAACTTCAAATATCATGCAATTTTTCCTCCTAATTTCCTAGATTCTTGAACCCTTTTTGAAAACAACAAATAGGCTAACACCGTCTTCTCTTGAACTCTGCTCTACTACTCCTCGTCCAATCCTCTCTGTCTCACAGAAGCAGTCACCCAAGCTCACCTCACAAAATATCCTCCCTCTCTCCACTATGAAAACCCATGTTCAGGACAAGATTGTTACACATGGATCTCACTCTGAAACTGACTTCATATTTCATCAGTTCTCTTGGCTCTTGCATTTGCGCAAGTTTAAGTTTCCTGCAGCCTCAATGACACAGTTTTTCACTTTGTCTTTGCCCTGATTCTTTTTTTGCAAACCAGCTGGGCATTTCCAGTCTCAACATGAAGAGCTGTCAGGCAAAAAGGCAGGAAGTTAATATTCATGAACTCAAAGGGGCTTGTTCACATAAGGCCAAATTGTGCACAGTGGCTCTAGCTTTGGTTAAAATTTGTGAGCCCAAATACAGCAGCTATTGTGCTATATTTTTATTCACAGTGAACTTTGCTTAGCTTTACCTCCAATGCTTAAGTCTGTGTGGTGCCTGTAGTTCTTCATTCAGATTTCCTCCAATTCTCCCAGCATTGCATGGTTGTTGTTTTTTTAATCAGTGTACTACAGTGTACTATATTGCATTCATATATTCTTAGATTTAATTGCTATATATTCTTCAAAGCTCAGCTTCTTTTAATATTTAGTAACAAACAAAACTCTTCTGAAGTGAGTAGAAAATAAAAAGGATTTAATTTTTTCTTTCTAGCCTTGCAGCAAGTATTTCCAAAAAAAAAAAAAAGCACCCTACTTTTATTCACATTTTTTTTTTATAAACTAGTAAGCAAGGAAAATCAGCATTACTCACTTTTGAGTTATCTACAGTACAAACAAAGCGTTCGTGGGTTGCAATAATTCCTCATTACATTGATGCAACCCACCCCACTGTCCAGAAATCAAATTAACACTCCACAATGTCATTCATTGAAAAAGGGAAAGGCTGCAGTTTTGTTACAGCATATTTCCTGGGACAAGAAGGGACTCAGGGAGGAAGGCTTTTAAAAAAATTTAACTGATACAGTATAGCAGGTCACAATGGATCATTCTAGAAAGCTTTCCTGCCCTGTATACAAGGCTCTGTCAATTCAAAACAGAACTGTCTCTGCAAAAGCTCCATAAGCATCTGGGGAAGAGCACCCATTCAGTCTGATTTCAGAGTAGCAGCTGTGTTAGTCTGTATCCGCAAAAAGAAAAGGAGGACTTGTGGCACCTTAGAGACTTACAAATTTATTTGAGCATAAGCTTTCGTGAGCTACAGCTCACTTCATCGGATGCACGAAAGCTTATGCTCAAATAAATTTGTTAGTCTCTAAGGTGTCACAAGTCCTCCTGTTCTTTTTTCATGTAGTCTAAGTCACAAAGCTACCCAAATCCATCTTTTTCTCAGGATGGGGTCTGTGGCTCCATTCCACCTGACTTTCACGTTATTATTGAACATTTATATGGTGCTATGCATGTGCATGGTACTTTTCAAATTAATAGACTAAGACATAGTATGACAGGATTTTAGGACCCTGCATCAAGATGCATGGTTCTTCTGACTCATCCTGGCTGTCTGACCAGGAGGGTCTCATTAGCTCCAACCCCAGGGAATAAAAGACGCGGTTTTGTGTCTCAAGGGGCTTGGTGATGAGACAGGAGACCTTGCAAAGTAAATCCTTATAAACAACCATGTCAGAAGGAAGTTCAGGCTGAGGGTGACATGAGTCTGGATACTAAACCTGTGTGCACTGCATTGAGAGCAGGGTGGTGTCTCTGCATGACATTTTAGTAGCTGTCCTGAAAAACTAGAAATGCAAGCTGTGGGGGAGCGGATTGTGCATGCTCACCAGGGTTGCAAGGTGCCCGGTTTTTGACCAGAAAGTCCAGTCAAAAAGGGGAGCTGGCAGTGTCCAGTCAGTTGTACTGACCAGACACCAAAAGCCCAGTTACTGTGAGGTGGCGGGAGGCCCTGGATCATTAATCCACACCAGTCCCTACTCAGCCAGGGCTGCCTCCTACCTGCAGGCAGGCTCCTTGTCAGGCTACAGCAGCACCCATCCCAGCCCCAGAGCAGAGGGAGGCCAGATTTACCAAAGGAGGTGGAGATAATCCCACGAGTGACAGGGAGAGGAGAAAGTAACAGGGACATGGTCTTGGGGGAAGAGGCAGGGCAGGGATAGAGCCTTGGGGTCCAGTTACCAGCAATTAGAAAGGTGACCTCATAGATGGGGTAGGGAAAAACGGGTTCTTCTCCACGTGACAATCTTCAAGGGACTGTACAGCCCAAAGTGAGCCTCCCTGCCTGACAACTATTACAATCAGGGGAAGAAAACAACATTTGAGGCCAAAAAGCAATAGCAAGCAGTGGAAAATAGAAGAGGATGCCCTTTGCACTTTCTGACAGTAATCAGAGCACCTCTTTCATTACTAGCAGAATATTTTGCACAGAAACTGTCACCTATTCACAACTAGTGTACTGCGTGGGAGAGGTCACCCAACAACCATGTGCACTAGCCACAGCAACAATGTGGAAGTGGAGACTGCCATACCTGAAGTCTGGGGAACCCTCAGTGGTCCTTTTTTAATTGTGGGGGGAGTTCTTCCAAACACATGTAAAAAAAAAAAACCAAGAAATCTCAGACGTGTCCCTTTTCCCCTCCACTGAAACTATCCATAAATTATAGTAAGTACTCCTACTGTATATCCTTGTGTAACCGGAGCAGATTAGGAAGACTACAGAACAGAAAACAGAGAGTCGGGCTGCTCTGGAAGTCAGGAGGCCTTTAAATTGGGCTCCTCGCCATCAGAGCCTTTCAACTACTCTTCCCATGGAGTAAGACTGCATTTGTTTATTTGCCCAACACACCAAATTGATCTTGTGCCTGAAATAGGTCATCCTCAACCTGTTTTTACTTGGATTTACTGAGTCCTATATGCCCTAAACACTAATCTAATATATCTGCTAGATAGTACCCAATTACCTTGGAAGTACACTGCTTGTAAAAATTATCCAAGACAATTTCTAAATTATTCTAACAAACTGGGGTGCTTAGATTTACCTATTTACAAGTCTCTTGTTGATCATTACTTGGACTACATATATTGGTATGAAAACTATAACCAAGAAATAGGAGATTCTTCAATAAACCAATTTTCTCAGAATAAGGATTCTGCAAAGTTTAACTGTTTACTTTTCATCCACTCCTGACTTTCTTATAAGACTGACAGAATTTGATTTTTAGATAATTTTGATGAATAATATTGATGTTTATTTGTAAGCATTTTTTGTTTTATCAATTTAAATTTTCACAACTGAGCAAAATTATGAGTTTCAAGATTTTTTAATTTTTATCTATTTAAAATTTTCACAGTTGTGGGAAATTCTGGGGGAACTGGACAAGAATTATTTAATGACAGTAGACACTGAGATTCAAAAAAGCTAAAGTTTTAGAAGTGTTAAAACATAAATTGTCAATACCACATGCCAAAATCTTCAAATAAATATCCCTGAATCAAACTCTAATAAGTCCTCAAGCAGAATTTTTCTTACTTTGCCTATCTGTAAATTTCAATGATTACTGATGGAAATACTTTTTCATCCGTTTGTGTGTATGATGCGCAGGGCTCAGGCCCTCCTGCCCAGGGCGGAGGGGCTTGGTCTTCGGTCCCCCTTCCTGGGATCATGTAGCAATTTTTGTTGTCAGAAGGGGGTCACGGTGCAATGAAGTATGGAAAACCCTGACCTAACAGGATGGAACCCTGATCCTCACCTGGGGTTTATAGGTGCAATAATTAATTAATAATAATAATGAATAAAATATTATAAGTAAAGTATAATGGTATATAAATCAGGAAGACAGGACAAAGATTAAGATCACTTGGCATCAGGATCAAAATTACAGGGTAACTTTAGGGAAGTAGACACAAATGTTCATGTTCAAGAATAATTTTCATTAACAGAAGCCAAGGTTGTCAGTTCCTTTCCAGAGCCATACAGTGTACCCAAAGCAGTACTGACTCTTATGAGGAGTATAGTCACAGAGTGCTGATGATGATCTACAGAACTATAGTAAGAAACTAAAGAAGGAGCTGCAACAAAGTTACACCTTTCATCCCTGGTCCCCAAACTGGTTCCCTATTCACTGCTGTAAACGTTAAATCAATGGTTTACTGAGCCTCTGCACTCTCAGAAATGTTACACTCGGCACTGAACACACAATCCAAGTACATGAAGAGTTGCAGAGTAATTGCACAGTCTACATACACTCTCTTCTGCTGGTTACAATTTTCTCATGTTAAATGGTGAATTGCATATTGAAACAATCTCTTTTTCCTCTTTAAATAATTTGTGTCAAGTTTCTAGTGCTATGAGGCAAAAAACTAAGAAAATGCTTAAAACCCATAATTTTGCACAACTGTGAAAATTTAAATTGATAAATAAACATTGATATTATTCATCAAAATTATGAAAAAATAAAAAACAAATTCTGCCAAGCTTAGAACAAAGTCAGGAGTGGAAAGTTACACATAATAGCACGCACCATTGCAGAATTAGATATAAATCTAGTGGTAGAGAAAGTCAAAGGTTTCAGTTTGGGTTGGGATACCTTTAAAAATCTATGGAGATACCAATTAGGTTTCAAAGTCTTTTGTCCCTACTCAGTACCACATTCACCAAGCACAACATGTAATCAACCAAACAAACTCTACCTAACATTTCCTTCTTGCAGGGGGGAAGGCCAGTGGGTTGTTGTTAACCTACTACAGTACTTTTGCTGGGAGACAATTGACATTATTGACAAAATCACAAGAAACACCACCAAAAAAACCATAAGCCTGGCTTTAAAAGATCATGAAATTTAAATAATTGTATTGGCTTTGTTCTGTCTTCTGAATTTTTTTCTTTAAACCTTTAGGATGTGTCTAAACAGCAGCGGGGAGCACGCTTCCCAGCTAGGATAGACAAATATGTACTAGCTCGAGCAGCGTAGCCGCAGAGGCAGAGGAGCATTTCAGGCTAGCCACCCGAGTACAAACCTGACCCCCTGAGAACATACTCAGGTGGCTACCCAAGCACCCACTCATACCACCATGCCACACTGCTATTTTTAGCACACTAGTTAGAACAGAGCTAACACATGTCTGTCCCCCTGCATTGGGAAGCACTGTTCCAGATGCTATATAGATATCTCCTTAGAGGTGTCAGGAACTCAGCTACTTCTGGCCTCAGTTGCCTAGCAATCCAGTGAGCTTGGCTGGGCCCAATAAACCCTTACTAAGTGACTGTGCTCCCTGATTGGTCAGAAGAGCCAACAGATCCCCATTTAAACCCTGTAGCAACAGCAGCACAACGGCTGCTCAATTCATTCCATGCCTGCAGTTGTGTCAGACCTGCTTCCCGTCAGGCCCTTGCTCCAATTCTTGCCTGCTCCACTCCAGTCCCCCTGAACTCCTGATTCCTGTCTCAAACCACTGGTTTGTCTCCTGACCACGACTGGTTCTGCCCTCTGATTTTGCTAAATCGCACCGCCTATACCTTGGTGTGTGACAAAAGCCTCAGCTTCTCAATTTATATAACAAGACTCCAGGACTGACCTCTGTGTGTCACTTCAAAGCCTAAAATGTCTGTACAGTGAGTGTGGAGCAATGGAAACAGGTATAAGCAGAATATCAGCAGGTTGAATAATCACTAGGATTTGAAGTCTGTTGCAGTCCAATTTTTAAGTTCTCAGGCATTTCCATTTTATGAATTACATCCATGTGGTGTACAGCTACAGGAAGGAATTTATTTATGTCACATGAAGAGTCTTAGATCTTTGTGAAATCAATGGTGGTGCAACCAATCACTACCCTAACTTTCCAGATAATTTGCATGCAACAGCTTCATTGGTTGTATGAGGGAGCCTACACAGGTGGTGGACTACGTGGCCCCAACTGCCATATCTGTGCACGCAACTGTCTTCCCCACAAATCATCACAACCATCCACACAATAACATAACCACTGTATACACTCCAAACACACATAAGCCCCTCACCACAGCACACACATCCCATTTGTCTCCTGCACAAATCAACACAAATCTTCCAGTATTGTTTCTCTGTGTGCCACTCTGAAGCCTAGGGTGTCTGTTGGGCCAGTGTGAAGTGGTAGAAAGAGCTACAAGAAGGGCTGAGAACTCTTTTTGTTCAGAATATCACCAGGTTCAGCCATCACTGTGCCCTATGAGAACCAGATGGAATGTTGAAGTCTATAGGTTCTGTGGCAGTTGAAATGTGACAGTTGACCAGAGAAGGTGGAAGTAACAGCTATGTGGGATAACAAAGAGCTGCTTTTACCTCCACTCAAGGGGCAGCTGTGTCCACACCTTTGGGTAACATATACAAACAGCAACATTGCTCACTACTACACAGAGCACAGAAACAAGAATCCCAATTTTTGGCTGCCCCCCCTTTTTTAATACACATGTGACTTTACAAATTAGACCCGTGCAAGAGCAAGGGCATTCAGCTACTAGTTCAAACTTAAAATGTCACATAAACCTCCTCCAAGCTGCATGGTGGATTTCATTCACCCTCTAGAATGGGAGTTGGCTCCAGTTTGGACTTCGTGTCATCATGATGGGAGGCATGGATCAAAGACAGAATGTCATGTTAAATTTCAAGTAAAACCCATTATTCAAATGTTGGGTAGGAGGCAGCAGCCGCAGCATTGGAAATGGTTGGATTACCAAAGATAACCGAAGAAATTCCCTTATGGGAACATGACCCCATTTCGGATAACAGATCACCAAGCTCAGATAATCAAGGTTATACTATATTTTGATAGATCTTACTAGATATTAGCTACCACACTGGTTGCTGAATATTTTAAGTTTAGCCTTATCCATAGAACCATGTTAGCTGCAACTGTGTCTAAATCTAATCTTTGGTTCCCTTGGTATTTTTCCAGAGACCTGTGTTTTATCGCTAACATCTCTCCTGCTTTTGGATGGCGCCACCTATATGCATGCACCACTCAGCTAATTAGGTCTCAGAAGTTTGTTTTTTAATCACTTAGCTCAGGGGTCGGCAATTTGCGGCACGCAAGCTGATTTTTAGTGGCACTCTGCTGCCAGCCAGGGTCCCGGCCACTGGCCCCGCTCAGCCCACTGCCGGCCTGGATGGACAAAACCCCAGGCAGGCAGCGGGCTGAGCGGAGCTGGCGACCGAGACCCTGGCTGGTAGGGGCCGGCAGATGGAACCCCAGACTGGCAGCGGGCTGAGTGGCTCAGCGTGCTGCCGGTCTGGGGTTCCATCTGCCAGCCAGGGTCCCAGCCGCCGGCTCCGCTCAGCCCACTGCCGGTCCGGGGTTCTGTCCATCCAGGCCGGCAGCAGGATGAGCGGGGCTGGCGGCTGGGACCCCAAGCCGGCAGTGCGGGTGGCAGACGGAACCCCAGACTGGCAGCAGGCTGAGCTGCTCAGCCCGCTGCCGGTCTGGGATTTCATCTGCCGCCCACGCGGCTGGTCTGGGGTTCCGTCTGCCGGCCCTTGCCAGCCAGGGTCCTGGCCGTCGGCACCGCTCAGCCTGCTGCCAGTCTGGGGTTCTGTAGGCGGGGCCTGTAAATGTAAAATGTATTACTGGCATGCGAAACCTTAAATTAATGAAGACTTGGTGAGCCACTTCTCAAAGGTTGCCAACCCCTGACTTAGCTTATCTCTTATCCAATGCTTTTCAAAGGTTCTTTAAACAGTACCATTATCCCAATGTTAAAGATTAATGACAGCAGCAGAGCAGAAACCAGGTCTCATGACTCCCAGTCCAGCGCTCTCATCACTAGACAATCCTGCTTCCTGTAGCACCTCCTTGGAGGTGTCATGCTGTGGAGCTATTTCAAACATGCAGATATGATGTACAAATTTATCCCCCAGAGAATCCAAAAGCACAGGTACTAGCCTGCCTTACCCTCGTGCACAGGATTCCTGTAAGCTATCTTGTACAATTATTCCTATACAAGGGGCATTTTTCACTATCTGACACACAGGGTTAGCAAGCAGCTTCTGGGGAGTTTATAGCTCTCCAAGGCTACCTGATCAGAGAAGAATTATCCAAGCTGAAAATCCATTATATGCTTCCTTTCTTCTACAGAAAGACCAGTACTTCTAATGAACATGCACACACACTTTTGTTTGGCTAGATACGGACCTTTTGGGGGTATGGATTCCTTTCAGACACTGCTATCCCCTTTCCCTGCACACACACACATTTTGTTCACATGAAAGGATGCAATGTTACTTCACCACCAAAACAACACCTCTAACTTAACTACTAGATCAAAATTGGAAGAGAAGTTTAATTCTACTTTAACCACTACTTTCTCCTTTTCCTATCTCTTCCAGTCAATGTTGGTTCTTTGTTTCATTGCTTTTTTCTCCCTCAACAACACTCTCCAATTTCCTGAAATCTCTTTTCACTGCCTATGATATCTAGACTGAGCTGGTTTCAGGCATTAATTTGATCGCTACACAGTGGATCCTCTCTCTCTCTGAACTTTGCAAGCAGAAAGCGACAAACCTAAATTAAATTGACTGTGGCACAACAGATTGTTCTCTGATAATCCTAACGTAATGCATGGACTCCTCCTGGCATTGGCAAGCAGAATGGAAGGGGAAAGGAAAGTTTATGGAAAATCACAGATCCATGATCCCATTCTTCAGCTCTTCTGCTGAAGCTGCCATCTCAAGATGAATGTGGATTTGAATTCCAGAATGTATTTTAAAACACACAGTTACACTGTTCTTTATGACAAGCCTTCATCATTGTTCAACTGGTGCTCCCAACTTTTGACACACTTTCTCATTTTGCATGGCCTAAATTCTTCTGGAAAAAATGGTGCTGGAGTTCAGGAAGATAATTGGAAGCTGCTGAGTCTATGGACTGGACCTAGAGGAAAGGCTGGTTGGTGGTGGACATGAGCAAACACTTCTGGAGGATATTTTTTTAAATGACCAACTTATATGTTATCATATGCCCATCATTGTGGTATCCGAACATGATACAGAGACAGCATTTTCAAAAGGCTTCCAAAATTGTACCATTAGTTTGAACATGCAAAAATGTAGGCTCCAGTCTTGCAAATATTCACTTGTTTAACTTTAAGAATGTATGTTAGTCATTGCAGGATCAGTGCCTTATGGAGCAATTCTGTAGGCCAGATTTGACACAATAAGGGCATTTAACATGAAAGAATACAGGAAGAAAATTGATGGTATTTACTATACCTTGTCAAATTACACAATATTCTGGTAATTCCCTTGCATGTACATTTATTGTTTTAAAACAGCAACCTCTTAGAATTCTGTGAAGTGTTAGCTGACCAAATATTAAGACATTTCAAGTGTGGGTACATTCTGAAATAAAAAACTCATAAAAACCTTTGTCAGCAAATCATACCCATGGCATTTGGTTATTGTGAGTTTTCTGAAAGGGAGAATATTGCATGTTCATTTAAGATAAATTTCCATTTTCACCAGTTCTTCTCTTTTTTAAGTCAAATAAAGTAGGCCACATGTTTTTCCATAAAATATGCTTCCAGGGGCAGGGAAGTGTGTTTTACATTTCATCTTCTACTATATATAAGTTGGAGGTGGTCTGGTCTGGGTCTCAATAGAACGCAAGCACAAATGGGGTTCCTAATACTATTTGTAAACTAAAATAGCTTACATATTTTGTTGTGTCTCCATTGGGCAGCATACATGAATACCCTTGACACTATATAACTATTTACTCTTTGCTGTTAAACAGCCATTAAAATGAACTTACTGAGACAACCCTTCTAACGAAACATACATGCTTTTCCAGAGATCAGCCTGAAAGTCTCCAGTGTCATCCTTCAAACCACCACACCACTCACCCACCATCGTGAGTTCTGGTGGCCTCTGTAAACTCAAGTCCATCAAATGGTGCTTGGGGAGACAGAGAAAATCAGAGTTCCCTGACCACTGTGAAAAATATTTAGCTGGCTGACTGCTGAGCCTGACTGTGGAGTGCTAAGACATACGCTAGTTACTTTCAGCAGTCTTTCTCAGGGACTCTGGTGATACATGGTACCTATTCACATTAACAGACACTTTCAACACTACACTATAGTTCCAGCCCCATTGCTAGGTGTGGTCAAAAATTTTCCATCAAAACTGTTTTTCAACAGAAAATTGGGTTGTCGAATAAACAATTTTTTGTCTGAAGTGTCTGCTCTCCCTGCAAAATTTCAGGGTTTTTTGAGAGAAAAAAACAATGACCCCAAACTGAAATAGTTCTATTCTGAAATGCCTCCTTGGGACCTCATGGGAATAGTAGCTCTGGTAGCTGGTAGTATATTATGATCCCACTCTCATCTATGAGCTGAGATTCCCAGCGGACATCATCTCCGATAATGTATCATAGCCATGTGACTGCCATGATGTACCATCTCCCCTCATCAACATGGGAGACACTGGTGCACCGTAAGACAAGTAGCCCAACCAGGGAGCCCTGCCAATAGAGGAGAATGGGAGCATGTGGCATCACGTCAGCATTTCAAACTGAAATGTTTCAGGTTTAGACAGAAATATTTCAGTTTTCAATTTTTGCCAAAACTAATTTTTTCTGCAGATAAAAAGACCCAATTTTGAAACCAGCTCTGCTTATCAGCAGATTACATTCATCGGTTTTTGTCTCCAAATAACAAATTCCATACTATTTACTCCATACTTTCAATGGAATTGCTCCACTCTGCTTTTCTGATTTCTAATCTACTATTTATGATTTTAGGTGTCGGGCTGTTTTTAAATCTGCCTACTCACTCTGCTTCTCAAACCTTAGTCTTGCCTGTGCTCCCTCTTCACAACTTTCTAGTGGTGGAGGTCCACGCATTAACTTGGGCTGCTCTGTCAGAACTTTCTCTTTTCCTTCCAAGCTCTGAGTCACTTTTCTCTTCAGATCACCCCCTAAACTTTCTCCTAAACTTATAATTGGCTCTAATGTAAAATATTTTATGACACTGTGTATTGAGAATGTCATATACACATGAAATGCAGCGTATTGTATGTAAATTGGAGTTTGTACATTAAAATGCGTTTAACTAGATTGTAGTTGAACTAGTCCAGAGCCATAAGGCCTTGATTCTGCAAAGTGCTGGGCATTCTGGGCCCACTTCTTAACAACTTAAGCTTGTGCTTAACTTTAAGCATATGAATAGCCACACTGAAGCCAAAGGGACTATTTGCATACTTAAAAATTAAGTATGTTTTTTATTACTTTGCAAGATCAGCCCCAGAGCACTCAACTCTTGCAGGATTGATCTTTAGAAGAATAGAAAATCAATATTATTATTATATATGTCTATTGCACAGCACCCCAAAGACCCACACTACGAGAGAGGATCTCCACTGTGCTATTTTGAAAAACATCTAAAAAAATTCCCTCCATTTTTGTCTGTAGCCAAAGTATCCAGTTTGCTGATCACGGTTTCAAGTATATCCCCGATGATAACCCCATGATAGGAAGCAGTAAAAAAAAATTAAAAATGGCATGATGGTTGTACATGAAAAAAAACAGATGTGCATGTGAGAGGGGTTTGCTCTTTATCAAGAGCCAGCCACCTAAACTATTTAAGGGTCTAATCCAAAATCCACTGAAGTTAATGAAAAGATTCCTTAAATGTGTCACTAAATGTGAGAGCTTTGAGGTACTAATGCATCTAATTTCACCATAACACAAATAATTCACATCTATTATTGTAACGTATGCACAGGTATCTCTTGATGTATGGAAAGTGTGCAACAGTCACTAGCTTCAAAAATATTCATATTCTTTACTGCCATAGAACAGTCTTGTGGATGAACACTGATCTGGGATAAGAGCTAATGGCAAACACTGATTCAAAGCCTTATAACAGATCATTTGATTTCTTAGTGTAAAGTACAATACAGCTATTTTTCTTTATTTAGTTATACATATATATATATATATTTCTGCATTTATATTAGTACAATTTAAAACATGAGCTAATGTTAAATGTTAGAAAAAATATATCTGTACTCAAAGGGACATTATTTAATAATTCGAAGCTAAAATTTCACCACATCTAATGCAAAAATATTTTCATATTTGGTCTAAAAATATCTGTAAAAATAGTTTATTTTTATTTAAAACACCCTTTATATTGCCATAGGCCCAAATACAACAGCACTGCGGTGACATATGAAGTAAAAAAAGAAAACAGAGTATAATAGGAAAGTAAAATAAGCAAGCCAGTTGATTTTCACTATCTAGTATAAGGGAAGTGGAGAAAATAAACATCAGCAGTTCAAAATAAATTAGACTCTTAGAATTATTTCAGTATTAACCATCTGACGTATTAGTATCAAGGGTCAGGAATTTTTTAACTATGATTTTACTTGGCAGTATTGCTTTAATAATTAATCTAGATTACAATAATCTACAATTGCACCTATAACTAAAAATCCTGAGAACAAAACATTCAATTAAAAAAAATATAGGAGTTATGAAATGTTGTGTTAATCATGAGAATGAGTTAAAGTAGAAAGCATCCAGATGTGTAAGCAGATTAGGAGGCGTCCTTTCCAAATGTTAGATCCACCTACCCACCCCAACATCCTCCACAATACAAACCATATTTTCTTTGTGAGTTTTTCACGGCAGTATATGGGAAATTGTTAGAGATTGTTCTCAATAGTTTCAAACACCACGCTGAAAAGCAAAGTTAACAAATAAAGGTTTTTATATACACTGTACTGTGGACCCTCAATATCTCACATTAATTTTGCACACTGGTGAGTAAATGAACACATACAACTAAGAGCAAGGAAAATGCATTGCAAAATCTACTTTGCTCCTTTAGTCTGTGCTAGTTTAGTTTTACATATGCTAATACTTCATAATATACTAGCAAATGGGCTTGCTAGCAAATCGCTGCTGGGAGGTGGACAGTCACTACCAGTTTTTTATGCACTTCAGTGAAATCCTACTGTATATTTAGAAATACTCCTTTTCTGTGTACATATGTCTATAAAATATTAATATGTGTGTGTGCATACACCTAATATGAACAGACAACATACAATGGACACATATATCATCAGAAATCTTTACAAATGCCTCATGTTTTAAATTTGTTCAAATTTCTTAGTATGGACCAAAACCTTACCCAACTTCTGCACACACACAAAAATGAAGTTGTTTTTTATATGTGACAGATGAAATAAACTTAAAGAAAAGCATTATCATCTTCCTTTTAATTTCCAATCTCTACCTTTTCTCCATACACGCCGGTCATTATGAGTAGCACAGGCGGTGACACATAGCCAGAGAAGGGACATGACATACATAAAGCAAACAGAAACTGAACAAAATACAAGACAACGGCATTTACAATCCAGCTGACAAAGGGAGTCACTTCACTTTAAATAATGTGGCAGGCAGCAAAAATATAGTAATTACAAGAATTTCATTTTCATTAACTAATAAACCAAGGAAAACAATTTAAGTATCTGAATGTCATTTTTCAAATGAAAATAAACTGTAAACATTTGAATAACATCACAGCAGGGATAATATACCTAAGGAAACCTATTGAAATATGCTAGTGAATTCATCCTCTTCTATCACATTAAAACTGCAATTGACTGTAAACCTCCTACCACTCTCCACTGAGACTTTAATTGTAAAGATTCCTGTTACATATCATATTAGAATTTAGTTAAAATTGTAGAACACATTATTTCCAATCAGACAGCCAACCATCACTCATAAAGATTTTTTAAAAGGTGATTAATAATTCATCTCAGATAAGGAAAAGATCTATATTTATACCATCTTCTCAGCCACCATAAACTACCTGACAATTGTTCAGTAATGATGCCCAGTAAATTCTTTAAAATGGTAATTTGTCATTCTGTCACTTCATTTGTGACCTAAAATTCCTCACTTGAGGCATCATCAAATAAATTAATCACTTTCCAGGATCCATTTCTCTGTTCTGCACGTTATTATGCCCAGGCTCTCTTGTGTTTCTCTTCATTTACATATATTTAATGGCTCAGCAGTGGTTCACTATGGCACATAACGCACACATCTCATTACAGGTGAAATATTCTAACTGCCACTATCACTGGGAAAGAAAATAACTCTCCCAATTTAATTTTCCTGATGTAACAAAACCATGATTCTTCACTATGAAATGTTGATGCCATCCATCAGTCACAATCAATAAAATCATCCTAGAAGTACGCCTTCTTTAGCATCATTCCTTCATACCGGTATTATTTGAGGGAGGTAATTAAACTCATAATATGTAATGAATGTAAATGAAGAAAAAACCCTCATGTTCTCCCTCTAACTATGCTTATTTTACTGCTTTGATTTAAAGTATTTTTACACCTTACAATCTATGAAATACACAAAGCCCTGAAGGAAAGGCATCAGAAGTACAGTAGGCATCAATCAATATATAATGACTAATTAAAAAGGAACATATTTTAACATTAAAAAATACCAAAACTGTTATTTATAGATTTTTTTCACTTAAAATGATGCATTCCCTTTGGGCTAATATATTTTCTGTCTTAGTGAAATACAGATTATTGAACACTAGTTTTAGATACTGGTGCTTGCATATGTCAAAAAAGGTGATTTTATCTGCAATATAGACCACCACAATTTTTATGTGTAATCTACTCTGATTCTAAAACAAGGTACAGTAATAATTTCAACCTATTGTGTGTGTGCCTGTTATGCTGGTGGCATTTAGGTAAGTAAGTAAATTGTTTAGTAGATATACTAACTTCTATGTTTAGAAATCCTTAGAAAGCTATAGAAGCCTAGTAAAAATATGCAGCAGTGCAATACGCATTTCTATAAACAGCGAAGGATATTATCTCTTTTAGCTGCTTCTACCTGCTGCAAATATCCACACACAATTGCTTTAATTTACATTTCAAAACGTCAGTGGAGAAGGGGTTTTTTTGTGTTTTTTTTTTAGTAAACCTGCATGATATAAATACTGTCCACTTGAGTCCTACAACCCACTGACTACCCGCCCTTCCCATCTCTTGAGCCAGCCCTTATTCAGATAGAGCTCAAATTATTATTCTGATTGTTTTATGGCATGCTGCTGCATATGTCCACAGGGCATGAAGTGCCCCTTTGCTGGATGTACAGTGTGCCATATCCACCACTACAACAATTTGCTCTGAATGAGAAATGGCCTCTATCAGCTGTTCAAAATAATTTACTTTAGATACTGTTTAAATAGAAAACAAAACACAACAAAAACATTAACTCAAATGGTCAAAAAGAGGTCAGGAGAGGTGAGGAGATGGGGGAAATAACTGAATATAATTGCTGTACAAGATGACTGACCTAACTAGGTTATTGACAAACCGACCATGATACTCTACCATCCTACCAATAATTGGCATACAGTGATTTTTAATAGAAACTTCTTTTGGAGAGATGTTTGGTTGGTTTTTTTTCCATTAGATCTGCAGCAGGCTGTTAACCTGGAGTAAACCCAAAAGGCAAACAATCCATATAGCTTGTCCTAAAATATGTGTGTACGCAGTTCACTATTAGGATTACACGTGAATCATTTTACCCCTAGGTACTGAGATGAAATTTATACAAAGAGGTGATAGTTTGGAAGAGATTCTGGCAGTGGCTAGTGTTGTGCATGAGACTGCTGTGATGTGACGCTGAAAGGAAGAATGAGATAGGAGACAGAGGTAGAGAGGGAAGGCAAAAGAGAAAAAGATACTTACTTTTAATTTGTGGCTCTATATGGAACTGGATGATAATCTGCAAGGTGCAGAGAGAGGCTTTTTATTTTTAAGACAGGTTGCTATCAGAAAGGTAGTCTCAAACAGATCTGGGATGGAATTCCAAAGCTGGGAGGTGTGAATGCAAAAAATATCAAACTGAAGGAGCTGGTGGGAGTGTGTCATTGTTGAAGTCTGATCACTCCTGCTGGGACATACTGGAGTAAGCAATGGTGGCCTCTTGAAGCAGTATTGAAGTGACAATGAAGATCTTTTAAAGTGAGAACAAGTAACGTTAAAAAATTATCTGTAGGCTTGAAAATTTGAGGACACTTTTAAAAATAGGGTGGGTTTTTAAATAGTACTGTCTGCCGGCCTAGATGATATTCTATTTTGCTGTACGCCCTATAATGAACAAAGCACCATATTCCAAAATACTAGTGCTGGCTTTTCTTTCTCTCTCTCTCTCATATATTTTGTTGTTGTCATTGTTTAACTGCATCCCCATTTAAGTGTAATTAGTGAATGGCACACCCCTCCCTGAGTACTATATTCTCTTTGTGGAAATTTACAAAAGGAGGGAAATTGTCTGCTGTGAATAATGCCATTCTAGTCCATCTGGTCAGTCAGCTATGTGTGCTTCAGCATTTTTCTTCTGAACAGTGTCCAGGAAATATATGAGCATTGTACCACCTCTGTATATTTTGCCAAAAATGGATTGAGTGGAATTGATAAGCACAACTAACTCATTTTCGATTTTCTCAATATTTAGCTATACTAGCATTCTGGAAAAAGACAAAACCTTGAAATACTTATTTTCTTAGCTGTATTTATTGTGTAATCAAATGTGCTTATTAAAAAATGCCAATTGCATATTACTGAGCACTCTTTTCTAATAGAGATGATTGCTAGTAGATCTAGAGTTGCTCTCATTAACTCCTTGATGCTGGAAGCTGGTTGCTTTCATTGAACATTCTATTCTTAGCTATGGGCCATAGCACAAGTACCAAGGAATAAATAAGATATGAGCTATGTTAAAAGAAAGGCAAATATAATATTCTATTGAGTAACTGCAATCTGCCTTCCTAAAACTCTCCTGTAGTTATCACTTGATAAGTCATCCTATACTTTCTGTTCTTAACTCGTGTTGTTTGGCTGCATGCTGTTAAAAAGCTGTCACGTTTCCCTCCAGAGGTGGTTGTATTTTTGTGCAGGGTGAAGTGAACCCTTGTATACCCAGGCTCCTTCTACAAAGGTAGAAACTAAGTTTACAAGCTAGACAAGAGCTAACACATAGATATAACACAAGGCCTGATTGTGGCCACAAAATCCATTTGTGGAGGAGCCGTTCTGTAGGCAGCTTTTCCCACTCATGCACAGAAAGCAGGGTGTGCAGTGGCAGTATAATCTCAGTCCCTTCTGCTCTCTATAGGTCTGGTGATCCATGAGTGGGTAGCAGTAGGGTGGTTAGTTCAGGAAGGATGACTGTGCAACGTCTACCCACGGCCACATAGAGCTCGGATTCCTATAGTGATGGCTTGGTCATTTAAAATCCTAATATAGACGGGAGCCTGGGCTGTATTATATTTCCGTGATCTCTCTCTGAGATGGTGATTTGTCTTTATGGGTAAGGAAGATGAGAGATCCTAGCAGCTGCCACCAACTGCATAAGCCCTATTGGTGCAGCTTCACAAAGCATGCAGACAGGGAAGGGGCAGAGTCAATGGCCCTAGTCACAGAGAAACCATACGACTAGACTCTCATCACAGGTACATGACAAGGTTACAGTCCTGCTCTGACACTCACTTCTCTGTGGACTTGGGCAAGTTACTTAAGCCCAAATTTTCAAATGTGCCCTCTGATTTTTGATGCCCAATTTGAGATATGTAATAGCTAATTTTTAGAGATACTAGCGAAAGTAATATAAAGCTGAGAGTGCTCATCTCTAGAGTTGGCCACCCCAAAATTTAAGCCCTCAAAATGTTTGAAATGTTTTGAAAATGTGACTCAACCTCCCTCAAACTTTTTCTTCACCGACTGGATTATGTAGACATCAGGGTAAGATTCAGAATGTGTGGTTGGTTACAGTGCTACAGATATATGGCTATGATTATTTTGATAGTGAAATCTGGGGGATCTTGAATGCTTGTTTACAGAATGGCTTGGAGCCCTCTGGAAGTCAAGTTTGTCTAGTCATGCCAGAAAAAAAAAAACAGGAAGCAGTGTACGTAATTTAGTCAGGCTGCAACTTTATTCATTTAGAATATCTGGGAGTACCTTGGAAGAAAATTGTACACTGCAGGTCGTTATTTCCTTAATTGCTTCCCCCACTTGAGATGGCTGCTGTCAACCCTTCCTCTTCTCAACCTGGTTCCAGCCAGCCCATTGCTAGGATACCACCACCCTCCCCATGTCTGAGGGTTAAGGGAGCTGGCTCCCTGCTACACCCGAGATTAGGAGCCCCGAACCGTCCTTACTCAGCTTCTTTAAAGGGAGTCTTTTCTCTAAATTCCCTTCCAATCCATTTATCAGATCACAGTACTCCTTCCATAATGAGTACCGGCACTGAACATCTGCCACAAGAAGACACCGACAACTAGCTTGGCTGAATCTTCCCTTACCAGGTTCCCAAATCTTTACCAATTTCTTCCCTAATATCGGACAAAAATATATCCACTCCTCATATGGACAGTGTACCCCAACCTGCCTCTGGTGCCCAATAAGATATTTCCAGATGAGTGATGACCAGTCCACCTCCCTATTCACATACCTTCTGGCCTTATCAACCCACAGAGGCTTTACACTTTTCTGCTATGCCCTGCACTGTAACATTTCAGACCAAATAATCATCACTCCCAGGAAAAAATCCTGGGTCTAACCAAAATCCTCTTTGCTCTGATCATCAAGTTGATCCCCTTTCATATTCCTAAATTATTTTCACTGAGATGAAAAATAATCACAGTCAGTGCCTGCCCCCAAGCTGCCAGAGCATACAAGGGGCATCAGCTGTGCCAGACAATTCCCTTCCTTCCACACGAGCTCAGATATATCTCATCATGCAGGCCCAGCTGTAAACCTCTTGATGAGTTAGCAGCCTGCCTGTGTGCCCAGTGTATAATACTGAGCCCACAGTCTCACACCACCATTTGCTTGACTTGTTTGCATGATCCTGAAACTGGAAATAGTAAAATTAGTTCCGATCATCTACCTGGGGTCTCACATATATTCTACACGCATTTGAATATCATCGTCCAATTGCTTCAATTGTCTTTGCCCTAGTTGGGCCTCTATCATTGCTGCCCTGATCCGGAATGAGTCAGAATGAGTCATGTCCCAGTAGCTCCTGACCTTGTAAGCCCCTTTCTCACAACTGTGAGAAATTGTCATCTGTCACCATGAATAAAGAGTGTCCCCTCCCCAACTGGTCTCATCACCATATAAGTTCTTAACACCCCTTTTTGGGCAAATCCCTGCCTCACTGCCCTCCTGTAGCATTATGGACTCACCTTGCCCTCCCTGATCTGTTTTTTACCTCCTCTGTGTCAAGATGACTGCTCACTCCTCCCACTGTAAATCCCTCTATTCCAAAGCCCTTCCCAAAGTATCCTTCACTGAACCAGGCACTAGTTCACTTGACATTGACTCTAAAAGCTCAAAAAAACCTACCAGGATTGCAGCCTTGAGCAGGACCACCTCCTGTCCACTTTTGCATATTTTGTTTAGAACCTGCACCAAATCCCTAAGCATCCGAACAGTGATGAGATGTCAAGGATCTTCCTTAGGGTGTATGTCTCGAGACCATCCCACTAAGAACCACTGAACTAACAGCCTGCAAAGAGGATCTGGGTAACCCCTCATCCAACTAACAACTGTAAGGCCTAGTAGGCAACCAGAGATGGTAGATGATGCCAGCCCATGGGTTACCTGCAACACCACGTAATGAATTATCTGGTCCTGTGGAATAGACCATATCATAGGCAATTTCTCTGAAATTGCAGAAAATCGTTAAAACTCCTGTCATAAACCCTAAATGTCTGCAGCACTACCAATCTCGGTACTGCTCTGAGAGCCATCCTATGCCATGGATACAAAGGGCCACCAGCATCTGTTCAGGTTCCTTGTTGGCTCCCAGTGCCAGGTCCTGCAATCTGTCGCCCTGCAATCGAGATAGTGCATTGGCTATGCCATTATCAATCCCAGGCAGAATATTTGGCAACATATATATATAGATTAAAGTTTAAACACTGCATACAGATGACCTTTCCAAACTCATAACCCTGGGCAATCTGGGGGACTGGTGTTGATAACACGAAACACTTCCATGTTGTTGTCACTACAGAAACACACTTATTTGCAAAACCCATTCCCCAAATACTCACTGCAACTAAAATAGAAAAGAATTCCAGAAATATTATACCCTTTACTAATCCCTTTTTGTAACCAACCAGTGGGCCGTTTCTGAGACCACCACCTCCTTAGTAAAATATCCCAAAGCCTATTCATCCCAATGTATCTGGGTGAATCTTTAAATCTGCCTCTATCATCTATTCTTCCATCCAAAAAGACACCCTCCATTAAAATTATTCAAAACCTCTTCATTTCTTTATTAATTCTCATAAAATGGTTGGGCCGTGACATTCCAGCAGTGGCAACTGATGGGTGCAAAATGTCCACCCCAGCAGCACAGCTCAGTGTGCAAAGTTAAGATGCTAAAACTAGATAGCAGTTCCCACAGTTTAATGTTCCTGGCTACTCAAGCCTGATAGTCAATTCTAAAAGTTTCCCCAGTTTATCCTCGGGGAGTGTAACTATACTACCCTGAGTGTCTATCTCAATCCACAGGTAAGTCATCTCACTAGAGGGCACATCTGTTTTTTTCATCTCTCAAGAGGTACTCCTAATCTAGCAGCCAGGCTAGTACACTCCTCAGAATCTGCCGTACCTGCAAACAAAGACGACATCTAAATAGCATACTACCTGCACCACTGCCCATTTTAGCATTGTGTTGAATTTTTCAAATGCTGAGTGTACAATGTGGTATGTCCCACCAAATTTCTAGCTGCACTCTTAGTTTAAAAAAATCATCATTGTTAAACCAAGCCATGGCCCTGAATGTAGCATATCCCTGCTGGATTAGGTCCACATGTTTGAACAATGCTGGACCTCTCTTTGGGTATTTCTCTGACATCACACCTTCAGATTTAAAAAAGTGACTTTCTAGTTTTCCCAGATTCCAGCCAACCTTGTTCTTTTGGATTTCTCATTCCCTTGCTTACTCCCTCTCATTACCTGTCCTGGCTTACTTTCTGTCAGAGCTTCCCTGTGCAGCAGTGATAATATGTCTCTCTATTCACCTCTCCATATCTTATCCTTAGAAGTATAAAGAAGTGCACTACCAATGGGTCTGACACTCCTGCATATTATAACCATATTCATGACTAACAGCCATGGAGCCCTCAATGCCCTGAGGGCCTCCCCCATGACAGTGATCCTATCCCACATATTCACATTTGCTGACAGGGGACGGGCTGTATTGACAATAAAAGTACTCCCCAACTCTCATACACAGAGAAAAATCTAGGCCCTCCCAACTCCATTCTCCTCTTCAATTCACTTCACAGGTGTAATATGTAACCTGGCAGTAGGAAATGAAGGCCAGTTCTGATGCACCAAGGTGGGGTGGAAGCTAGTTCTAGCAACAAGTGGCCTCCACTGAGAAAATCTTGCCTCCAACACCTTCACACACAAATCATTGGGGATTTTAGTTTGAGCTTCCTACATGAATTTGCAAGTGCCAGAATATTAAAGCATGAAGCGAGAGCACCCCATCTGCTACACAAGACTGAAACCATGAGGGTTTTATAGATCAGAACCAACATCTTGAATTCTAACCAGAACCCAATTAGAAGTCAGGGTAAACTCTGGAGTATTAATGTAAAATATTCCATAAAACAAAACAACTAAGTAATATTCCATAAAACAAAACAACTAAGGAAAGCTGCATTTGCACTCCGTGAAGTCTTTGAGTGATCCTCAACTGTATCCCTAAGCAGAGCACATTGCAGTAATCCTGTCCGTAGGTGATAAAGGCAAGCATAATTGTGGCACCATCCATATCTAACAGGAACAGTCTCAACTTCCTCGCTAAGTGCAGATAAACATAAGTGCTCTGGGTTGCTGCTACTGGCATCCATAAGATTGTGAACACTGGTAGCAAGGGACAGGCAGTAATTCCTCAAATATCACCTCCATCAATTCCTTTCATTACCAGCATCACTTGTGTCTTATCTGAGCTAAACCTCAGACACCCAGTTTGCAACTAAGCATCAGTCTCAGCCAGAGACTGGTAAAAAAGGGTTGACTGCACCCTTCATATCTGATAAAACAGATGTAGAACATCAATACATCAATGGCACAGCACTCAAAACTAGCTCTCCAAGTAACCTCACATATGCTTAAGAACAAGAGGGCTCCCTAAAAAGACCCTTATAATCATTTGAATAAGGGAGATCTCACGGTAAACCAACAGTCATCAAATACCATCCCCTTCTTGGTCCTCTCAAAGAAAAGAAAGAAGTCACACAGACACAGCTTCACAACACCATGTGACCAATAGTAACAAGCTTCAGTCTCAAACAGAGAACCAGTTGATCACCAGGTGCCTGGATACTAAAAAAGTGACCTAATAGTGACACCTTTCGTTAATGTTTCCTAACTCTTCCCATTATAAGTCCCTGTTTTCAGTTGCTGATCATGTTTTTTCTCCGCTACAGGCTGAAGGTTGCTTTCATGTGTGAGGCTGAAGGTTGCGTGCGTGCGACCAAGTGATAGAGAGAATCATTGTGATTTGATCTGGTTTTGTTGTTGTCTCTTTCTTTGTTTTCTAAGTTTCAGCAAAATACCAGTATAGCCATTTCTGAAAATAAGATGAGGGGAAATGGTAGTTTTGCCAAAATTAAGTATTTTTCCCAACTTTTTTCTGAAGAGGTCTAGTGCATGCAAAGTTTGGAGCAGGAACATGAATTCAGACAGGGGACCATCCTGTGGTCAGAGAGGTATCTTTTGTTGTCCTCATGAAAATCCATCCAGATTTGACTGAAAATTACCATTTACACATGCTCTACAGAGCTTGTTAAAGGCCTGCTGCTAAAATCTCAGAACATGCCAATCACACTGAACTTGCTTCCAAGCACGAGCTAGAGCTTTTGATAGGCAGAGGATACAGCAGGACTAGCTGCTTCCACAAAGGTAATCTGGGTGCCATGCGTCATAGGCACCAACTTCTCCAGGCACCGGTAGGTGCTCGACCCTCCCCCGACCCGACCAGACTCCACCCCTGTCCCACCCCCATTCCAACTCCTTCCCTAAAGTCCCCGCCCCTCCCTGCCCCTATTGGACTCCTTCCCCAAATCCCCACCCCGCCCCGCCTCCTCCCCTGAGAGTGCTGCATTCCCGCTCCTTCCCCCTCCCTCCCACAGCTTGTTACGCCGCAAAACAGCTGTTTTGTGGCAGCAAGCACCGGGAGGAGAAGCAGGGACGCAGCGCACTCAGGGGAGGAGGCGAAGGCAAAGATGAGGGGAGCTGGGGCAGGGAGCTTGGCTGCCGCTGGGTGCAGAGCACCCACCAATTTTTCCCCGTGGGTGCTCCAGCTCCAGAGCACCCATGGAGTCGGTGCCTATGCCGTGAGTCCTGGACTCAGATCCTCCACTGACTAGTGCTAATAATTGTGTTCTGTGTGCCACTCCTGTTCAAGAACTGTAGCAGGGCTAGTATTTAGTCCACGTCTCATCCGTTTAATCACACTGTCTTTCAGAGTGAATGTGTACAATGCATATGCTTTGCAATCGATAATCATTAAACCACAATCCCCCCTGCATAGCCAGGAACAGAAGTCAAGATTACTGATTCCCAACATTCCTTGGTTGCGTTGTAAATACTTGTGGTTACACAAGACACAAGGGGGGTACATTAACGTTGGAGGAGCACCTGGATTCTGAAATTTTCTAACACCTGAGTGTGACTTTGCAGCCTTAACATTCTTTCAGTGTAGTGTTTTGCATGTAGTATGATACATATGATTAGCTAGAATACGTAACTGCCCCAGGACTATAAGCTGTACTTTTCTAAGTATATTAGAAGCTGACTCCCTCTAAAATGCTGGCAGCATCAACATCTAATCGATATGCATGTTCACCAGCAAAGCTGACTAGTACATCTGTTCTGTGAAAAAACATACATACTGCCTCTAGTACAATCAGTGTAATTAAAAATTAACATGCATTAATTGTTGGAGCTGATGTAAACAGCTGATGTTCCACTTAGCCCTGTCTTCTGTATATATCATTAGGCAAAGCCAAATATTGTTAAGTAAACAAGCAACACTTACAAAAAGAAATAGAAAACTAATTCCAACTAAATAAATTGACAATATAGTGCAAGTCATATTAAAGCTATTGAGGTAATTATTAGGCCATTGAACTAACAGAGGGAAAATCACAGAAGACACATTTAATTGTTTGAATCTCATTTCTGTAAATGTATTTAGGCATTGTATGAAATATAATTTGATTTGAGTGTGGTTATTGTACAGTATATTTCCAGAAGTGGAACAGGCACCACAACAGAGCTGAAATAAAAGTATAAATAAAAGTTTGCTATACAGGTGAAGCAAATAACTTTTCAAATATATCATTCTCAACCAATTGCTCTGGTATCCTCAGGAGAAATTCTGATATGATACACAATGTTAAAGGATTTACTCTTCCCCAGATGTGTCTGCATAATTCCCATCAATATCAGCAAGAGTTACATGCCCGCAACAAGGGGAAAATATACTACTTAGGAGTTAAATTCTGCTTTCTTTTATCATTGTTATTTAAATGTCATAGCAAAATGATTTCTCCATTTTGTATACAAAACAGCAAATCTGCTCAGTAGTGTGTATTTCGAAGTTATTGCTTCAGATCACAGTAGTATAGCTACAGATGGCCTGGGGGGTGTCAGCTGCCCGTACCCCCAGGCTCTTCTTCCCTCTGTTGAGACATGCAGTGCTGGGTGCTTCTACTGTCAATCTAATACTTCTTCCTGAAACTAATTGAAAGCTGAAGTTTCAGGACATTCCCAGGTAAGTGTTGGGTACTCTGGAAACACTAACGACCAGACAATACCACCTCTTGGCGTGATTGTGGAGTGTTCACTGAAAACATCCACTCAGTGTGCAGTGGCAGTAAAAAAGCTAATAGAATGTTGGGAATCATTAAGAAAGGGATAGATAATAAGACAGAAAACATCATATTTGCCTCTCTATAAATCTATGGTACACCCACATCTTGAATACTGCATGCAGATTTGGTCATCTCAGCTCAAAAAGAGATATACTGAAATTGGAAAAAGTACAGAAACAGGCAACAGAAGTGATTTTGGGTATGGAACAGTTTCCATATAAGGAGAGATTAATAAGACTGGGACTTTTCAGTTTGGAAAGGAGATGATTAAGTGGGGATACGATAGAGGTCTATAAAATCATGAATGGTGGAGAAAGCAAATAAGGAAGTGTTGTTTACTCCCTCTAATAACAAAAAAACTGGGGGTCACCAAATGAAATGAATAGGCAGTAGATTTAAAACAAACAAAAGGAAGTATTTCTTCATAGAATGTATAGTCAACCTTTGGAATTCTTTGCCAGAAGATGTTATGAAGGCCAAGACTATAACAGGGTTTAAAAAAGAACTAGATAATTTCAGGAAGAATAGGTTCATCGATAGCTATTAGCCAAGATGGGCAGGGATGAAAAACCATGCTCTGAAGTGTCCCTAGCCTCTGTTTACCAGAAGCTGGGAATGGGCGACAGGGGATGGATAACTTGATGATTACCTGTTCTGTTCATTCCCTCTGGGGCACCTGGCATTGGCCACTGTTGGAAGACAGGATACTGGGTAAATGGACCATTGGTCTGACCCAGTATGGCTGTTCTTATGATTATTCCTTCAGGGAGGTATTCAGAATATAGAAGGAAGACTAAGAAAGATGACAATGACATGGCTATATTAATCATGTATTTCAAGTAGTGGGAGGGAGGGGGACAATTCAGAAGAGAGTACATACTCTAGCTCACTCCTCCTGCATCTCATCTACCCTTCATAATCCAAAGAGCCCACCTGATTGGGAGACACTAACCTTGGGAGTTCCATGGAAATGACATGATTTCCTCCATGCCTACCAATCCTAGATTTTCCAGATCTCCTAATCGATGGAAGAGATGTCCAGTGAAAAGGGGGGCTATTTGTTGTTGTTTTTAAATGTAAACATTCCCCTGAAGTGATAAGAAATCTGATATGACATAACTGTTCTAGTGGAATTGAAAATAACTGACACTACAGTGTGATTTATCAGTCTAGTTTTCATTGTTCAGACTAAGTGACATGCAAAAGGGTAGAAGTATAAATGGTAAAAATAAATCAGAGTATAAAAATATTTCTAATTTAGTATCTAAGGTGTTATTGATTGCACAGGGAAGGGTTATTTTTATAAATCTATTTTAAAAAAACACCTTATCCTTTTCAACAAAAATCTGGAAATTTCAGGTTAAAATGCAACCATTCCTGGTACCTTAAAGTAATCCCGAGAGATATCTGTAATATCTACTATTTACCAAATTACCACTCATGAAAATATTTTAGTAATAAGGACAAGTCATCATCGATTTCAATCATATTTGTTGTAACATTATTTGTGAAGGGTTCTAAATCAAATCTGGAAATTTATTAGCAGTACCTGTTGGTGTCAGAGAACTATAAATGATATAAGTTAAATTACACAATAAATTACATTTAGGCTTTGTTTTTAATGAATGTTAACTTTAAAATTAGCCACCACAAGATATAGAACAGAGGATAAAGATGAGAGGTTTAATGGATGTTCATGTCTGAGCTATATTTTAGCTTTCATAAGGTATTCTGTTTGATTTGGGTTTGGAGTTCTAACATACAGTAGATCCACGTTGGCACTCAACCTAATAATGCTAAGAGACATTAATAAATTGCCTTATTCCTGGAGAGCTTATGGCATCATTGTTTTACTTAGATGGCTTTAATTAGACTGAGGTAATCTGAATTATTATCATTTTAAAGAACAGCACACCTTGGAGAGAAAGTTCCTGTCTGACTCTACTCCTTTGGAATTCCAATAAAGGCTCACAAGCACTGCTCAGCTGTTTCATAACAATATCAGTCTAGTGATGAACCAAATTAGTTCTGATTTGTGCTATTTAATGTCCTAATGGCTTGACTAGTTAGCTAGATAATTACAGTGTATGATTTATCCAACTCATTTATAAATATTTATAATAATGGATAGATTAACCTTTGGGATTTCTTTCCTGCAATCCCATTGGTTAAAGCAGGATCACTTGACAAAAAATGGTGCCTGCTGTTGCCTGCAAACGAGCAATAGGGCATGTAGCAGAAACATTATACAGCTCTGGACATCAGTGGTGATGTCTAAAGTGGACAGTTGAAGGACGCTCTCCGGCCAGCTTCTCACTGGGTTCTCCCCAACAGTTAGTGAAGCTAGTCCTCTCACTTTGCCAAAGCCAATTCCTCTAGGAGGGAAATGGCTCTCTCGTTATTTGTTACTTCCTACTTCTCAAGCCAGAAATTCTGAGAACATCACCCTCTCAGTATTGTAGCACTTCCAAGCCCAACTGAAAAAAAAGATATATGAAAACAACAAATAGGGAAAAATTCATCTAAAGTTTTCTTACCTCCAAAAATGTTCAGGATTCACTGAAGATTTTGATGAGGGTTTCGGTTAGCTCAAGATTTGTCCGAATCAGGTTGTTCATCCGAGCTGGAAGACAGTCAGAACTTTAAGAAAATGTGTGTCTTGATGTAGGGCTAGAAATGCCTCCTATGCATGACTATATGTCCGAAAAATCCACTGCTGCACTTGAGCAGACATAAGCAGTGTACTGGAGTCAGCTGAAGGAATGTATTCCATCATTGCCTTTTCTAGACCAGGATTTAGGGAGACACTGTCTCTCTTAGTCAGTCTGGAAGCTAGAGAGCCACATAGAACGACCAGGTCAGTCTTTCTGTCTAGGTGAACCTGTGACCATCATGTTTGCGTATTTTGATGACGTTTAAGCTCCCCAATGTATGTGGACTTTATCTCCCAAGATCATTAGAAAAAAAAATCAGCCTAACCACTGATCTAGTCTAGCTCACTCACTCACATACTTTTGAGCATCACTACAATGCTTTAAAACTGATGTTTATTAGGGCTGTCAATCGCAATTAACCCCAAAAAAATTAATCGTGTTTAATTGCGGTTTTAATTGCACTGTTAAATAACAGAATACCAATTGAAATGTATTAAAATTTTGGATGTTTTTTCTACATTTTCATATATATTGTATTCTGTGTTGTAACTGAAATCAAAGAGTATATTATTTTTTCGTACAAATATTTGCACTGTAAAAATGGTAAACAAAAGAAATAGTATTTTTCAATTCCCCCCATAAAAGTACCATAGTGTAATCTCTTTGTTGTGAAAGTGCAATTTACAAATGTAGATTTTTTTTGTTACATGACTTCACTCAAAAACAAAACAATGTAAAATTTTAGAGTCTGCAAGTCCACTCAGTCCTACTTCTTGTTCAGCCAAAAGCTCAGACAAACAAGTTTGTTTATATTTGCAGGATATAATGCTGCCCTCTTCCTATTTACAATGTCACCAGAAAGTGAGAATAGGCATTTTCATGGCACTTTTGTAGCCAGCATTGCAAGGTATTTATGTGTCTGATATGCTAAACATTCATATGCCCCATCATGCTTCAGCCACCATTCCAGAGAACATGTTTCCATGCTGATGACGCTTGTTAAAAAAATAAGTGTTAGTTAAATTTCTGACTGAACTCCTTGGGGCAGAATTGTATGCCCCCTGCTCTGTTTTATCCGCATTCTGCCATATATTTCTTGTTATAGCAGTCTTGGATGATGACCTAGCACATGTTGTTCATTTTAAGAACACTTTCACTGCAGAAGAAGGTACCAATGTGAGATTTCTAAAGATAGCTACAGAACTTGACCCTCCCAAATCTGAGAGGGACGAGGTGTGGAGCAGGCTTTCAGAAGTCTTAAAAGAGCAACACTCAAATACGGAAACTACAGAACCCAAACCACCAAAAAAGAAAATCAACATGCATCAGTCTACATTGGTGGCATTTGACTCAGATAATGAAAATCAACATGCATCGGTCCACACTGTTTTGGGTTGTTATCGAGCAGAACCCATCATCAGCATGGACGCATGTCCTCTGGAATGGTGGTTGAGGAACGAAGGGACATATGAATCTTTAGCGCATCTGGCATGAAAATATCTTGTGATGCTGGCTACAACAAGGCCATGAGAACGCCTGTTCTCACTTTCAGGTGACATTGTAAAAAAGAAACGGGCAACATTATCTCCTGCAAATATAAACAAACTTGTTTGTCTGAGCAATTGGCTGAACAAGAAGTAGGATTGAGTGGACTTGCAGGATTTTTTTTTAAATTGTTTTATTGAATGCAGGTTTTTTGTACATAATTCTACATTTGTCAGTTCAACTTTCATGATAAAGAGATTGCATCACAGTACTTGTATTAGGTGAATTGAAAAATACTATTTCTTTTGTGTTTTTTTTACAGTGCAAATAATTGTAATAAAAAGTAAATATAAAATGAGCACTGTACACTTTGTATTCTGTTTTATAACTGAAAACAATATATTTGAAAATGTAGAAAACATCCAAAAATATTTAAATAAATAGTATTCTATTATTGTTTAACAGCACGATTAATCGCAATTAATTTTTTTAAACCCTTGACAGACCTAATGTTTATTATTAAATCCTATAGCTGCTAAAATCCTTTACTAATATATCTCCATTGGAAAATGATCTAGGGAAAAAGTATTGATATGTTTAGCAAGACTAATAGAATCATGTTTATTATATTTTTTTATTATATTAAACCAATTCTTACAAAACTACCAATTGTTATACAAAAGAAAATGTATAACAATATAAATTTAAAAATATCACTCAAAGACTTTTATCTCTAAAAAGGCAGTGCTTAACTATGCTTTCCAACTAAAAGGAAACTGCTTCAATTTTCCAAGAATAAATCATGTCACTTAAATTCAGGTTTGGTTCAGATTCTGTAGCTTATTGTAAGTGGAACAATTTTCTCCCCGATAAAGATTATGCCAATATTTTGCTGGGATGCATGAGCATTTCATTCTAATGTCTGGCTATCCATCCAATATTCCTTATTATCTCAAAACCTATGTCATCATACTTTTCCATTCAAGCGTTTCTATGTCCTATGAAAATTTTCAATTTTGGTGAAAAATCAAAAGCTGAAAATTTTCTGCCAAAAAATGAAAATTTCAATTTGGAAATGCAGTGCACTCCAACTCCCATGATGTATCACAGACCTCTTGCTGAGTTGCTAAGGTGCACAGTGAGAGTCAGTCACACTACAAAACTTTTTGGTTTTTAGGGTGTTTGTTATTTCAACAAAAAGTTGAAGTTTTTTGTAGAAGTAGAAACTTCCCACAAAACATTTTTGTTCAGTCAAACCCCCATTTTGACCAACTGTAATGCAGACATAAAATAATAATGTGGTGTTTGCTAATTATTCATATAGTGGCAAGCTTCGGAGGAGACGGTCAGAAAAGCCTCCCACACCCCCAAAATCTCAAGGCAGCCGGTGTTTGAGAAACTAGAAGTTTGAGAAGTTTGTTTAATTTTTTTTCCCCTTCAGTTTTTTCAGTAGCCTGCCAACCTTAAGGAACTAGCTGGAGCTTATAAAACATATTGTCCAATGTAATGAAGTTCCTCAACACAAATATTGTCATATTCCTTCAGACTATGCTCATTGGCAAGGAAGTGTGTACATGTGCATATAATGCTTCCTTCTAGTGGATAAAATCAGAACTGCTCAACTGTATGTCATTGGCCCTATTCTTCTAAGAGCTAATCCTGATTCTTTTGTAGCTTAGGAAGTTTTGAAGCAAAAGGACACATATGAGTTCCATCCCCTCTTGAAGTTGAGTGATCATGGCCTGCAGAATGACGACAAGCATGAGGTTCCTAGTTAGCCATTGATTTGTCACAATATAATAGACTGCGGAATCAGTTCTTTATGACTATTTTAGAATTACTTGTTTTGCACAGATATTTGTTGTAAACTCTGTACTTATCATTTTGGATAGGTTCCCCCCACCCAGGGTATTTCATTTTTCACTCACAATGGTATCCCTCCAAAACCTTTGCATTTATGTTATGTTAACTTTGAATCAAATATAATCTGAATTCACGTATTTAGCCTTCTTCATGGAATCAGTTCAGATGCTGAGAGTAAAAATCAGTAGATAAAATCCAGCTCTGATAAATTAAAAACCTTCCAGCTATGCACGTTAGTTCAGTCTGGGCACCTCATGTGTATGAGCAGTAATGAGAGGTGAGCAGCAATGAGAGGAGATCTACATATAAATGAACAAGTCTCTTATAACACAATTCTGCATGAATGCTGCATGTAGGATGTGCTGCAAGTGTAGCACAGAACTGTTTTTTTTCCCTCCTGCTACTCTGTCTCTGCATATTGGCAGCTTTAACATACATCATAATTTTGCAGTCTGCCCATGATGCTGGAATCTGGTAAGAAAGTGTATAGTGATCCTGAAGCAATCTTTGTGGTTTCCATTGCACAGCTAGCAGGTATACTAACCTCCAGGCTTGGCATCATTACTGTGACATTACTTGTACACCAAAGACAGGCTCAACCCCTAGGGAGAGTAGAGATGGAATAGGTTACAAATGAGCCTTTTGAGACCTCAGCCAGCTGTACTGCAAATTTGCAAGTGTTGATAATGCACTGCTATGAACTGCAGCTTCTGTTTTGTCCAGACTGATTTAGGCAATAGTGCATTCTCAGGTATGCTCTGTGGGCTATGAATCAGAAGAGACAGCAGTGCAACAGAATGAAGGAAAAGAAGTAGTGACCGTGGAAAGAAGTGAATTTTAAAATGGATCCTTAAGCATATTAACACAGAACTGTGCATCTAGATCAGAGGAAGACATACATTTAGTAAAGAATAAGGAATGGATATTGATCAAGCGTGCACTATGCCATTGCTCCCATCTTAAACCTTGTTACTGTTCAACCCCAACAAAATGATTAAACTACTATAAAGTGAGAGCATAACTGGTTGAAAAAACCCCAGACATACTCAAACAGTAGTTTGTCAGCTGTCCACTGTCAAATGGGGAGGACACAGCTAGTGGGGTTCCTTGGAGGTCTGTCTGGGTATTGATACTATTCAATGTTTTTCACTAATGACTTGAATATAGGAGTGGAGAGTGTGCTTGTAAAATTTGCAGATGACACCAAGCTGGGAGAAGTTGCAAGCACTTTGGAGGAGAGGATTAAAATTAAAAAAAAATGGCCTTGATAAATTGGAAAATTGGTCTGAAATCTAATAAAGACAAGTGCAAAGTACTACACGCAGGAAGGAAAAAATCAAACACACAAATACAAAATGGGGAATAACTGGCTGGGCAGTAGTATTGCTGAAAAGGAACTGGGCATTATAGTGGATCGCAAATTGAATGTGAGCCAACATGATACAGTTGCAAGAAAGACTAATGACATTCTGGGATGTAATAACAGGAGTGTTGTATATAAAATACAGGAGGTAAATGTTCTGCTCTACTCAGCACTGGAGTGAGCCGTATCTGGAGTAATATGCCTAGTTTTGGGCACCACACTAAGAACTATGTGGACAAAATGGGAGAGGTCCAGAGGAAAGCAGCAAAAATGATGAAAGGTTTAGAAACCTGGCCTACAAGGAAAGGATATAAAAACTAATCATATTTAGTCTTGAGAAAATAAGATGGATGGGGAGACCTGATAACTATCTTCAAATATGTGAAGGGCTGTTATAAAGAGGATAGTGATCAATTGTTCTCCATGTCCACTGACAGTAGGACAAGCAGCTTAATTTGCACCAACAGAGATTTAGGTTAGATATTAGGAAAATCTTTCTAACTAGAAGGATAGTTAAGTACTGGAATAGGTTGCCAAAGAAGGTTGTGGAATCCTCATCCTTTGAAGTTTTTAAGAACAGGTTAAACAAACATCTGTCAGGGATGGTCTAGATATACTTGGTCCTGCCTCAGTGCAAAGGGATGGACTAGATGACCTCTTGAGGTCCCTTTCAGGCCTATATTTTTGTGATATCTATGAAAATGTGTCAGCAATTTGAAAGGTAAATGCACCAAATTACAATGGGTTCCTATTTATTACTCATGCATTGAGAACATAGTGCATCTGTAACTAACACTCCCACTGTAAAAGCCATGGAAGGGGGAAAAGATCACTCAAGAAATCCTAAATGATTCACTTTTCAGAAGAAACATGCAACAGAAATTCTGCAAAGAGAGGTTTGTCCCTCACAGAAAGGCGGGTGCTGCTTCCAAACTTTTCAGATCCCAGGTCATCCACTTAGAGATGTTCCTTTGCACTGTTCTCCACCCCTGGTCCATCCCAACAACACGGTTCAGTCAAGCATTGTGCGGCCATTGGCTGCCCCACTGCAACTGCACCCTACATTTTCACTGCGTTTTGACAATTATGTTAACAGCATTAACTTCTGCTAGTTATTCTGGCAGGAATACCATTTGATTCAGAGAGGAGCATGTAGCAAATCTTTCCTATCTCTCCCACAGAGACACACTCAAAGCCCAAATGCGCTGAGTTAGTGCAGACGGACTCCTGTGGGCTCCCAGAAATGAGGAAACATTTTGTAGAACTGCTGATGCACCCCTCCCCAATGCTTTGAGGAAAATTTACATCCCTTTTAACTCCCATTTGCTCTCCATGGAATGGAAGGAAGAATATAAGACGTAAATGAGATTTGTGGCCTTTTAAAATAAATAAATCCTTGAAAATGTAATAGCCTCCAATGTGGCTATATTCACTGATAAAACATTTAATGAAATATGCCATTCCCAGTACAAATAATTGTCTTTGTTTTCATCATTTTGCCTAGTGCATGGTAGCGGGCTACAGAGTAGTATAAGATTTTTCTGATCTATAATCAGACAGTTCATAAAATCCTAATGGAAATGAAGATTTTCGCTATTTGGAGTGGTCAAATTTCCATTTTCAAACATATCACATTTTAAAACTGAGGCTGGCATTTTGGTTTGCTCTGAGTTTTAGGATAATAGCAAATTACACAGAAAATCTACCAATTCTTTGTCAAGTGAACTATGCAAAAAAGAACTATTAGTTCATAGTTCATCTGTGAGAGGGGAGAGACATCCTGAATAATAATTTTTTTAGACTATGAGGATCGTTTATTTGCAAATAACTCTACTATTTGTAGATTTAAGTATGTCAGAATTATTTACTAAATCATTGTTCTTGAGATTAGAGATGTGGCTGTTTGTGGGGTTTTTTGTTTTGTTTTTTTTTAATATATCTATTGTTTCAACAGAGAAAAAAATTTACAGCTCTAGTACATAACATGTACCTTCATTTATAACAATGGCTTTAATATATGAAGTCAAGGGAAATTAAGACTGTGGGGACAATTTCCCTTTTCATTTACACTCGTGTAAATCTAAAGTAACTCCATTCAAGTCAATGAATTCCCATGTGAACAAGATCAGAATTTGGCCTCACTGAGCACCTAAGTGCTTAGTTTTTGTTTTCAACTCCTTGTAATTAGTTTTAATTGACATAACTGGCAAGAAGCAGGATTCCTGCTTCAAACCTTGTACTTACAGATGAAGACTTAAAATTGTGTATTCATTTTTTGATAAAAAAAGATGAAGTCCTAAATATTATTATATCCACTAACCTGTGTATGAACTGCTTCTACCTCTCCCAAAACATAATTTTACATTGATTTTTAATTATTTTAAATATATTTCTCAGTAGGGTTTATGTTGTATTCGTTTCTTTTGTTGAGACAGTAGTTGGAAGAGGAAGTTTCTTTATTTTGTGTTATTTTTTGAAGGAAAGTAAACTCTAAAGTGTAATTGTATTAAGACACATCGGAAGGCAAAGTTTCAGGCACTGTTGTTTAGAAATTGAAGTCCACCAGGCACATAAATATAGAAAAAAATAAATACATAAAACAAAGATTGTTTGGCTAAATTAATCTAGTATTCCATTTTTTAATGCCAAGGCCCTGAGGCGTAACCCATACAGGAAATTATCTGTGAATCAAGCTTTGAATCAAACGAAGAAAAGAAATTCCATTGAGAATTCACCACATTGGTTACAGCACAGGGACATACCCATCCGTAAATAAATGTATTTTGGCTTTTGAGCCCTGCTTACATATTAATTATACATAAAGCTGTGTGTATTTCTATAACACAACACTATTAATAATTTCCTATTAGAAGTTTGTTAGAAAACATAGAATTATCTCCTGTATTGTTTATCTTTAAATTTTGTTTTATAATCCTATAAAGTGTTTCAATGAGGAGTCCATTGGGATTTGCTTTTTAAATTCTGAATAAAATTGTGATTTGCAGTGACTAATTACAGTATTGGCTTCAGCTAGGGCAGTCAGATACTGTGGAAGCTTCTCCCCAAAGCTCTGCCAACATATTTCAGTCCTAACCTGAAATATCCCTACTATTCCATTTCAAGATCCACATGGAGTAGTCAGTTGCCCATTATGGTGAATTATGCTAAGCTACATGATGATGCTGTGATTCTCATAGAGAGAGACTAGCGGAAGACCTAAGGTTGCCAACTTTCTAATCGTACAAAACTGAACACCCTAGCTCTGCCCCTTCCCCGAGGCCCCGCCCTTCTCCAAGGCCCTGCACATTCTCCCCCCGCATCACTCACTTTCCCGGCCAATGGGAGTGTGGAGCCGGTGCTTGGGGCGGGGGCAGTGCGCGGAGCCCCGTGGCCCGTCCCCCTGCCTAGGAGCCAGACCTGCTGGCCGCTTCCAAGGTGCAGCGCAGTGCCAGGACAGGTAGGGACTAGCCTGCCTTAGTGCTATTGCCCGGTCAGCGGTGCTGACGGGAGCCGCCAGGGTCCCTTTTCGACCAGGTGTTCTGGTTGAAAACCGGATACCTGGACACCCATGGAATACCATCCTATTCATTGTCAAGTGTGACCCTGTGAATTTAAATTCCCAGAAGTGAAATTCTACTATATTAATCCAGAACACAACCAAGACTCTGCTTCTGTCCTTGTCACTTTGGGGGTTGGTCTGTTTATTTCAGAGATGGGCTCAAACCAAAACCCAAGGCCCAGCATGCCAAATTTTGTAGGGTTAGTAATACAGATCAGGATCCAGATAAAATTTTAGCAGACAGAGCCTCTCTCTAGATCATTTTTTAAATTGAAAATGCAATTTTAAAAATTATAGGTACAATTCTGATTGGAATTTGGATGCAGTGGAAGAGGAAAAAGACAAACATGGATTCCATCATGACTAGCCCAAGAAGCAGGCATATTTTTGTATCCACACTACAGCACAGTCTTACATATACTCATTTTACTGCAAAAGGGCCAAATCCTCAGTGCTGCTGATCTTCAACTTATGTTAACTTCAGTGGCAGATGAAAGCACTCAAAATTTCCCATAAAGCACACAACAGCCCCAGCGCCCATTCCTGAAAGCCTCTTGGGAAATCGGAGGTGCCATATGAGCAACCAGTAAAATTATTCGCTAGCAGATGGAGTCCTGTTTTACTAAAAGGACAGTATCAGCTCAATTCAGGCCTAAAATGCATGTTTTGTCAAATGGAACAAGCAAGCTTTCCTAAAGCACCTATCACCACAGTAGACAGGTTTTCACAAAATCCAACATCTAAAGAATTGTGTCATTAATATAAATTTGTTTTTATAAGAACAGCTTTATAGTTGGATTTTAAACATTAATAATAAGCACAGAGTCTCTCTTCCACAGAATTCAATACACTCTACAAAGGTGGGTAAACCTCATTATTCCCTTTTTACCAATGAAGAAACAGAGGCATATTTTATGGCTTGCCTAAGGTCAGTTAGTAAGCCAGCAGTGCAACCAGAAACCCAACCCACATCTCATTAGCTCATCTTTCTCTATGCAACTTTGTTCTATTTCATGGGAGTCAAAGTAAAACCAAAGTGAAAATGATTTATCTATTTTCCTTGGTCAAAGCTGAATGAAATGCAGGATGTAAACAAACTAATTTTTAAAAATTAGATTTTTAATTTTTTCCATTTTAATAAAGAATTTCTATTTAAAACAAAAAAGTTTTAAACGGATAGTATCTTTTTAGAAGGAATTATAGAACTATAAACAATTTACAGATGTTCCGTGGAAAAATAATATCTTATCTATTGTCATTTGGACAAAGCTTTACAGAACAGATATTTCCTCATCTTTCTCACGGTTGCCATCTACTTTTGCCTTTATGAGGGTCATTTAGCTGCTCTATGGAAATCTGTGGCAGTTATTTCAAGGAGAAGTAGTAAATTGGAGCGGACGCCTCACATACACAGATTTAGCAAAACAAATGTAGGAACTCTAAAAGGGCATAAAAGGCAGGAAGGAACTTCTAGTTGTTATAGTTCTGCCTTTCCCACAAGAAAACACAGCAACTTTATTGACAGGCATTGATATCTCAGTGAAATATTTTGGAGCTTTTATAAGTTAAGAAATAGTGACAATAACTGCTTATGTTAGACTACAAGGTCCATTGGGTAGGGTCTTTTATAATGCACATATACTTCTGTAAAGCACCAAAACACATCTGGTGATATATGATTAATAGTCATATATTATCCTCGTGGATTTTACTTTGGAAAGGAAACGATACTTCCTCCACCACTTAGAAACAGTCCTTTGACCTAGAGTCCAATGAACCAAAGCTTCAAAATGGGAAGCATAGTTTATACCTTGCATTCATTGATCAGAATTAACTCTAAAATAGGAACATTATTTATTTCACCATCATCTCATTTGGGTCTGCACTACATTTAGGTCTCAGTTATATAAAAGTTAACTTGCCTCCCAAACCATTGCAAATTCTGTTTCTTGATTGGTGACCAGGTCAACAAATGGTCAAGTTTTCTTCTGTAACTTGTACCCTCTCTTTCCTCCTTAAGTAAACTTACGGCTCATGAAGAGTGTTGGAATGAGTGCCCTGGAGACTGAAGCCCTTCATTTATGCACATAATAGCGACAGCATAGGCAGCAGCAGCGCAAATTTCTCTGCATTGATCTAAATATAAGAGGGAAGTTCAGTATCCAGGGCCATTCTAATTTTGGTCTCTCTGAGACTGCTAATTACTGACAATTGTAGATGACTTTGCAATGTGGATGACTGTCCCTAGGGAACTGGACTAAGATCACCAAACCTTATTTCACAGAGCCACAAAACAACCATCAGATGGTTAAAAACTGTAAAGCCTTGTTTACAATGGGATTTCAGTCACCTATGCAACTACATCAGTGCTAGCTTCTACTATACACATGATTTGCACTAGTGCAGCACAATTTCCACTGGTGGAATTTACTTTAGGGCAAACTGCACTAGCGTAAACCACATGGTGGCTAAAACCATGTAATCAAGGGGCTCAGTCTCTGTTCATCTCTAGTGGATTTGAACTGGTGAGCTAATGCTCTATATCTCCTTGCCAATTCCCCAACTGATCAACTCCCTCTCCTACTCTCACCACAACAGACTGAAGTTTTTAACAAAACTTATCAATGCAACTATTCCTTTACACTGAAGTTAACAGAGAGCATAATGATAGGAGTATGAAAGCTAAGTTATTTTAACATAAGGTCAGTAAAAAGAAGGGTAGTAATATGATCCAGAGATATCAAATCTAAAGAATCAGTCATAATAAAAATCTTTTAAAAAACACAAAACATGCCTCTCTTTTAAAACTGTTCAAAAATTCATTTATTTATTAAACTCATGCAGCATCCAGCCCTATAGTGAATGGGTTAAAATGGAGTTCAAATAATTACAAAAACATCTTTTCTTGGTGACAGAAGTAAAGAGAAAGATTTGGGAATCCCAGATCAGAAAATGTGCACGAAAAAAGGATTCTATGGGATCGGGCATTCTATCAGAGTTCTCACATTTGTCATCCTACAGCTGAGGAGGAAAACACAACATGGACCAAATTCTGCTCTCATTTACAATGCTAATAGTCTAAGGTTTACACTGGTGTAATTGAGAGCAGAACATGAACCCCTATATCTTTCATTAGAAGACATTTAGGGAGGTTTAGGTTGGACATAAGGAAAAACTTCCTAACTGTCAAGGTGGTTAAAAGCTGGAATAAATTCCCTAGGGAGATTGTGGAATCTCTGTCATTGGAGATTTTTAAGAGCAGGTTAGACAAACAGCTGCCAGGAATGGTCTAGATAATACTTAGTCCTGCCATGAGTGCAAGGGACTGGACTAGATGACCTCTCAAGGTCCCTTCCAGTCCCATGATTCTATGATTTACCCACATCACTTTCTCCTGCAGCTTTCATGGTAAAAGGGTGACTACTTAACAAGAAAAGGAGGACTTGTGGCACCTAAGGTGCCACAAGTCCTCCTTTTCTTTTTGCGGATACAGACTAACACGGCTGCTACTCTGAAACCTATACTTAACAAGAGTTATTAACAAACAAGGGCATCCACCAAACAAAGATAGACAGCATTTATTTATAGTTCAACTGCTTCCAAGTTAAGTTTGATGGAATTTTACAGGCTTTTTTGCAGCTTGAGTGTAAGCCTGGAATCGAGAACTGGAATTTCCCTTCCCATTAGCATGTAGCAGTGATATCAGGTCCCTTAATCTCCCATTGGAAAACTCAAGTGTCTTACTGTATTACTGCCAGCAGAGCCTTCTCATCTACACCCCTGATTTAAAGATTCAGCTGCCATGCACTAAATGAACCCTTTTTGCTGACAGGTGCTTGCTGGTTTTCAGACTTTAAACAGTATCATTTATAAGGATAACATCACAATTAAGAATGTATGAATAATTTAAAAATGAGTAGCATTTAGTTTCACACTTTCCCTGCTCAAGGAATTTTAAAACACAAGTTCTTTATTTTATTACAAAACACCAGCTTGTCTTGGTAAAGGGGGATGAAAAGTTACTAATTTCAGGCTTTAGTACAAACCCTTTAATCTTACAAATAAGTGCCTTCAGTGAGCACTTTGTTATCTCCTAAAGCCTCTACAGAGTTGTTCATATTCTTTGTCTTATTCTGAGATTCTTACCTTATCCTAGGTGAACCAAATGACACAAGGGGAACGCCACTGAAGAAAATCATTATTTAATGGAGCTTTTCTTTTTAAATCCTAACTTGTACTGTTGGCAAATATTATGAAACATGCTCATTTCATTGCAATAAATAACGGTATATAATTAAAATTCCATTCTGTTGTTGAGAACAGTGTGATAAACTGTTTGTGAATTGGTAATTCTATTTATTAAAAACAGAGGCATTAATTTTGACACATTGAATTATTGTGCAGACAAACAAATCTTGTGTTTTAATTAAATGCTTCTATTTGATGAGTTTTTTATATTAAGATTTAATACCAGATTCTTCAATTCATGCATTACGTGGTGGGGTACAATTTCAGCAGGGTGCCCAGGAATTTATTATTATAACTCCTTTCAGTGTTCATCGGGGCTATCACCAGAACTCCCCATGTACCCACTACACAGGTATCCCCCCTTCCTGTCAACTGGGATAAAACTGACCTTGTTTTACTAATGCCTTCACCTGTTTCTCATTCTTTTCCAGTGCTTTAGTGATATTTCTAGTTTGCTGCTGCATTTTTTAGTTTCAAATGCTGAAAAAAATAAACATACTGCTTTGAGCTTTCTTTCACATTAAGCTACATTTAATATTCATTCCACATTTTTTTTCTATTAATTAAAAGTAAACCGTGTATTGTATGGTACATTATCCCTCTAACAGCCCCATGTGGAGATCATGAAGTGGAAGACTAATGGTGTAGACTTTAGCATTTAGTTTTAACCAGAATAATTTACATATCTGTGAGAAGAGTCCAAGGCATGTGTAAATAAGCAGAACTCTAAGATATCAAGACCCTTGCTTAGTTTACTATGGACTGGAGAGCCATAGGCTGTGTATTTATTCCATCAGTCAGCTAATTTAATGAGACTTTATACAGCATCTATTTCTGCAGAAAAGACAAAACTTATTATTAAGGAGAGGCATGTGGCAGTAAGAAAAATGTGTTTGTTTGCTTTTTTATTCTATTACCCCAAGTAGTAAAGGTGATCCTATTCACTGTTCATTAAAGTTTACCTTTATAATTCATCAAAGGAGACCCATATCAACAATTCTATGCTGAGATTTCAAAATTCAAGACTGATTAAAATTTAATGTAAAAGGCCACAGATTTGGGGTGGATTTTCAAGAAAAATAGCTTCACAACTTCAATCTATATATTTCATTACCGTACATCTCTATTAGAAAGCAATATTAGAAGCAAGACATTAGCACAGAAATAGCATTTTCCCTTTAAAGTCTTTTAGCACAACTTAAAAAACAACAACGTTGTTTGAGAACAGAGAAAATTATAAAAAGTAAACTGCACCTGCAGCTCTACAGTCCAAACCCTGCTCTCATTTACACCAGTGCAACCTCCCTGATTTTAGTGGGTATAACTGAGGACAGAAAATGGCCCAATATGTCTTCGCTGACTGCCTACAATATAAGAGGAAGACCAGAAACATGGAAACGAACAGTTCTGAACAACATCAAGCAACTCAACACGAAATGGGAAGATTTGGAGAGAAGGGCAGTTGACAGGCAAGGATGGTAGCCCAATGTGCAGCAAAGTACGGCATGGACTAAAATCTAAGGTAAGGTCTTATTCAGGAATCCTTAAGTATTTCAATAGTTATTCAATCAAACACCCCGTGAAAAGCCTCTAGATGAGAAATTCAGAACGATATCCAATTCAATGCAATTTGTATATATCTTTATCCTTATGTCTTCACATGGCCTGGTGAATTTGTGGCAAATCCACAGAAACCTAAGATTTTTGTGACATTTTATTGTCTTTTCATACAAAAGACCTACATCAAAAGCTATGGCAGTTAAATTCAGGAAAATGCCACCCACTTACATCAATACGTGGGGAAAATTGATGGGCCTGGAGTGAAAGGGGAACAGTCTCAGCAGCAAGGAAGGGAGACACTCACCAAAGGACAATAGATAGCTCCTCCCGCTGTGAGTCTCTGGCACCCATTGGCCAGCTGAGGGAGAGGGGTGCTGATTGACCAGCACTTCCCCACTCCCAAGATTTAGCCCAGCACAGGGGCCACGTGGAGCTTCTTTCAGCTCTATTCCAGCAGCCCACCCTACCCATCTGAACCAGGAATGGGAACATGGCCTGACAGATGCTGCAGGATCTACCCAATCACCTGTTTAGGGAGTCAGGAAGGAATTCTCTCCCCTGGGCCAATTGACAGAGGACCAGGAGTTTTTTGCCTTCCTCAAAGCACCTGCAAAGTGGGTTAAGTAGGAATGCACATGATATCTAACCGAGGTGGCATTTGTGGCATTTACTCATCGCAACTTGGTGCTAAGAGATTAAAATTAATGGTTCCCAGAGGCAAAAGACTTGGGATTTCGATGATGGGTTTGGGGCTTATGTGATAGGGTGAGACCTTGTGGCCTGAGGTAAGACTCTATGACCCTCGTGGGCTGAGGTCCCCATCCTACTTCATAGACTCTGTCCCCCTCATGCAGGGGAGGATACTAGGACTCAGAGAGAGCTGAGTCCTGTGGGATAGGCTGAGGAGAGCCTATCCCATGCTATGGGTTATATGGTAAGATGCCCTGTAACCCTGGTGCCAGTTACAGGGTATGTGGTAAGGTGCTCTGTAACCACTGCACTGGAACCACTTAAATGCCTGGTATAGAACAGTATGGGTGATGGATGGGTCCCTCCTTTGTTGTTAAAGTTTAATAAAAGTTGTGGCCTGCCGTTTAATCCGATGCATGTGCCTGTCCTCATTTTGCCGCTGTCTCCACAGCAAGTCCCTTTTATCCGTGACTTAGAAAGCCGGAATATGCACAACAGGCCCATAAACTTAAAAAGATTGGTTTAAGAACAAACAAATCTCTTTTCCTTGCATTTAGCCTAAAAAGAATGAATCCATCCATACTCAGAATGATTTGTTTACTTGCCAAAGCATTTACTATGCGGGACGTTCAATGTGAACAAGTTTAAAAAACAAGAGGAGAGAGTAAGCCCTTGAGGAACTGAAAACTTCTACCATATGAAATTCTGTTAGTTTGTCTTAATCCAGTCCTCAGCCAGAGTTTTTCCCTTGTTCTCCCATATATTTAGACAATGTAATAAATGCTGTACAGAAAGTATATTTTAGTCAATAGTTTCCCCCAAGCAAAAAAATATAAAAGTAATCTTGATTGAAGAACTAGAGAGATGATGACAATTTGCAGTCAGAGTAAGGAGTGCTCAGATACTAGGGGTCACTTTAATCCTCCTTTCCAGATTTCACTGATTATTATATACCAGTGGTTCTCAACCAGGAGTACACCTACCACTGAGTGTATGTAAAGGTGTTCCTGGGGGTACATCAACTCATCTAGGTATTTGCCTATTTTTACAACAGGCTACATAAAAAGCACTAGCAGTTATTACAAATTAAAATTTCATACAGACAGTGATTTGTTTATACTGCTCTATATACTATACACTGAAATGTAAGTACAATATTTATATTCCAATTGATTTATTTTATAATTATACGGTAAAAATGAGAAAGTAAGCAATTTCTGAGTAACTGTGCTGTGACACTTTTGTATTTTTATGTCTGATTTTGTAAGCAAGTAGTTTTGTAAGCAAGTAGTAGTTGTAAGCAAGTAAGTGAAAACTTGAGGTTATGCAAGAAAAATCAGACTCCTGAAAGGGGTACAATAGTGTGGAAAGGTTGAGAGCCACTGTTATATATAGTATATTTTCTTCCTTTCCACTCTCTCCAGAATGAAAGTGTAGCTGGATTTCTTTTGCATCTTTTATCTACTTAAGTATAACATAATCCTCAGTATTTAGAATCCTCTACTATTTGTTTTTAGGGTCTTCTTCATTTTTACTTCCCTTCTAACATCACAGCATAGTCCTACTTCTTCAAGGGAAGCTGTGTGTTGAGTGAACTGTCTGTAGAGCAAGAGGCTACCATCTACATTGTGTTATGGTCATGAGTGGAAATACTTAACGTGCACACCTTTTCCCTTTCCGTTTTGTACATTTAGCAACATGCACTCCACAGGTAACCCAGAGACCTTTTTAAATGCATAAACATGTACATTAGTATATATTAGATATTCATGTAGGACAAGTTTTTTCCAAATATATCACTGAAATAAATCTGACATATCTATTTCTGTAATAGTTTTCTTCATTTAGGAACACAGGAATCACCCCCACTGGATCAGACCTGAGGTCCGCTTAAGTCAGGTATCCTGTCTCCAACAGTAGCCAGTACCAGATGCACCAGAGAAAGGTGTCAGAACTCCTCCATGGGTAGATGGGGGAATAAAATTCTCCTCATGTTAGGTCTCATACTGACCCCTAGTAGTTTGAGATCAGCTTATGCCCTGAAGCATAAGGTTCAACTTCCTTTCCATAAGTTTGTTAGCATTAATTGGAACAACTCTGGACATCCTTGTTAGCCATATAAATGTCTAATCTCATTTTGAATCTTGCTAAATTCTTGTCCTCAATGGCTTCCTGTGACAGTGAGTTCCACAGTCTAACTCCACAGTATGGAAAAAAGCATTTCTTTTTAACAGTTTTGAATTTCCCACTTTTTCATTTCATTGAATGTATCTTGTTCTCATGTTAAGAGACTGGGAGAATAGAAGCTCCCAAGCTACCTTCATTATTTGATTAGTCCTACACATCTATTATAATAAAAGTATTGCCTATATAATTTCAAATAAATGGCTTCAATGAGAGTTTTCCTGAGTGAGAAGTAATTAAGGACTGCAAAGTCTAGCCCAGCATTTCTCAAATGTGGCCACGAGAGGCTTTTCTTGTAGCCACAGCCTCCTGGGCATTGATTCGGGGTGAGCGGAAAAGCAGTGGCCCCTACCCATGGTCCCCATCCTCTGGAGACACAAATGCTGGAGGAGCAGGCAGCCAGTGAATTCCCCACCTTCCCAGAGGTGGTGGGATCAGACATCAGCCCTGGGGTGGCAGGCAGCAGGCTCCAGCGTGGGGCTTTGGCTTCGACTGAGCAGTGGTGGGCTCTGTCTTCTGGCTGCAGAGCTTTGGGCTCAGGCCGCGGACCACACCTGCAGGGCTCCGGGCTCTGTTCCCTGGACTCATCCCCGCCATTACCCCGGCCCCTGCTGCCTCCCTACCCATTCCCCCATCCAGGGCTTGCCAGGGCTGAGTAAATCTGCGGTGAAAAGTCATATTTTTATGTTTGTTAACATAACTTTTCACAGGAGATTTAGTAGGTAGCTGGGAGGCTGAGAAAAGTGATATTAACGTACAAGCATCACATTTCATAGCAGCAGACTTACCAGTTAGCAAGTCTTTAAAAAAGCAACCAAAAAAGCAAAAGAAACAACAACAAATACAAAACATGCAAAACACCTTATTTGTGTATTCTGGTTAGGTCCAGTAAAGAAGAGAGACAACGGTACATTGTTTTTATTATTGAGTCGGAAAAAAAAACCTACATAAGAAAATTACAATGATTTGGACAGGTGTATGTGCATATTTATCTGTTTTTCATAAAAGTAATTAAGTATTTTAGGAAAAATTTTCAGAACAGCTACCAGCAAGTGTTGATGGGCGCACTTTTGAGGCCACCAAAAAATTTGTTGTGAGAATGACTGGCCTAGGCCAAGACTAAACTAAAGAGTCAAACCCTACTCGCCTTGCTCACACAGAATTCCACTGACCTATATAGGACTGCTTACTTGAAAAAGGCAAGCAGGATTTGGCCCTATAATCCTTAAATACAATAAGGCACTCAATGATCTAACAGGACTTTTCATTGTTAATGGTCCTAAGTTTTTTAAACATAATTATTCTTTTATACATACAATGAAGACAGATACTTTAAGACAATTAAGGATATAGATTTTATAAAAGTTTTCTAAGATGCTACCAAAAAATATGTGCCTTGATTAAATTATGTTTCAGTTCTGCTTTATATTCTTATTATCATTTATAGGGTCCTACCAAATTCACAGCCATGAAAAACATGTCACACACCGTAAAATCTGATTTCCCCCCGTGAAATCTGGTCTTTTGTGTGCTTTTACCCTATACTATACAGATTTCATGGGGGAGATCAGTGTTTCTCAAATTGGGGGTCCTGACCCAAAAGAGAGTTGCAGGGGGGTTGTAAGGTTATTTCAGGTGGGTTGAGGTATTGCCACCTTTCTGCGCTGCATCCAGAGCTGGGCAGCTGGAGAGTGGTGGGCGCCTAGCTCTGCAGGGAGTGCCCCACCAGCAGCAGTAGTACAGAAGTAAGGGTGGCAATACCATACTATGCCATCTTTATTTCTAAAGGTAGCAGTACTGCAACCCCTTCTACAATAAGCTTGCAACCCCCACCCCCGCCTCCAAACTCCTTTTTGGGTCAGCACCCCTACAATTACAACACTGTGAAATTTCAGATTTAAATGGCTAAAATCATGAAATTTACTATTTTAAAAATCCTATAACTGTGAAATTGACCGTGAATTTGGTAGGGCCCTAATCATTTATATAGCACCACATACTTACCCAGCACATTTATGTACATTCCCCTCCCCAAAGAGTTTACAATCTAAATAACCCAAGACAGACAAACAAACAAGACATGGGATAAATTACGGAGAAGCAATAGTATTCTACTGAACAACAAGAAAAAAAGGTCAAAATACCTTATCAGATTCAAAACTACTGATAAATTAAAGAAAACAAGAAATACTATAATCACTTTTGGATATACGAATTGTGATTTTTTATTTAAGTGATATCATTTACGTCTTGCTTTTTGGAGACAGACAATGCTAGAATATTATCTACTGTATTTCATTGTGTATTTATAACAGCCTCCTGAGTATGCTTTTTCAGTTTCAGATTTTTAAGCAATTAGCTTGCAGATGTCACTAAATAAATGGCATTCATTCCTTAAGCAGGAACCATACCTGTTAACCATCTCAGCATATTCTAGCTTTAAAGTTGGGTTTAATGTGCACAGCATGCTCAAAAACTGTACTCACAGTTCAAATGAGCTGGATTACAGACCATGACCACTGAGACCCTCACATGACAAAGCCTTTGTGTAATTAATATGCAGGGTAAAATGCTCCCTGGACGGCTGCTAACGCGATTTAAATCATGCACATAAAAAATGTAATCACAAATTTAGCATGGTGGACATTGTAGTCACACTGTGCTTGATTGCATAGAAGGTTCCAAGTGTGTTTTAAATGTCCTTTAAGATTGAGATTAGGACTTGTACTTACAAGATGCATATTAATCTAAAACTCAACATTTTTCAGTGTGGGATCACAGTAGGAGAACATTATGGGCAATAGAGGTTCATTCTAATCCCAGTAGGTAATTACACTTTGAAATAATATTCTTTAATTAAATCTTGTTTGCAGTTGATTGATTTAAACACTAAATCTAAAAACCTAAATTTGAGTTTTTATCAATTTTTGATGCTTATTGCACAGAACTTGGGCTTTAATTGATGTTTCTGAAGTTTTTAAAGCTCTTGTCCACCGTATCCTAGCTGAATTTAGTGTAATTACCAACATCATTCTTTCTCCCTATAGACTACTTTCATTAGGAGTATGATAATTTTAAGTACTTTTAAAACTGTAATATGCACAATACATATTTGCTATGTATGAATTCCAGTATTTTACTAAAAGAAAAGGAGTACTTGTGGCACCTTAGAGACTAACAAATTTATTTGAGCATAACCTTTCGTGAGCCACAGCTCACTTTATTGGATGCATGCAGTGGAAAATACAGTGGGGAGATTTATATATATAGAGAACATGAAACAATGGGTGTTACCATACACACTGTAAGGAGAGTGATCACTTAAGATGAGCTATTACCAAGGTTGGGGGGGGGGGGAGAAAACCTTTTGTAGTGATAATCAAGGTGGGCCATTTCCAGCAGTTGACAAGAACGTCTGAGAAAGGGTGGAGGGGAGGGTGGGGGATAAACATGGGGAAATAGTTTTACTTTGTGTAATGACCCATTCACTCCCAGTCTCTATTCAAGCCTAAGTTAATTGTATCCAGTTTGCAAATTAATTCCAATTCAGCAGTCTCTCATTGGAGTCTGTTTTTCAAGTTTTTTGTTGAAGAGTTGCTACTTTTAGGTCTGTAATCAAGTGACCAGAGAGATTGAAGTGTTCTCCGACTGGTTTTTGAATGTTATAATTCTTGACATCTGATTTGTGTCCATTAATTTTTTTACGTAGAGACTGTCCAGTTTGACCAATGTACATGGCAGAGGGGCATTGCCGGCACATGATGGCATATATCACATTGGTAGATGTGCAGGTGAACGAGCCTCTGATAGTGTGGCTGATGTGATTAGGCCCTATGATGGTGTCTCCTGAATAGATATGTGGACACCGTTGGCAATGGGCTTTGTTGCAAGGATAGGGTCCTGGGTTAGTGGTTCTGTTGTGTGGTTGCTGGTGAATATTTGCTTCAGGTTGGGGGGCTGTCTGTAAGCAAGGACTGGCCTGTCTCCCAAGATCTGTGAGAGTGATGGGTCGTCCTTCAGGACAGGTTGTAGATCCTTGATGATGCGTTGGAGAGGTTTTAGTTGGGGGCTGAAGGTGATGGCTAGTGGCGGTCTGTTATTTTCTTTGTTGGGCCTGTCCTGTAGTAGGTGACTTCTGGATACTCTTCTGGCTCTGTCCATCTGTTTCTTCACTTCAGCAGATGGGTATTGTAGTTGTAAAAAGGCTTGATAGAGATCTTGTAGGTGTTTGTCTCTGTCTGAGGGTTTGGAGCAAATGTGGTTGTATCGCAGACCTTGGCTGCAGACAATGGATCGTATGGTGTGGTCTGGGTGAAAACTGGAGGCATGTAGGTAATATAGCAGTCAGTAGTTTCCGGTATAGGGTGGTGTTTATGTGACCATCGCTTATTAACACCGTAGTGTCCAGGAAGTGGATCTCTGGTGTGGACTGGTCCAGGCTGAGGTTGATGGTGGGATGGAAATTGTTGAAATCATGGTGGAATTCCTCAAGGGCTTCTTTTCCATGAAGATGTCATCAATGTAGCGCAAGTAGAGTAGGGGCATTAGGGGATGAGAGCTGAGGAAGCTTGTTCTAAGTCAGCCATAAAAATGTTGGCATACTGTGGGGCCATGCGGGTACCCATAACACTGCTGATGATTTGAAGGTATACATTGTTCCCAAATGTGAAATAGTTATGGGTGAGGACAAAGTCACAAAGTTCAGCCACCAGGTTTGCCGTGACATTATCGGTGATACTGTTTCTGACAGCTTGTAGTCCATCTTTGTGTGGAATGTTGGTGTAGAGGGCTTCTACATCCATAGTGGCCAGGATGGTGTTTTCAGGAAGATCACTGATGGATTGTAGTTTCCTCAGGAAGTCAGTGGTGTCTCGAAGATAGCTGGGAGTGCTGGTAGCGTAGGACCTGAGGAGGGAGTCTACATAGCCAGACAATCCTGCTGTCAGGGTGCCAATGCCTGAGATGATGGGGCATCCAGTATTTCCAGGTTTATGGATCTTGGGTAGCAGATAGAATACCCCAGGTCGGGGTTCCAGGGGTGTGTCTGTGCGGATTTGTTCTTGTGCTTTTTCAGGGAGTTTCTTGAGCAAATGCTGTAGTTTCTTTTAGTAACCCTCAGTGGGATCAGAGGATAATGGCTTGTAGAAAGTGGTGTTGGAGAGCTGCCTAGCAGCCTCTTTTTCATATTCCGACCTATTCATGATGACAACAGCACCTCCTTTGTCAGCCTTTTTGATTATGATGTCAGAGTTGTTTCTGAGGCTGTGGATGGCGTTGTGTTCTGCACAGCTGAGGTTATGGGGCAAGTGATGCTGCTTTTCCACAACTTCAGCCCGTGAACGTCAGCGGAAGCACTCTATGTAGAAGTCCAGTCTGTTGTTTCAACCTTCAGGAGGAGTCCACCCAGAATCCTTCTTTTTGTAGTCTTGGTAGGAAGGTCTCTGTGGGTTAGTATGTTGGTCAGAGGTGTGTTGGAAATATTCCTTGAGTCGGAGACGTCGAAAATAGGATTCTAGGTCACCACAGAACTGTATCATGTTCGGGGGGGTGGAAGGGCAGAAGGAGAGGCCCCGAGATAGGACAGATTCTTCTGCTGGGCTAAGAGTATAGTTGGATAGATTAACAATACTGCTGGGTGGGTTAAGGGAACCACTGTTGTGGCCCCTTGTGGCATCTTACTGGGATTTTACTGCGATTCTTTATACAGGGTATACAATGTGAACTGTTTTCAGAGGCCTTGACTACAGTATTCTGCTTTCTTGAATATCATTTGTTGCACCATAATATAACAGTGAGGATACATAGCTAGCAAAACAGTAATAGTGAATAGAACAAAACAAGGATATTTTGCTTAAAACATTTAGGTGCAATATAAAGTATCCACATGAATATGGCACCTTTGAGACTTAGAATGTCTTATGAAAAGTGCACATAAACGGGTCGAATCGTGCCCTCAATAATACTCACATTAGCCCAACTGGCCCAAAATAAGTCCTGGCAAGCAATTTGCCTGGTAAGTATAGCCAGTTACAGATGGGAAACTGAGACTCAGAAAAGGCAAGTAACTTCCTGAGATCACAAAGCATGTGAATATAGACCTGAGAATAAAACCCAGGATACTTGGCTCCCCATTCCTTGCCATAATCACTAAACAACACTGTCCATAAGGACAAGGAACTGACAGTTTCACCTCTCCCAGCTTGCTACTATTGAGATCAGCTAAGGAGCCCTTGGCCAGAAATCCTCAAATTTAAACATAAGGCAACTGGAGGCCTGGTGTTCTCAGAAACGGGCACTTGGCTCTAGAATTCACACCTCCCATTGTCCCACCAATGCCTGAACTCATTGACCTTCAGGACAGAGTGTAAAGCCCATCTATTTCTTCAGGGTTTGCCCAAGTGGGGTGACTTTGGGGAATGTATGTTCTGTGGTGGAGTTTATCTGTGATCACGGTTGTCAATACATTGTGTATATTATTTTAAATTTTTGTATATACACCCAGTCATTGTGAGAAGGGAACATTTTGTGTCTTAAAATAAACAAACTAATTCCTTGACTAATGAGAAAGTATCGTACTGTGTCTTCACTCAGATAGATACTCAAAATATTTGTGCCGTAATGACATATACTGCATTTTATCGGTGTACCGTATATTCTTGCCCTCTGACATACCTTACTAACATAATACTTTTAAAGAAACATATTGTAACAATTTTAATATTGATGTACTCAATATTTTACTACACTACTAAAAAGGTAGCAAATATGCTTAAAAGATGCTAAAAACTGTACAGGTGCCCAGCACTAAAGGAATGATATTTTCTTTTCTCTCTCAATGTAAGTCAAGCGTTCAGAGCAACATTCATCCATACAGAGGACCAACACGTAAGCACCATTTAAGTCCCACCTAACCCTCAATAAAAGGTTTAAGGGACGCATAGGCTTTCAGAACGGGGGCGGATTTCACCCTTAAGGTCCGATAATCAGCTATGAGTGCTCAGCACCTCTGAGGATCACGCCTTTACAGTGGGACTTTCACTGTGTAATGCAATTGCCAATACACAACTTAAAAAGCAACACTCATCTGAAAGTACTAGCATAATTTCCACTTCACCATTGATTATACTGTGTTTTATATACATACATGTACAACTGAATTCTGTTCTTCCACATTATGGAACTCATATTCCTCATATTGCAACTTTTCTATAGATAAAAAAGCCATGTGAATAAGTACTGTATATACTGTCATTACAGAGTAAGTACAAACCTGTCACTAAACAAAACAAAACAGAAAATCAGAATACAATGCTGAAAATCTGGGCATCATTATTATCTGGCAGGGATGATCAAGTAATTACACATATCATTACAAATTATAAACATTAAACTTTAAATATGCTTCCAAAAAGCTGACCTTTTTCACAGTTTACAATTCCATAACCAAAACTACAGAATTATTATCCTGAGGATTGAACTTTAAATGTACTATTTTGCCACAATCTACTTTTCAACCCCCACAAGCTAGGAGAAATGGGTTTGGATACAGATTCAGCTCTGCTGTATAATGTTATCATGTACATGTAGTACAGTAGATTAAATTTATGATGCTATATATTTAATAACAGAAAATTCACATCTTACTACAGTTGCATTTGTCATTTGTGGAAAAACAAACTGGTGTGTGGAATGTTTTATTAAGATGACTTTGCTGTTGTGAGAAATGATTAAGTCACTATAAGAGCAAAGTAGGACCACAAGACCTCATTCACTGTAACACTAATATTAATCACACAAATAATATAGGTGTCTTACAGTAATCCACATTCCCTTAAAATATATATTACACATCCTGGGGGCAAAAAATAGCACAACTGACTTCAAATAATTCCCTAAAGCCCTGGTGGCCAGAAGAAAATCATTTATATTCTGACAGATTAATGTACTTTTTTGTTATGCATAACATATGAAAAATATTTACAACAATATCAGAGAGCCAAAAGCAAAATTAAATCTCACTAATCAACTCACTCCAACAAGGATTTTAAATTTCTCTACAAATTTTAGCGTCATCAAAATTCGTGGCAAAAAACAGACATTCTTTCATTGATTCAGCTGTGGCAACTCATCATCCTAGATATGTTTTAATATTATTTGATGTCAGCTAAAATAAAACCCCTCTCCTGGCTTACAGGTGAGATAGCAGCAGACCTGATGGACTCAGTCTCGGACAAACAAATGCTTTCTGCATTTTATGGGACATTCAGCTGTTCTAACCTCTGATAACTTGCTGTGACAGTTAAAAAAAACTTACACAATGGGAGTCATTGCACCAAAAAGGCACATGACAAAAGCAGCCAATCTGCAAGTTTGGACACATGATCTCAGCCAGTAGCCTGACACAGCATAGAGTCCTGGATCAAATATAGGACTGGTTTGTGAAGACTGATATACTAGGGGAGTGATGCCCTTGGTCTCCAAAAGTGTGTGTAGAGGCAGGTTCCTGGTTCTCTGATATCAGACTATCCATTCTGCTATCCTAGTCATGTAAAGGTAATAGTGTCAACTTCACTTTAAACCAACACAGCAGGATAGGTTACTTTTCACATGCTACAATATATTGCTACTGACTACAGGCATGATCCTGAATTCTTTGCACATAATAAAAACAGATTTGAATATGCAAGGAACATAGGAACAGGTTATTTTCCAACATGTTACAGGTATATTTCTGAATATGGGTTCCTTCTCTCAGTTGATGGCTGTTCACAAAGAAAACACAATATATGACAGTAGACAGGACAAAACATTTCTGTCTTAATTTTTACGGCCAATTTGTGACTTTCTATTATTCTACTATGTTGCATACAGCTTTCTCAGAAATGTTATATATTCCAGCAGGCATCAACAGGTATGCACGCACAATTTAAAAAAGAAAACAGATACATTACTTCAGGCACTCTTCTGATTCTTCTATTTACATGTCTTTTTTTTTTTTCTTTTCTGGTAGATCTACATGGTAGAATTGGTACACAGTATGCATGTCACTCAGCCTCTGGACATAGAAAATACCTAAGAGCATTTTGACATAGCTGTCTAAATTCTGCACTATGTAAAAAACAAGAACATGTTGAACGATGCAAAAAAAATAATGCTAGTCAAAAAGGCATAAGGTTCACTGCAGCGTTTAGCAACATACAAGCAGACTACACTTTTGAATAATGCACAGGAATGGCTTAGGTTGCTAGGCAAATGGTGGTAGATGTAACCCACCCCTCCCCCCCTTCATGATTGGCCACAATGGTGGTTTTGATGCTGACTCTTCTGTCTCCCAGGCTGCTTTCTTCATGTCTGTTCCCAATGTCTGCAAGCACAGCCTGCTGAAAGATGGGACATGGGAAGTTCAGGAGGGGAACTGGTGGGCAGGATGATGTGAAGGAGATTGGGGCTGCTAGCTGGGAGCCCAGTGCTGAAGGAAGTACAGAAATGAAGGTGGCCTCTGAAGGCAGCGCAACCGCAGAACTTCCTGCAGCTGGATGAGGTTCACGGAGGTGGATCTGGGAGTGGCCCTGCAGGGCAAGAGGAAGTCCTGACTCTTCCCAGCCTGGTCAGGACTAGTAGCTGGAGCCCAGCACACGGTAGGAGCATCCCTCCCCAACGGCCATTCACAGGGAGGTCAGATTTCACTGTCTGTGACATGTTTTTTATGGCTATGAATTTGTTAGGGCCCTGCTTCTCTGTCTTCTGGTTGAAGAGATGGGATTCATCAAAAGAAAGAAAACTTCCTCAGAGATGAGAAAACTGAAGGTTCCCACCCAGACCATGCAACAGAGAGAAGGAACTGAGGATGCGGTTGGTCCACCCCGCTCTTTATGGCCTCAGACAGAAGCACGAGGAGAGTCAGGGCACATGTGCAGACCAACAGACACTGCTTTCAAATTCTCCAACTCTGGGTGCATGAGGCACATGTGTAACCCTCAGTGGAATACAATATGGAATATCACTCAAAGAAGAACTCTTGGTTTTAGTAAGAGAACATGAGAATAATCAACATCTTTTTCACACATCCCTGCTCCAAAAAGAAGCCAAACTACAATGAAAATATAGAATAAATATATACCACCAGTTTGTTCTATAGTATTGAAGGCTTGTAGGGATCCTCCACAATAAGACAGAAACTGCTCCACGTAAGAGTGAGGCATGAAGAAAATCACAAATGGAGAATGGAACTCTTCGCAATTAGAGTCAAATTCAGCTCCTTCTGAAGTAAATGGCTCAAGTCTTCAATTAAGGAAAGAAAGGAAGAAAGAGTATATCAGCATACACGTTAAAGCAAATTTGTGCACTGTATGTTGGGTAAGTCAGTGGGAAGTTGCCTAAGTGAAAGTTAAGTAAGAATTTTGCCCCATGTTGGAACACAACTTGTAGATTGGAATCTCAATTCAGTGCTCTTTTAGCATTTCACATTCCTTTCAGTTCAGAACCTTTGCATATCCTCACCATATGTCCCACTTTCTCATTGTCCCAGTCACACAGGAAGAAAGACAAGATGCAAAATTATGCCACACTTGAACTGGGAACAGCCGGCAATAACTCATTCAGTCCAGGCCATCATTCTTTCCTTAATCATTTTCACTTATTTGGAAGGACCACCATCATCCCTCCCCTTCCCAGCCTGGTCTCAGTCCATTGCTGGGATCCCACTGTGATGTTCTGTACCTTGGGGGAGCACCCTGTAACCCCGCATAGTCCTCATCTGTATATAATTGTGATATTACATATAAAGCATGCCTTGTAAGGTATCAGGGGAAAGGATACGATCTGCTGAAAGTAATTTATCTATCCATATATGTATATTATTAATGCATGTGAAGTTATGAGATTTGTGTTGTATGGTTGTCATTTAGCCTGGTCTACACTAGGAGTTGAGGTCGAATTTAGCAGCGTTAAATCGATTTAACCCTGCACCCATCCACACGACGAAGCCCTTTTTTTCAACTTAAAGGGTTCTTAAAATTGATTTCTTTACTCCACCCCCGTCAAGGGGATTAGCGCTGAAATCGGCCTTGCCTGGTCGAATTTGGGGTAGTGTGGACGCAATTCAACGGTATTGGCCTCTGGGAGCTATCCCAGAGTGCTCCATTGTGACCGCTCTGGACAGCACTCTCAACCCAGATGCACTGGCCAGGTAGACAGGAAAAGGCCCGCGAACTTTTGCATCTCATTTCCTGTTTGGCCAGCATGGCAAGCTGCAGGTGACCATGAAGAGTTCATCAGCAGAGGTGACCATGATGGAGTTCCAGAATCGCAAAAGAGCTCCAGCATGGACAGAAAGGGAGGTACGGGATCTGATCGCTGTATGGGGAGAGGAATCTGTGCTATCAGAACTCCATTCCAGTTTTTGAAATGCCAAAACATTTGTCAAAATCTCCCAGGGCATGAAGGACAGAGGCCATAACAGAGACCTGAAGCAGTGCTGCATGAAACTTAAGGAGCTGAGGCAAGCCTACCAGAAAACCAGAAAGGCAATGGCCACTCCGGATCAGAGTCCCAAACATGCCGCTTCTATGATGAGCTGCATGCCATTTTAGGGGGTTCAGTCACCACTACCCCAAACGTGCGCTTTGACTCCGTCAATGGAGAGGGAGGCAACACGGAAGCAGGTTTTGGGGACGAGGAAGATGATGATGATGAGGTTGTAGATAGTTCATGGCAAGCAAGCGGAAAAACTGGTTTTCCCGACAGCCAGGAACTGTTTCTCACCCTGGACCTGGAGCCAGTACCCCCCGAACTCACCCAAGGCTGCCTCCCGGACCTGCCAGGTGGAGAAGGGACCTCTGGTGAGTGTACCTTTTTAAATAGTATACATGGTCTAAAAGCAAGTGTGTTTCATTATTAATTTGCCCTGACATTCGCGGCCAGTACAGCTACTGGAAAAGTCTGTTAACATATCTGGGGATGGAGCAGAAATCCTCCAGGGACATCTCCTTAGAGCTCTCCTGGATGTACTCCCAAAGCCTTTGCAAAAGGTTTGTGGGGAGGGAAGCCTTCCGTCCACCATGGTAGGACACTTTACCACACCAGGCCAGTAGCAAGTAGTTGGGAATCATTGTAGAACAAAGCATTGCAGCATATGTTTGCTGGCATTCAAACAACATCCGTTCTTTATCTCTCTGTGTTATCCTCAGGAGAGTGATATCATTCATGGTCACCTGGTTGAAATACGGTGCTTTTCTTAAGGGGACATTCAGAGGTGCCCGTTCCTGCTGGGCTGTTTGTCTGTGGCTGAACAGAAATGTTCCCTGCTGTTAGCCACGCAGTGGGGGAAAGGGGGAGGGGTTAGCCACGTGGTGGGGGGAGGCAAAATTCGACCTTGTAACGAAAGCACACGTGCTATGTATGTAATGTTAACAGCAAGGTTTACCATGAAAGAGTGTACCCATTGTTCTATAAAATGTGTCTTTTTAAATACCACTGTCCCTTTTTTTTCCTCCACCAGCTGCATGTGTTTCAACGATCACAGGATCTTCTCCTTCCCAGAGGCTAGCGAAGATTAGAAGGCGAAAAAAACGCACTCGCGATGAAATGTTCTCTGAGCTCATGTTGTCCTCCCACACTGACAGAGCACAGACGAATGCGTGGAGGCAGACAATGTCAGAGTGCAGGAAAGCACAAAATGAACGCGAGGAGAAGTGGCAGGCTGAAGAGAGTAAGTGGGGGGCTGAAGATGATAGGTGGCGGCAGCGTGATGAGAGGAGGCAGGATTCAATGCTGAGGCTGCTGGAGGATCAAACTAATATGCTCCAGCGTATGGTTGAGCTGCAGGAAAGGAAGCTGGAGCACAGACCGCGGCTACAGCCCCTGTGTAACCAACCACCCTCCTCCCCAAGTTCCATTGCCTCCTCACCCAGACGCCCAAGAATGCGGTGGGGGGGCCTCCGGCCACCTGGCCACTCCACCCCCAGAGGATTGCCCAAGCAACAGAAGGCTGGCATTCAATAAGTTTTAAAGTGCTATGTGGCCTTGGCCTTCCCTCCTCCACCATCCCACCCGCTGCTTCCCTCCTCCACCGCCCCTCCTGGGCTACCTTGGCAGTTATCCCCCTATTTGTGTGATGAATTAATAAAGAATGCATGAATGTGAAGCAACAATGACTTTATTGCCTCTGCAAGCCATGATCGAAGGGGGGAGGGGAGGGTGGTTAGTTTATAGGGAAGTAGAGTGAACCAAGGGGCGGGGGGTTTCATCAAGGAGAAACAAACAGAACTTTCACACCGTAGCCTGGCCAGTCATGAAACTGGTTTTCAAAGCTTCTCTGATGCACACCGCGCCCTCCTGTGCTCTTCTAACCGCCCTGGTGTCTGGCTGCACATAACCAGCAGCCAGGCAATTTGCCTCAACCTCCCACCCCACCATAAACGTCTCCCCCTTACTCTCACAGATATTTTGGAGCGCACAGCAAGCAGTAATAACAGTGGGAATATTGGTTTCACTGAGGTCTAAGCAAGTCAGTAAACTGCACCAGCGTGCTTTTAAATGTCCAAATGCACATTCTACCACCATTCTGCACTTGCTCAGCCTGTAGTTGAACAGCTCCTGACTCATGTCCAGGATGCCTGTGTATGGCTTCATGAGCCATGGCATTACGGGGTAGGCTGGGTCCCCAAGGATAACTCTAGGCATTTCAACATCCCCAACAGTTATTTTCTGGTCTGGGAAGAAAGTCCCTTCCTACAGCTTTTGAAACAGACCAGAGTTCCTGAAGATGCGAGCGTCATGTACCTTCCCGGTCATCCCACGTTGATGTTGGTGAAACGTCCCTTGTGATCCACCAGTGCTTGCAGCACTATTGAAAAGTACCCCTTGCGGTTTATGTACTCACCGGCTTGGTGCTCCGGTGCCAAGATAGGGATATGGGTTCTGTCTATGGCCCCACCACAGTTACGGAATCCCATTGCAGCAAAGCCATCCACTATGACCTGCACATTTCCCAGGGTCACTACCCTTGATATCAGCAGATCTTTGATTACGTTGACTACTTGCATCACAGCAGCCCCCACAGTAGATTTGCCCACTCCAAGTTGATTCCTGACTGACCGGTAGCTGTCTGGCATTGCAAGCCTTCACAGGGCTATTGCCGCTCACTTCTCAACTGTGAGGGCTGCTCTCACCTTGGTATTCATGCGCTTCAGGGCAGGGGAAAGCAAGTCACAAAGTTCCATGAAAGTGCCCTTACGCATGCAAAAGTTTCGCAGCCACTGGGAATCATCCCAGATCTGCAACACTATGCAGTCCCACCAGTCTGTGCTTGTTTCCCAGGCCCAGAATCGACATTCCATGACATGAACCTGCCCCATTAGCACCATGATGCCCACAGTGCCAGGGCCCGTGATTTGAGAGAAGTCTGTGTCCATGTCCTCACCACTCACGTCACCGCGCTGACATCGCCTACTCACCCGGTATCGCTCTGCCAGGTTCTGGTGCTGCATATACTGCTGGATAATGCACGTGGTGTTTAATGTGCTCCTAATTGCCAAAGCGAGCTGAGCGGGCTCCATGCTTGCCGTGGTATGGTGTCTGCATGGAAAAAAGGCGCGGAACGATTGTCTGCCGTTGCTCTGATGGAGGGAGGGGCGAATGACGACATGGCTTACAGGGTTGGCTTACAGGGAATTAAAATCAACAAAGGGGGTGGCTTTACATCAAGGAGAAACAAAAACAACTGTCACACAGAATGGCCCCCTCAAGGATTGAACTCAAAACCCTGGGTTTAGCAGGCCAATGCTCAACCCACTGAGCTATCCCTCCCCACAGTATTCCAGGCAGGACTGAATCTCCATTAAACTTTTCAAGGTGCCCCTGATAGACCTCACCAAAACGATTGTCGGCCGTTGATTTCACAGAGGGAGGGAGGGGGGAGCAAATGAATACAAAACAAATCTGGTCTACTTCTTGTTTTGATCCACTCCATCTATCTTTTACATCTTTGGCTGGCAGCAGATGGTGCAGTAGGACTGCTGGCCATCCTCATCTCCTGGCTGTTCGCCAGAAGATGGTGCAATAGGACTGCTGGCAGGACTCAAGAGAATGACCTGGTTGAGTCATTCCTATTTCAGTCCCTGCACCCATGTCTGCCCAGGCGCTCCTGACCGACCTTACCGAGGCGGCCAAGAACACCTAGGACATGATGAAGATGGTTATCAGGCCTATTGCACTGTCTGCTGCCACAAGACAATGTACTGCTGCTGTGTAGCAATGTAGTACCATGTCTACCAGCACCCAGGAGACATACGATGACAGTGAGCTGAGCGGGCTCCATGCTTGCCGTCGTATGGCAGCTGCACAAGTAACCCAGGAAAAAAGATGCGAAATGATTGTCTGCCGTTGCTTTCACGGAGGGAAGGAGGGCCTGACGACATGTACCCAGCACCACCCGCGACAATGTTTTTGCCCCATCAGGCATTGGGATCTCAACCCAGAATTCCAAAGGGCGGCGGAGACTGCGGGAACTGTGGGATAGCTACCCACAGTGCAATGCTCCGGAAGTCGACGCTAGCCTCGGTACTGTGGAAGCACTCCGCCGAGTTAATGCACTTAATGCACTTAAAGCATTTTGTGTGGGAACACACACAATCGACTATATAAAAACGATTTCTAAAAAACAGACTTCTATAAATTCAACCTAATTTCATAGGGTAGACATACCCTAAAACATGCTGCAAATTGGGGAATTAGCCAAATATTAGCTCCCCAGAGGCAACAGCAAGGAAAGTAACCAACGCCCGGGCGGGGTGTGAAACAACCCCATCAACAGCCATTGTCCAGCAAGGGAGCTAAAATTCAACGACTCACCTGCACATGGCCACACTGGGGGATTGCTCAACTTTGCCTGGAGAATCAGCAATGCCCCCCAGACATGCCTGGACTTGTGTTCTACGGCACATGGACTGAGGGTATAAAACTGAACCCAGGGGGTCTAAGTTATGCCCTTCTCCTGCCCCACCTACGCTGCAAGCAACCAAGACACTGAGAAGACGACAAGACTCCAACACAGGAGATTGGCCCAGGTTTAAGGAACAAATCTGGATATTAAGGACTGCTATATCCAGCGGGGTGAAAAAAACTACTTAATCTAGTTGCTGCCCAGTCTAATAGGGTTGAGAGTTTAGATTTCGTGCTTATATTTTATTTCTTTTGGAAACTAACTCTGACTTTTTGCCTATCACTTAATATCTATCTTTTATAGTCAATACATTTGTTTAACTGTTTTTCTTTACCAGTGAGTTTGTATGAAGTGTCTGGCACATCTGCTCAGGTTTGACAAAGGCTGGTGTATAACTACTTTCCATTGCTGAAGTGGTGAACCAATTCATAAATCCGCACTGCCCATCTTGAGCATTGCAAAACAGTATATCCTGAGGTACAAAGCCGGGGAGATTAGGCTCTGGTGCCTTTCTCTATGTGATTCATGAGTGGCTCTGGGAGCATTCATGCAATCTAGCTGGGTGTGGGGCTCCACATGCTTTTGTGCTGAGTGATAACAGCGCCTGAAGGGGTTTGCTGCTGGTCAATAGCAAGGCACTGAGAGAGACAGCCCAAGCTGGAGAGAGTTAAGGGGGCACAGTGGTCCCACAGTCACAGGCTGCACCTGTTCCTTTGCTCCCCGTAGAGTGCTCCTCATCCATACCAAGTCAGAGCTACCTCACCACTGAGGCCCAGCAGTTACCTTCCAGAGGGAACTCACTAGCTGTCTGTAGGCCAGATGCACAGTATTATGCCAACCCTTCCAATTATCAACAGGACCTTTAAAGGAGCCCCAGCCCCTTTTCTTTCTGCTGGCCAGACACAAACTCTCTCAAAGCCTATTTATATCTAGTGTGTGTATTAGCTGAGTGACAAAGGTGAGCATTTAAAGAATGCTCAACATGGGCTTCAATGGGATCAGAGTTAGGTCAATGTGAGGTTTAACTTAAACACTTCTGAAAATCCCATACATTCTATACTCTCTCCCCATTACAGATCTGGCAGGCACTTAAACAGTTGTTACTGTAGGTTCCACTACACCTGAAGTAGTACTGATTAACCAATAAAGCACTTGCTATCATTGTACCATGTGCTGCTTGCTCCTGCCTACACCCCAATATAATAATCCCTTTCTCTCTGCTTCGAGACCCATTTTCTTCCCCCCTCACCCCTTTCAATTCACATTAGCCTTTTTGAATCCCCACACATTCAACTTGTCACATATTTTTTGTGATGCCAGCCAATAAAATAGAATTATTTGACACCACCATCAACGTTAATGGAGCCCTACCTTTACATGACAGTGAAGCTCAACGTGTTTGGTTGAAAAATTATGAATCCAAGATGATTAAGTAAGTACGAATTTTTTCTAAACAAGTTCTGCCATCCTTGTACTTTGGATTTCCAAAAAGCTGGTGCTCAATATCCTCTCTATTTGGTGCAGGTTTTAAATTTTCAGTATGCATGATGGATGTGGGCAGTCTGTAATTCATACATAGGAGATACTAAATGATTCATCCTTTTAAAGAAAATCACACTGTAAAGCTGCCAAACTTATTGAGACTTTTTTCATTTGCTATTTAAGTGTCATCGTCATGACTTGCAGGTACACAAAGGCAGATTTTACTGTTTGTGTCTATAACTTTTTTAAAATGTTGTCTGCAATAATCGGTTCTCTGTTACAGATTGTATTGTGTATTATTTCTCTCTCTGTGTGTCCCAACTCATCTAGTTAGACCTAAGCCTGTGATGTACTTCTTTATTGGTTTAATATTGTTAAATTAAATTAAATTAAATAGCAAATTGTCCAAATGATTTACATGTAGCACTCTTTGCATTGTCAAAATTTTTACAAATTATGTATCTTATGGTTTACTTTTCCATTCTTGGAAAAGATACAGAAGCCATTACATTTCTTGTATCCAAGTTGACCTGTTATAGGAATACTTTCTAGCTTTTTGGACACATGGATCCCTATGATGAATGCTGTGATAGCTCAGAATTCTATACAGAAAACATTGAGGTATTTTGCTACACTAATAATGAGCAGATAATAAAAAGATACCCTTTGTCAGCCACAGAAGATGTAAATCTTATGGACTGCCTCATATATTCACAGCACCAGTGAAGCAAAAAGAGATGAATTTTAAAAATAACCATAATATCTATATAAGGCATTCATCTCTACAACCTTTTGCCAACAAAGAATAGCCAAATTTAACCCAGTACTGTGAATTTGGAATTAATTTTGAAGACGCTTTGGAGAATCACTTGATTATGGTCTGACACATTGTCAAGGTTCCTCCCCCACTCTGAACTCTAGGGTACAGATGTGGGGACCTGCATGAAAAACCTCCTAAGCTTATCTTTACCAGCTTAGGTCAAAACTTCCCCAAGGTACAAAATATTCCACCCGTTGTCCTTGGACTGGCTGCTACCACCACCAAACTAATACTGGTTACTGGGGAAGAGCTGTTTGGACGCGTCCTTCCCCCCAAAATACTTCCCAAAACCTTGCACCCCACTTCCTGGACAAGGTTTGGTAAAAAGCCTCACCAATTTGCCTAGGTGACTACAGACCCAGACCCTTGGATCTTAAGAACAATGAACAATCCTCCCAACACTTGCACCCCCCCTTTCCTGGGAAATGTTGGATAAAAAGCCTCACCAATTTGCATAGGTGACCACAGACCCAAACCCTTGGATCTGAGAACAATGAAAAAGCATTCAGTTTCTTACAAGAAGACTTTTAATAAAAATAGAAGTAAATAGAAATGAAGAAATCCCCCCTGTAAAATCAGGATGGTAGATATCTTACAGGGTAATTAGTTTCAAAAACATAGAGAACCCCTCTAGGCAAAACCTTAAGTTACAAAAAAGATACACAGACAGAAATAGTTATTCTACTCAGCACAATTCTTTTCTCAGCCATTTAAAGAAATCATAATCTAACACATACCTAGCTAGATTACTTACTAAAAGTTCTAAGACTCCATTCCTGGTCTATCCCCGACAAAGACCAGCATATAGACAGACACACAGACCCTTTGTCTCTCTCCCTCCTCCCAGCTTTTGAAAGTATCTTGTCTCCTCATTGGTCATTTTGGTCAGGTGCCAGCGAGGTTACCTTTAGCTTCTTAACCCTTTACAGGTGAGAGGAGCTTTCCCCTGGCCAGGAGGGATTTCAAAGGGGTTTACCCTTCCCTTTATATTTATGACACACATGAAGCCATACAGAAATGTTTGCTAAGAGAGATTGACCTGACATATACACAAGGTATAGACACTGCATGGAGAATGCAGCACAACACACAGAGAAACTGTCCCAAAGTGAGGATGATGCACATCAGATTAATGTCAGATTCTGTAAACATTGGTCCGAGCAAACAAATTTTAAATATTCTCACAGTGGCCGAACAAACCTTTAACCATATGAATGCTGTTTCAAGGGAAAGTTGTATCTAAAGTCCCGTAAGACAAGACATATATATGTTGTATGTGAAAATCTGTGACAACTTCATCAGAAAGAATAAAAGAATTAAAACTGTGCTTTGAGATCCTGAGCTAGCGATAGTGACGGTGACTATCCACAGATATCATCTGAGGAGAACTGCAAGTGGCTGGGAATCCTTTACAAATGGAACAGGACATGGTCTGCTGTTGCCATTTCCTCCTATAAGGATCATCAAGAGTTATGTAGAGCCAGGCTAAATATTACAGTATCTTCAGACACACAAACAGAAGAAAAAGTTGATGGCAATCCTGCATTTTGAAGTTGGAAAAAGATAAGCTATTTATGGCTATTTGCTATAGAGCTGGGTTGTCATCCACTATTGGTAAGGAGGTGGTTTAGGCACGGTACTAAAGCATCAGTACTACATGCACTTGACAGTCATGGAAATGACTTACCAAGACTTCCAGAAAAAAGCTGTTATAGGTTTCAATGGTGGCATGGGTCAATTAGTAACAATGGAAGAAGCGTGCTAGCTAAATTTTAAGACAGCCTACCCAGTTCCACATGCTCTCAGGTCAAAAGATGAACCAGAACTAGAGAAGTTAGAGCTTGAAGGAACCGTGAATAAGGCAAATCACAGTAAATGGGTAGTGTCAATTGCAGCTACACCCAAGAAGAAAAGGGTTGTAGAGATCTTTGTTGCTACCAAATTAATACTTGATCCTATTTTAAAAGTAGGCAAATACCCCTTATCACATACAAGAGATATTTTTACTATGAATTGTGCATTAGCAGGTGGGTAAAGACGGACTCGGTTCATGCTTATTTACAGATCATGCCTCACTGTGTACACCCATAATGGACCTTTTCAATGTAATAGACTGCTTTAGAGTAGCATTAGCTTCTGTGCTATAACGAAGATCCACTGGAAGAGATCCCTGGAATTGTTTGTGTTGCTGAGGTTAGACATGCCATGGGGTCAGAGTAAACAAGGTTAAATGTAAAGTAAATTGAGAACTGTACCCATGTGGTGGATCAAAAGGGCCTACATAAGTTAGATGATAAAATTATTGTTGTAAAGAATGTCCCATGTCCTACAAACATTGCACAGCTGCATTCCTTGGAGATTAATAAATTGCAAGCATTTTTTGCCAAAACTTGCAACAGTCCTGAACGCTCTGTTTCTGAAAGATTAAATACAGCAGCAGCTAACCTGTGCATAACTATTTAAGGAAGATAGGAATTCTCCTAGCACTTCCCCAGAGATTGGCTGGTGATGCCTCACCCCAATGCACAGGAGTAGTTATGTAACGTTCTGCCTGACAGTTTTGAAAGACCAGTTTTATTTGCATCTCGTTTGTTAACATCATCTGAAAACAATTATATGCAAACAGATAAAGAGACCCTCCATTTGGTTTGGGGGATAGTAAGGAATTTCACTGGTATTTACATAGTTGACCTTTTACCTCAATAACAGACCATCAGGCTGACATCTTTATTCAGTCCCAGAAAAGGTATTCCCAATAATGACTTCTGCATGTTTGCAATGCTGGGCTTTGTTCCTTGGCAAGTACCAATATGAAGTTGGCTATAGGAACCCAGCAAAGCATTCAGATGCCTATGGACTGCCCCAACCACCATGGAATAGTCTAGGATCAGTTTGCAGAATACATTCAATGGATTTAATTAACATATCTTAAATAGAGACTTTACCAGGCATCTCTGCAATGTTGAAGTGAGTAAATGGAGGTCTGAACACAGTTGTATTCTCTCCCATTCTACTAACTGAGGACACAGAAAACTTGTCCCTACGTGGGGCCATTCAAGCAGTCAACCTGTAAAAGCTGCAACAAGTGCTGAAACCAAGAGATGGTTAAAATGAAAACTTCGGCAAGAACCCATGTTTGGTGGCCAAACATGAACAGCCCAATAGAAAAGTTGTCCAAATAATGTACTGTGTATCAAATGTTACAGAATGTACCCGACAAGGCAACAACCCACCCTTGGGAATAGTCAAGGATATATATAGATTTAATGACAGTGCATATGCATGGATTTCATGGGACCTTTTCAGAGCTAAATAATGCATTCCTGTAACTGATATCTGCTCAAAATGGCTGCATGTATTTTCTGTCATCTACATCAGTGCATCTAACTGAAGTCCTACTCACTTTATTTACAAGGGGTTTCCAGTAAGAATGTTCAATTGTTTTCTTCATCAGAATTTCAAGAATTCATAAAGTTAAATGGAATCACACATCTAACCATGGCCACCTACAATCCATCCCAAAATGACCTGACTAAGTGGTTTATTCAAATGTAGGGAGAGAGGAGTTCAGCCTATGAAATGAGAAAAGGGCAATCAGAAAACAAAACTGGTCAACTACTGGTCAACAAAAAACAAGTAAAAACAAGTAAAAAATGCTTCTTGTGGCAGCGCTGGAGAGGCACCACCTGTTTTGTAAGAAGCAAGCTCCCAATAAGCAATATACCATCTTACAGCAAGAGAATGGAAAAGAGATTTTCATAGAGACCAAAAATGGGTCAGTCACAGTTAAGTCTGATGCTTTACACAGTAAACGATAGAGATAACAAAATCCGGTGCAGAAACAAATCTGTCACATGTAGCAAAACTAACACCTAACTCTAATTAATTTGTTATGAAAATTCCAGAATTAACACCGGTAACACTATCTGATGAACTGTAGAGATATTTAGTCTCTCTCTTCTTCAGCTATCCCTCAATGTGGGGATGATGTCTCCCCAAGGGGGTTCATTGGTGGGTTTTTAGGTGGCTGAAGAGCCCAATTCGTGCCCTGCAGATTTTCCCACAGAAGTGACAGGTGTAATCTTGGAGGAGATATAGTTATTCGCTGAAGTGTTGTTCCTTTTCTTTCCTCCTTTGTCGTTTTAGTATTTAGTATTAGTATTAAGTAGGGAAATGGAGCAAGACCCAACTACAGACATATCTTGATTTGATTATGATATCACAGTTCAGCAGGGTCAAGAAACTGCACCCAAAGAATCACAAACAAATCACTCAAGGACTTTTTAAAGCCCCACCCCCCCATTTAGAGAGATAAATATGCCTGCCCATCAGACAGATAATTTGTTATCCAATAAACTGAGATTAAACTTAAAGGCGTTGTTGCATTCAGGTCTGTGCAGTATTAAACTTACACACTTGTGATGCAAGGTTACTTACACATGACATATCACTGATGTATGACAGTGTTAAAGTAAAAACAAGTAAAGTTAGTGATTTTAGATGAAGGAAAGTAAGTTATTGGAGTAAGTAATAGAACTCCCCCAATGGTATGTCTATAGATAGAGCAAGTCACAGAATGTTCTTTCTGTTTGTTAATAAAGTTAGTTTGAGACTGGATCTGAGAGTGATTATTTGTGTACGTGTGAGCGTTCATGACTCTCACTGCAGCAACTCACTCTGAAAGTCTTAAACTTACCTTAGTGTTCAGTAGACTCTGTTGCCTTTGGACTTTCACACATAGGTCATTTTCTGTGTATATTGGAAATGCAGCTTAAAGCCAAATTCAGAATTTGGGCAGTATGTGTCAAATCTAATTGCTGAGTTTTTAATTTGTTTACTTGCTCCTACTACTGAATAGTGCTCCAAGTACACAACACTAAGGCTATGTCTAAACTTCGTGCTGGAGCTGTAACTTCCAGCTTGAAGAGACATACGCACACAGTTTCCTCAAGCTGGAAGTGTAGATATACACTAATAAACAACATTCTCAAAAACTCAGCGCTTTACAAAAGCAAGTCAGCAAAAGCATATGGCCCATTTTGGTTTATGGTAGAAGTTTGTCTGTTGGAGGCACATGGAAGTTGAATGGCTTGCCCACGGTCAAACAGCAAGTCAATGGTAAAATCTCCTTATTCCCATACCTGTGCTAGCTGCACTGCACCACTGCTGCTTCTATGAAATAAAAGTGACAGTCAGTTTTAATTATCCAAGTGACCCAGATAGCACCTATGTAACGGTGAATGTTACTATTCAGAGGTAGTGAGCTGAAGGTAGAAAAGGGATCAATAAAGAAAAATGCAGAGTGCCAGGCCCTCCGGAAACCAAAACGACAATTCTGGAACCTTCCATATAGTCAACTGTCTTCCAGTCTCATCTCCTACTGCATGGCTCAGTTTAGCAACAGCAGGTTTTGGCTTAGCATATGTGAGTGAATATGAGGTCTCCCCTCAAGAGGCCATGACTCAATTAAAAAGTTGCATTCACTGTGAGGAAAATAGTGCTTTTTCCTCTCTTGCTTGCTGCATTGCTGACCAATACCCAGGTAAAAGGCTTTTAGTTCCAAACTGCTCCTTCACTACAGAAATAAACACTGTAGGGAGAGGGGGGAATCTCTGCCAGCTCCTCAGCCAGTGTAAATCAGAATAGCTCCATTGACTTCAAGGAGGAACACTGGCATACATCAGGTGTGGATCTGAACCTTTGAATGTTGTTTCGAATGTCTGCAATAGGATGCTAGTGACACTGAAGCAAAGTTTACAGAATGTTACTGAAATTCTATCAAATAGCAAAGTAATGACAGGGGATGAAAGCAGGAAAATATAATGTGAAGTTTTCAGTTTATAACATTTTCTGACTTCAGGAGAGTAAACCTTAAAGCAAAAAGCAGGTATTTTGAGCAGGCATTGGCCAACCCCTCACTCATTTTTCACATCTTCATTCACATATCTTCACGCCTCTTTCCTCCCTTCAGACCTTTATCTTTATTTTTGCATTTCCACCATTGCTGCAGTTCACTACACTGTCAGGAAAGCAGTTCCAACTATTTCTGCTTGGTCTTATCACCACAGCTTACCTTTTCACTTTGCTACATTCTTCTATTCTCCCTCACTGAATTTTTTTTTTTAAACCAACTACTGCCTTCTAAGAGGTTCCTGAACAACCTGTTTGGAACAGTACGTCTAGATTAGACTGTTAATGACAATCATGGAGACTCAACTAAAACTTCAGCTGCAAAAGAAGGAAATAGCTTTCACCCCAGAGAGAAGGATGTGAGCAGCTTATCTTTTGAAACTGACACTAATGGCTCCCCTCAGCTATCACGGATTGTTCCAAAAGGAGTTCCTCAAGAACAATCTTGACTGGGAAAGTCAAGTCTGCTTCCAGACATGGATCAACTGAGCAATGCAGGTTTAAAAATCTTAAAGTGTAATTTAGTGATTAGAGTCTGGGAGTCAGGATATCTGGATTTGATACCTGACTGTCACTGACTCACCTTGGGCAAATCACTTAACCTCTTTGTACTTCTGGGCGGGAGTTTGGGTGCAGGAGAGGGCTCAGGACTGGGGCAGAGGGTTGGGGTGCAGGAGGGTGTGAGGGGTACGGGCTCTGGCCCAGTGGTGATTATTTCGGGCAGCTCCCAGTCGGTGGCGCAGTGGGGCTAAGGTAGGCTCCCTGCCTGCCCTGGCCCTGCACCACTCCCAGAAGTGATGGCACATCCCTGAGGCCCCCTGGGAGGGGGGAAGGGGAAGTGGGGTCTGTGTACTGCCCCTGCCTGCAGGCACCATCCCCGCAGCTCCCACTGGCCGCAGTTCCCAGACAATGGGAATTGCAGAGTTGGCGCTTGGGGCAGGGGCAGCACGCGGAGACCCCCTGTTCCCCGCCCATGGGCCGCAGGGATGTGCCGGCCTTCTGGGAGCAGCACAGGCCAGGGCAGGCAGGGAGCCTGCCTTAGCCCCGCTGCGCCACCAGACTTTTAGAGGCCTAAAATCTCCCAGTTTGGCTTCAGTAGCCTCCGGAAGATAGAGCTCGATTCAGGGACACTGCCAGCAAAACTGGGAGGGTTGGCAATACTACACCACATGTGCTAACTGCTCATTCTGTACCAGGTGACAAAAAGCCTGGACCTGCATTTCACCAGCTCTATAAACATAGAGCTTTAGAGCTAAATTAGCCTCCCACAGCAGTATGCACCTTATTTAGTCATTGTATTTCACAAGGCTCTCTTTTATCATCATCGTACACCCAATTTGTTTGTTAGAGGTAGGCTTTAAGTTAGTTACATATGCATCAATTCCTTCACATTGCTCTTATTACAAACAAATGATTTTCAGTAAGTAATTTTTTTTCCTGGGGTTACAGTATCTCTCTGATTTATCTGTCCCAGATTGAGGTGTCAAATAGAGGAGGTTTTTGGAACAAATTGATAAATTAAACAGTAATAAGTCAACAAGACCAGATGGTATTTATCCAAGAATTCTGAAGGAACTCAAATAGAAATTGCAGAACTACTAACTGTGGTATTTAACCTATCACTTAAACAGCCTCTGAACCAGACGACTGGATGACACAGGCTAACATAATGCCGATTTTTTTAAAAGGCTCCAGAGGCAATTCTGGCATTTAACGGGCTGGTAAGACTAACTTCCATTCCATGCAAATTGGGGAGGCACGATTTCCCTTTACAAAAGCCATGCTGACTCCTCTCCAACATGTCATATTCATCTGAACGTGTGATCATTCTGTTCTTTACTATAATTTCAGCCAATCTAGTAGGGACTTCTTTCAGGGAGCTGTCAAGCTTATGGACAAGGGTGCCCTGATCCATTCATTCCCTCTGACATGTCTGGCACTGGCCACTGTTGAAAGACAGGATAGTGGGCTAGAGGAACAACTGGTCTGACCTAGTATGGCCATTCTTATGTTTTTATCCATAACCGATAACAAATGCCTTAGTCTTCTTACCCTGCACTGTGTAAATGAATTATGTACCTAGAATAATGTGGTGCCTACCAGATGGAGAGAGACTACTCTTTGCATATTAGGTGCTTCCTAGGCAGACCCAGTGATGTGAAAATGTCACACTGTTGCCAACCTGATGCTTATTTTGTGAAGTCTTCTTGTAAATCCAGTGGATATGGAAGAAGTAATTGTGCCATCTCTGGTTTGAGGCAATTCCTGACACCATGCAATGTTTTAATAAACACTCACGTTTGTCAAGAAAGAAGACACCATTATTCTAATAACTGCATGTGTGCACAGCTCATACTTCCAGAATATTCAGTTTACACAACAGATACTTAGAAATTTTACACAGACAGTAACACAGCCACTGCCTTACTTGAACCTCGATACCTATCCTTACATCCCTCCCCTGCACCCAGTCAATGCAGACAACATGAAGGTGAACCAGATTTCGCTTTCTCGGGCACAGCAGTATGACAGACAGATGAATTGCCTCCTCCTGGCAGACGACGTAAAGGGCAGAGCTAATTATGAGGGACACACTTTGCCAGTAGAGGGTGAGAGAAAGAACAGAGTAGGAAGGAGCTGAGCCTGCCAGCTAGAATAGCGGCCAGCTTTGACCAAAGTTGCTCCAGCCCGTTCTAGATTGCTACAACTCTTAGTTTACATGGTAATCTAGGGGCCTTGTCAGCATTTGGAGAACAGCCTCCATTTATATTCATGTCTTAATTAATCCTTTTCTTCTGTGCCTTCATAATATGGTTCCTGTTGACATCATCATCTGTATGACCCTAGAGACATGCACCATACATTCTTGTGCTACACTGAAGTTTGCAAGACAGCATGATATGGAGGAACAAGCATAGGACTAGGAGCTCTAATCCTGTTCTGCCACTGACTTGTGTGGCCTCAGGCACATAATCTTTTGTCTCAACTTCCCATCTGTAACAAGGGGTGTAATGGTGGGCACTCACCTTTTGAGGGCCTCCTCGCAGCTGGGTGTGATATTACAGTTCTTTTCTTCCCCCTGCCCTGGCAACCTTGCAGGCTGCTGGCCAATCTTGGTGGGTCTTTCATGGCTTGGCCCTCCAGTCAAGTCACAAAGTCCAAATGAATTCCTTCCAGGGTAGTAAAGAGTTCAATAAATGAAAAGTCCCCTGAAGTTCAGCCTCAGGTTTGGGCCCTTGAAATTCAGCACTCTGTTCAGGCTCTCAAATAAACCCTGTCCCCTTCTTGGAGTTTATTCCACTGTGGCCAGTATGAGGACCTGATCCCACCCACAGCTCAGGGTTAAAATCCAGGAGCCCTATAAACAGTAGTTACACATTGCTTGATTTTAGATTGTTGCTGCTTCTTCCCTGGGCTTCTTCCTACTTGGCCCCTTTTAGCATCACCCTTGCCTCACGGTTAAGGTCTTAGGCCACGTCTACACTACCCGCCAGATTGGTGGGTAGTGATGATCTATCGGGGATCAATTTATTGCATCTAGTGTAGAGGCAATAAATCGATCCCTGATCGCTCTGCCGTCGACTCCGGAACTCCACCAGGGTGAGAGGCGGAAGCGGAGTCGACAGGGGAGCGGCAAACGTCGATTCCGCACCGCGAGGACGCGAAGTAAGTGATTCTAAGTCAATCTAAGATACGTCGACTTCAGCTATGCTATTCTCGTAGCTGAAGTTGCGTATCTTAGATCGACCCCCCCCCTCCCAGTGTAGACCAGGCCTTAGGTTCTCTCTCTCTCTCCCTACAAATCCAGCTTAAACAAACTGTGGCTGTTCTTCGAGCTGCTTTGGCAAGAGAGGAGCATCCTTCCTTACCCATCTTGTCCCAGCCAGGAACTAACCTGCTGAAATCCTGCAGCTCCTTTTATCTGAGCTTACCGGGCTCTGATTGGCTGCTTTCATGAGGCCTTTCTAGGCAGGCCTGGAGGGACCCACCTTTGCTGCTCCTTTCCTGTCACTTTGCTGCTTCTTGGGGTGGGTGTAGGAGGATTGTGAGGCCTCCTATAAGGAGCTGTAAAAGCCACGTATGCCCCATCACATTAGGTTACTACTATTCAGCCATCTACCTCACAGGGGTGTGGTACTAAAAAAATTAATAGCTTTGAACATATTATACATTATATCAATGCTAAGTGTTATTAATATTTGCTAGATACCACCAGACACCTTATCCTTGAATTCATTCAACATGCAGTACTCATGGAGTTAATTAAAAATACAGATTTTCACATTTTCTCACAACAGATCAAACGAGTGTCTCAAAATGCAAATGTAAAGTACTAGTAAGGAAAACTAGCTGCTCATTTTTCAATTACAGTATGTTTTAGGGATACAAAATTGCATATTCCCTTCCTGTACATGTTCCCTGCACTTTTTAAACACAGAACAACCCATTATTAAGCTATTAATCACCTCTTTCAATTAATTGCATGAAAATGACCCGGACTTTAGGAGTTGTGTTCCAACTGACAAGCTCACTGATATTTGGCAAGGTAAAGTTACAGGCAGTAGTAATTTGAGACAGTTGGGCTGTTAGCTGCTGTTTCAAATCTCAATTATGCTAAAGATGGATAATTACAAACAAAACAAAAACTTGTGATCCTACATTAGTAAGTACATTTCTTTTTTACTTTATGAAATTTACAAGCAGTTTTACAGCCACTGGATTTAATTTCCACATGAAAAATTGACCTTAACAGTATGAAGTATGGCTACAAGTAAAAACTGTGTTTTCAGTGAAGAAAATAAATGCATTTCCTGAACACTGTCTGTTAAAGCTAATTGATTTATTGGCTCTCTGTATAGTGTACTATTGTCTTTATACTCATGGGACAAGTAAGCTCTTCAGAAGAAAACTAAATTCTGCCACACTAGAATAACAGCTGAAGGGGATTTTAATATGTGTGGAGCTAAAAGAAATCTTTCTAGCATAGGTGGAAACTAACTGGATGTACCTGTTGCCTTCTTGGATGTGTATTTCTAATACCTTAATATTCTTGAAGAGTTAATAGTGTTAGTGGTCAGGTTCCTTTAATCAGATTCCTTCCATAGGACAGTATTTATTCAAGCAAATGTAAAATACTTTTCAAAATAAGAGAAATATGAAATTCCCACTTTTTTAATTTTAAAGGAGTTAGTTTAAAACTCAGGAAAAATGCAAAGTTTAAGCAAAAATATTTTTCCTGTGTTAGAGAAAACAATTTTAAAATTCATGGACTAGTCAAATATTTGCTGTTATCTCCTACCCAAATTTAGGTTACTATGCAAATTAGTGTCTATAAGATGAAAGAAAATGGCTATAGGTGGACTCAAACCCATATAATATAAATAAAAAAGCTATGAAGAAAAACAAATACAATGAAAATCAATTCAAGGATGTTGTTCTCTAGATTCACTATTAAAATATAGTATTCCAGAGATCCAGTGCTGTCTCCATGGGAGAGATGCAGATAACTGATTTTTTCTTTTACTGTGAGGCATATTAAGGGACAAATTCTACTCTCAGCTATGCATGGAAGGGTCCCATTGATCCCAGAGGAACTGCCATGCATACATGAGAGAGTAAAACACAGCTATAAAGTTGTGCTTTGCAGAGGAAGATGTGGAAAGTATTTAAATATGCCATTTACCCCTCATACTTTCTAAGTAGGTGCGAAGGGTGTTTTTATCTGCCACTGCCAGTTTCAGTGGGTCATAGGTCTTGTCAATGTCAATAAGCAATCATCAAAGTTTTGATGTCATCTACTACAGGACAGGCCTAACAAAGAAAATAACAGAACGCCACTAGCGGTCACCTTCAGCCCCCAACTAAAACCCCTCCAACGCATTATTAAGGATCTACAACCTATCCTAAAGGATGACCCAACACTCTCACAAATCTTGGGAGACAGGCCAGTCCTTGCCTACAGACAGCCCCGCAACCTGAAGCAAATACTCACCAACAACCACATACCACACAACAGAACCACTAACCCAGGAACTTATCCTTGCAACAAAGCCCGTTGCCAATTGTGCCAACATATCTAATCAGGGGACACCATCACAGGACCTAATAACATCAGCCACACTATCAGAGGCTCGTTCACCTGCACATCCACCAATGTGATATATGCCATCATGTGCCAGCAATGCCCCTCTGCCATGTACATTGGTCAAACTGGACAGTCTCTACGTAAAAGAATAAATGGACACAAATCAGATGTCAAGAATTATAACATTCATAAACCAGTCGGAGAACACCTCAATCTCTCTGGTCACGCAATCACAGACATGAAGGTCGCTATCTTAAAACAAAAAAACTTCAAATCCAGACTCCAGCGAGAAACTGCTGAATTGGAATTCATTTGCAAATTGGATACTATTAATTTAGGCTTAAATAGAGACTGGGAGTGGCTAAGTCATTATGCAACGTACCTGCTTCCTCTTGTTTTTTCCTACCCCCCCCCCCAGATGTTCTGGTTTAACTTGGATTTAAACTTGGAGAGTGGTCAGTTTGGATGAGCTATTACCAGCAGGAGAGTGAGTTTGTGTGTGTATGGGGGTGGGGGGGATGTGAGAAAACCTGGATTTGTGCAGGAAATAGCCCGACTTGATTATGTAAAGAGTTGTCACTTTGGATGGGCTAGCACCAGCAGGAGAGTGAATTTGTGTGGGGGGGGTGGAGGGTGAGAAAACCTGGATTTGTGCTGGAAATGGCCCACCTGATGATCACTTTAGATAAGCTATTACCAGCAGGACAGTGGGGTGGGAGGAGGTATTGTTTCATATTCTCTGTGTATATATAAAGTCTGCTGTAGTTTCCACGGTATGCATCCGATGAAGTGAGCTGTAGCTCACGAAAGCTCATGCTCAAATAAATTGGTTAGTCTGTAAGGTGCCACAAGTATTCCTTTTCTTTTTGGAATACAGACTAACATGGCTGTTACTCTGAAACCTGTCAAAGTTTTTCAGAGGTTTACTTGAGTTTGGAAAGTTAAAGCTTCCAGGTCCAGGAAAGTACATCAGGCCAGAAATCTCATTGTATTAGTCTTTATCTCAAGATTTCTAGACCTTTCCAATTGGTGGAAGGACCAAAACATCATAAAAATGGTGCTTCTTGAAATATTTTGCTTCCTCTGCTTATAGTGCTAGCTGAATGCAGGAAGTGCAGGCAGAAGCATAAGAAAAATACAATAAATTAATCTCACTTTTTGAGTTTCCAAACAGGCTCTGTATTTCAGACCCAGGTGAAAGGGAAGTATGCAAATTAGCCACCTCCGCAGAATGGAAAGGAAGCTAGGAAAAAGTGAAACAGTAACCAAAATATTGTTATAGGTTGGATTAAACCTCATTTAAACTGGTGGGTGTGACCACAGCCTCTCATTTAAGATAGCTAAGAGGCAGTTAAACTAGCAGTCCCTGCTGAAAATCAAGGCATATGTCAGTCCATCTATCCAGGAATTAGAACTGTGAGGGCTTCATTGAGTATGGTATTAGGTAAGGGGATGGGGGGAGCAGGAGAGAGAGACAGACAGACAGACAGCTCAAGAGAAGCACCATGAGACAGCAGGAGCAGAAAGCACCAGCATAGCTGTGGTTTTTAGATGCTGCTTGTAATTATTAGAACTGGGAGCACTGGCTGTTGGGAGTCTGAAAGAACAGGAAACAGGAAGGGGGGGGGGAGTTGAGGAGGTGTAGTGAGAGCTACTGAGGGTGCAGCAGCAGCTTGGTAAAGAGGTTTCCACTTTAAAAATAAAGTCCTGTTGAAGTTTGTTAGTACCTTGCCTGGTTTCTACAACAATAGCCTGACAAGCACTGTAGCAGGATCCTGCAGCAAGGCCTAGAGAGCAAGCTTTTGGGGGTGCTGGCAAAAAGAGGTTTGGTGCACTGAGCAGGGACACCCTCTGGTTCTTTTGATTCCTCCTATGTTCAGGAAAACAGAACTTTCTACATTTAATCTTGTAAATAAACAGAATTGAATTGAAGAAACATGACTCACTCATCCATTTTTCCTAGCTGGAACAACCTGCAAGACCCCAAATTTGGCTAGCTGCCTGGATTGAAAGAGCTAATATTTTCTAGCTGGAAGGAAGGGAAGCAGATAAAGTACTACAGATGGTTTGTCCCTATATTTTTTTTAATTACTGCTTTAACAGACCTACTAAAGATAATAAACCACTACAATTCTGTGGACTAAAGAAAATGAACAAGTCTCTAAGGAGATAAGTGGTTGTGTTAATTTGCCATTTGTCAGAGGCCAGATTTTGAGATACCAGCCTGATGCCTGTCAACTGGGAAGAGGCACTGTGGTAAACCAAGAATTCACAGTCTTTCAGATATTCCCAAGAGAACAAGATCACTCCCAGCTATAAAACAGACGATTGAGGATTATGTTATAACCTCCTAGGGCAAGAAATCAGTGTGGTCACAAACTATCGTCTCTTAAACTGAATGAGCAATAGCAACAACTTTCCCCTCAAAAAACACCATAAATTACTATGTTTTACTTAGTGCTGCAGACATACAGCTACCAAACAGACTTCCTGGCTTCATGTGGAGTGGAGAAGACCACAGAAGTTGGGAAAGCAGGCTCCCGCTCCCCCCTCCTCCCCGCCCAGGGAGGTATATGAGGAAGCACTACCATCAGAACTATGTGAGAAAGCCAGAAGAAGAAAAAAAGAACAGATGCAAGTGATTTAGAAAACAAATAATTTTTTAAAATGTCCAAAAAGACTGAGGGGAAGAGGTAGGTGATCCTGAGTGAAGGAAAAATTCCTAATTACTAGAAACTTGGAGCCAAATCATCTATGTGGGAGTGCTACAAGGCTTGGAATCCACACACATGAAGTGGGTAGGGGCTGGGAAAAGGAGGGACAATCATTCTGCATAGGACTGCCATAGGGTGACTAGATGTCCTGATTTTATAGGGACAGTCACGATTTTTGGAGCTTTTTCTTACAGAGGCACCTATTACCCCCCACCCCGTCCCAATTTTTCACACTTGCTATCTGGTCACCCTAAACTGCCACCTCACAGTGATTCCACAGTCCTTGCTTTGTTACCTCCCCTCTGAATGGGAGAGGTGTTGAGTGCTGTAGCTGGCGGGGAAAGGGAAATCCATGGAGCTGTGTTGCCATGCCATGAGAAGGAGCCAGGAGACAACTCAAAGGCACAGGGCCTGCATAAAGCCTTGGCCTTGCCTATAGTGGGATACTCGTGTTTAGTGGGCTAGTTATGCATAGGAGCAAACTCCAATTACACACAATGAAGTGAAGTAAATTCTGCAAGTGCAAACTGCAATTTTGTAACTGAACTGACAGCTCTCCTTTCTGAATATACCTCCTTCCTCGCCCTAAATAGCCCCCTCCTTCTACAGCAAACTAGTAGTGACAGTCCTCAGTATAAATGGTATATATGTATTTGATTTCATTACAGTAACATACGATACTTCCACTGAAAGCTTCCTTTATTAACTATTAATTCTTTTAATGGTTAATTCCTTAAATCATTAACATTTAATCAAAACCAAGTTTTAAAACCCTGACTCTTATCACAGTTAGTACCTATAATCCTTTTTTCCAGACTAGATGTTTCCAAATCATGTTAAATCTTTCATCTTCCTTCTGGTCAATTTCAAGGTTTTTACTGAATCAAATAAGGCATTCTTTAAACCTCTCTACTTGGTTTTTCAAGCTTTTAGTCACTTCTACTAGTCTAGATCAAGCTATCAAAATTAGGCGACCATTCTACGTTCAGCCACATCAGTAACTCTTATTTTTTATGAGACTATCATAATGACAACTGTCTTATTATTTTAATGCATGTAATAATTTAAATGATAAGAACTGCAAAAGTCAGGCTATTTTGTTTTACGGACTATCAACAGCCTTATGACCTTGAAAATAGTTAAATTGTAAAAATCAGTGAGTCAACTTAACAAAAAAGCACATATCTAGCATAATTTTATCAACTTTGGCTAGCCTTGTGAAAAAGCAGATCTGTCTATATACATAAATGTATGCTTCTGATATACTTTGTACTATAAAGAAAGTTTATTCCAGAGAGGTACGTTATTTGAGAGTAGCATAAAAATGATGCTGCTGAGCTGCAAATATGGTATGTTAAAAACTTTTTTAAAGGATTAGTTTTACTTTAATGATAAATGAAGTTCCTGAATATACGAATGACAGAACATCAACCCACAGTTAATTTTTTCTTAAAATGTGAAACCAAAGGAAAGGTAAAGAGGAAGAACAGTTAACCTCTGGTGACCAAAGGTGCACTTGATCTGTTATTTTGTATTCTATACTCTTCAAAAGAGCAATATAAACAGAATTATTTATGCCCAGCAAAATGTTGCTTAATTACTTATGCACCACTGTTTGCTTGTATTTTAAGCTCTCTCTACCACCCACAGGCAGACGTTAAACAGCTGCTAAAAGCTAGCTTTAGTCTTGCCTGTTTGAAATTAGCATACTTGAGCTTTGAAAAAACTTTGTTGCCAATTTACATATGCATAGAGACTGATATTTAGAATCACCATATGATATGTCCCTCAAGAGCTTTTCTTATTGCCTCCATCCTCAGGTCTCAACCTAGAGACTGTAAATCTAGCAGGTGATTAATTCTATACCCTTGAGAAACTAGCAATTAGCACTTGCAACCAGTAAAAAATTGTCATTTCAAAACCCTGTTTACTATGCCCATGTATTTTCTATGAACTCACAGTTAACTCTAAATAGATGTATATGGCAATAGATTTGCAGTCATTTCTGTCTCTTTATCTAAAATATAATATAGCTCCCAGCTAATCAACCTATTAAATATACTGAAAGGGATTAAATAATTGACATTCCTTTTTTATATGAAATAGCGAGATGTAGCAAGCATGAAAATACTATACATGATGTTTTATGTTACCAAACCTTAATCAGCTCATTTCAACATGATGACTTTGTAGGGTTTACCTGTTCTGTGTCAATTCTTATCTCTGATAGCTGAAATTACCGTACTTCCAGATGTTCTTATGCATTATTGAGGTCTTCTGCAGTAGATGCTGGAAAAGGTAAGATAAGGTTTTATTTCTTTGTAGTAGTCACAACATTGAGATCAAAGACAGTAAAGTGCAGTGCTTAGTATTGAAAACTATGATGAACTTAACATTTATTTTCAAGTAGCAAATCTATCATAAAAATGCTCATCAATCTTCAGTTAACTATTTCAAGTGTAATCCATTGGACTAACATTGAACATTTTTAAGGTGAGGGGGGAGTTTAATAAAAAGAACATTTTGGTACTCAGTAAAAGTGTGCTAATCACCAGTGTACATAACACAGTGTAAAGCTATACTGCACTAGTTCAACTGAAAACTTACATTGAAGAAAAAAAGCTATGTGTTGAAATAATTTTGGAGATTAATTTATAATTCATAGGGTTGGGTTTTGTTTTGTTTTGTTTTTGGAGTTGGAGGGCCAGGTTTCAGACATTGCAAAATAAAATCCTATGTCACGTACAACTGTGATTTAAAAAGAAAAAACAACTGCTGCTTCAAATAGTACATGATGTACTAAAGTGAAGTGAAAATGTTAGTCCCTTTTACAGAATATTTCCATAAACCAGATAGAAGTTGAGTGAACATAAGTAACATTTTCATTATATTATATATATACATACACGTGTGCGGATATCCACGCACATCCATGATCACACAGAGAAATTACAGTGTGTAACTTCTATAAACCCACTACTAATATATAAGTCATATATTTACTGTATTTATCTTTATTAAATTATGTCTTTTTATTAGTGATCTTCAGTTAACAAATATCATTGCCTCCCAAAAAAATCCCAAGAAGTAACATTTAAAGATTTTTGAAGTACACAAAGGCAAAACTTAGTTTAAAGAGTTTGAAATCTACATATTTCCAAACTCTGACTTTTGTCTAAAAACAAGAAAGTAGTGGTTAATGTAAAAGTGGACACTAATGCAAATACTCATTTTTTCTGGTTGCACAAATCATTAGGTAGTCTGCTGCAGAAGCCTGCTAGACTTACTTTCCACTAATTACATCATCAGATCATCACACTGTTAAAATCAGTTGCAGAGTACTTGTACACAACTAAATCCCTGCTTCTAATTACTATTTTAGTCTCTTTTTCCTTGTGACATGTTGGTGATAGATCATTATTTTTTCAGCAATTTGTTCGCATTTATATGCAATATAATTGGATCTGATTAATTATTATGATTAATGACTGCAGAATTTCCTTGCGAAGCTATTAATACCGGTAGTATCAAATGAAAGACATGGACAAATTAAAGCCAATGGAGTCCTGTTGCTTGTACTTACAATGCCTAGGCTAGAATAACCCTTTGCTGTTCTGAGCTCTACAGTAAATATGAAGATCTTATTTGGATTTCCCTACAAATCTGTGTGTTTTAAGTGATTTTAAAACATAACTAATATGGGAGCGGTTCAGATTTCATTTTAGGTGAACTATTGTACTGTAAATTACATATCCATGAGTATATTTTTTAATGAGTTCAGCAGAATTACTGTAGCAGCATTGATTTAAAGCATGGAACTATAGAAAAAGAGAATAAGACTGAGAAATGCTTTTGAATAACCAAGTAGATTTATCAGTTTTTCAGGTATTTTTTGTTATGGCTTGGTTTGGGAGAGGTGGAGGTTTAGAACAAACATGATAATAAATGCAATTAATTTCTATTAAATGTCATATTACAAAATTTCCAAAGGACATATTTATGTAGTGCATGTTGTATTTTAAATTATACTCTGGCTTAGAAATAGGATATTACATGTAAAAAAAGCAAACAATGACTGAGTAGCTTAGGGGATCGACTTTCCTGTTACCTCTGGGACCTGACTTTAAATATGGCTTTGAGCAAACTGAAGAAAAATCATTTCAGTCTAATGGCAGTCACACACACACACATATATATGTATGTATAAAATCAGATAGCATGAGTTCCAAGCAGGTGGCAAAAAGCTTCAGGGGGAAAAAGGTGTACAGAATTAGATGTGCTTTGGAAGTGTTCTGATTTGGGAGAAGATAGTGATTTTGCTTGAGTGTAAATCTCCAAATGTAAAGACTTTGAATGTGATTTTAATCTGTAATAAATAGCAGCAGCCCTAATCAAACTCTGAGCCAAAATAATGACATTGAGATTTTGGGTGCAATGTTACTGAGACTTTGCAAAGGAATTTCTTTTAGTACAAAATCAGAAATATAGACACTTGCAGGAGGAACTCACTATCAAATGAAAGATTTTTAAAACCTCTGAGGGGTCTGAGGGAATATAAAAGAGACAATAAGAATGCCTAACTTTAATGTTATGGTCAATACAATACAATGTTCCACAAAAAATGTGAGAAATGTATGAAAAGTGCATTGAAAAATTAGCAAGATTTCAAATATTAATAAAGCATACTCTATTTAATTTAACAGAGCACCTTAACAAATAGATCACAAAATAAGATGGCTTGGCTAGACACATGGAGCCTTTGTTGCCAGGTGTACCAAGATGCCAATTTGTCAAAGATCATATCAGTCAAAACCACAGTAGCCACATGTCTAGTGAACCTAAGTGATTTCTCTGAATATTGCGAAGTCATGTTACACAGTTACTTGTAATAAACTATGTGTTTTCTCATGTAGGTGCATACTGGTTTCATAATTCTGCGGCTCATGCTATGTGTAGTCTACATTTTAAATCAGGTATATTTCCTCTTTGCTTCTTAGGAAAAAAAGAAATTAATTCATATCAAAAAATCTTGAAAGCCCTGTGTTCATGGAACATGTCCATGCCAGTTCTTTATTTCAGAGGGCTGCACTTCATGGTAACTGAAAATGGGGAACAGACCATGAATGCTACTCAGTATTTGATCATTGCCCCATTCACACAGACCAGGGGACAAGATAATAGTAGGTATTCACACTAGTATAAGAAAAATGAAACAATTATTAACAAACTGATTAGTAACATCATTAAATGTTTGAAATACCATTAGGAAAATTAGTTTTGTGTTAATTTTTTCTGATGAAACGTGTAACATATAGTAAAATCATTTCATTTTCCAATAGGAACAACTAGTAAGGCAGAATCAACACAAAGGTTTACCAAGAAAAAAGGTTTTGTATCGTTTCCTTAAGATCAACATTTTTACCCAATCTGTGCTTCCTATTGCCCTTGGTGTTTACATAATGGGCCAGATATTCAGTTGGTGTAAATCAGCTTAGTTCCATTGAAAAAGAAAAACCTATGTCAATGTGGGTTTTGCCCGAATGGAGATCCAAAGTAAACATTAGTTTGCATTCTGTTAAACACGCTAGCGGCTCTTACACCCACTAAATAGGTGGGAAATCTCAGTGTTTTGATACCATGAGGGGACATTCATTTATTATTAGTTGAAATGGAATTAAGCACACTATATTTTCAACAATACCAAGGAAATTACGAAGGAAATCATTATTCTTGCACAATTATGGGAAAGCGTTTCCCTGAATTTCAATTTGTTAGGTCATGGAATCATATTTGGATCATAGTTAGAGATAGAAAAGGCCTTATTGCATCATGCAATCATTTCCCTCTCAATGCAGGATTGTTCTCTTCAGTATATTTTCCTAGTGCTTTTCCCAGTTTTATTTTGAAAGGCCCAAGCAGTGAATTTCCACCATTTCTCATAGCACAGTTTCACAAACCACTACACCTCACTGTCAAAATATATGATTCTCAGCCTAAACATTTTCCCTTTCTTAATTTCATCCCATTACTTCTAGTTATAACCCCTGGACAATGTGAAATAATTTCTCTCCAGCCTTGGTATTTATACCCTTTTAATATTTGACAATTATCATCACACCTCCTATTCTGCAACTGCCAAAGCAAACTATACAGATTTAGATATTTTAATCTTTCCTGATCAACTAATCCCTTTAATTCCTGATCTATATTGCCAAACTGGAGGAAGGCCAGACAAAAATTTTCTGGTATTAGAGATGTACAGAAATAAATGCAATATTTTAGGTGTGGTATAATTACAGGCAAACAGGAGGGATCATTAACATAAATCTGCTTTGTAATATGCAGCCTAAAATTATATTGATTTTATTGCAGCCATAATTGAAAACTCATGTCTAATTTGCTGTCCACTATCACTACAAGGTTTTTTTCACCATTACTTTTTTGTCAGGTTTCTTCCTTCAGCTGAATCTGACTGTTTCAAATGATTTTTCCCATATGTACTTGCTTTCATATTTCATTCTGGTATTTCCTTTCTAGGTCCCCTTGCATTAGTTCTCTGCTCACAAATCCCTTCACAATATAGCTTCCTGTGAGAATTTCATTAGTGTGTCATTAACTTGCTCTTTCAGATGCTAAATAAGATCAGTCCTAACACCACTCCCTGAACCACCCATTACACACTTCCACTCCAACTCAATACATTCCACTTAGTTAGGGACAGAGTCTTTACAGCAATATTGCTACTGGAGGAAATTGCTTCTATTGCTGTGCTAAATGCTCAACAGTGTTTTGCTAACTCAGTAATAGCAGAGGTCTGTTTGTGAAGCACTGTCAGAAAGCATCATTGAAAAGGACTCTGAAAACAAGAGGGAAGGTTAAGAGGAAAAGGAGAAAAGCAGAATGGGTGGGGGAAATAAACTACAGCCATAATTGAATAAAAGGGGAAATGTTTTATTAGATGAAGTATTTGGAATGTGACTCTCATAGCAACACAAATGAGTAGCTCTATTATGTGGCTTGTCAAATGAGATCATATGGTCTCTGATCAGAAAGGGCATTACCACAGCTTACTTTTTTTCCAAGGCTGCAGCGCACATACAAACTGTGCAGTCTGAGGACTTCACTCAAACACATGCATGTCTTTTAGTACAAAGATGTGTCTATTTTGCACCTAAATTTAGAGGCATCAATGAAACCTACCCAGAATAAACAACAATGGAGCTTTTATAGTCAAACGAAAAGCTAGTAGTTTCCCATCTTGCTAGATATGTGTAATATTGTATTAACTTGCTACAATGCTAGTTTAACGCAGAAATATTAGCAAATTTCAGCTATTTCATTATCACTTTTTCAAAACTGCAGGAACTTCTTGATTGTGTTCAGCTGAAAAATACATGGGGGGTGATTCAGATTTCAGTTACATTGGTGTAAATCAGGAGTAATTCCACTGAAATCAGTGCTGTTACAATGGTGAAAAAACAGTGAGAGTGAGGTCAGAAGAAGGCCTTATAACAAGCAGATTGCTCATGTAGTCTCATTGCTCGATATGTAACGGGACTGTTGGCCCCTTAGTAAAACTCAGTGGGGGGGGGAGGGGGGAGTTAGTTGGCTAACTCCCAGTACCAAAAGGAAGGGGAAGGCTTGATGGGAAATCAGGACCCTGAGACTGACAGTCCCCAGGAACAATGGGGAGAGGCCAATGCTCCCGGTCAGCCTGATTGACAATCACAGAGGCTAATCACAGGCTAATCACAGAGTCAGGAAGCCATGGTGGGTCCCATCCTCCATGTGAGCTGGAATTGCCTAGGTCAGACAGCATGGTGCCGAGCTAAGGAGAGAGCAGGGGCCCAAGCTGAGCTGGGGAGAAGAGCTGTGCCAGATCCAGAAGGGCCAGAAAAGCAGCTCAGGGAGCAGGTCAGTGCTGGGAGCAGAGTCACAGAAGCAGCCACAGAGCAGACCTGTGCTGGGAGGAGAGCTGTATCAACCAGAGAAGCAGCCCAGGGAGCTGGAGGCTGATCAGCAGCAGTGCTAAGGCAGAATAGAGCTGGAGCTGAGGCAGAGTGGAGCTGAAACAGTCTGATGCCGGGTGCAGTGAGCTACTGGGGAGAGCAAGGGGGACCCTGGGCAGTGGGCCCAGTGCAAGGAGATCCCCCCAGCCAAGACACCTTGCAGACCAGACTCGGAAGGGGATTGTAACCCCAATGGGGTGAGGGCAACGCTGGGAAGAAGGGTCCTGCCACCTAAAGCCTGAAGGTGTGTGGCCACCGCTAGAGCAAGTGTCCGACCCACAGCATCCCTGCAGCACAGCAAGGGCCTGAGAAGGAGGCCTGGGACTTGTGAGGAACAGATTATGAACTTCCCTTACATTCCAGAGATGCTGCTTGTGATGTCCCCGTGCCACAGAGTGGGGTTATGTGTTTTCCTTTAACCTTTCCAATTTTTTCCTTATTTTTTTTAAATTGATTACTGTTTAATAAATTTTATTTGCTTTGAACTGTATGTAATGATCAGTCGGTCAGGGAAGCATCCAGTGCAGAGAGAGCACCCTGGAGTAGGGACACCCTAGCCCCGCCCTAAGTGACCACAACAAGGTTGGGGGTTGAGCCCCTCAGGAATCCTGGGACCAGCCTTGTTGGGATTATGAGGACTCTGCCACACAGGAGAGTGGAAGGGGAGCCCTTGAGGTCAGGCAGGCCTCTGGACAGGGGAAGTGGGAGCGAGGTCTCAGATCCTTTCGCTAGCCTATTTCACTGGGGTCGTGTATCAGCCAGGAAAGTTCCCCACAATAGCGGGACCATTCTCCCGCTTACACATAGCTGAATGCCAGGAACATTCTTACCAAAACATTCCATACGCGGAGAAAACATTTCCACAGCAAGCAGCTGGGCGAGCATGCTTTTATTAGTTTTGTAACACAAGTAACAAATTTTTTTTAAAAAAAAAGAGGGGGCAGGTGATTTTAAAATTTTGACTCACTTTTTTGTTGCATTCCACATCAATGAAATGCAGTTTTCTTTCCAGGAAAAAGCTAGTTCTGCTACAATACCTCAATGTGTCTCTGTAAATTTCCACTGAGCAACTGCGTGAAAACCTTCAGATTTGTCCCTCCTCTCTTTTTAGTACAAAGAACCATGTTAGTGGAAGTGGTAACATTCTGCCCATGATCAACCCACCAAAGTCTTGTAAATGCACATGGAAACCTGTGTTCACATGCGAATATTTGTGAAACAGAAAATGAGAGTTTGGTGTAGCTCTATTCTCTAAGCATTAAGAATGTGTTTTGAAAAAAGAAAAAAAAACAGCACAGGTTTGCACTTGCATTTATCAGTTTCTTGATTTATCAGGCACATCACAGTTGCCATCACTCTCCAACATTTTGCCAAGGTTAATTAGTGTCTTGGATATTAAATGACCCACTATGTTTACTCCCAGGAGATGGTAATGATTCTGTGCAAAAAGAGTTACCAAAGGTTTGTTCTTCACTGTGGATTCACTCATTATTATTACTTCTATTAATAATTTGTATTCTGGCAGAGCCTAAAGGCCTAAACCAGAGCTGGGGTGGCACTGTGCTAGGCATTGTATTCACACAGAACAGAAGACAACCCCACTCTCCAAAGAGCTGACAATCTAAAATATAAGTCAGACACACAGATACAGACAAACAGCACAAAAACAATTTGTCAAAGGTACAGTACAATTTTTTTTTCCAGTTTTCCTTCCCTGACATAACAGTCCCTCTTTCCCACCAACTTTCTCTGTGTCCAGTTGTCAGCTAGACTTCTTCAGAGTCTTGGCTGAACCTGAGAGTCCACCTTCACTCCATCCCACCCTACAGGTAAACACCGGCCTCATTTTCTGAGACACACACAAAAATATAAGCCCCTAAACTATGAAAGGTGTCTTAAAGTTTTTTTAAAAAAACTAATTTGTTATTTGGTTAAAACTTTAATGCACTGTATTATCTAATTAATAAGGCCACGAAAATCCAAAACTACTGCATTAATAGAACACTGAGTTATAACCAAGGAAATCTATAACTAAACTCAAAATGTACCAGATGACAACATGAAACACTGTCAATGTTCATTTCCCACTCTGAACTCCAGGGTACAGATGTGGGCACCTGCATGAAAGACCCCCTAAGCTTATTCTTACCAGCTTAGGTTAAACGCTGCCACCACCAAAGTGTTACACAAAGAACAGGGGAAGTGCCCACTTGGAAACGTCTTCCCCTCCAAAATATCCCCCCAAGCACTACACCCCCTTTCCTGAGGATGGCTTTGCATACATAAACACAGACCCAAACCCTTGGATCTTAAGTACAATGAAAAAGCAATCAGGTTCTTAAAAGAGAATTTTAATTGAAGGAAAAGTAAAAGAATCACCTCTGTAAAATCAGGATGGTAAATACCATACAGGGTAATCAGATTCAAAACATAGAGAATCTCTCTCGGCAAAACCTTAAGTTACAAAAAGAAACACAAACAGGAATATACATTCCATTCAGCACAACTTATTTTATCAGCCATTTAAACAAAACAGAATCTAATGCATATCTAACTAGTTTGCTTACTAACTCTTTACAGGAGTTCTGACCTGCATTCCTGCTCTGGTCCGGGCAAAAGCATCACACAGACAGAGAGAACCCTTTGTTCCCTTCCCCCCAACCTTTGAAAGTATCTTGTCTCTTCATTGGTCATTTTGGTCAGGTGCCAGCGACGTTATCTTAACTTCTTAACCCTTTACAGGTGAAAGGGTTTTTCCTCTGGGCAGGAGGGATTTAAAGGTGTTTATCCTTCCCTTTATATTTATGACACGCCCCCCAAATCTCAGCTAGGGTGAAACACTGGCTGGGATTTCTTCCTAGAGCTCTAGGAGAAAACAGAGTTAATAAGACACATGCACCTCTAAATATACTACCAAATATATAAAGACTAACAATATTTTTCACATCTCAAGGATGATTTTAACCAGTTGATTCTGGGAAACTTTCACGGGAGAGTGTATCAGCCACTTTGTTAGAAACTCCTGAGATGTGTCGTATGTCAAAATCAAAATCTTGGAGAGCTAAACTCCACCAAATAAGTTTGTTATTTCCCGTGGTGGTATGAAGCCACTGTAGCGCAGCATGGTCGGTTTGCAGGTTGAAACGCTGTCCACAAACATATGGGCTTAGCTTTTCCTGTGCGTAGACAATGGCGTAACATTCTTTTTCACTGACTGACTAGTTGCTTTCCCTCTCAGACAGCTTCTTGCTGAGAAACACTACAAGGTGGAATTCTTGATCCGGTCCTTCCTGCATTAAAACTGCTCCCACACCACACTCAGACACATCTGTGGTTACTAGGAACGGTTTGTCAAAGTCTGGGGCCCTTAGCACAGGGTCAGACATGAGTGTCACTTTAAGCTGGTTAAAGGCCTTCTGACACTCTTCAGTCCACTGAATGGCATTTGGCTGTTTCTTTTTGGTTAGGTCTGTCAGTGGGGCGGCGATTTGGCTGTATTGCGGTACAAATGCCTGTAATATCCTGCCAAACCTAAGGAGGATTGGACCTGTTTCTTTGACTTTGGGGCAGGCCACTTTTGGATAGCATCCACTTTGGCCTGTAGGGGGTTGATAGTTCCTTGACCCACCTGGTGACCAAGGTAAGTCACTCTGTTTAGGCCTATTTGACACTTCTTAGCCTTAACAGTTAGTCCTGCCTCCCTTATGCACTGGAAGGCTTTTTGTAGATGTTCCAGGTGTTCTGCCCAGGAATCCGAAAATATGGCCACATCTTCAAGGTAGGCGACTGCATATTCTCCTAATCCCGCTAGGAGACCATCTACAAGTCTTTGGAAGGTGGCGGGTGCATTCCGCAGCCTGAAAGGGAGTACATTAAATTCATACAGCCCGACATGTGTGGTGAAGGCTGAACTTTCCTTGGCGGATTCATCTAGAGGTACCTGCCAATACCCCTTGGTTAAGTCCAAGGTAGAGATGAACTGGGCCCGTCCCAGTTTCTCTAATAGTTCATCTGTGCGTGGCATTAGATAGTTGTCTGGGCGAGTTACAGCATTTAGCTTACAGTAGTCCATGCAGAAACGTATCTCCCCATCTGGTTTGGGAACTAGAACCACTGGAGATACCCATGCATTGCCAGAGGGGCAGTTCTATAATCTCCCGTTCTATAGCAGTTTTAGCTTGAGGAGACACCCGGTAAGGTTGGACTTTAATTGGGTGAGCATTACCTGTGTCAATGGAGTGGTATGCCCGTTCAGTCAGTCCTGGGGTGGCTGAGAACGTCGACACGTAACTAGTGCACAGCTCCTTGATCTGCTGTCGCTGCACAAGCCCAAGGGTCATGGAGAGGTTCACCTCTTCCACGCCACCAGCACTTTTCCCTTCGTAGTAGACACCTTCAGGACACTCAGCGTCATCTCCTCCCTGGGCTCTAAACTGACAAACCTTTAATTCTCTGGAATAAAATGGCTTTAGAGAATTAATATGGTACACCTTCGGCTTTCGGTTGGAGGTGGGGAATGCTATGAGATAATTAACAGCTCCCAGGCGCTCCTGGACCATGAATGGCCCTTCCCACAACGCTTCCATTTTATGGGCCTGGAGTGCCTTTAAGACCATGATCTGGTCCCCTACTTTGAAGGAACACTCTCTGGCATGTTTATCATACCAGGCTTTTTGTTCTTTTTGAGCATCCTGTAGGTTTTCTTTAGCAAGGGCTAAAGAGGTTCGGAGGGTGTTTTGGTTGGTTACAAAGTCCAGAATGTTAGTTCCTGGAGAAAGTGTTAACCCCTCCCATTGCTGCTTCACCAACTGTAATGGCCCCTTAACCGCGGCCATACACAAGTTCAAATGGTGAAAACTCTAAACAGGGATGTGGTACAGCTCTGTAGGCAAAGAGCAACTGCTGCAACACTAGGTCCCAATCACTGGAGTGCTCATTTACGAATTTACATATCATGGCCCCCAAAGTTCCATTAAATTTCTCCACCATGCCATTTGTTTGATGGTGGTAAGGGGTGGCAACCAAGTGATTCACCCCATGAGCTTCCCAAAGGCTTTCCATAGTTCCTGCAAGGAAATTAGTTCCTGTATCTGTGAGGATGTCGGAGGGCCAACCTACCTTGGCAAAAATGTCTGTTAGTGCCTGGCACACACTTTTAGCCCTGGTGTTGCTTAGAGCTACTGCTTCCAGCCATCGGGTGGCAAAATCCATGAAAGTCAGTTTGTACTGCTTTCCTCTGGGTGTCTTCTTTGGAAAAGGACCCAGAATATCCACAGCTACTCGCTGAAATGGAACCTCAATGATGGGGAGTGGCTGGAGAGGGGCTTTGACCTGGTCTTGGGGTTTTTCCACTCTTTGGCATACCTCACAAGACCGGACATAGGTAGAAACATTCTTGCCCATTCCCTCCCAGCGGAATGACCTCCCCAAACGGTCTTTGGTCCTGTTCACCCCAGCATGGCCACTAGGATGATCATGGGCTAAGCTCAAGAGCTTTACCCGCGACTTAGTTGGAACTACCAACGGTCTCTGAGGATGCCAGTATTCCTGGTGTCCACAAGAAAGAGTTTCCTTGTATAAAAATCCTTTTTCTACAACAAACCTGGATTGATTAGAAGAGCTGAGAGGCGGTGGGTTGCTCCGTGCCGCCGTCCAAGCTCTCTGGAGGCTTTCATCTGCTTTGTGTTCAGTCTGGAACTGTTCCCTTGATGCTGGAGACATCAGTTCCTCATTGGATTGTGGACCTCGGCCTGGTCCCTCTGGAAGTGATGGGGCTGTTTCTGTTGACTGTGAACCGCTCTCCGCTGATGCACTATGTTGGGGTTCAGGCTCCGGCGGAGCCTCTTGTGTAGGGTTATCAGCTGCTGCCAATTCAGGTTTGGTGGGGCCCTCTGGTGTTGGGGTTGCAAGTACTGGATTCAGTGCTGGCAATGGGTCTGGTGCTGGTTGTTCCTCCGGTTCCGGTTCTGGGGCTGGCACTGTCTGGGTCTCTGGGACTGGATCCACTACTGCTGTTGCAGACGTTGGCATGGCGTCCGGTTCCATCACCTCTGACCAGGTCCTGGTAGAAGTTTCCGGAACAGAGCTAGGCATGACAGCTTGCTTAGCCTGGCTGCGGGTGATCATCCCCACCCGCTTGGCTAGCTTCACATGATTGGCCAAGTCTTCCCCCAGCAGCATGGGGATGGGATAATCATCATGGACTGCAAAAGTCCACGTTCCTGACCAGCCCTTGTATTGGACAGGCAACTTGGCTGTAGGCAAATTGAAAGTGTTGGACTTGAAGGGTTGAATTATCACTTGGATCTCTGGGTCGATTAAATTGGGGTCCACTAAGGAAGCATGGATAGCTGTCACTTGTGCTCCGGTGTCCCTCCACGCGGTGACCTTCTTCACGCCCACACTCATAGTTTCCCTCTGCTCCAAGGGTATCTGGGAGGTATCTGGGCCTGAGGACCTCTGGTGTGATTCCGATGCAATGAACTGTAATTGGTTGGGGTTCTTGAGGCAGTTGGCCTTTACTTGCCCCAGCTCGTTACATTTAAAACATCGCCCAGCTGACGGGTCACTGGGGTGAGATGGGTTGCTGGAGAACGGTGTGGCAGGACGATAAGGTGTCTGGAGTATTCCTTAATTTGTAGTTGGGGCCTTGGGCTGCCCCCGGTAGTAGGGTGTGGTCTGAGGGTGTCCCTTCTGGTATCTGCTCCAACTGTGACCAGGGTTGTTCCTCTCTCCTCCCGTTTTGTTCTGGCTTGTCCCAGCTCTCTGGGACTGCTCATATCGATCAGTATAAGAAGCAAGACTTTCTGCTGAGTCCATTTCCTTATCCCATAAACACTGTTTTATTTCCTCCTTGGACATATTCAGGAATTGCTCCTGAGCTATCAAATCACATATTCCATCAAACCTAGTGACACCTCTTCCTTGGACCCATTTATCTAACAGATCCTTCATCTGGTTTAGATAAGCCATGTTACTTCATCCAGGCCCTCTCTTAAGGGTTTGAAATTTTACTCTTTATGTTTCAGATGTAATTTGAAATTGCTTTAAAACCAAATCTTTGAACTTATTATAGTCAGAAACGTCATCAATAGACATCTTATTGAATATGTCCAGAGCTCTTCCAGTTAATTTTACGACCAATGTGGTCATCTTATGAGCTTCAGGAATTTTATGGAGAGTGCACAGTCTCTCAAAGGTGAGAAAATATTCAACAATATCACCGGATTCATCATACTGTGGACATAGTCGCTCCCATTTGTGGATTGTTGGGGAAGAATGGTTAGGTTTATCCAGTAGATTCCGCTCAGCCCTTACCTTCTCCAACTCCAGTTCATGCTTCCTCTCTTTTTCCTTCTCCTCCATTGCTTTTTCCTTTGCCTCCATAGCTCTCCTGTGGGCAGCCTCTTGGTTTTTTTCTGCCTCTTTCACTGCCTCCAGTTCTCTCCTGTGGGCAGCCTCTTTGGCCGCTTCTGCCTTGGGCTCTGTCATGTTTGCCTGTTTGTTTTTAACTAACTTACACCCGAGAGTTAGAAATAAAACAAAACAAAATAAATAAATTTGGCTTGTCAAAAAAAATAGGTTGTGCTGTAACCGGATACCTATGTTCTCTGATCGTGATTGTCAGCCTACAGAAAAATCCTTTAAAAAAAAAAAAAAACTAACAACTTTGTCTCCAGGCAAATAGACAGAAAAACACTCTAGTTGCTTTTAGCTATAAAAAAAAAAAAAAAAAAAACCTATTCAGGTCTGTGAAAACTTGTGAATTTCCCTGCAGGAGGTTAACTACCCTGCCTTTAGTTAGAGAAGTTAAAGCTCACAAAAGCAAGCTCCCTCTTGTTATGCTTGTTGCTTTGTCCCCTTTTACAAAAACCTTTAAAATCTTTTAAAATCTTTCTGTGCTTCTGGTTCAAAAAAAAATCTCAAAATGATTTCAAATTAATCCCACTACTCTGCCACCATGTCAAGGTTCCTTCCCCACTCTGAACTCTAGGGTACAGATGTGGGGAAGTACCAGCTTAGGTTAAACGTTGCCACCACCAAAGTGTTACACAAAGAACAGGGGAAATGCCCACTTAGAAACGTCTCTCCCTCCAAAATATCCCCCCAAGCACTACACCCCCTTTCCTGGGGAAGGCTTTGCATAGGTGAACACAGACCCAAACCCTTGGATCTTAAGAACAATGAAAAAGCAATCAGGTTCTTAAAAGAGAATTTTAATTGAAGGAAAAGTAAAAGAATCACCTCTGTAAAATCAGGATGGTAAATACCATACAGGGTAATCAGATTCAAAACATAGAGAATCTCTCTCGGCAAAACCTTAAGTTACAAAAAGACACAAAAACAGGAATATACATTCCATTCAGCACAACTTATTTTATCAGCCATTTAAACAAAACAGAATCTAACGCATATCTAACTAGATTGCTTACTAACTCTTTACAGGAGTTCTGACCTGCATTCCTGCTCTGGTCCCGGCAAAAGCATCACACAGACAGAGAGAACCCTTTGTTCCCCCCACCCCAGCTTTGAAAGTATCTTGTCTCTTTATTGGTCATTTTGGTCAGGTGCCAGCGAGGTTATCTTAGCTTCTTAACCCTTTACAGGTGAACGGGTATTTCCTCTGGCCAGGAGGGATTTAAAAGTGTTTACCCTTCCCTTTATATTTATGACAAACACCTACATCAAAATCTGAATAAGCACAATGGGCACACTAAAGCCTATTTATTTACCCTTGATACCTGTGTATCAGTGTCCATGTATAGTGAGACAGGACACAATACTTAGCATTTTATCATTTTTTATCTTCAAAGTAAGGCCGCGTGAAGTAATTTAAAGGTGTACCACCCTCTGAACACAAGGCTAGCCTTTTGATTTGTAAGACACAACACAAGAATGTGGTCTCACACTGCTGAATTAAAGAATTAGGCCAGGCATTGCCTCCCCACATTGGTGCTTTCTGTAGGAGGAAGAGATCAGGCTAGCACATAAATTGCCAAGTAAGCAGTTTATTGCATCACTTATTTTGCTCATGCATATGACTCGCCCTGATTGGAAGGACACATACTGAAAAACAGGACAATACAAAATGAGATCTTGCAGGAGCCAGGTATCTCACACGATTTGCTGAAATGAGTAGGAGATTCATGAGAGATGTCAGTCCAGCTCCATTTTAACTCACCACCTTTCAGCAGTGGTCGTTACATGTTATGTTTCACCCTAAATTGTGAATTTCGCTTATTGCTGTTTTGTTACATACATGAATGCTCTTGTAGAATACTTGTCATGAATTAAGGGCCCAACTTCACTCTTCTTCCTAGTGGAGTGTTTCTCTTTAGTTCAATGGGAGTCTATCAGAGCCCTAATTTTCCTGTTATTTAAATTAATACATGGACTATGTTTAGTACATGAAAAACAGGATTTGGAAATGTAAAAGCAAAGATTCATGTTTTCCAAATGAATGTGCTGCAGTAACCATAAAAGGAAAATATGTCAGGGTTTTAATCAGAAATCATTATTTACTGTGGCCTAGAATAGTCTCTTGAAATCTTGAATCTGCTTCCTCACTGATGCTTTTCTGGTATCATGCATACCTGCAGCTTGTTATTGCTCACAATCTGCTACTGATTTTTCCTTTAGAAAATAAAAAAAATGCAAAGAAGTTTTAGAAACATATCACTTAATAAAGTGACTTGTATGTGTAACACAGACATATACACAAAAAGGTCCAGATTTTCATCCCTATTTTTGCCACACTCCATAGCATACAAAGTCACTGCGGGGTTCAGTATTAATGCAAGTAGCTATAATGATTGGTTGGTGGGAGGAGGCTTGGCGGTAAAATGAGGGAAGACTGAGAGAAGGGAGTGATAGGGAATAAACAGAGAGAAAGTATGTTGCAGACAGAAAGTAAGGGGAAAGGGAGGAGAGGTCCATGGATGACGACCTTCCAATTACAAGGTGCCCGCTATCTCACCTTCTAATCCCACACATTATCTTCTGTCACACGGCCCACAGTGCAGAAGGAACTAGGTTAACTTGAATCGTACGATATATGATGTTGTTGCAAGATAAAGGTTGTTAAGGGTAATTGTCCAACAACAGAAAGAACACATGCTGCTGAGTGCACTGACGCACAAGGGCTTGGACTCTTGGATGGAAGTTCCATCCAGCCTGCCCACTTGAAACTTTATGGGGGGCTCAGTTGGAAGAATCATCGTGGGCTGGCTCCAAAGGAGAGAGGAGCATATTCACAGAGGGGACTGGAGAGCTAGATTGTGGTGAGGGAGGGAAGTATTGCCAGGATCTTATAAAATTAGGCTTTCCTTCTTGGAGTAAGAAGTTAGAAGGGTTACTGAAAGCTACTGCGATGTATGTTATGTTTAATCTAGTTAAATAAAAGTTTAGTGGTTTGTCAAACCCTGAGGTCAGAGATATAATGAATCAGTGAGTTTTGAAGAGATCTGCGGAGCTTGAAAAGAGAGTAAGGAAAGGCAGCCAGGATTGCCCAATATTTACAGGCAAGTGTCCTGAGAGAGAAGCTTAGAGGAGTCAAAAGGCTGCACTAGTGACTCACAGACATGGTGCTGAACAAGATGTGTGCCCAGGAAGGGGCAGGTTGTGACATCATCCCCACATCAACAACCAGTAAGAGAGAGAAATGATCATGAGAGATGATGAAGAGGTTTTGTTTGTTTTAAAGTTAATATCTCTGGAAGTTCCAGCTTGTCTTTATTTCTGTGTTGCAAAGCCCATAACTAATGCATAAGAAATAAGTGCCAGATAAAGTTTACTACAGTCCATTTGTCACAACTAACCAAAAATACTTTACTCACATTTAAAATCTACTTTTAACTGTTTTTACTGAACTATGTTCCTAAGGAAATTGATAGGCAATTATGCATTATGCCTGATTCAAAGTATGTTAGAACACTATTGTGATTGTGTTAATTCTCTGCATATCTTAAATCTCCCTTCTGTATCTTTCTAGATAGCATTAACCTACCGTGTGTGCAAAAGAAACACATCTCTAATCTGGAGATGAAAAATAACATTCTGAGAACCTTTTAAAAAAGATCTTGGAGCAGATGATGATGAGATTATTTTGTGTTCCTATTTTCATTTTTATTAGGGGTTTTTCTTCATTTTTTATCATAAAGACAGTTAAGATGAGTGAGAGATCAGTTCAGAAGTTGGTAAGGAAACAAAATTTAGATCATATTAGCAGAATGGGTAAGCATGAGCTTCATAATCTGCTAGCGCATTTTGCATTGTATTAGCAAAATACCATGTCATCAATCTCCTAATGTTTTTTTGTCTGACTCTGCCACCTTTTGGCTTGCACACCCTGAGGATCATAATTACAGCCACAAAACATATGCATTGCGAGCTTGAAAAGTAGGGAATAGAAATGAGTTTGATACATAAATCACTCTCAATCTATTTTATTTTTAGCGTGTAAATGAGCATAGCCCTATTTTTGTTTGTTATAACTTTCTGAAACGTTTACACACTTTTTTGTACAATTTTAGATTCATGAAAGCATACGGGTTTGATAACATGAAATGCCAGTTTATAATAGGTATGTTTTCGAAATCTGAACCCATTACATATTTTCCTAGGACTGTTCAGAACTACTGAATAATAACTTGTAAGCAAAGAAAGGCAAGTTTTCCTTTATATTTCATGGGTTTGTTAAAATATTGTGCAAATCTGTTCTATTTGTAACAGGGACTCTTGTGTGTTAAATCCACAAACTGTGAAAACCTATCAACCAAAATATTAATTTAAGGAACAAGGATTTCATTTTTTTACCTTTCAATTTTTTTAAGCCATGAAAGATAAGAGCATGAGTGGTCAGTGAGAACAGAAGTAAAACAAGAAATAAATATTGTAGAATGCTGAAGAAATCTGAACCAGACATCCATTATTTCCAAAAACCTAACATAAATAGAATTCTTGGACCTTAATCTTATCCTAATTTAAGATAAGGGAAGCTTGCAGAACATCATTTTGGCTGTAATTATTATCATCTGAAAAGCAGTGGAGCATTCTCTAGGGCATGTGCAACTAAGGAAGATTAGAGTTCACTAAGAGGCTCCATTTATTTCCGCCTACCAATTTAAGTATGGATAACATATTACAGTTCTGGAAGGGAAAAAAAAAAAAACTAGAACATATTAACATAGTCACGTCTCTCTCCTTCTCCTGAACTCAGGTTCTAACTGTACTGATTGCAACTCAATCATTCATTGGAAATGGAGGCCATAAGCTTATTTTATTGATTCTCTCAAGACGACTTTAAACTGTAGCAGAAGGGGTTCATGTTCCTGCTTTAAAATGAAAACAAAAACAAAAACAAACAAACAAAAAACCCCACTGTCCTGGTAAGGGAAGAAAAAAATGACAAAATGAATTTGATTTTATATTAGTGTGTTGTGTAAATTTCTTGACATGGGCAATAAAACCACATGCATATTCTCAAGGATGTCCAAATTCCAGTGGAGACCGATAACATCTGAAAATGGGAAGGAAAATTTTAAACATAAAGGGGCACTCAGAGTCAATTTACAGCAGCATGTAAAGATTCTAATGTATATGATTAAAAACGAGGTAGGCACTGCCTACCCTCGAGAGTCTCAACTGCTATTTTTTGATCCCAAAACTCCTGTCACTGATTTCTGCAGAAGCAAAGAGAACCTGTCAGTTGTTTTTCAATATTTAAGTAAATTGTAATGTTCTAAAGGGTAACATTAAACTGCAGACTAATGTGTTAACTAAAAGTTTTAAGTGCTATATGGGACACTGAGCTGTCTTTGGGCTTTCTTCCACTGTGACTTATCTAAAGAATTTCTTCCCTTAATTGAAACTTAATGCCATTCCTCAAGACTCACTTCTTCTGTAACATCTGCGAGATATTTGCCAAATAATAATGGCCAGACACAAAAGAGAATATTTATATTTTTAAATGTATATATTTGGTTGTATCCTTCTCCTCCATCCTTCATAAGTTGCTTGTCATCTTAGATCATAAACTCTTCAAGGCAAGGACTGTGTCCTCCTTTCACATTGTAACTGCTATCAGAATACAAATTAATACATTATAAACAATACTAGCAATTAATATTAATATTACTAATAAGACAAGTATGCTGCACAGACACTGAAATAACTACAAATGTATTGATTTCAGTCTCAATGGGTCACAGTTGACATATTATTATGTACTAACTACTCTAATACAACACAGTAACAAATGTTCACCGAGAAGGGCAATGCATGCAATGCTCTCCAACATCTACCTCAGAATCTACTTGGAGAGATGGTGAGAGACCAAAGGCTCCTCTACCAACAACACACAGATGACACTCAGCTGTTAAGTCCATATTCCACAGACACAACCAGTGCTATCACACAATGTCAAAATGCCAGCAAGGGATCAGCTGGATGAAGAACAACTGGCTCAGACTAAACCAGGGCATGACCAAAGTGATGTTACTCACAACAGAGAAACAGTTTAAGAACTGGAGTACTTGTGGCTTACCAGTATTTAGAGACTAACAAATTTATTTGAGCATAAGCTTTCATGAGCTACAGCTCACTTCATCGGATGCATACAGTGGAAAATACAGTGGGGAGATTTTATATACACAGAGAACATGAAACAATGGATGTTACCATACACACTGTAACGAGAGTGATCAAGTAAGGTGAGCTATTACCAGCAGGAGAGAAAAAAACCTTTTGTAATGATAATCAAGGTGGGCCATTTCCAGCAGTTGACAAGAAAGTGTGAGGAACAGTAGGGGGGAAAATAAACATGGGGAAATAGTTTTACTTTGTGAAATGACACATCCACTCCCAGTCTTTATTCAAGCCTAAAGTAATGGTGTCCAGTTTGCAAATTAATTACAATTCAGCAGTCTCTCATTGGAGTCTGTTTTTGACGTGTTTTTATTGAAGAATTGCCACTTTTAGGTCTGTAATTGAGTGACCAGAGAGACTGAAGTGTTCTCTGACTGGTTTTTGAATGTTATAATTCTTGATATAGACTCCCTCCTCAGGCCCTACACTACCAGCAGTCCTAGCTATCTTCGAGACACACAGACTTCCTGAGGAAACTACAATCCATCCAGTTCAGGCTCAAGTTCAGGCTGGTTATTACTTGGCTTTAAAATGTTCTCCCACCTCTCTGTGAAATCAAACCGTGGACAGAGCTTTCAGACTTGGGTGATTAATGTAGGATAAAAGAAAAGGAGTACTTGTGGCACCTTAGAGACTAACCAATTTATTTGAGCATGAGCTTTCGTGAGCTACAGCTGATGAAGTGAGCTGTAGCTCACGAAAGCTCATGCTCAAATAAATTGGTTAGTCTCTAAGGTGCCACAAGTACTCCTTTTCTTTTTGCGAATACAGACTAACACGGCTGTTCCTCTGAAACCTGTCATAATGTAGGATATATATTGGGAATTCTAAATTTGGTGCCGAATTTCAAAAAATAGGCCAACAGCCTTCATTTTGAACATCTACAAAGTTTGGGCTGAATTCTGTGCTCAGGTATGAGAACGGGGCTTTAGTTGGAATCAGCGGGAGCCCCACTTGAGGCAGAATATGGCCATTTGGCTGCTCTGTTCTCCTCATTAATAAAACAAACACAGCTTTGGGGCAACTACACCGTATTCCCCCTTCCCTCTGTGGTCCACCGGGGGGCACACAGTTAGATTTCCAGGTCCCAGAACATACCTCTCTTGGGCAGAGAGTTGTGCCCCTCTCTCTCTCATGACTGAGAGTTTTCAAGGCTGAAGAGTTTCCTGCCTTACACTGTGATAGTCCCAGCAAGCCAGACTGCCTAAACAGGCCAGTATCTGCACTTTGTTTTCTCTCCAGATGCTCTGCCCAGTGTATTGCCTGCAGTTACAAGTTACCACATAGCTCTTTCTAAGCAAGCACATATATTCCTAAGATGAAAGCATTACAGAAAAAACATTAAAACTAGTAAAGAACCTACACACATGCTAAAAAAGATTACCAAAGGTCATCTCAACTCCAACCTCGGGCTCTGCTAGGTGTCAGTCCTGTAAAAACCACAACTGGGTTTTCCCTGTGGTTACAAGTTCATAACGGTCTCAGATTCAGAACCAGAACACCATGAGTAGTTCAATCATTCCCTTATACAGCTTGGGCCTCATGTAACAGATGATCAGCAGAAAATGGCCCACTCCTCAGAATGTAGCTTCAAAAGGCAGGGTATTTGCATAACCAGAGGTGCGGCATTTGCATTCACCTCCCCCTAGATATTCCACATGAAACCACTTTAACATGTTTTGTTCCAAAGTCCATTTTTTTCTGGCATGTTGTTCAATGTAGTCCATGGAACTCCCAGACCTAATATCTATCACATCTCCAACCTGGAGACACTGCATGCAATTCAGCTTAATACAATAAAGTTTTAAAAGGATATTGCAGAAATTGCCAGAACATAGACATTTGGCTGCTATTTTCCCCTCATTAAGACGACAAACAGAATCTTAAAAAAATTCAGCTATTCTCTTCAGGCACTAAAGAAATTGCAAGTTCCTTTTTTGTGCTATATATAGCGCTTAATAAAATGTATCAGTGACATGAAACTAACATCAAGTAGAAGTGCAAGGGTGGTATTATCACTGTATATGGCATTAATGACACCGTTAATGGAATACTGTGTCCTGCTCTGTTGTCCACACTTCAAAAAGGCTATTGAAAAATTGGACAAGATTCAGAATAGAGCAATGAGAATGATTTGGGATTTGTAAAACATGCCTTATATTGAGAGACTTACAAGCTCAATCTATTTAGGTTCTATCCAAGAGAAGATTAAGAGGCGCCTTGATCACAGTTTACAAGTACCTACATAAGGAGGAGATTTCGGATAGTAAAAGGTCTTTAATTTAGCAGACAAAGGCTAATGACATCCAATGGCTGGAAGGTGAAGCTACATAAATTCAGACTAGAAATAAGATGTACATTTTTAACAGTCAGGGTGATTAGCCATTCGAACAACTCATCTAGGAACATGGAGAATTCTCCATCATTGGAAAATCTATAATCAAGTCTGGATATCTTTCTTGAAGATATGCTCTAGCTCAAACATAAATTATGGACTTTATGCACAAATTATTGGTGTGGTTCTGTGGCCAGTGTTATGCAGGAGGTCAGACTAAATTATTGTAATGGTCCCTTCTGTTCTTACAGCCTACAAATTAGCTTCAGTTAAAATGTTGTGTCATTCAGCATTGATATAAACTTCAATACTAAAAAGCTCAAACTGAGGAAGTTTGACCCATATCTCAGGAATCTGATAACATCACAAATCACTGAAACTTCACATTGTAGCTACCAAGATGTAATCAATTCCCCCAGATACGCAGGCAGCCTTATACGGTAGCTCACTGTTATCTGTATAGCATCCCATCTGAATATCTATGAAGAACGAGGGAGAAGGAAATGTTATTCACCCTGTGCAGTAACTGTAGGTCTTTGAGATGTGACCCCCTTGTGTTCTACTTCAGATGCACATGCACCTCTCAGGCCCTTAACTGGAGATTTCTAGCTAGCAGTGTCCATTCGGCCCGCACATGCACCCTCTGCCTCCTCGTGGCAGATACCAAGGCTGTATAGGGATGCACAGATGAACCACTCTCGAGTTCCTTCTCTACTCGGTCATCCCCTAGGGAACAACCAAAGCAGAGAGGAAGGAGGGCAGGTAGTTGAGCCCCAATAGGGGCACATATCTTGAAGAACTATAGTAACTGCACGAGGGAGTAACATTTCCTTCTTCTTCAAGTAGTGTCCCTATGGGTGTTCCACTTCAGGTGACATCTGAGCAGTATCCCTAGAAGGAAGAGGGAGCTTTGGAATAGGGTCCAGAACTGAAGACAATACTGCACAGTCAAGTTCCACATCAGACCTGACAACATGGAGCGGGGTGTATTGCTTTGAAGACGTATGGACTGAAGTCCATGTAGCAACTCCACGTACCTGAGATATTGCAACATTCTTCAAAAATGCAGTAGATGTTGCCTGGGATCTAGTTGAATCTGCTCTCACCCACCGCGAGACTGAGCACCTGCAGACTCATAACAGGTAGAGATACAACCAGATATCCATTTTGAAAACCTTTGAGCAGAAATAGGAGCCCCCTTAGATCTATCTGCGAAGGATACAAAGAGTCTAGGCAATCTCCTAAAATGCTTGGGTCTATCTGGATAGAAGGTTAATGCCCTCCTAATGTCCAAGGTATGGAAATAGGATTCCTGCTGAGAACTACAAGGCGTCAGAAAAAATACTGGTATATGGATAGACTGAAAATCCGATGTAACCTTCTGGAGGAACTTAGGATGCAGACATAGAGAAACCTTATCATTAAATAAATGGTAAAGGGGGATCTGCCATCAAGGGTCCAGTCTCCCAAACCTATGGGCCAATGTGATGGCAACTAAGAAGGCCATCTTCATGGATGAATGAAGTATGGAGCAGGTCATGCTGGATTCGAATGAAGGTTTTGTGAGGTGGTTGAGAACCAGGTTGAGACCCCAAGACAGCATGGAGTGTCTAATGTGTGAGAAGAGATTATGTAGACCTTTAATAAACCTGGACCATACTAGGTGAGCAAAAAGGGAGAATCTCTCAACCAGGGAATGACAGGTTGATATGGCTGACAGGTGTACCTTGACTGAACTGACGGATAACTCGGATGTCTTTAGACTCAGCAGGTAATCTAGGATGAGGGAAAGAGGAACTGATTCTAGCCGGAGCTAACAATGACTACACCAATGGACAAATATCTTCTGTTTCTGCAAGTAAGTAGTGTACTTTCTACTGTTTAATAACACCTGCTGTACCTCAATAGAACAGGAAACCTCTGTTGCTGAGAATCACCCAGCAGTCATGCCCTGAGGCATAGAACTGCCTGGTTGGGGTGAAACATGCAACCCACATCCTGATACAGGAGATGAGGAACAGTCAGGAGGCTGATCGGCAATTGGACACAGTTGAATCAGATAAGGGTACGAAGCTTGTCTCGGTCAGGTAGGTACAATGAAGCCTTGTTCTGCCTGATCTTGTTCATCATCTTTAGAACTACGGGTGTTGGGGGAAAGGCACAGAATAGATAGGAGGAAGGCATCCCTCAGGAAGCAGTGACCTAAAGCACCCTGCTTTGAACAGAAGAGAGGATACTTCCAGTTCTCAGAGGTGGCAAAAAGACTGATCTCTGACAGTCCCCATCTCTGGAACATGCTGTGGAGAACCTGAGAATCCAGCTCCCATTCATTGTCCCCACAGAAGTGCGTGCTGAAGGCAATGGCTGTGGCATTCTGGCTGTCTGGAAGGTAGACTGCTGAAATCTGGATATGATGGTTATGTGCCAATTCCACAGCTTTATCGCTTCAGTGCACAAGGAGGGGGATCTTGCTCATCCCTGCTTGTTGTAAAACAGGAAAAACATGTTTCACGTCATAACCCTGATTGTTTTGCTTCTGATGAAGGGCAGAAAACAGAGGCAAGTGTTCATGACTGCCCTGAGCTCCAGCAGGTTGATGTGGAAACTGGTTTCATGGACTGTCCATCTGCCCTGAACCGTGCGGGTGTCAAGGTGGGCCCCCCATCCTAACACGAATGAGTCGGTCATTAGGGTAAATGATGGGGTTTGGAGATAGAAAGGGATAGATGTGGGGTTGCTCCTTTCACCAGTTTAGAGAGTTCTTTACATGCAAGGAGATCGTCACACACTTGTCAAAGGTGTCCATGGTTGGAGAACAGGCAGTTCGTAGACAACTCTGGAAGCAGCAGAGGTTCAGCCTTGCATTATTGTTACAAAGGTGTAAGCTGCCATGTGGCCAAAAGTTGGAGACACTGTGGCCCATCTGGATGGGCTTTCCTGAATTGCCCCTACCAGTCCTGACAAATCTGTCTAAAGGGAGGTACGCTCTGGATGTCACCGAGTCCAAGCACAGCCCTGTAAACTGTGCCAGTGCTATTGTGGTTTCCTTTACATTCAGCTGTAGCTCCAACTCTTGAGACAGAACAAGGGCTTTCTGTGTGGACGATAACACTGTCTCAGAAGAGCAGTCCTGCCGAAGGTAAGCCACCACTACAGCTAGAACCTTTGAAAACACCCACGGGACCCAGGACAGACTGAAGGGGAGCGCTCGGTACTGGAAATTATCTTGACCTATGCTAAATCATAGGTATTACCTGTAAGATGGGTGTATACCTATATGGAAGTAGATGTCTTGTAGGATGATGGATGAAAACCAATCCTCACTCCTCAAGTGAAGGAATTATAGTTGCTAGAGTCACTATCCTGAACTTTTGAGGCTTCATGAACTTGTTCAGCTGTCTTAGGTCTAAGTTCAGCCTCCAACCTCTGTCCTCTTTTGGTACTAGGAAGCATTCTGAGTAGAACCCCATGCCCTGTAACGGGGAGGGACCAGTTCTACTGCTCCTAGTCAGAGGAGAGAGTCTACCTTTTGCCTTAGTAGAAGTTTGTGGGGGGGGGGGGATCCCTGAAGAGGGACGGGGAAGGGAAGAAGTGACAAAAATTGCATAATGTAGCCCAATGTTATGACATCCAAGACCCACTGGTCTGTGGTGATCCACTCCTAAGCCTGGTGGAAGTGAATAAGGCAGTCCCCAGAGGGTGGGAGGTGAGCTAAAGGGAGTAACTATAAATTCAGAGGAGTGGGAGGATTCGAACCCTCGACCAACCCATCAAAACTACAGTTTAGAGGACACCTAGGTGATTGCAGGGGGGCAGATAGGCAGTCCTCTTCCTCTGGAACTTACTGACTTACTTACGTCTTTTTCTGTGCAAGAGAGGCAATGGCAGAAGCCTGGTGAACCAGGCACACACCAGCAGGAGTTGACACGTCTCCCTGGGGAAAACAGAGGGTAAAACAGCCCTCTCACTTAAAACTAACTATACTAAATGCTAAACAGTAACCTACAATTATAAACGAACTAACTTTGTAGAGAAGAGAAAAGGCTGAGCTCACGCTAAGTGGAAACACTAGTGTTCCATCTCAGGCCAAGGCAGCAGAGACGGAACAGAGGGGAGTTCGCTTGCGCACCCTCATATAACCTCAATGCCTGCCGCTAGGAAGCACAGGACATATGCCTGGGCTGAATGGACACTGCTAGCTAGAAATTTCCAATCAAGGGCTCGAGAGGTGCCTGAGCACCCATAGGGACACTAGTCAAAGAACAGGAGAATTTATATAGCTTGTTAAAATTTTTCAGGAGAATTTGTATTATTGAGTTTTGAATTAATTTGAAACAGTACATATATTATATGTTTATAGATCTGTTTGATAACATAGAATAACTGTTTGATAACTAGAATGTTTTATAGGGTTTTAACTCTGCCATAGCGATTACTATCTGCTGGGTTGCTGATGTTGATGGTGCTCAGGTTTATACTTTATATAGCTATCAGCTAGGCATTCTCAATGAAGAGCTCACACCTCTGGAATCTGGCTCCAAATTTGGCAATAGTCTACAAACTATTTGTTTAGCCAGGCGTTTGATGTTTTTGCTTTGTTTTTACATGGGGTGCTATTTTATAAACTCAAGATTCCTATGCCATCTCCAGCATGCACCAGCCTGCCATGTATACTGTGTCCCTTTACCATGTGTTTGTGTTTGAACTGGATTGTAAACTCCTTGGGACAGGACCATATCTTATTTGTCTGTAAAATACCCAGTAAATAATGAAAAATAAAGTACAAGAAGTTCCCAAATTCTACATAGTAAAATGATCTTCCTTTACATTAATATTAACAGTTAATTTCTTTTCTGGTAAAACTGCCAGTCAGGCAGTTTCAATTAGAATCATCATTTAAACTTAAAGAATAAAAATAAAGTATTTTAAGCAACTCACCAGCACATGAAGCCATTAAAACTAATGACACCAGAGGTGGTCAGCACACACTTCAAATTCCACAGATTATTTGCAAATAGAAAAAAATGAAGACAATTCAGATGGGTTACTGCTGCAGTTGAAGCACACTGCTTTCAAATTTCTTTGAAATTTGGAAATATGTGAAAGGGAAGAGCTAGAAATACCTCAACATATCCCTTGAGCATGGTTCATAGCCCCCAACATGCTGTCTTGGTTTTATAAATTAGAAATCCTGTCATCTCATCATAGAGACCAAGAAAATTGTGGCAAACTTTATCTGTTAAGTGAACCTTAATAACCCTAACTTTAACTTCAAGAAAATTACACTTGGAAACATTTCACAGTCTTGCAGGTTGCAGAAGATACAAAATGCGTTATTTTTCCCCCTTTCTCAAAGAGTTATTAACCCTCCCTACTGAGTCTCAGAGACCTCAAGCAATTGTAGTTTACTGAAAATCACATCCAGTTATAATGATCATGTTTCCATTTATTTTGGCAAAATATTTTCAGCAGCATTTAGGTCACAAAACAAACTTATGGGATTTACAACTTTAACAGTTAATTGGCAGTAGCTTTAATTCTAAAAAATGTGACTGTTATAACTACAGTAAAAAATGTAACTGTTATGACTACAGAGCAGGCATTGGGCTCTTATAAAATAATTCACAAAGGCTCATTTCTGATTAAACCTTTATTACAACATCCAACTACCCTATACACTTGAAAGGGAAAACAATAGATATTGGGTTTAACAGTAAGAAGCTGCCCCCTTGACCTGCTTGCTGCCAGGATTTGTCTTGAATATTGCAGTTTGAACCTTGGCATACCATGACAGTTTCAGAGTGCAAACAGCTCTGATGCAAGACCAGTCATAATTGTGTCTTAATGGTTTCAGCATTGCAAACTCACATGATCTTATCACCAGTTTCACAATATTTGGTGTTTTTTTAAAAGCTCCAGTCCTGGAGTCATGCAAATATGAGAGAATCTCAGTTTTCATGTAAAAAAATGTTTCTAGCCCTCATGATTCAGAAGAAAAGCTTGAAAATATGACAAGTGTACCCTAAAAGTTCAAACACCATAAGGCAAATAAAAAGAACCCAATGTGTTATCTATATTACTGTATTTTTAAAGTCTCAATCTTAGTATTTTTGGGGTGGCTGATTCATTTATTCTTTAACATTTGGGGGTTGGCCATACTGTAGTTCTACCCCGTGCCAACAAATGCTGAGCTCAACAGTGTACCATGCCACAGACCTGAGTTCAAGAACCACATGAGGAACCTAAGCAGCAGCATGCAAGGATCCTGAATGTGAAACTGAGCTTGGTCCATCAGAGGCTATGCAGAGTAGGAATGGTCGAGGGTCAGTACCTTTCACCACGCTTAAGCAACTCACATGCTGCATCTAGGCCTTCTGATGCCTATGACATGAGTACCTTTCTGAGGAGGAATCATACAGAGAAAAAATAGGGTTTTTTACCAAAATATTTGCAGATTTTACTGTAATCAAGGAAGTTCAGCACAGATGTACATACATGCAGCTCCTCTGAAATACAGTTTTAAATGTGTTTCTTTTACCCAATACAAAGTAAATGTGACATTCCCTGATCAGAACTACCTTTCTCTCCCTGTCCATTCAAAACCAAAACTCTGTCCATCTCTCCCTATCGGTAACTCCCCTTAACCTTCTTTACCTGTGTACTTTATTAACAAGATCAGAAACAGAGATGGGCTACAGCCAGGTTGCAAGTCCTGTGCTTTGCTCTGTAAGTACAACAACATGGCAATTTTATACCCAATTCTACTCGAGACAAAGAGCACCAAAACTATTTGTCAAAAATACGTAATTCTGCATGTTTATTTTCTTGGGTTAAAAACTGTGGGGTTCTTGGGTTAAAAACTTCCTCAAGGAAGTTCTTATGCAACTAAATCAGTGGTTCTCAACCTGCGGCAGCCTGGCCAGAGTCAATAGTGCAGCCCTGCTATGCCAGGCAAGGCGGTAGGGTCTAGGTACTGAAGTGAATAGGACTGCCCTTCTAAGCAGAGCAGTATGGCCTGGTGGTCAGGCAGGATGTGGGCTGCCACCAAGGGGTGGGTTGGAAGCTGGGAGACCCGGGTCCTCCCTACTCCATCAGGTTCCAGCCTAGAGCCCTATCAGTGGCAAGTGTACCCCTTGCTGGGTCACTGGGGATCCATCCAAAACACACTGGGCCAAACCCCAGTTCCACAATCAGATCAATATCTAGCTTCCTGGGCTACTTCCTACTGTCTTCCTGTGTTGTAGACCACAGGTCCTTTGGATCTCTGGGGTAGCTGACCAGCAAAGCTCCCAATGACTCCTTCCCTTGTGGGCCTCCATGGGCAGCCAGGTATTTGCCTGAGTCTCGGCGTGCCTGGCCTCCATGGTCTGGGGCTCTGGAGTAATTCCCATTTACTTCAGTGGAGTCACTCCAGATTTACACCAGTTTAACTAAGAGCAGAATTTTGACTCCTAATGTTTTCCTCCAGAGTTGCAAACTCCAAATGCAACTGCTATTTCCTGGCCATACCTAGGACTAACAATTCGACCAAACAAAAGAAAATGGCCCTCTTTTTTATGCCTGTTCAAAATCCAACATAAAGAATAAAAATCACAAAACAAAGAACATTTGAGAAAATGATATTAAGATAAAACAGCATCTCTAATAATAATACCACCTAGCTTGCATTTAGTGCTTTTCATCAGTAGATCTCAAAGCGCTTTACAAAGGAACCTCTCCTTTGGGGTAAACGTATGAAAGCAGTATACCCCTGTGACATGCTTTGTGACAGCCGGTGCCAGTGCTTGGGGTTGGGCAGTGGGGGGGGGGAGGGGAGAATAGGGAGCAGCTTCTATGGGGCTACTACATCTACTCCCACACAGGGGACGGGCAGGCATGGGGAGGTAACAGACCAAGACTTGGCTCTCCCTTCCCAACACTCTGGCTAGAACAGCTGCAGTGGTGAAGGAGGATGTAATCTGCTACTGGTATAAGCCAGTAGCAACCCCTAGGGCCGGGGGGGAGCCTGGAGAGACCTGTGATTCTCAAAGTCTAGGGGCAGGGCAGCTATGCACTTTTCCTTTACTTAAAGCAGATTATAAATTTACAATCTAGCTCTTAGCAAATGCTCTTTTGTAACCTTGTCAAAGTGGTCACTGCACGAACATATTGCATGGGATTATCAAACTGCAGTAAAAGATAGCAATTCCACAAAACTATTCTAAAGAATATTTCTGTTTGAATTTCATGGTTGCAGGGCTGAGGTAAATATCCCCAACTCAAGTTTTCTGTAACCTTGATCTATGGAATCACAGATCTACTGCACTCAAGAGTATAATATAAATACATTTCCCTGCAAATAATAATATTCCATTAAATGCACAAAAATTAGATCTATAAATATACATTACAATATATTAAAAGGGTGTCAACTTTGAGTTAGGAAGTCAAAAGCAAAGAAGAAATTCATATATCCTGACCATACCAGTACCGTGGAACACAGCCCACACGTGTGCAAAAGGACTTACTCTCTTTAAACAAGGAAGTGGCATTTCTAAATTTAAAAACACATAATTAAAATAAAACAAATGCTCCACTTATATTCAAGTTGTTTAATTTTTCATAAATGGTCGGTAAGCATCAATGGAGACTATTTAGGCTTGTTGCTATAAATATTTGATGATGAAATAGTTTTCTTCTTCATGGTTACATACCACAGATGACTTCACTGAATACAGGGGTTCTCTTTATTTCAGATCACAACGTTACAGTGGTCATATTTCATCACATGTGGAACAGAAACTAAAAACAATGTATTCCAAAAATTTATTCTCTAAAATAATTTTATTGCCATATAATCAACATATTCAGTGTTGTACGTGTCTCCATGATTATGTAGTTATAACTCGTTGTGCTAGACATCAGTAGATGTTTGGTCCTTAACTATGAATAAGGATGCTGAGTTATATATTTTGAACACTAAAGTACAAATGTAATGCATTTTTCTCCTCAGAAACAAATGACTGTGAATTCATAGTACAAAGACCTTCTAGGTATATATAAATGCTTTGAAATTAGCCTTCAATCCACACAAAGCGGCTATACTGGATATGGATTGAGAGGATCCATTATTAAAAGAGGGATCAAAACAGGCTGCAATTATGCCCAGTTAATCCCCTCAAAACAGTGAGGCATTTCTTCTCCATAGTAATTATTTGTACAGGGGTGAAAATAACCACCATATAGAACAAATTAAATCTTTACCTTCAGACGCTACCACAATGGTTCTGCAGATTTCATCATGTTCATTCAGTAAAAGGCAAAAGAGACACACAACAACAGGCTTTTTTACCTCTCAGATAATCAAAACAAAACGGTGATACAGTGCCTAAAAAGATTACATCTTTATTTGGTTTATTTTGACATATGTTGTGTTTCTTTATATCACTGTATATATTTTAAGTGTGTTTGAAGCCGATGTGATGTAAAATATCTCTATATTAAAAGGGTAAGTAATACATCTTGTGTCCTTAGAATTTCTATAGGTTGTACCTGAATGCACATGCAAATGCACATCAAATGACCACTGCAGTACACACACTGCTTGTTGAGGCTTTTTTAAATACAGCTGTCACACCTTTAAATGTCACGCTGGGATTTAGTTAACTAAGGTGGAAGGTTCTTAAAATGTATTATGTTGAAATTTCCCAAATACAAGACTGAAAAGGGAAAAATATGTCAACTTTTATTTATTTCCTATATAAATATAGGCAATTTAGTTCTTCCCCAAAATACAGGCAGATTAGGTGAGTTAGATAGTAGTCAATTCATTTTGCATAAGAATAGCTCATTAAAAAAGAGCCCCCCATTTGTATTATGCTCCGATTGGACAGTGCACAAAATGAATTTACAGTGTCACTCAGAGATGTAGCAGGACTAATGAGGGAGGGAGATATTGGTGGTGTGGGTAAATCTACAGTATATTCATTCTTTCAGCTGGTAAAGCTCATGAAACAGAGGTGTCCCTCATTATGTATGTGTCTCAGGAGCTTTCTTTAATATTTTAATAAATAACAACATCAGCCCAACAAGAAATTAATGAATAGTATCATTAATAATGAGCTAGAGTCTTGTAGTGATAGGACAGATATTAAATTGAACCACTGTGGTGCTATCTCTAGAGACTTGGGATTTTTCCAGCGGCAAACAAGGCCACTGAATGAAGCAGCCATCGCTCTGCGCCAACAGCTTTTACAACAGGTTGGGAGTAATAAAAGAGGATTTTCTGCACGATAAAGTTAAGCCTTAGAAAATCTGCTGGTGTAGATCGGTGTGAAAAGTACTGCCAAACATGATCCTTAATTAAACTTTAATTAAGATAAAGCTTTTTTTTAAATGGGGAAGTAGCAGCAGAAAGGGTGTCAGCTATTTTCCTACCAATTTTTACCCTAAAATAATTCTATATTGAACCACAGAAAACTGTGTTCAAATAAAGTTAAATCCACAAAAGCCAGGAAATTCAGTTTAGCCTAAAACTCCATCCTTAACTCACCCTATTGTGTCTAGGTATCTTAGAACTTCTGATATGTGAAATCAGCCCTAATTAGGAGCCTCTGAAACAATGGAGATAAGTCTGCAACTTTTTGATCAGCTAAGCCTCCATTTTCTTACTTTTGGGAGTTTAAATCGGACCCTCAGTATATTTCCATGCATTTTTCCTGAGGTTTAGGGGTTTTGTTTAAAAAAAATGACATCAAATACTCTACATCATATTTGTATTTGAGAAACTAACTGTTCATTCAGCAAAACAAATTATAGCACAACTTTAGAGCCCAATTCTAAAAGCCCTTAGTCATGTGAGTACCTTTACTCATCTCAGGAGTAAATGGGACTGTTCATGTGAGTAAAGACTGCTAAGACTTATAAGGGATTGCAGGATCAGGCCTTAATTCTGTATAGCATCTTTCATACAAACTGCATCCCAAATGCTTTCAATAACCAACTAATGAATAGAAAAATAAATAAAAATATTTTAAAACATCCCAAGGCCAGATTCTCAGCTGCATCAGAGCTCTGTTCAGTGTAGTTAAGGGCGGGGGGAGGGGAGGATGTGAAGGCTTTCTATTCACAGAGTTGTTATAAATTATGCCCAGCTGCACTGGCCCACCTGGCCAAAAACCAAACACCCTTGCCCTGCCCCTTCTCCAAAGCCCCCCCCCCGCTCACTCCATTCCCCCTCCCTCCATCACTTGTTCTCCCCCACCCTCACTCACTCATTTTCACCAGGCTGGGGAGGGTCCCTTTTCAACCAGGTGCTCCAGTTGAAAACCGGACACCTGGCAACCCTAAGTGGGGCACAGGACCGGCTATGCCTGTGCTAAGGAAATCCATGTGTTGCTGGATAAACAAATTTTGAGGCTGCTTTGCACTACCCCAGGTATAAAAAATCTTATCCGAGCCAAGATTTTAGGTCATCAATCATATTAGCTCCAAATACAATAGAGTAGAATACCCATTCTTCATAAGACACATTAAAATCATATCTTTTCTATCAGTGCCTCCATCTCTGGTCACTTTTCAAAAAGTATAGGGGATCACCTGAGTTCTTAAGTGGAGCTCCACTTTACAGAACAGTGACATAAATGCGCATGCATTATATTAATTCACTAAATTCTCCCCACCCTTTTAAATGGATTTGTCTTGGTTGACATGGTTGTTTTAAATATTAATTTACCACATCTCTAATTTAGCACTTCTTTATTTCTCTATGTGGCATGTTTTTAAATCTTTTTTTTATTAATAATACAATGCTGAAAAACTGCAACATGGGAAATGGAAGTTTGGGGGATTGTAGTAGAGTTCATGCCACTAGGTAATATACTTCCTTGCAAGCATGAACAATGGTGCATCATGGCAGCAACAAGCGATCTGAAATTAAATCAAATGTTATTATTTATGACATGTTCTGCCAAATATTTTAGGTGCCTCAATTACTCATGGACCCCAATAAAAACAACAGGTGCAACCGAGAGCAGAATTTGACTCCCAATATACAACTTCATAGATCCCTTTAATCTACGTACAGTGTTTTGTGGTAAGTGGAGTCAGAGTTGGATCCTGACAAATGCCTTGTTTTTAGATGAACTTGAACTCTACTTTGAATGGACTTGATCTCTGTGTCTAGTTCCCATTGACATTACCAAGAGATAAGCAATTGACACAAGAGTAGACTAGAATCACATAGATTGTGGAAAAAAAGCAGAAGATGGTCCTAAATTTCCAACTATAGCATAGAAAAACTCCCAAACCATCATTTTATTTTGATCAGTTAGCTGATCACCAGTACTTTGAGTATTTACCTCTTTTATTACCATTTACATAAAACTTTTCTTCTGTGAACCACACATGTTTACAAGCAATTAATCCATACAATTAAGCCTCACAAAAACCATCTGAGGTAGTTATTACTTTATATCAGTCTTCCCAAAGTATAAGCATAAGCAGGGTAAATAACGTGTGCAAAGCAGAGTAGATAAGAGGCAGAGACAAGAACAGAACCCAGACATCCTGATTACCATTTCCATGCTCCAACCTCTAGGATACACTATCTTCCATTTGTGAATATGTTTTTTATTCCAAATGATGAATGGAAAGTGTCTACAAAGCCTTTTGGATTGCACATTTGAGGAACTGGTATCCTTTGTGAGATCTTTGGCAGAGCTTTTCCTAAGTAGGTGAATATAAGTTTGGCTGACACAGCACTAACATTTCTGCAATTCAGATTTTTAGTCCAGGCATGTTTGTGTTAAATCAAAGATTGATTAGGATAGTTAGAATAATATAAATCTTGTATTTCCAAAGGGGAAAAAAAGAATGCTTTCTTGTAGAAAAGCTAATATTTACCAGGAGATTTGAAATGCTGGTGCATTATTTAGTGATTGCATTAATAATTTTTGAGGTGTATTATTAATTAGGATATAATGAAATAGCTGGGTGGCCTTTCTATTTGACACACAGGAGTTAAAATTCCAGAGCTGTTTATTTCTGTTCCACAAGCAGGATCTAGATTGTCAGAATTTGGGGTTTGACAGAGAGGATGGGGATCAAAACTCTTTTAAATGCCTAAGGTCCCAATACAAAATGCAGATATTTATTAGTGGTTGTAAAATTCCTACCCTCATCATTGCTCAGGGCCTGATTCTTAGGATTACACTAATATCACCTTATTTAGTTCAGTGCAGGTGTTCACTCATATTGGTGTGAGATCAGAATCCCTCACTGATGAAGAAAGACATTAAGTATTTCTCCATGTCTGTGCTGCAGGACATTCTTGAGCATGACAGAAAATCTCTGATACCTGGTGAAAATCTCATACTAAATCTAGAGGATACCTGGACTTGGATCCACAAAGGGATTTAGGTGTTGCAATGCCTAACTCGTAGGCGCCTCGAAAAAAATCACTGGAATCCACAAACCAAGAGTTAGGTGCCTAGGCTCCCTATACAATGCATGGGGAGAGACAGGCACCTGGAAAAGGGATCCACAAAAGCCAGTACCCTAGGCAGGGAGCCACCTGATCCAGCCAATAGCAGATGCCAACGAGAGGGATATGTTCTAAGCTCTGACCCTCTCACTGAGTTAGGGCCACTCACCTGAGATGTGGGAGACCCTGGTTCAAATTCCCCTCTGCCTGATGAGGAGCATTTGAACAGGGTTTCCCCACCACTTAGAAAACAACCCTCATTCCTCCCACTCCTGGGCCACTTTGTGTGAAGTTGGACATGCTCTGCGCATGACACCACATAGAACCCTGCAGGCAAAGATAGTTATTGCCCCTCCTATCTCCACCTGCTCCGAGGGCTGCACTGGGGCTTAAATGTGAGATAGGGGCCTGGACACCTGCCTGATGCAGCAGTCCACAAGTCCAGAGGTAGAAATTTAGGCCCCGAGAGAACTTTACAGCAGAAATTTAGGCATCAAGTGAATTTAGGCACTGACAGGAATATGTGGCAGAGGAGCAGGGAGCTTGTGTATCCTCTGTGGTACCTAAAACTGGCATTTAGATGCCTAAATCTATGGTGTAGGCAACTAAGTCCCTTTGTGGTTCCAGACCCTGGGTCCCAAACATGGGCTGTACACTAAACACTTTGTGAGGGTCCAATGGTGCAAGGTTCCTTTAGGCTGCTCTCACCTGTACTTGGCAACCAGCCTGGCTCAGAGAGAACTCAGAAGTAATGGAGCACCATTATGTACCCTCCCTTCCTTGGCTATGCCAGATTCTCTTCCGCTGCATCTAACGTTTTGTGCCCTTTTATCCAATCCGAAAAAACTGCTGACCCCAACAAAAAGACTGATCAAAGCATTGGACACTTGCTTTTATTTACATTTTAAATGGTAAAGGAAGCACAATATTTTAAAAACAACTGCACAGTGCTCTATGTTCATGTCTATAAATTATCTGCCTCTTTATTTTTCCACTATACCATCCCATTGTGAGAAAACTGTTCAATTTTAGACTTTTACATGTGATATTTTAAGGTTCCCTCCTCAGTGATTATATTTAGTAACTCCCTTTCGCTGTCTCAAAGCACAGGCAATTTTTCCATAATAAAAACTGGATTAACATGTATCAGGAAGAGGCACCACCAGCTGTCACTTTGAAATCAGACTACTCTATCCTATGTTTGAGATAATGGATAAACCAATAAATGGCAAGCAGTTTTCCTGTATTTATCTAGTAAGTTGCTAATACAGGCTAGCATCTTCTATAATAAAGTGATATAAAAAGAAAGAGAAACAGGCTAAAGCTCTATTAGAATGAGATATGAACTCAGCAATATTGGCACATGAAAATACAGCATGGCAAATTGTATTATCCCATTTATTTTTCACCTGTTGCTGCCGTCTGGTTTGATTAGATCCAGAATTATATTTCATTTTCATGCACAACTCCCAAAGGTAGACAAGGATGATTTTTAATTGGATCACATTTAAGGTTTTCTGAAACCCACTGCACTTCCATCTCATCAAAGCCACTGATTTTTAAACTCTTACTTTTAGTGTTTGTAAACTAATTGAGTCTACATTAAAATGGTGCTTTGCTAGTCAAAATACCGCACTACCCTACAAACAATAGGTAGTGCTCACATAAGAGTTACTGGATATATTATTTCATTTGTAGAACATTAATGAACATTTTCTAACCGCTATTTTTCTGCTTCACAGGATCTGATTCATTACCACAGTTTTCTGTTTTTACACCAGTGTAAAAATCAATGGGGTTACACTGGTGCAGAAATACAATGGTGTAGCATGGTTCTCATGGTGTGTGAATTGAGGGTATGTCTACACACCAATCAGGAGGTGTATATCTGAGCAAGTTTTGAGCTAGATAGCTCACTACAAAGAGCAATGAAGCCGCAGCAGCACAAGCTAGTGACTTGAATACAAGTCTGCCTGGGACCCTGTGCCACCACCCATGCTGCCGCAGTTTCACTGCTAATTTTAGCATGCCAGCTAGATCCAAGCTAGCCCTGGCATGCTGCAATAACACCTCCCAATTGCTATGTAGCCATACTGTCAAAGCTAGCTTTGACAGTAACACAATTTTGGAATCACACCAGATGTCTGGTTTTATTTTATTTTTAATACTGTTAGAAAAAAACATACTTCAAAAATATATAGTTAAAACATTCATAAAATGAACTTTAGGGTTAAAATTCAAACATAAATAAATTAAAGAGCACACAAACACAATTAACATTCCTGTTAATCTGGTCACCTGTTAATCATTTCATTACTTTGATCCAACATGTCTAAATTCAGAAGTTATAAAGTTCAGACAATAGCCAGAAACATTGACCGCTGATGGAGAATAATGAAAAGGACAACAGGGATGTTCTGATGCCATACCACTTTTTCATTCTGCTCTTGAAACCAAACTTCTTAACAGGTGTAAAAGAATAATAAAGGTTTTTGAGTCCTGCTACAACCTACAAACTAGCTCAACACCAATCATAAACATCTTTGAACACAAGGGAATTGCACTCAAGTTGTCAAGGCCCCTAAGCAGTGCATTATCATGTTGGACATTGCATGGCTCAAGGAATACTGTTCCCAAAGAGCTAGATCCTGACTGACAATTAGAGCTGTGCTGGGGGTGTGGAATGAGGATGCCCTTTTACCAGCATTCCTCACTCCCCAATTCAATCATGCAGGGGGTCAGGCAAAATTGTCATCCCCAGCTCATCACTAACATTTAGCTGAGCTCTTCCTTTCATTCTGTGGATTCTTTTCCTCACTTTATAGTTTTCTTCCCACAGCCCCCACTTTCTGATGCCTGCACAACACTGATAAAACAACATCAGATGAAAAAGGCTTTTTTCCCCACCTTATTACAAAAGTGATGGTTAAAAAGCCATTTTTTTCCTGTGTACGTGAAGTATTTCACACAGCTTTATAGAACATCAGTCTAATTTTACAGTAGAATTGCAACATGCTATTTCAGTGCATTATTGTGTGACTCCACAGAAGTTTTAAATGGAAATAAATTGCAGTGACAGACTTAGAATATTTGTAAAAGACTAAAAAGGGAAGAATGGGGGAGGCAGAAGGGGTGAAAACAGTATGCCCCAAACTGCTAGATGGTGAGTATCCTCTTCTCCCATTGCAGGAGGCATTCAGTTGCATTAAGTATCACTGCCCTGTCTGGTCAAAGTAGTTCAACATAAAAAAAATCAGAGCCCGTATACCATATCTGACCATTTATCTATCTATTCCAGATCCTGCCTCCTACAGTGACCAGTAACTGTTTCAATATAAATACAGTAGCCAATTGCATTCTGCTGTACAAGAGGGATATTTTTTCCTGATTCCCACCGTCAATCAGTTTATATCTTGAAGCATGAGATTTAATTACCGTTATAATTACTTTAGCTTGTATGGCTACAAATTTTATTAGTGGCCATAAAATTATCCAAGCCCTTTTTTAAATCCAGCCACTGTATCTGACTTGATGACCCATTGTGGCAGTGAACTCTACAGGCTGGATATGCAAAGAAGCACTTCCTTTTATCTGTTCTAAATTGACTGCACTTTAATTTCAAATGCTTCTTTTTCCTCGTATTATGAGACAAGGTAAGAAAGGTGAGACAGAGCAGCTTTTACTTTGCCCTTCATAGCTGTAAATACTTCAGTCATGTCTCCCAATAATGGAGAAAGAAAAAGGGAAAAGTGAATGGGGCACTAGACTGGGAGATCTAGGTTCAATTCCCACCGCAAGCACATCACAAAATCTATCCTGTGCCTCAATCTGTAAAAGGGGCTAGTACTTCCTTTTATCAAAGAGGTCTTATGAGGACACAGTTCATTAAGGATTGTGAGGCACTCAAACACTACCATGTTGATGGCCATATAAGTACATAGATAGGCAGAAAATGTCATGCATTACTGTTTCCTGGAATTCTGGGTGTGGTGGGGAATCCTCACTGAGGATGTCACTGGCTCAGACTTAGGGAGTCCCTTATGCATTCTTCATTCACCAGACTGTACTGCAAGTCACTCACAAAGAAAGCCTGGAATGGAGTTTTGAGTGGATTTTGGAGAGAGGTTTTTAACCTTCTCTCCAAAAGGGGAGAAGGGAAAAATGGCATATTTTTCTTCTCTTTGGTTTCATGAAAGAGGGAGGGAGGGAACTTGTCTCTGCTAGAGTCTCAAGAGACTTTTAAATAAGCGAAAAGCAGCTTTCACTAGGGAAAGGGAAAACAAGTGAAAACAATACTTGTTGGTCATAGGAGAGGGGGAGCTAAAGGTCAAAGGGTAAATTCCACTTGCAACATATTTTCGTGGGCTGAATCAATACCCTGATCATCAGCAGGATTTAGATTCAAGAGGGGGGATTTGGAAAGAGAACAAGCAAGCTCATGTAGGTGTGGAAGAAAAACTAGCTGGAAATACTGCAAAGAACCATTCCTCGATGAGTAATGAAAATGTTCTACATTGCCTCATTTTCTTTTGGTTCATAGTTTTTGTTGTTCTGTCTTGGAAAAGGCAGCTTCTCAAAGTTTTGTCTTTGTTTGGTTGAGCGTGTGGGAAGGGAATCAGGGTGTGATGAAGTGGAGGCCTGTGAAAGGGATTGTTTATTATATTTCTCCTTATTGTTTAGGAGAAATGTTTAAAAAAAGCACAGAACAGGCATAGAGGAGAAGGAAAAGAATGGAAATGTTGTGAAGAAAAGCCAGTTAATATTCTTTACACTTCTATAGCATCTCTCATCCAAAGCCCGCAAAGTGCTTCATAAATGCTAATTAAGCCCAACCTCACCTTTTATACCTGTTTCATAAATGAGTAAAAGCTGAGGCACCAAAAGGTTAAATGACTTTCCAAAGGTTACAGAGAGGCAGAGCTGAGAACAGGCCATAGGAGCATTAACACCAAGTTCCTTACTCTATGCTTTTGACCATACTGCTTCCTAAAGAAGGGTAAATTCAGGGTAAAGAGGAAAATAACTTCAGTATTATTTAATTCAGTCCCTCCCAAATTTAACTTTCCTCTCCAAGCGTACTTCTGAAAAACTTTAAGAGTATTAAAAATAAGAAAGTAATCAGTAAATATTCACCAAATATATTTGGAGAATGGCAATGTCTATTCCATCCTGTTGTATCTCTGCATCTTTATATTTCTATATAAAAACAATAAAAATAAAGAATATTAAAAATAGTTAAACCATCCACTTTTTCATAGGGCAATATTTTGACACAAAAGACTAAGCTTGAAAGATAATGCAAAAAACTTCACTCCTAGCCAAAGTGAGCATATCTGAGAAGCTGGCCACTTGTTTAGATGCCTATATATAGATTCAGGCGCCTAATACCAGATAGTCAAGTTTGACTATTTTGGCCTTTGTGAATTTGAAGGGCAAGAGGCACTATTGCTTACTTTCCTCTCCTCTGTCACACATCTGTGATAGGTCTTACAACCATCTTAGCCATGACACCTATTAAACACTGAGCCAAACACCCCTTCTAAATTCAATTTTAGCCTAATAGTATTGTTGATAAATGTCAAACTCCCAAAAGAACAACAAAATTGTATCAAATGATGGGTAATTTACATGAAATGGGCAACAATATCTAAAATAAATTATTGAGGTGGGGGAGGGTGTTGAAATCAACTAATTTTGCTGTGGAGCTTTTGTTTGAAGCAAAACATGGTCATTTCCATGCCCAGCAGTACCTCTGCTTCTAGAAAAGGTCTTTGACTTTGTCCCCGTGCAGTGGATAGCCTGCATTCAGACAGTGTTTGACAAAGTTCCACATCAGAGATTAAGGTCTTTGTACAGAGATTGAGGTCTAAAGAAAGGAAGGAAGCGGAATGGACATAAATGTAACACAAAATGGATTGAACATCGGGTAAAGGGCAGATGGGGGATACAGTCATAAATAAAAAACTTTTCATCCTAAGGAGAAGAGGAGGGAAGTTATTGGATCACCAAAAAGTTTCCATATATTTGTCATTTAAGGTGAATTTTATAAAAGAAATGAAAGGAAAATCTGATTTTTCTTGCATTAGTGTAAATCAAGAGTAACTCTATTGAATTCTATGTAGTTACGCCACAGTGAAACTGATGTGAGGTGAATCTGGCCCACTTTCTGCAACTGTAACTCAAGTGAAAAACAGTAAGGGCTTGTCTACACAGAGATTTAACACCCAGCAAGACAGGGTATAAATCTACAGTCCTCTACCCTGACATTCACTAAGTGGCCGCGTGGCCTCTGCTACCATTCACTAAATGTTCTAAATGAAACAGCAGTACGTCAAAATGCACCACAGAACTTTTCATGTGCTACAGCCAAGTCCACATGGCCATTTAATGCATGGCAGGCTAGACTTAGATTGTAGATTTACACCCCAGCTTGCCGTGCATTGTCTGTGTAGACAAGTACTAATGTGCTACAATATGAGCAATATGTTTTGTTAACTAAGGAATTATGTCACTGGAGAAGAAAACGTAAAAGTCGTTATTTGTTAGACCAGTGTTTTTCATTGCAAACATTACACGAAGTAAAGTGTGGCTCACTCGGTTACAAATTCAGAACAAAAGCCGGACTCACTCTAAAATCTGTGATCTATTCAAATACTCTTGGGACTAGCTTTGATCAACTAGGCCAATTTATGGGGTGTGCCAAATGCCTGTGAAATTATCAATTTTCAATGTTTTCAAAACAGCAGCAGGAGAAATTCAGTAACTGAGGGCTGTGTATAAATTGTGATAAACTGATACTAATTCCCAACACAAAAGAACATTATAATTATAATTTTGAGTCAGTTCATTTCCTCTCATAGAAAAACTCATGGGAGAGGTGTAAGGCAAATCAAAAACTCATAAAAATCCATAGAAAAGATTCCAGTAGATTAATCTAAGGTGGAATATGTAGGGGGCTTAGCCCCCAGAACTGGCAGATTTTAAAAATACAACAGAGGCCAAGGCAACCTGCATGGAAGCCCTATGCCTCTTCACAGTCTGCTAGTGTAAGAACATGCAGGACTAGAACCTAGGAGGTTCTGGGCCACTGATGCTTCCACACCAACATTGGAAGCTTAGGCCAGGTTTCCACTGACAGACTCTGTGAAGCTAGGCTCTGCAGGAAGTACCACCCAGCAGGGCATATGTGGTGGCTCCTCAGAGTCCACTAATTGGCTGGTGCTAGTATTTAAACCAGGAAGCCATTGTGGGGAGCTGTCTGAGCAAGAATGCAGACTGACTGACTGCCTATCTGGTCCGGACTCTGCTTACTGTAGACCATAGACTCTGGCTTCCGATTCTGGTTTGTCCTCAACTTTGCTATTTGCTTGCCTGACCCTGACTTCCTGGTATCCTGACCCAGCGTGACCCCGACCAGGGCCGGCTCCAGGCACCAGCGTTCCAAGCAAGTGCGTGGGACGGCAGTCAGACAGGGGCGGCAGAGTTTCCACGGCGGCGGCAATTCAGCGGCAGCATCTCCGTTCCTTCGGCTGCAGCGGCAATGCAGTGGTAGCGTCTCTCTCTCCTGCCGTCCATGGCGGCAATTCGGCGGTGACAGGTTTTTTCAGTGCTTGGGGCAGCAAAAACGGTAGAGCCGGCCCTGACCCTGCTATCTGCCTGCAACTTGGTGCCTGACCCTGACATTCTGGCATTCTGACACAGTTACTCATCTCCTGACCAGAGCTTAGCAGTTAGTTTCCTGAAACTCTCCTCGAAAAGAACAGCCCCAGAGATATGTTGACAGGGCCTTCCCTGCTGGACACAGTATCTCTCCCTAAATGGATAGCAACGTGCAGTATTGAAGGGCTCTGTGGAAGTGATGCTACAGGCTTAGGCTATACTACCTTTTCCAGAAGATTCCTTACCGGTGCCAGGGGGATGATGAGTGTAACAAACTTATCTCCCTGACCCTCCATATGCAAGGATAAGGCCTTTGTGTGCAGGCATATTGTAAGGCCTAAAGCCTAAGGCCTTTGTCTGCAGCCAGATTAAAAGAGCAGCTGAGCAGCAGCCATTAGGGAAGAAGCAGGAAGCCACATCCTCGCATTCCATCTAAATTACAACACTGTAATATCAGGCTGTTAAGGAGGAGACCCTGTCCTAATAGCACCCACTATCACCAGATAAAGAAACAGATCTTAAGATGGTTAAAGAAAACTTAGTTTGATAGCATCCTGTCTGTCAAGAAATAGTTGTGGTTGTGAAATCCTCATTTCTTTATTGTTTTGTCATTATGGTCCCTACTTCCCTATTGTTTATCTGTATGGTCTCTGTCTGGTCCTTTAATTGTTTGTCTGTTAATTAATTAATTTTGCTAGGTGTAATTTAATTAAGGTGGTGGGGTAGGATTGGTTAGAGAATTTTGTTACACTATGTTAGGATTGGTTAGTAAAATTTTAGTACAATGATTGGTTAAGGTACAGCTAAAAAAGACTCAAATTTCACTATATAAACTGGGGTCCAAAAGGAAGTTCTTTGGGAACCAACTCCAGGACACAGCCCCAAGATCAGAGCTGCCAGACCGCAACACTCTGCCAATGACACCGTACAGAAACTGGAGTCCCCCAGATGGACCTGATTCTCTCTGGTTAACAGGGAAAAGTTCATCTGTCTTATTGGGAGTGGTGAGCACTGTATGTGTAGTATGTGCCATCTGCTTTTGGTGATTGTTAATAAATAAACGTTATGTAGTATATTACTGTGTAAAGCTCTTTCACTGCTAAAAGGTCCTGCAAATCTGCAGGGTTACGCCTGAGACCTAGGAACAGGGTAAGGGTGGGTGCCCTAGAGTGTAATGTTACACCTGAGCCCACAGAAGGGTGAGGGTGGGTGCCTAAATTAAGAGGGTTATGCCTGAACCCTAGGAACTGGGTAAAGGTGGGTGTCCCGAGAGTGTGAGAGGAACAGAGAATTTTGTGCGGGTAACACATAATCCTACCACCACCGAGTGGATCTCTGATTCATACAGCCATTGTGAAGCTGACAACCTTCTCGTGAAATCCTAGCCCTTGAATTCAGTAGGGGAATTAAAGAATAGTCTGAATTTACATGATCAGTCTTCAAATTCATTTACAAAAATATGAAAGTTTGATGGTTGGTGCACAGCACTACTCCAAAGTTGGAGACATCAGAATAACAAACTTTAGATAAGTTTAGAGGCACTGATCCTGATGTCTTGATTAGTGTAAACAGAAATAATTCTACAGAATGTTTGACCACTGACAGGCATTCACAGAGCACTGTTCTCATTGGATGGACTCAACCTGAAGAGGTAGAGTAATAGACTTCTGGAACAGAGGCTGGTGCAACTGATTAAAAGAGCTTTAAACTAGAATTCAGGGGAGATGGTTGGGAGATGTCATGTAATTGCCACACTTGATTCTTATATTGAGTGGGTGGAAAATCAAGTAAAAGAGGATACCGCAATGGAGAAAGGAACAATAGAGTGTAGGAGAATGGACAAGATGAAATACAATGCCAAAACCAATGACAGTAACAGTCAAGTAGGCAATACTAGCAGTAAAATGACTGTACCTAATGACTGGCAAGGAATCTGGGTAAGGCCAAGCAGAAACAACTGTGATGTCTGTACACCAATGCAAGGAGCCTGGGTAACAAAATGGAAGAACTGTAACTACTGGTGCAGATATTATAAGGATAATTGAAACATGTTGGAATAGTAGTTATGACTGGAGTACAGGTATTGAAGGGTATGTGCTGTTCAGGAAAGACAGAAGTAAAGGTAAAGGTGGTGGAGTAACGTTGTATATTAATGATGAGATAGACTAAAGAAATTAAAAGTGATGAAATGGAAAAAAAATAAAAAAATGGAAGTGAACTAATAAAATTTGAAGATGACACAAAGTTGGGAAGTATTGCCAATATGAAGGAGGACCAGAGTATCATCCAAGGACATTTAGATGAGCCTGAAAACTGGAGTAGCAGAAATGGGATGAAATTTAATAGCACAAAGTGCATGGTCATGAACATAGGGACTAAAAAAACAAGAATTTTTTGTATAAGCTGAGGAGTTACTTGTTGGAAGCAACAGAGAAAGCGAAAGCCCTGTGTGCATTTGTCAATTACAGAATGACTATGATCCACCAGTGTGATGTGGCCATGAAAAAGGCTAATGCAATGTTAGAATCCAACAGGTGAAGTATTTTCAGTAGACATAGAGAAGCAATATCATCATTGTACAAAGCACTAGTGAGACCTCACCTGGAATACTGTATGGAATTCTGGTCTCTCATATTTAAGATGAATTCAGACTGGAACAAGTGCAGAGAAGGGCTACTAAGATGATCAGACGAACTACCTTACAAGAGGAGACTTAAGGAGCTTTGGTTGTTTAGCCTAACAAAATGAAGGCGGGGGGTAGATATGATTACTCTCTATAAATATATGAGAAAGACAAATACCAGAGAGGGAGAGGAGTTATTTAAGTTAAGAGCCAATGTTGGCAAAAGAACAAATAGATATCAACTGCCCAACAACAAGATTAGGCTTGAAATTAGACTGAGGTTTTTACAGTGAATTCTTTCCCAGGTGTCTGTCTTGCGGGTCTCGCCTACTTGCTCAGGGTCCACTGATCACCATGTTTGGGGTCAGGAAGGGATTTTCCCCAGGTCAGACTGGCACAGACCCTGGGAGTTTTTTGCCTTCCTTTGCAGCATGGGGCATGGGTCACTTGCTGGTTTGAACTAAAGTAAATGGTAAATTTTCTGTAACTTGAAAATTTTACATCAAGATTTGAGGACTTCAGTAATTCAACCAGAGGTTATGGGTCTATTACAGAAGTGGGAGTGAGGTTCTGTGGCCTGCAGGAGTCAGACTAGATGGTCATGATGATCCTTCTGCCTTAAGAAGTCTGTGTCAATGTATTTACCCAGTGTTAATCTGTTCCAGGTATAATCACATCAAGTCAAACGTCATTAATCTTCTCAGCTTCTGATCCAGCTGAAACTGCAGAAATAAAAGATGTATGCACTCTCTCTGCAGATAAGTAGCAGGCCCAAAAAGCCCAATCCTACTTCCACTGAACTCAGTGTAAGTTTTGCCACTGAATTTGTAGAGGGTAAGCATCAGACACTGCCATGATAGGCAGCTAGCATACAGCACTGTCATCAGCCTAAGCCTATTCAGAACTCAACAAAAGCCAAACTGATAAATATTGTGGGGCTTGCCAGTTTCAAACAAATGCAGAAAACTCTTTTTACTGGTTTGATTCTAGGAACGAGAAGACTGGGATGTTAGAACATAATGCAAAATTGAAAATGAAATATAGGAGTAACATTAAAAAGCATAAAATTATATTGTTTTTATGTTGTATACAGTTTTCTGAGATGGAAATGCTGACAATTAGATTTACTGAGAGTCTAGCTAAGAAAATGCACATTAGCTTGACCAGCAGAAAAGAAAAAGGCATAGATTCAGCTTTGACATATTGTGCAACTTAGATCAGAATGAGAAAAAGTGGCAGACTTTTTCTGATGCATTTATTTAAAACACAAAAGGAACCACATAGTGGCCAGCTTGCATGCCAAGTATCCTTTTTCTAAATCAAAGCTTTTTCTTCAGGCACTGGGGCTGTTTCCTTTCCCCTATGTTTGCTTCCTCCTATGGTGATCTGTGATCAATCTAAAAAACTCTAAAACAGTAAATATGCAATGTTCTTTAAAAATAAACAAACACTTTTAAACATGGCCAGTCTCTTAAATACACTATAGATCATTATAATGAAGACATGAATCTTTTACCAACACACAGAGCATAACCAAGATTTGAATGTGATTGGGGATGGAAGAATCCCCTTCCAAATATATTGGCTCTGGATATTTTTTCCTCTTACTTTATTTTTTATACATATGGGCTAATTATCAGAAGACTGTTCCATCTGATTTTCATGTTTTATCAAAATTATCATCTTCAAGAATTGTTTAAATTTTTCTGGTTTTGTATAAATGATTAATGAATGTACTGTGCCTGGTTTCCTCTTCCCTGTTAATTGTTTTATACAAGTGGATGCTAATATAAGCAATAAGGTTTTATTAATGTCCCAATCAAATATATTGAAGCACATATGTGTTAAATACAAGAGAGTGTTAAAGAGGTGATCTTTCTTAACAGAACATTAGGTTTTAAGCATTGATCCTTGTTGTTAATCTGGTTTCTCAAGGAATTCTGTAAAATTATTTGCATTTGTTTAGATTTTATGTAATAAAAGAGTTTATTTTTTTTACATATTCATATACTATATGCATTATTTACCTAGCAAGACTACAGCTCTCCAACAGCAGTGCTTGGAGAGGGGAATATGCCCATCTAATTTGACAAATGTTTTGTTTAACTACAGCTTGGGGTTTTTTTTATGATGCTTTAAAAATAAAATTTGTACTCATGCCAAGCCTTAGAAAAACCCCACTCGGCCTGAATACTTTCAAGGATGCACCGAACAGACAAAAATCAGAAGAAACTGAAAATGTCAGTGAAAATGTTTTCCCCTCCCTACCTCGACGGTGAAATATTATTGTAAGAGGAGTTTTAACTATAACAAGAAATGAACATGAATTATATCTACATGGAACTACAGTTGCATGAACTCAGAGACACCCCACGAATATTGAGTTTAGCAGATGATATTAAAGTTTGGCAAGCCCACCAGGCTTTTAATGTTATCAGATTAAGCTTCTCTCTCTCATGCTCTCTCTGAGAAAATGGTAATAAAAATAATACTTTGCACTTCTAGGGTGTCTTTCATCTGAAGATCTCAAAGTGCTTCACAAATATTGAATAATTAAGCCTTAAAACACCCTGTGAGCTAGGTAAGGAATATGCAGGGAACTGCAAAACAGTAACTTTTGCATTACACACAGTAACAGTTTAGGACAGGACGCAAAGAAGCAAGCCATCTCAACTGAAAACACAGGAGCAGCTTAGATAGGTGGAATGCCTTTGCTTGAGTTAGAATTTGGCCATAGATTTTAATATCCCTGTTCTTATGGAAAGTGCTTGTTTTATGGTCTGGACTTTGGTTTTCCATGTCATCCAAAAGACAACACCTCCATCTGGGCTGTGCATCATAGCACCATCTTGGGGCAGCATGGATTCAGAGAGAATAGTACCAGTTACTGAAACAAAAGCAGCACTTCTTGCACCATCCAAGTTTTGCCTGGAGGCTTGCCATTCAACTACTATCCCAGTCCAGGCCAACTTTCTTAGGTTGAGAGAATTAAGGGATTAACAGCATGACTATAGGTTGAGAATAATACATTTCTGAGGTATGCTAAGGCCTCCATGGCCAAAAATGCTACCAAGCACTCATTAGTCTTCAGAAGACTACCATCCACCAAGCAGAAGACCCTTTCAGTATGAATCTTGTATTTGCTACATTCATCACGTCTCTTCTGTTGCTATCTATCAAAGCCAAACTTTTGAAGAAGTAGAGGCTGATTATTGAGTCCTGCAAATGGAAGGCAGAAAGTGGCCACCATAAGGGGACTTTTGCCATAACATTCTGGTAAAGCAGCCACTGCAAATAGCTGAGCTAGGAAAAAAATTTCTGTCCTAAGAAGAGCCAGAGTAGACTGGAGATACCCATGAACAACAGGCTGGATAAGACCATAGCCCTCATAAGAGGAGCCAGACTAGACTGGGGGCATAGGAAGAGTGAGTTCTTGGGGAGAACAGCAGGAGTCAACTACAGGATAACTTGGTTGGGGATCTTTGAGGTAAGAGACATAACACTGAGACCCTGTATTTGAGAATCTGGCAGAGTTAGTGAGACATGAACTCAGGTAACATCTCCCCAGGGACCTAGTAAATTGGGAATTTTTATATTTCTGTAATTGTTTCCTTAACGTTGCTTAAAGAATAAAATGGATTGATCAGTTATTAACCATATGATGTGGCTCCAGGAATTCTTGCTCTAATGTAAAATTGTCCCTAAGCCTAACTACATGTGTAAATGACAGATTTGAACAAAAAAGGTGGTTGCACTTGTTTGTGCGCGTTTTTGTAACCTTTCATGACCATATCCTCAGCTGGTGTAAGTCAATGAAGCTGTGCTAATTGCTTCTTTGCTGTGCTTAGCTAAACTAAGAATCTGGCCCTCTGTATTTAAGTTTGCTAAATCAATATTTTCAAACATCATGACAAACTACAGTTCAACAAATATACTGTACTGAGTTCCATAAAATTTAGGATCTGTGCTATTTAAAATTTTTCATGTTAAAATATGGAATGTACTTTCACCTCTGTATTAGCAGCTGGCATAATGTGTGTAAGAGACCCTCTGGGTCCTCACATCTATTCAGAAATGTCCCTTTGATTTGTTATATAACTGGAAGGAGCACAGTTGAAAACAGCCCTACTACCCTCTTCTTTCTCATCGTGCTTCCTTTTTGTTTTAATACTAATAGTTTTGAATTTATACACTTTTGACTTCATATAATTTTGAAGAAAACTTTGCACCAGATGACGTGCCCACACCAGCATTAATAAAAGTCTCCTGTCTATTGTTGGTCATCACAATACAGTAATGCTGTCCTTTCTGTATATGCTTAATCTCTTATTATTGTTTAAGGATACCTGGTCTAACTTAAGAGCATATTTTAAATCTTTTAGAAAATGTGAAAGTGGACATGGAGATGGTTACATGCTAATATGTCTTGGGCTTCATGCACTGTCATGGTCCCTATTCGATTAGACATTACTTTAGAAGCCAGCTTGCAATCTCTTTGCAGTCTCTTCTTTGCACACCCTGAAGGAGCAATATTTGATAAAGTGAAATGGCTACTGTATGTCTTCAGAAATGTTACATAAAATGTAGTGCATATTATATTTTTACCACATGTAATTTAATATATTGTGCAACTGTAAGGTATTAATAAAATCTATGCTTCTTATAATTTATTTCATTACATTACAATTCCACATGCATTTTGTTTACAAACTCCTGAACACCACCTTATATCTCGACTGGCCCAAATGTGTCCACACACAATGCATGTGGGACCCTGTCTCTTCCCTAACCCTATAACTCAATCTCTTGCCCTATACCTCACAGCCACTATGCATGTTCTCAATTTAAGGAACCCAACTGACTTCTCACCTGTCCCCAGAACCTCCCAACTACCACCAAACTCTTACACAACTGCATGTCCCAGCTTTCCCCAGGCTATTTTATACATCATTCCCTTCACCATCACCCCCAAAATCTAAATTGTAGTCCTTTCTCCCTAATCTACAGTTAAATCTCAGTTTCTTTTCCATTTTGCCACAATAAAGTTCCAGAAACACAAAGCTGTTTGTAATCCATGATGTCCTTATTCCACTATTCTTGTTCCTTTTTTCACCTCAATGAATTTAAAATACACCCAATCACCTAGTAACCCTTAAAGTCCTTTTCCAACCTAAAATATCCTCCTTCCTCCTAAATGGATCTCAACATACTTAGTAAAATATTCCAGATTTTGTAGGAGAATCCAGGAACATTACTGATTTATTAGTCTACTCCTACACACTTCTAACTAGATTTTCAGACCTGCAGCTAACTTCAGAAATAAAACTTTATTGATGACCATCAAGAACTGCATACCATTAGGAAAAGCAGAACAACTTCAACAAGAAGAGTCATAAATTTTGGAGGTTTGGTTAAATTGTGTTCTCAAATTGGTATAAATAGGAGTAACTATAAATAAGGTTGCTCCAGATTTACACTGGCTGAGCAGATAGGAGAATCTTGGCTCCAGACTTTCAGGTACTTATCCAAACTGACTCAAACTTTAGAAACTTTTGTACTTTGCCACTGTCACTAATTATTCCTCATACTACTAAATTTAACACTTAGTGAGAAACTGAAATGTTTAAAACCCTGAAAACAAGCCCAAGATTGTTAGGGACATCTGAGAGGACGAAAAATAGTTTTCTACTGGGCTACAAAGGGGCATGCATAAATACTTTTGATTTCATTTTGTAACAGGTCACATCAGGAAGTTGTATTCCTGAGAGGGCCAATCAGACATTACCGTGTATAGTACACGGTACATTCTTTGTGCAATGTGCAAGTCCTAAACTGTTTTCAGTTTGTATGGAAGTATGATTTCAGCTTTTGAGCCTGAAGAATATTATTCTATCTAGATTACAGCCCTGCTTTACTTTAGCATCAAAAGGCATTTGTGTCTGTTAAAACAAGAATGAAATTGATGGGGCTGGATTTTTTTGTTGCTCTACCTTGCTGCACTGAGAGTTCACTTTGGAGACCATACATATTTTTCTGTCTCTCTCCTTCAACAGATACCACAATGTTTATGGATAAATAAGAGTTGGACATTTTCTGAGAGGCAGAAAAAATAGCCAGAGAGGACTGATGCTCAGCAAACTAATCTTCTCACTATGAGATCTGAAATACATCATTTCAGGGTTCATTTTTAAAACACTGCCCTGGATATTTTTCAGTACATTATAAGGATTAATGTTTAACAGAAGTATCAAGACTATTGTTGTATCCCAGCTGCACTAAAATTGCAATGTGAGGGTTATGCACTGAAATGATATCCATGCATAATGTAAACCGATAAAAGGAGGAAACATAGAAAACACTGTATACAAATTTTTTGCATAAAAATCAGATGTTGGCTTGAAATGTTCTAGCAATAGGTATATCTGAGCCTGCAAATAGAGGTGGAGTAAACTGGCAAGTGTATAGGGTCCAAAGGCAGACTTGGTGTCAGAATTCACAATATTACCATCAGGTCTAAATTTGGCCTTTAGATAAGAGAGCATTACAGTTTATGCTGGCTTGATCCAATTTGAGTGACAAATGGTTTACTTTATCCTGATGTTGTTTTTTGATGATGTCTTCTCATTATTGACTAGAACATGCATATATCTCTTCATTATTTGAACTCTTGGATATCCCACTGTAACGTAATATCTGTGTCAGGAATGGCATCCCTTGGTTACCCTGCAGGGTCCTTCATCCAGGTGGCATTCCTTAATTCCAGAAGACTGGGATCTATCCCCAAAATGTTCGGCATGTGTTATTCTTTGAGAAGGGCTTCCATTTTTTTAGGATTCTGGAAATGGTTTAGTGAGTTTGCGATTGGATTCTGGAAAAATGTCTACCTGCTGTTTGGCACATTGTCCCGTTCTCTGGGAGCTATCTAGAAATTCAGTGCAGAATATTGTTCAGTTCCCAAAGGCCATAAAAGGCACGGCTACAATTACTAGCCTTCTTCCCTCTTTCTGGTTTTCAGCTCATTACCTCTAATATGAATGGAGGTGTGAGTGAAAACAAGGGCCCTTCTTTACCTTCAGAGGGACACACTGAAGCAGAGAAAGGCAAATCAGTAAAGAAAATGTAAAACATCTTAAAATGATTTTTTCCATATTATTATATAGGATGCATCACATCTTGTACCATTCCTGAGTATTTAACTCTGGTTAGCAACATGACACTGATGGACAAAGGACCTTCAATACTGGCGGAAGGAGGAGAAATCCATGTTCACATATTACATACAATGACAGAAGTCAATTAAAATGCACCAAAACCAGCAGATCTCCCACTTCACTGTCTGATTTTGCTCCCCTTACTTACACTGAGTAGTGCCTTAGTCTGATAGTGGGTCCGTGGAAATTAATAGGAATATTTGCATACTACTCAGTATAAGGACAACAGAATTGGATCCACTATGTGTGGACATTATCACTTTAATAAGATAAAGCTAAAGTCACTTAAATCAGTACTTAATTCTGCCACACTTACTCAGATTGGGCAGTACCTTGTTCTGCAGATAATCCATCTGAAGAAAATGGGACATCTAGTGGAGTGTAGGAATACTCAATCTGCATAAGAGCAAAGATCTGGCCCTTAACTATTTAGATTCCAGTGTTTCCTGATGATCAATATTGAGCTTTAAACTGAAGTATTAAGGGCCCTACTCTGATACCCTTATTCTTACTCCACAAAGAATTCCATTTACTTTAATGGGACCACTGAAGTGAGAAAGCACATTCTGCCCAAGTAAAAGTATCAGAATTCTATTAAATTCTAGATTTTAAAAGCATTCAGAAGTAATCTAAGATTTATTTAATTACTAGGTTCTTACCGGTATCTTTTAATCAGTACATTTCTATATTAATACTCTTCTCTGCTTTGTTCCTAATAGCTTTGTACTTTGTACCTTGGGAATGAAAACCAAATTCCTCAAAATTCAGATCTCATTGGTTATAAAGGCTAAGCGCTCTTCTAGGGTTTTGAGTGCCTTCAACTCTACTGAATTCACAAGAGAGTTGAGGGCACTCATCAACACATAGGATCAGACCCTAATATGGTACATATTACCTTAAATAATTAAAATGTAGTCACCTTCGGAAAATGCCTGGGAAGAGATCTCTAAATGTCTTTATCCTAGAACTAGTTTATTTAAAACAATGATGTAATAACTTAGAGAACTACATCAAAAAATAGTATGTTTGCTTAATAAGAGACATTTTTCTCTTCAAAAACCCTCTATTAAAGCCACTTTGCTTTGTTAACTTTCATAGCATGTATCCTCACTATAGCCTTCAACACCTGAAAAATTAGTGGAAGAATTTGACTGATTACAGAGGCTGTTTTCCTTGTTCCACTGCTTGTTCTAAAAGGGATACTCAGCAGAACTTCCTTTTTTTTCTTTCATTTTGTGCTGTCTGCATGAGTAATTACCTCCCTGATTTCTGAGATGCAATTGAGTAGCTTCCACATTAGAAAAATCCAAAGATTGATAGAGCCATCTCTCCTAAAGGATTAGTTTGCTGCTGTAATTCCACTGAGTAGGTCATTCAAATAGCAAAATGCTACGAAGTTTAATTTCTCCTGTTTGTAAAAGCCAGGTATTGATACCTATTTGAAGGAACCTGAAAATGGCTGGTTATCCTTTTGAGGGGATTGGATAAGGGGCTTACCCACATTTATGGAACATGTAAACCTAGTGGCTAACCATATCTAATGCAAATGAGTGAAGACAAGGAGATTTGAGTATGTAAAGACTTTGAGAACTGGTTCATTCTTTTATGAATTCATGTGGAAGTTTCTCTTATGACTTAAAGGGCAAGTTTCGTTGTCTTGATAACTTCAAAGTGTCGAGGGAATTGAGGCAAACCCTTCCCTGAGTTTTAAGTACCTGGCACACCTTATGATTTTTTCTAATGATAGAGAATTGCCCCAGTGTTAAAATAGATGGATAAAGAAGTTTTCTGAGGGAGAGCCTTTTAATGAGTTTTTACACATTAAGATGATCAGCCATGCTCAATCCAGCATTGGCATGGGCACATGTGTTTTAAAGCCAGAATTAATCAATCAGTCTGTTGGTCCCATGTATCAGGTAGATATCGGACACATACACCACTGATGTTAAAAAACCATTCTACATAAAATAACTTGCAGCTTACCAAAGAAAGTTGAGTCTTAGTTTTATACTTTTCACGTTACCTTATTTATTACATACAATTTATAAACCAGGATCTGTAATTTGTTCCAGATGTTCTGGGGAAGTTTTGCAAGCATTCAGAATTCAAATACTTTTTCAGAAAATCCATTTTCCAAATGTCTGAATAATGACAAAAGACCTTCTAACAGAATATTAAGGTAGGGAATTAATCTAAACATCACACACATAATCATAAGGAGTGTACACTGTAGTCGCAAGTCTGATTAATTTTGGGTTGGTATAATGTTGTTGGAATGATTACTCTCAAATCTCTCTTTATATTTTTATAAATAAAAGCCAACACCAATCCCACATGCAGTCAACTACAAACCCTTCAACTAATTTTCTTTGAGAGCTTACAGTTTGTTAATTTTACAGTAATCTCTTAGAAAAGCAATAATATATTTTATAGCAATACTTGAAAAAAAGGACATAAAATTTAAATAGCTTAATGAGGAGGTTTTTAAGTTAAACAAATCCTTTATTCTTGTTCTATTTCTATAGCACATTCACAACAGTTTGAGGCTATAGGAAAAAGTGATTTTGTTCCTTTTGGACCGGATCCTCAGTTGGTGTAAACTATCATAGCTATACTGAAGTCAATAGAGCTATACCAATTTACACCAACAGAGGATCTGCTTCATAAGTTTAAAAGGCAAGAATAAACATTATGTCTGCTCTGCATGTCAGATTAACTGAAATGCAAAAGATCTTTGTAAGTTAGGTGGACATTTAATTAATTGAAATTCAACCTCCCTAGACAAACCACAGATGCTCTCCATATTTAGCACAGTATCTCCTAACCAGCTGCACTAATCTATGCAGTAACACTACCCTGTAGCTAAACATCTGGACAAAGCTAGAAAAAAGAATAATAAATACTTTTTAAATTCTACCAGGCAGATACCTACAGGTGACAGCACACCATGGGAAAAAATGGAATTCCTTTTAAAAAACAGTTATAGATATGAAAACAAAATAACCAATTTGTGCAATGTAAGTCAGCATCTGTATTATTTCTGTAACCCATAGCTATCAAAGCACTGACTTCGCATCTACATTTTCCATTTTTAGTAGCTTTCTGACTAATTTTACTGGGAAACTGCCAGATAAAATATTACCAAAGTTATACAGCCTTGTAGTTCAAACAGAGATTAATTATTACAATTATAATTGTATAATCTTACAATATGTTTAGTTCCAGTCACCTCTATGGAGAAAATAAACCTAAATTTCATGAGATTTTCCAGTGACATGCCATTAAAACATCCACTAGGGTATGTTTGCACTGCAGCTGGGAGCCAGCCTGGTTAGACAGACTTGCGCTAGCTTGGCTCGAGCTAGTGAACGAAAAATAGCAGTGTGCACTTTGCAGGTGGGGCTTTCAAGTCTACTCAACCCACTGGGGCTGAGCTGGGCAGCTAGCGCAACTCTCCACCAGAGCCACAACGTCCACACTGGTATATTTTGGTGCACTATCCCCAATCCAGCCCTGCCACACACAGCGCCAATCAACCCCTCCCCAGCTGCTCTAGACACGGAGTTCCTGCCTAACTACCCCCAACCCCAATCCAGCCTTCCCATCCCCCAGCTCTTCCCTAGGCATCCCTCCAGTTAGAGTGACCAGATGTCTCGATTTTATAGGGACAGTCCCGATTTTGGGTTTTTTTTCCTTATATAGGCACATATTACCCTCCCTCCCCTCCCCCCCACCCGCCCGTCCCGATTTTTCACACTTGCTGTCTGGTCACCCTACCTCCAGTCCCCTCACAGTCCTCTACAGAACCCCCAGCTCTCCCCAAAGTCCCTCCTCACTCCCCTCTAGTTTTGATCCAGTCCCCACCACTCTCCCTCTACCCCCCTCCAGCTTCCTTCAGTCCAGACACCACTTCACCTAGACCCAATCCAATCATCCCTCCAGGCCCTTTTAGCTCGCTGCTGCCCCCCATTTCCCTGATCCACCCCCAAGGCCACTCCCAGCACCTCACCATGATTCCTACCAGCTCCGCTTCAACCTTCCTCAACTCCCTCCATTCCCCCAGCTCTGATTCAGACCCCTTGAGCAAATGTTCCAGCCCCCCTCCCCAACAACACCAATCCAGCATCCCAGTTCTGCTTCAATCCCCCGCCCGAGCTCTAATCTGGCTTCCCCACACACAAAGCAGCCAATGCTTATATCTTGCACTCCATCTTGGGGTGAGGAGCACGTATCTCCCATCTCCACTTCACCCCCTGCACCTCCACGCATCCTTTCCAGTTGGTCACGCCTGAGGTCACCCTGCCCAAAGAGGCCCCCCATCCCAGCCACACTCCGGCCCTGGGGGGCCAGCAAAGCCCACTCTCCCATGGCAACCCATCTCTGTCGTAGCACAGATCAACTTCTGCTGGGTTGGCAGAGGCATGAAGGCATACACATGTGCAGGTAGTTCTGAGAGCTCTCCAGGGCTACTGAGAGCTCTCCAGGGCTAGTGAGAGCCCACTGCAACAGCAGCACAGACAGCCCCCCACTCACCCTAATTGCCAAGCATCTGGTTTCCATCCACTGGGGGTAATCCATATATACAATCTAGTTATGTCTCCATGCAGTGGGCACACAGGCTCCCCGATGCCTGGGTCCCATCCACTGTACCAGTCGGAGTGCAATGCCCTTACATGCCCACAGGGGACGGTGGGTACGGACACACGCATAAACACCTTGTCTCTCTGGACTCCTGGGTTTCAACCAAAATCATATCTGGCTAAGCCCCCCATAATTTTGTAGGCCCAGGCACAACTGCACCTCCACTTGTACCATTGTAGTTATGCCATTGTGGGGCTCTTGTTTCTATTGTCAATACTCTATGTGGCTCATACTTTACATTATCATCCTTTATATGCAAGGATGGTGTTATGTCCTTATAGTGATGGAGCACTGTACGTAACTATGATGCCTTAGGGAAAAAAACCCACTTCATTTTCATACCAGAGCTTTGGGAACGGTCTCTACTTCATTCCAAAGAGTCACAGGTTTTACATGAGAATGAGTACATATCGGGACAGTGTAATGGCGCAAATGATTAAATACACAAACTAAGTACTTTGCCTTTCACTACTGGAGCACCTCCTCCTGTCTGTGCCTGGGGATTTGCTCTACCAGCCTGGGACCCTCTTCTCGCAATTGTTCGCCCCTTATCTCACTCTGTGGCCCTTCTCTTGCCTCTCTGGAGCTACTACACCTCGTCTTTGTGACTTAGACCTCCGGCCAAGTCACAGTCGTCCTCCCTTTCTGGGGTACTATCAACGTCTTCCCTGCCGTCCCATCAAGTCCTTAAGTCCACTGCCCTGGCTGAAACACTCCCTCAGTGACTGGAACGAACAGTCCCCGACACCCTTAAAGTTCACTGCCCTGATTGTGCCACTCATTCAGTTGCTGGTAGGGGAACACAGCCCTGCCTTCTACAGCCCTTTCTCCAACCGCTAAGGTCTGCAGTAGCACAAACCTTCCTGCCACTCCCCTGGACTACTTCCTATCTTGCCTCTCCCAGGCTCGCATTCTCCACCCTTCTAACAGAGCCCCATTTCCTGGGTCTGCTAGACAAATCCTCCTGGGTCCAAATCCCTTCCTCTCTCTTATCTCAGGGAGAGTGACTGCAGCACTCCTCCTTGCAAACTCTTTTCTACCACCAGTTCCCTGGTTTTATTAAAGCCCCACCTCCCGGACAAGGGAGCTTCCCTGAATTAGGGCTTCTCTCTACCTAAATGTCACCCAGGTTGCAGCCTAATAAGTTAATTGGCCCATCCAGCCTCCATTAACCCCTTCAACGTGAGTGTGGAGTGCATGCCTTAGTCTGAATACAAAATAGCTTGAGATCATACTGGATAACTATGTTTTGCCTCAGCGACCTGAATCAACTTGTATGGCTCACCTAAGGCCCCAGAATTGCAAAGACTTTTGCGTATGCTTAATTTAGCACACAGAGTAGCCCCACCGAAGTCAATGAGACTACTTATCATGCACAAAGTATGTTAAGGATGAGGGCCTGGGACAATGTCAGATATGTGGGAAGGTGCCTACTCTATTCATACAATGTCAGCTGAGAACCAGCTGAGTGCCGAACAGCGGAGAAGCTAACAGAGGGAGTTTGCCTGGGATCTGTCTGAGAGGAGGTACGCTAAGGGCTGCATTAGGGAGGTTGTGCTGGTGAGCCTTGAGTGGGCCTGACTGTTATAAAAAGCCAATCAGCTGCGAACCAGCTGAGCGGTGAACAGCAGAGAGGCTAACTGAGGGAGTTTGCCTAGGGAGAGCCCACTGAGGCTTACATCTTGCCGGCTTCCCTGAGTAGTTACTACAACTCCTGAGGAAGCTCGTAGAAGGAAGGTAATATGGATGGGGAGCGTTCAGCTGTTGTGACCTATACTGGATGTGCCATGTTTGTCTTTTTTCCACAGGAGAGAAGCGACTTTGTCTCTACAAAGTGCAAGCTGGTCTCTATATTGGAAGAGAAGGTTCAAGGTCTGGAGAAACAAGTATCGACCCTGCGTTGCATAAGAGAAACTGAAGATTTCCTGGACAGACGTCAGGATATGCTTCTACGGGCACAGTGTTCTGAAGATTCAGAGCAGGCCGCGCAGTGCGGACAGGAGGACACTGAAGAAATCTGGCAGCATGTGACCTCCAGAAGAAGAAAGGGGAGCGTCCATGTGCCAGCAGTGCAGATACAGGTAAGCAACCGTTTTCATGTTCTCTCCACAGGTACTAATGCGGAGAGTGGACTAGATGATACATCTGAAGGAAGGGAACAGAAGGAGACTCGGCCGATTGGAAGGCATGAGATGAACTGTCCTAGGGATGGGGGTTCCACGACCACCGCTCACAAGAGGAGGTGGTGGGTGGTGTGGTCAGGGACTCTCTCCTCAGGGGGACTGAGTCATCTATCTGCTGCCCCGACCGGGAAAACCGAGAAGTCTGCTGCTTGTCAGAAGCTAGGATTCACGATGTGATGGAGAGACTGCCGAGACTCATCAAGCCCTCGGATCGCTACCCCTTCCTGCTTCTCCACGTGGGCACCAATGATACTGCCAAGAATGACCTTAAGTGGATCACTGCAGACTGCGTGGCTCTGGATGAATGGACGATAAGGTGGATAGAAAGCTGGCTAGATTGTCGGGCTCAATGGGTAGTGATCAATGGCTCCATGTCTAGTTGACAGCCGATATCAAGTGGAGTGCCCCAAGGGTCGGTCCTTGGGCTGGTTTTGTTCAATATCTTCATAAATGATCTGGAGGATGGCGTGGACTGCACCCTCAGCAAGTTTGCAGATGACACTAAACTGGGAGGAGAGGTAGATACGCTGGAGGGTAGGGATAGGATACAGAGGGCCCTAGACAAATTAGAGGATTGGGCCAAAAGAAATGTGATGAGGTTCAATAAGGACAAGTGCAGAGTCCTGCACTTAGGACGGAAGAATCCCATGCACCGCTATAGACTAGGGACCAAATTGCTAGGCAGCAGTTCTGCAGAAAAGGACCTAAGGGTTACAGTGGATGAGAAGCTGGATGTAAGTCAACAGTGTGCCCTTGTTGCCAAGAAGGCCAATGGCATTTTGGGATGTATAAGTAGGGGCATTGCCAGCAGATACAGGGACGTGATCGTTCCCCTCTATTCGACATTGGTGAGGCCTCATCTGGAGTACTGTGTGCAGTTTTGGGCCCCACACTACAAGAAGGATGTGGAAAAATTGAAAAGAGTCCAGCGGAGGGCAACAAAAATTATTAGGGGACTGGAACACATGACTTATGAGGAGAGGCTGAGGGAACTGGGATTGTTTAGTCTGCGGAAGAGAAGAATGAGGGGGGATTTGATAGCTGCTTTCAACTAACTGAAGAAAGGTTCGAAAGAGGATGGATCTAGACTGTTCTCAGTAGTAGCAGATGACAGACTAACACGGCTGTTCCTCTGAAACCAGAACAAAGAGTAACAAAGAGAACCAGCTGAGCAGCGGGGACAGCAGAGCAGCTCACAGCAGGAGTTTGCCTGGGACTGGTAAGTATCCGAGTGTGTGTGTGTTTGCTTGCTGAGGAAGTATCCGAGCGTGTGTTTGCTGGGGGGGGGCAGTGTGAGAGCCTGAGTGAGTGTCTGATTGGCTGCTAGCCTGCAGGGGGCGGGCAGTAGGGTGTCTGTTTGTTTGCGACAGGGAAGCCTGGCTGTTTAAAAATAGCCAGAGCTTCGCGAACCAGCTGAGCGGCGGAGAACCAGCTGAGCGGCGGGGACAGCAGAGCAGCTCACAGCAGGAGTTTGCCTGGGAGTTCGCCTGGAGTGAGCCCAGTGAGGCATACGTCTTGCAAACTGCTCTGAGGAAGCTCATAGTAGGAAGGTGATATGGAAGGGGGGGGTTCAGCTGTTGTGACCTGCACTGGATGTGCCATGTTTGTCTTTCTTCCACAGGACAGAAGCGACTTTGTCTGTACAAAGTGCAAGCTGGTCTCCATATTGGAAGAGAAGATTGAAGGTCTGGAGCAACAGATAACAACCCTGCGTTGCATACGGGAAACTGAGGATTTTCTGGACAAAACTCAGGATAGGCTTCTAGGGGCACAAAGCTCTACAGATACAGAGCAGGTTGCACAGAGGAGCCAAGAGGCCAGTGAAGAAGCTTGGCAACATGTGACCTCCAGAAGAGGTAAGCGGAATGTCCGGGTTCCAGTAACACAGACACAGGTAACTAACCGCTTTCATGTTCTCTCCACAGGTATCGTTGCGGAGAGCGGACCAGATGATATGTCTGGGGCGAGAAAGCAGAAGGAGACTCCGCTGGTTGGAAGGCATGAGATGCGCTGTCCTGAGGTTGGGAGTTCCACGACCACCACTCCCAAGAGGAGAAGGCGGGTGGTGGTGGTCGGGGACTCGCTCCTCCGGGGGACTGAGTCATCTATCTGCCGCCCTGACCGGGAAAACCGAGAAGTCTGCTGCTTGCCGGGGGCTAAGATTCGCGATGTGACGGAGAGACTGCCGAGACTCATCAAGCCCTCGGATCGCTACCCCTTCCTGCTTCTCCACGTGGGCACCAATGATACTGCCAAGAATGACCTTGAGCGGATCACTGCGGACTATGTGGCTCTAGGAAGAAGGATAAAGGAGTTGGAGGTGCAAGTGGTGTTCTCGTCCATCCTCCCCGTGGAAGGAAAAGGCCTAGGTAGGGAGCGTCGAATCGTGGAAGTCAACGAATGGCTACGCAGGTGGTGTCGGAGAGAAGGCTTTAGATTCTTCGACCATGGGATGGTGTTCCAAGAAGGAGTGCTAGGCAGAGACGGGCTCCACTTAACGAAGAGAGGGAAGAGCATCTTCGCGAGCAGGCTGGCTAACCTAGTGAGGAGGGCTTTAAACTAGGTTCACCGGGGGAAGGAGACCAAAGCCCTGAGGTAAGTGGGAAAGCGGGATACCGGGAGGAAGCACAGGCAGGAATGTCTGTGAGGGGAGGGCTCCTGCCTCATACTGGGAATGAGGGGCGATCAACAGGTTATCTCAAGTGCTTATATACAAATGCACAAAGCCTTGGAAACAAGCAGGGAGAACTGGAGGTCCTGGTGATGTCAAGGAACTATGACGTGATTGGAATAACAGAGACTTGGTGGGATAACTCACATGACTGGAGTACTGTCATGGATGGTTATAAACTGTTCAGGAAGGACAGGCAGGGCAGAAAAGGTGGGGGAGTAGCACTGTATGTAAGGGAGCAGTATGACTGCTCAGAGCTCCGGTACGAAACTGCAGAAAAACCTGAGTGTCTCTGGATTAAGTTTAGAAGTGTGTGCAACAAGAGTGATGTAGTGGTGGGAGTCTGCTATAGACCACCGGACCAGGGGGAGGAGGTAGATGAGGCTTTCTTCCGGCAGCTCACGGAAGCTACTGGATCGCATGCCCTGATTCTCATGGGTGACTTTAATTTTCCTGATATCTGCTGGGAGAGCAATACAGCGGTGCATAGACAATCCAGGAAGTTTTTGGAAAGCGTAGGGGACAATTTCCTGGCGCAAGTGCTCGAGGAGCCAACTAGGGGGGGCGCTTTTCTTGACCTGCTGCTCACAAACCGGGTAGAATTAGTGGGGGAAGCAAAAGTGGATGGGAATCTGGGAGGCAGTGACCATGAGTTGGTTGAGTTCAGGATCCTGACACAGGGAAGAAAGGTAAGCAGCACGATACGGACCCTGGACTTCAGGAAAGCAGACTTCGACTCCCTCAGGGAACGGATGGCCAGGATCCCCTGGGGGACTAACTTGAAGGAGAAAGGAGTCCAGGAGAGCTGGCTGTATTTCAAGGAATCCCTGTTGAGGTTACAGGGACAAACCATCCCGATGAGTCGAAAGAATAGTAAATATGGCAGGCGACCAGCTTGGCTTAATGGTGAAATCTTAGCGGATCTTAAACATAAAAAAGAAGCTTACAAGAAGTGGAAGGTTGGACATATGACCAGGGAAGAGTATAAAAATATTGCTAGGGCATGTAGGAATGTTATCAGGAGGGCCAAATCGCACCTGGAGCTGCAGCTAGCCAGAGATGTCAAGAGTAACAAGAAGGGTTTCTTCAGGTATGTTGGCAACAAGAAGAAAGCCAAGGAATGTGTGGGCCCCTTACTGAATGAGGGAGGCAAACTAGTGACAGAGGATGTGGAAAAAGCTAATGTACTCAATGCTTTTTTTGCCTCTGTTTTCACTAACAAGGTCAGCTCCCAGACTGCTACGCTGGGCATCACAAAATGGGGAAGAGATGGCCAGCCCTCTGTGGAGATAGAGGTGGTTAGGGACTTTTTAGAAAAGCTGGATGTGCACAAGTCCATGGGGCCGGACGAGTTGCATCCGAGAGTGCTGAAGGAACTGGCGGCTGTGATTGCAGAGCCATTGGCCATTATCTTTGAAAACTCGTGGCGAACCGGGGAAGTCCCGGATGACTGGAAAAAGGCTAATGTAGTGCCAATCTTTAAAAAAGGGAAGAAGGAGGATCCTGGGAACTACAGGCCAGTGAGCCTCACTTCAGTCCCTGGAAAAATCATGGAGCAGGTCCTCAAAGAATCAATCCTGAAGCACTTGCATGAGAGGAAAGTGATCAGGAACAGCCAGCATGGATTCACCAAGGGAAGGTCATGCCTGACTAATCTAATCGCCTTCTATGATGAGATTACTGGTTCTGTGGATGAAGGGAAAGCAGTGGATGTATTGTTTCTTGACTTTAGCAAAGCTTTTGACACGGTCTCCCACAGTATTCTTGTCAGCAAGTTAAGGAAGTATGGGCTGGATGAATGCACTACAAGGTGGGTAGAAAGCTGGCTAGATTGTCGGGCTCAACGGGTAGTGATCAATGGCTCCATGTCTAGTTGGCAGCCGGTATCAAGTGGAGTGCCCCAAGGGTCGGTCCTGGGGCCGGTTTTGTTCAATATCTTCATAAATGATCTGGAGGATGGTGTGGATTGCACTCTCAGCAAATTTGCGGATGATACTAAACTGGGAGGAGTGGTAGATACGCTGGAGGGGAGGGATAGGATACAGAAGGACCTAGACAAATTGGAGGATTGGGCCAAAAGAAATCTGATGAGGTTCAATAAGGATAAGTGCAGGGTCCTGCATTTAGGACGGAAGAACCCAATGCACAGCTACAGACTAGGGACCGAATGGCTAGGCAGCAGTTCTGCGGAAAAGGACCTAGGGGTGACAGTGGACGAGAAGCTGGATATGAGTCAGCAGTGTGCCCTTGTTGCCAAGAAGGCCAATGGCATTTTGGGATGTATAAGTAGGGGCATAGCGAGCAGATCGAGGGACGTGATCGTTCCCCTCTATTCGACATTGGTGAGGCCTCATCTGGAGTACTGTGTCCAGTTTTGGGCCCCACACTTCAAGAAGGATGTGGATAAATTGGAGAGAGTCCAGCGAAGGGCAACAAAAATGATTAGGGGTCTGGAACACATGAGTTATGAGGAGAGGCTGAGGGAGCTGGGATTGTTTAGCCTGCAGAAGAGAAGAATGAGGGGGGATTTGATAGCTGTTTTCAACTACCTGAAAGGGGGTTCCAAAGAGGATGGCTCTAGACTGTTCTCAATGGTATCAGATGACAGAACGAGGAGTAATGGTCTCAAGCTGCAGTGGGGGAGGTTTAGATTGGATATTAGGAAAAACTTTTTCACTATGAGGGTGGTGAAACACTGGAATGCGTTACCTAGGGAGGTGGTAGAATCTCCTTCCTTAGAGGTTTTTAAGGTCAGGCTTGACAAAGCCCTGGCTGGGATGATTTAACTGGGAATTGGTCCTGCTTTGAGCAGGGGGTTGGACTAGATGACCTTCTGGGGTCCCTTCCGACCCTTATATTCTATGATTCTATGATTCTATGATAATGGTGTCAAGTTGCAGTGGGAGAGGTTTAGGTTGGATATTAGGAAAAACTTTTTCAGTAGCAGGGTGGTGAAACACTGGAATGCGTTACCTAGGGAGGTGGTGGAATCTCCTTCCTTAGAAGTTTTTAAGGTCAGGCTTGACAAAGCCCTGGCTGGGATGATTTAGTTGGGGATTGGTCCTGCTTTGAGCAGGGGGTTGGACTAGGTGACCTCCTGAGGTCCCTTCCAACCCTGATATTCTATGATTCTATGAATGACTCTTCACAGGGATTTACCTAGCACTTTTTAGAGCATTTATTTATGTTGTTTCCTCACCAATAAATTTGCTCATTTTTTGTTTTTGTTTTTTTATAAAGAGGGAAAACATGTCCTGAGCAACTTATCTATTCTACACAGCCTCTCTCGTGGGAAATACCCTCCTCTCTCTTGCACAGTGAATTCTAGTTGCCATATAGAGCAAGGAGTAATGTCACTACCTAATATAAACAAGGAAGATGTTAGCTTCCCTTTTGCATTAAATTATGCTTATTTTCAAGTGAAACCTCTTTGGTCCTTTTAAATGTGGAAATTATCCAAGGCCTAGAGCTCAATCCCTACAAAAAAAAGATTATGGGAATTCTGCCTGTGAAAGGATTGCATCTCAAGCAGCGTGATCTAATGGACAGGGCACCAAACTAGGACTAAGACTACCTGGTTCTGTTCCTAGCTCTGCCTCTGACCTGCTGTATGACCCTGGGCAAGTCTCTTCACCTCTCTATGCTTCTTTTTCCTGTTCTACCCAATGTCAGGCTTGACTATTTAATATATAATTCTTTGGGGAAAGGAGGAGTATTTCTTATGTTTATATAGTGCATAGCAAAACTGGGTCTGTGTTGCAATGTGGTAATGCAAATAATCAAGAAATAACAACAATCTTCAAATTGTCAGCCCTTCACTAGTATTTTCTACTCTCCACTATTTTTAAAGAGTCGCTCAATTTAATTTTTTCCAATCTATTCTCTAATTCCCTGTCCAGATTTTCATCCTTTAACAAGTTTCAAGCCACAAATTTCCAATAGGTTTGTTTCTTAGAATCCAAATCCAGTGCAAGATTTACGTGCGCACATGTGTTTGTGTGGGTTTTTTTTCCCCCAGACAGTTTTCTTCTGATCTCTGTAAACTGGCAAGGTTCCTGGATTCTCTTATTACACGCAAATCTTTTTATGGCATTCGAATTAGTTTAATTGTTTAGCTAAGTGCAGGAAAACCTATCACTTGAATGTAGTTAAAATCAGAAAAACGTTCATGTTATTTTCATAATTAGTACATGGAGTTCTTCTGTATTTATATTAGAAGCATTTAAGATGTTTAGACAGTGTTGTTCACAGACACACATTGTGATGGAGTCCCTGCAGTGTCAATTGTAGATAAAAATATCATTGTACACATAGCATGAGAATAAATCTAAGTAAGTAAATATAAAACCTGTCTGGCATTATCTGGACTGTATAAACAACATAATTAGGTAGATATCTCTTTCTGAATCTGCAACTTATTCTCTGCAACATGGGCTAAACAAAAGCTGTTTAAGGGTGACTGTAAGCAAAACTGAGTTACCCCATTAGCCAAGCTGTGTGTGGGGGAGACCTGGGGAAAGGGGTGAAAGAGAAGGCATAATGCAGAGAAATAAGTTTTTAAAGTTTTTTCCCCATTTTGTGAAATTCTCTGGGTACCTTCTGCTACTCTAAAGATATCCCAGAATGCAGCTTTACAAATATAGTACCAGAAATACCTGTTGCAACAAAAACCAGCCTTTGATAAAGGTTTCGTGAAAAATCATGAATTTTTTTAGCCAGTTTATTACTCCTCACCTGTACCCTTACTTGTGAAACTTCTTTTTTCACAAAATGTTTTTTCACTGAAAATTATATACAATTTTGGTTTGACTATATTCCCCCCATACCATGTTTTATATATCTGTATGTTTCCCTGGCTGGCATCATGAAGTAAGATTGGAAATTGAAGTGCCTATGTACTATAAAACAGTCTGTTCCCACTTTATTTGTGACTGAGCTGTGCACTGAAAGAACCAAAAAACCCCAGAACAACACTTGCTCTTAGAAGATTTTCAGTACAAGTTTTCAAATCCAAGAGGCTTACATAAGCATTTGTACTTCTGGATATTTACAGAGACTGAAGTATAGAACTTCCTGAGGTTTCACCCTTCACAACTTGGCCACCATACATTCCCATTTTTCAGCCGTTCACTAAGAATGCCTCCATCTTGACTGGATTAATCATGCTGGAGCTCAGCAGTTTATCAAAGAAGAGAGATCTTTGATAGAGAGCATCTTTGATAGATAGATACAACATGGACCAGCCAGGAAAAAAAACATTCTCCCTAGGTCCTCTCAAGTTCAGGTGGGGCGAGGAACCTTCTGACACCACATCCTCATCAAAGGAAGAAGCCAAAATCGGCTGTGGTAGAGCTTCCAAGGGGCACTTCCAAGGGAGGATTTACCCTAGCAATGTCCTTCTATTCAGTACTGCACCTAGTAATGGGCATGGCCTCCCGCTGTACTTGGTGACGTGGATCTTGACATCTACTTGATGAAGCCAAGTGGGGAGGGCAAAGAGACGACCTGAAGGCAGGCAGAAACCCCCAAGGGTTCCAAAACAGCCTGGTAAGGCCCTGGAGCTCAATTGCTTTCAGGCCCTGGATTCCTACTGGCTGCCTAAGACAGGCCCTCCAGTGGGTACCAGTGGTGGTAAGCCCTCAGAGGGGAACTGTGAGGTACAAGACTGTGAAACATATGAGCCAACCTCTGAGTCCAAACATGAATCAGCTTCCTTCCACCAAGGGGGGCTGTTCTTATTGATTCCAGCAATCGGTGCTGAGAGTCCAGAGAAGACGGCACCAGAGAGATCAGCAACAGCTTCCCTCTGGACAACAACAAACGATGAGGATATCCAGAGGGGCCCACAGTACCAAATGCTGAGTCGTAACAGTCGGCAATGCTTGATCTGCAGTCATAGATATCGGGCGAAAGGACTCCTGTACATTGGCAAAACCAGTACCAGATAGACTCAATAAGTCCCTCACCACAGCATAAGCTTCCAGAGTTGATGACACCAGGATAGCCAACAACACAGATGGCAGCACTGAGCTCAATGGTGCCTGTGCTGGTACTGGAGTAATTGGTCACGCCTAGGCAGATGACTGCCTCAAGGAGAGCATCGACTTCGAGTGCACTATATTTCCTTTGTCCACTGGACTCTGGTGCCAGAGATCTCCCTCTCCCAGAGGCTGAGCATCAGTTTTTTGCTGAGTTTTAACCTTAAATAGCTAGGCAGGTGGATGACGAGGACTACTGACCCTGCCAAGTTGAGTTCTCTCTTCTAAAAAGCTGCTCCCTATAAACAGTTGTATGCAGTGTGCTTAGCCATGCAACATTGTGTTTGTGTTATTGTTTTTTTCCCCATTCTCCCTTCATTTGTTACATCCACCTGTAGTCCCTGTCTTAGACTGTAAGTTCACTGGGAAAGTATTGTTTTCTGTGTATTTAGCTCTTAGCACAATGGGCTCCAATCTATCTATCATAATACACATAATAAGTAACACTAATAATAATAAGAAAATCCTATGCACATATTGATAACTATAATGGAAAGGTCTATATTTCATTTAATATAGCACTTGCTCACTTCACAGAAGGAGCTCTGGGTTACATGTCAGTTGCTTGTCTCGGGCACTGATCAAATGACTACAACACCTCTTGTGCTTCATTCTTAAATGCACAGTACTGTACTTCAAGTTCCACTTTACCGGGAACATAGTAGTAGGTCAGAGCAGCCAATACAATGTGCAGGAATCTTTGGTAACTGAGGTAGGAAATCTTCAGAGTCTCTTTCCTTAAAGGCAGACAGTAAGTATTTGGGGACAGCCCCTTTCCCATGATTACCTCTTCTGACCTCTTTCTTGGGTCACCCCTATGCGAAGAAGCAAGCTTTTTCACAAAATATCTGGGTGATGTTGCCTATGAGAGCCACCTCTGCTGACCAAGCATATTTCTAACCTGCTGCTGTGGTTAGGATAGGACTGATCATTCTGGTTAGCTTCCCTCAGTCTTTTCATGCCAGTTGCTGAATAACTGGGAGACTATGGTCCAAGTTAGCGGTAAGCAATTGATTTCATTCACTGAACACAATCGTATATGACTGCTCTGACTCCAGCCAATTTCATTGTCATCTTTAATTATCACTTATAAGTGCCAAGGTGGACTCCTCACTATTTGAGGAGATAATAGGTTTGATTCCCAGCTTGCGTAGACATACCTCGCACTATAAATAGCAGTGTAGCTAGGATAGCACGAGTGGCGGATTAGACTAGCTGCCTGAGTATATACCTGCCCAGACTCCCTGCCACTGCCCATGCTATCCTGATTACACACCTATTTTTAGTGCACTAGCTCAAGCAGACCTCGCATGGGTACATCTACACAAGCTGGGAATCACACCTCCCAACTCAAAGACATACCTAGTAAGTGCTGATTGCTTTTATAGATTTCTCTTGTAAAGTGACTTGGAAATGCCTACAGTTTTCGGCTTACCTGGGAACTAGACATGAAAAGGGAGGATGGAGTTCTAGGTCTATCAAGCTATTGGAGACTTGATTGCTTTAGAAGCATCATGCGATATTTAGCAAGTCTTCACTTAAGATAACAGAAAATCTATCAATCCTACCTGTCATCCCTTCCTATCTTGTGAGAGGCATCCACATTTTCAGTTCAGCTCATTTTCACAGGGACCTCAGGTGCATTAAAGGTTGCAAAGAGAGCCAAATGCTTCTTTGTACATATATTTCATTCAGGGGGTGTTCTGGGGGTTTCTTCCTATTCGGACACTTCATTTTAGGAAGACAATTTGAAGGGCTGATCTAGTCAGTTAGGAATTTTTAAAATACTATTCTGGGTATTTAGTTTGGATTGTAGATCACCTAAAGAATCTATACATAAATCTGTCCCAACTGTTAAATCGGAGGCTGGTAGTACTGATTTCATAATGGTCCCTATTTCACTACTAAATCAGAATCAGAGACCTCAGACAGTGTTTTGTTCACCTGAAGCCAGATGGAAGAGAGGCCAGAAATGCATTCCATTCCTGCTTTCACGCATAAGTGCACCACACAGAGAATCAAACAGGGAAACAAAACATCTCCTCAATATAGAATGATCTGGTTTAAGGAAATCCTAGACAGACAGACAGACGTTTCAAGTAGGCAAGGCAAGGTTTAAAAACAAAAAAACAGGTAACAGGTCCTGAGCCTCTGAGTCACAGATTCCAAGGACAGAGGGGACTATTGTGATTATCTAGTCGGACTTCCTGTATAACACAGGCCATATAACTTCCAAAATACTTTCTAAAGCATATCTTTTAGATATTCATGAAGTCTCAAAAAGATGGAATTTTTAGAATTGTATTCATTCTGAATGTCACACAATGTATCACCTTACGTGAATAAGCAATTTTCGGAGCTAAAGAATAAAATTTCACAAAACCAAGAATTCCTCCCCCTCCCATGTGCCACTTTAAACAGCATTATGATTTTTTTCACGCTACTCTAGCAGAAAATCCCATTGGCACATCTAGTCTCAAGCTCCAGCTATAGTATTTACCATTTTTTGTCTGTAGCTTTAACATAATTTAATATCAATTCCTCATGCTTTTTGTACTCCTGAAAACTCAAAAATAGCTTTGCTGTTTTTCACACTACAGTACTGTAGGACATTAATTAACACAACATTGTTGAACTGCATGTGTAGGGATTTGCCCATACAATTAGCACTGACATCAATGCAAGAAGTCAAGTTTTTGGCACTCCTTGCCACTTTAGAAGATCAGAGAAAATAGCTGCCTTCCTATATGGCCTCCTTAGGAATTACTCGGAGCTGTGGGGAGAACAAAATTGAAAATATTTCACTTAGAAATTTGATTTTAAGCAAATGTATAGTTCCATCTTTTTCAACAATCTTTTTGAAAAGGCTTTGCAGTATGTGAATGTGATGCTCTTGCATAAGAGCAGGATTAACACAAGAAACCACAACAGCTTCGAGAAGTCATAATGGCCCATCAGGAAGAAAGTATACAATAGAGTAACCCATCTCCTTGGGACACAGCAAATTAGGTTCCAAAAATGCTATTAAAGAACACAGGAAAACTAGATGCAAAACAAAATATATACATATGTCATGCTTGCCAAAATACATATTTGATCAGCAAAATAATATCCCACTAAAATGCCTAAATATATAATTCACTAATCCTAAATACGTGCATATTATCTTAAATACATATTTACCTGCGAGACAGGAATGGCTCATGGCTAAATAACAGTTGTTCTCAATAACACTTCATAAAATATTTTTTTAAAAGGCAGCTAAATATAAAAATGCCTTTTCTTATAAAGACACAGAATGGTTTAAGACCGTAAAATCAGAAGTAGGGGTGACACATTCAGCCTTGAAGAAAGAGAGTGCAACTCTTAACAGCAGTAGAATTGTGGCCCCTTATTTCCAAGCTAATGTTTCAGTCTTTTCATTAAATTTTTTCACATTTTCTGGTACTGGGTGGAGTATACCACTGTGAAAAAAATACTGTGAACAGTAAATAATAATTGAACTTTAATAGCACCTTCCATCCAAACACCTCAAAGCACTTTAGACACATTAGATGATTAAGCTTCATACTCCCCAACTGTGAGGATGGTGGTATTATGCCATTTTATAGATGGCTAAACTGAAACACAAAGTTTAAGTGATTTGTTCAAAGTCACACACTAACTCAGTGGTTGAGCTGGGAAGAAAACACCAAAGTCCTGCATGCCAGTCCCTGCTTTAACCGCTAGACAATATGGTTTCTGTCTTGGAAAAGTCAGATGCACCACTTCTTTGTAATATCCATATTGTACTCGCAGTGTGTCACCATCCGTCCGCTTCATGCTGGCAAACGAATTGCCAGTAACTGAATTCATGAGTTAGTAAGTGAGAACTGTACAGGATTCCTCTCCTTTCAAACTATCACTCCAATTCAGCAAAGGCCGTAAGAACACACTTTAATGCTTTGTTAATGGAACCTATAATAGGAGGAGCTAAGTGATTTGCCTATTTTAAATTAGGTGCATATTTTTAAAGAAACTTTATAATAGATTTGGGAAATGATGTACAGTGAGTGAACATCAGGGAATATCCTACCAGAGAGAACTTTTAAAGAAAGCGTAAAATATTTGATCTAGAGTATATTCCAATAAATGTTTGCAGCCAATAAAATAAACAAACAGGCAAAAGAGAGACTGAAGCAAACATACAACACATGTACCACCATTAATAAAGATGAGTGAAAAAGTTTATGAAATAATGAATTCATCAATAAATATCACATTCACTAACTCATCGTAAACACTGAAGACCATACTCAGTGTTCTCGTCGCCGCAGTGTCTCAGAAGCCTAGAACCTAAGGAACGACTTTCTGTCCCATCTGCTTTAGATCCTGGAAGCTCACTGACCTCTCTGAAGGTGTACTGTTGCCAGATGACACTGCTGACCCAGTGTTAGTACAGTTCTATCTTGTGGCCCACTGAGTGTAGCAAAATCCCTGAAAGGCAGGTGAAGTGGCCACAGTATATGCATCCGACGTCTAATACAGAAGAAATGAATGAAAGCAGGTTTTTCTTTAGATTTCAATATTCCGCTCCAATGTTTACAATCCCAAGTATTGTAGCACTGTGGTAGTGCATGACAGCCAGGAAGAGAAGCTGTCTAGTCTTGAAACAAAGATGAAAGTGGACTATTTTCATCATACAAGCTGAATCAAGTGTGGAAATCAAACATAAGTCATAGATGGTGTAAAGCAGATTTTTAAAGTTGTTTCTATTCAAATAATCCAGGCACTGTCTGTAAGGTGTGTAAGGGATTGCTTAAAAATGACATATAAGATTCTAACCTTACAATTTATCTTTTAGAATTACAAAAAACACAATAGGGACTGTAGTTAGCATCTGTATTGTACTTTATATTTTCAAATAATGATAAAAATGAACAAATTAAGCAAGTAGTTGTTTAACAAAAGGCAGTAGGGTCCAGCAGAATGGATTAGTCTATAGTACTGAAGGCTGCACTGCGAATAAGAAGGAGCCTCCTTCCTAGCAGAAAGGTCATTAACTACATGGAGAAGACGCATTTCTGTGATTTGGCCACAGCAAACCTCAGACTGAAAACAATTAAATGCTATTGTCCTAACAAAGGATACTGGGGGGATGGAGGAAGGCTGTTTCCTGAGGTAAGGAACAGGGCAGTGGTTAGAGTGTAATAATCAAGCATGGTTCTTCAAGAAGGGAGTTGCTTGCAGCAGATTTGAGAGAGTGAAGGAATTATTTAAAATGGTAGTAATGTGGAGAACAACCAGGAAAGAAGCAGAACAAAGAAATGGGATCAAGAGAGAGGTGGTTTCCTTTAGGAACTAGATGTCAGAAATGTCCATGGGGGACAAGTTACTTGAGAGAAGGGAGGGGAAGAAGTAGAAGCAGAAAGTGTTAATAAGCCAGGAGGAAAGATGGTAGGCATGGAGCAAATATTGTCATGCATTGGGACAGCAGTGAAGGAAGTAAATTCCTTCCCTGGACAAAGAGCTGGAAAAACAGAATAAAGTGAATGGGTGGAGAACAGATTTAATAGTATGGAAGTTACCATCTGAACTGACACACACATATACAGAAAGGAAAATGCTCTGAGCTAGATGATGCAGCCTTTTCCACTAGTACTCAGTAGTAGTAATCGTGTTCTGAACACTTCATATTGGTTTATCAGTGGTTAATTTACATAGGTTAGCTGCTTTCTGAGAGGGAAAACATAAAAGAGCTCAGACACTGAGTCTCACATTATAACAGCAGGTTTTATGTTCTTAATAAAGTTGCATAACCTGCATATAACAGATGAACTGCCCTTGATAAAAACAAACACTAAGTTACAGAGAAAATAAAGGTACAGTTAGAAAAGTAAATTCTGAAGAGGAGTAAGGATTCTTTTGTTATTCAAAGAGCTATCAAGTACTATGGACATTCAAATTCAGAGCAAAAATTTCCAGCTAACTATGCAAAGAGTGGTGATGTCCTTATGGGCTTTCTGAACTATGGTAGATTTCACATTATAATTAATTCCCCAATAAACTATTTCACAAACACATAAAACTGTCACATTTTGATTATTTTTTCCAAGATAATGCTAGGGTAAATTTGCAGAAACGTGGTCTCTGTTTTTCATGCAAAATTTGCACCCACAAAATCTACAAGTGCAAATCTGAGTAGTTGATCCTCGTTGCCGGTGTAAATCAGGTAGCTAGAGGTGCAAATGCTCAAGTTTATCCTGAGGAAGAGGAAAAGTATGAATTAATAGAAAAACAGTAAAATTCCTTGAAGGAAAAAAGAAAAGTATTATCTGGAAGTGGGTAAGAGCTATACTGTAGTGTACTACAAAGTGCTCAATACAGGAAGTACTGCAGTTTTATACAATATTCTTTCAGTAATGTGCAGGCCTCTTGCATTTGTCCTCTACCTCTTACATTATCTGACTTTTCTCAAGTATGCAAAATACTAATAACAAACATTTATTTTGTGGCATCTCCCAAAGGCCACAATCCATGTGAACTAACTTACATGAGTCAGTCACATATTTTATTTGCAAAATACTAGATATGTGACACATTCTGGTGGTTCTATTCCATCGATAAGTCACTTAACTATGTGCATGCCGGTGCTTTACATTTCTGTGACATCAAAAATGAGGATAAATTTGACAGAGGTTTATATAGTGCACTATGGCTTGAAAATGCCAGGCAAAAATGTCAAGAAAAAAAGTCCACGGGGTTTCCATTGGATGCTAAAGTCTCTATGAAGCCACTGTGACACAGTGATTTTGACGGCTGTAGTTTCCAAGAAGTCATGCTAAATGACCCAGGTATTATCAAACTTCTCTCTCCCAACTATTCAAGTATTAAAATGACAAATCATAGGGGTGGCTGTTAGCCTGAAGACACTGCCATTCTATTATTTAAAGTCTGGGTTTTTTTAAATGCCTGAGATTTCTATGTGAAAAAATAATGAACTTTAAGAAATGTCACTTTTACTAACAGAAATTACAGCTTAAATACCTGGATATGAATATTAAATACAAAAAGTACACTTAAATAATATAAGGCTGTGACACAAACTGACAAAAGCAAGGAAATCCAAAGGCACAGCTGACACTCTCTCCTTAATTCATAACAGGGTGGGGAGAAGAGGAGTGGGGACAGCGAGAGTGTAGTTTAAAGACCCAGTAACGATCCTAAGTTCAAATTCTTTTATTCTTGACATTTTGTGTCCATGCCTTTAACAAAAACCCACAACTCTTAAAACACATTAATTCAGTTTAGCCTTTTTTTAAAAAAATACAAAGGAAACTTTTCATGGAAGATTATCAATTGCACTTTACTCATCACTAGACTCAAACAGTTCCTTTAGGGTCGCTTCACAGATGGATGGGTTTATTTTATAGGGTTTTCTTATGTTCTGAAATGAGAAACTAATAGTCTTGTCTAAAGCTAAACATATTTCAAGAAGGCACTGTCCAATGGCTTGTCACCACACAAAAGTTGTAAAAGCGGTGTCCACCCCCAATGTGGATGCAGTAACCTAAATATAAAAGTGCTTATACCAATATAATCTATACCTTTAGGGGAAGGGAAATAAATTATATCAGTAACAGGCACCTTTATACACATATTAGTGTCTACATTTGGGTTCCTACTAGTATAACTGTATCAGTAAAAAAAAAATCACATCTCTAACTGACAAAGTTATACCAGTAGAAAAACTGTGTGTAGACCAGACCTCCTTTCCCAAGACCCCGTCCCATCCAACACACACACACAAAGCTCTGCCAGTACACCACTATACTAAGCTGCAACACCTGTGGTATTTAAATTCTGAGCCTATTCTGAGAAGCCTTCCAACCACACCAAAATACCTGGCAATTTTGCGATTTAGACAGAGGCTTAGGAGCTAGCCACAGACAAACCAGTCATCCCCACTCATGATCAAAATCAGCCTTTGAACACGGTTCAATCAAAATAATGGATTCATCTTCTAACAGTCCAGACTGTCTCTTTTGAAGTTACTTCTACCTATTTTTGCAGAAGCAATTATTGCTTGTTGTGTAAATAATTAGTTCAGCAAATGAGATCCTTTGGAAATTAGACAAACAAAAGGTGAGTGAGGTAATATCTTTTATTGGACCAGCTTAACTTCTGTTAGTGAGAGAGACAAGTTTTCGAGCCTACACAGAGCACTTCCTCAGGTCTGGGAACCATACTCCAAGTGTGGTAGCTAAACACAAGGTGGAACAGATTGTTTAGCATAAGTAGTTAACATATATTTCAAGTTTCAGAGTAACAGCCGTGTTAGTCTGTATTCGCAAAAAGAAAAGGAGTACTTGTAGCACCTTAGAGACTCACCAATTTATTTGAGCATGAGCTTTCGTGAGCTACAGCTCACTTCATCGGATGCATACCGTGGAAACTGCAGCAGACTTTATATACACACAGAGATCATGAAACAATACCTCCTCCCACCCCACTGTCCTGCTGGTAATAGCTTATCTAAAGTGATCATCAAGTTGGGCCATTTCCAGCACAAATCCAGGTTTTCTCACCCTCCACCCCCCCACACACAAACTCACTCTCCTGCTGGTAATAGCCCATCCAAAGTGACAACTCTCTACACAATGTGCATGATAATCAAGGTGGGCCATTTCCTGCACAAATCCAGGTTCTCTCACCCCCTCACCCCCCTCCAAAAAACACACACACAAACTCACTCTCCTGCTGGTAATAGCTCATCCAAAGTGACCACTCTCCCTACAATGTGCATGGTAATCAAGGTGGGCCATGTCCAGCACAAATCCAGGCTTTCTCACCCCCCCCCCCTTTTTTTCCCAGGGACACACACACACACACACAAACTCACGCTCCTGCTGGCAATAGCTCATCCAAACTGACCACTCTCCAAGTTTAAATCCAAGTTTAACCAGAACGTCTGGGGTGGGGGGGTAGGAAAAAACAAGGGGAAATAGGCTACCTTGCATAATGACTTAGCCACTCCCAGTCTCTATTTAAGCCTAAATTAATAGTATCCAATTTGCAAATGAATTCCAATTCAGCAGTTTCTCGCTGGAGTCTGGATTTGAAGTTTTTTTGTTTTAAGATAGCGACCTTCATGTCTGTGATTGCGTGACCAGAGAGATTGAAGTGTTCTCCGACTGGTTTATGAATGTTATAATTCTTGACATCTGATTTGTGTCCATTTATTCTTTTACGTAGAGACTGTCCAGTTTGACCAATGTACATGGCAGAGGGGCATTGCTGGCACATGATGGCATATATCACATTGGTGGATGTGCAGGTGAACGAGCCTCTGATATTGTGGCTGATGTTATTAGGCCCTGTGATGGTGTCCCCTGAATAGATATGTGGGCACAGTTGGCAACGGGCTTTGTTGCAAGGATAAGTTCCTGGGTTAGTGGTTCTGTTGTGTGGTATGTGGTTGTTGGTGAGTATTTGCTTAAGGTTGCGGGGCTGTCTGTAGGCAAGGACTGGCCTGTCTCCCAAGATTTGTGAGAGTGTTGGGTCATCCTTTAGGATAGGTTGTAGATCCTTAATAATGCGTTGGAGGGGTTTTAGTTGGGGGCTGAAGGTGACGGCGAGTGGCGTTCTGTTATTTTCTTTGTTAGGCCTGTCCTGTAGTAGGTAACTTCTGGGAACTCTTCTGGCTCTATCAATCTGTTTCTTCACTTCCGCAGGTGGGTATTGTAGTTGTAAGAAAGCTTGACAGAGATCTTGTAGGTGTTTGTCTCTGTCTGAGAGGTTGGAGCAAATGCGGTTGTATCGTAGAGCTTGACTTTAGACGATGGATCGTGTGGTGTGGTCAGGGTGAAAGCTGGAGGCATGTAGGTAGGAATAGCGGTCAGTAGGTTTCCGGTATAGGGTGGTGTTTATGTGACCATTGTTTATTAGCACTGTAGTGTCCAGGAAGTGGATCTCTTGTGTGGACTGGACCACAGGGATTCTGATTGTCAATCCATTGTCCATTGATCCTCCCATGTCATGAGGTTGCTACCAGTATGCCAGAACAATACTGTTTTGATGTAGAAGTGTATGAACAATTCACAACAAAAGATATGAATACTTCTAATTTTGGGAAGGGGGGTTGCATTTCATTATGAACATGAAAAGCAACACATTCTGCAAAAAGTTTGCCATTTTTCATGAAGCTTTTGCTTGAAAATGGACTTTTCCCCATGAAATGAGCCAATTTTTGAGAGAAAACAGACTCATTCCTAAAAGTTGTCTTCAAAACAAGAAGTTTCCAGTTCAGAATTTGAATTTTTGCATGTTTCTGAAGAAAAATAAGGAACTATTTCCAGTTAATTTATCAGTGGGGAATACTAAACAATATTTTTTAAAGAAAAAGAAAATTTAAGTCATATGAATGGAGATTCATTAAATCCACACATTTTTCAAACATAGGGTTGAAACATATTCAAGATACGTTCAACATATCTACTCGCCAGTGATGACAAAGACAGGACAAAACTTGCCCCAGCGTAAACCAGCTAGTCACCAATTATCAGCAAACATTAATCTGGGAGCTAAAAATCCAGTCTGAGTTTCTTCAAAATTAAATACAGAGATTGAACCAAGTGTAGCGTTAGTGATGAGTCTGGAGGTTTAGTCTGATGCCAGTAAGCATGCATAAATCCAGGTTAGAGAGAAGCAGAATGGTTCAGATGAAGCACTGACCCAAACTTTTCCCCAAAACTCAAACTGAATCTCTTCTGAGGTTTGAAAGAATTTACTTGGTTCTCACTTTTGCTGGTTTTTCTGCACTGTTGGAATGTGGCTAGACAAAGAACTGCTGAATTACAGTGAGGAAAGCTACTGTCTGGCAAAACCAAGGATAGGAGACACCTGATATGGATTTAAACAGGCGGCAACTTTATTATTAGATGTCTGGGACTACCTGGCAGATAAAAGTATACAGTGCAAGCAACTCCATGTTCATTCAAATAATTACCCGGGACTTCCACCAGCTCCTGTCATTTTCCATCCTTATCCCACAGCCAGCCCAGGGCTTTGACCAGTAGGTCTCAACCTGTGGCCCAATCAGCACAGAGCTGCAACCCATTTAACATCCTCAGGGACATGCAGGTAGTATTGGATGCATCCCACAACGGTAAAAAGGTTGGGAACCACTGGCTAGGACCTTACCATCCACCTCTCCCCCTCATAGGAGGGTTAAGGTGGGCTATAAGAAAAGGGGACTTGGCTCCCTGCCATACCAATCATAGGAGCCCCAAATCTCCCACACCATTCCATTAACCAGCACCTCCTTTCAAGTCGATTACCAGGCCATTTACCTGGCCACTGGATGCCTTCCCTATGAAGTACCTGACCTGGACATTCGCCCCACACTTACAAAATAAGTTGTGACAAATAGCCTAACCACTTTTCTCCTCAACATAATAAGTTCTCCCTGACACCCACTGTGGGGAAAGTGAAAAACCCCACTCCACCAAAGCCAATATGGTGGTGAGAAAAATTCCTTTCCAATCCCCCTACAAAGGAGCAACTACAGTAATGCCCTCAGCAGGTCCTAAACCTTACCTGATATTCACACCTCAAGAGGAGGGAGGGTGGTTTCTGCCTTGTCTGCTGTGTGGAGAAAGGGTTCCAATGCCCAGGGTTACACTTTTAAAGCCTTCCACCCTCAAATTCCTAGGGGGTGAGTCAGCACTGCAAAGCTAAACACCACACACCTTTTTGCACCAGGTTCCAACCTCCTTCTTGTCGTCCCCTCCCCAACCTCTGCCATAAAGCACTGCTACCTTCCTCTGGCAAGCCCAGACAATCCCCACCCCCCATCTCACCCCACCCCGCTTCAGGTGTGGTGCGGTCGTTTGCATGCTATTGCCTGCGAACAACAGAAAGTTGTGAAATTTCACAATAAAGCCTGTTCTCACAATATTTCCAGCTCAGTTTGCAGACCCCAGCTAATGGGACACTTCACATAACCATGCAGACCTTTGACAGTTTTCTCATCAACACGGGAAATACATATTTGAAACTTACTGAAATGATCCAAACCACCCTCTCCTCCCCAATACCTCACCCACTATACCCAGCTCTCTCCCTCCTGACACAAACTCCTTTCTGCCAAAAGGTCCCAGACCTCCCTCTCTGTTACACTGTCACTGGATGGAGGGGAAAATAGCTTGTGTAACAGTAGCCACTGGAGGTGTAACCTTTTGTAACCCTGAGCCATGTCAGGTGACTGGGTGCAGAAATGAAGAATAGTCTCTTCTCTTACCAGCACCTATGCGTCTCACACATGTATTACAGTGGAGTTACCCTTACATTAGGTAATTCTCTTCAGATGGCTGCAAGGTGGCCTATGCACCATTCATTCCCTCTTTTTCTCTGACCATCCCACCTGAGAGCCCTACCATACTATGGGACCCCAAGAGATACAAAAAACTTTGAACATGTGAAATTACTCCTTCCCTGGCAATGAGAACCATCATTCCCTCTGAAGCATCTGGCAGCAGCCACTGGCAGAAGACAGGATACTGGGCTAGATGGCCCATTGATCTGTCCCAATATAGCTGTTCTTATGTTCTTATTCTTGGCAGCAGGGATATGGACAAGGTTAGTGGAGTTTTTTGTTTTGTTTTTCAGAGAGAGGTCATGAACAGGGAAGTGGGAAATTAGCTGCTTCCAAAGAAACACAAAGAATCAGGGTGGGGAGTTGACCTCTCAAAGTCCCTGTGGTTAGAGACACAGTAGATCAGGGTAAGCATGCATTAAGATGCCCCTAGAAAGACAACCTACCGTCTGATTCAAATCTCTCCTCCACAATGACCACAAGAAGTGAGTTTATAATAAAATCTGTAAATTATTCCCTTCTCAAGTTTTGGACAAAGGTTTGGGCAAATTCTTTTTTTTATCTGAACCAGATCATAGAATCATTGAATATCAGGGTTGGAAGGGACCTCAGGAGGTCATCTAGTCCAACCCCCTGCTCAAAGCAGGAACAATCCCCAATTTTTGCCCAAGATCCCTAAATGACCCCCTCAAGGATTGAACTCACAACCCTGGGTTTAGCAGGCCAATGCTCAAACCACTGAGCTATCCCTCCCCCCTCCAAAAAATTTTTTCGCTTGGCTCAGAGGGGCCAGGCGGCCACAGCCATGTGCAGACCGACTCCCCAGCCCCAGCCCTTTCCGTTCTCCCCTCGCAGACCATGGGGTGGGAGTCTGGGGGGAGAGGCAAGACGGGCCCTGGCCTTTTGGCCCCAACGCAGAGAGGGAGGCAGAATAGCCCCTCTCCATCCTGGGCTTCCCGTGGATCGGGGTGGCTGGGATGGGTGGCATGGGTGTACCGAGGGGGGCATGGGAGTCCTCAGATGTCCTTCCCTCCTGGGCGGTCCCCCCTCCGCCCTCCCCAGGGCCCTCTCATGGGCATCCACGGGCCACCTCAGGCCGTACAAGTCTTTGAACCACCATCTTCCCCAGGCCACGAGGCTCGCAGAGAGCACTGGGTAGTACCTGGCTCCTGGGTGAGGGAAACAGTTCCAATCCCTCTGGGGCATCTTCCCCCCCTCCTCCCCCGCCGCCACCACTTTCAGCCTACAGGGTAGGCAAGCGAGTGATGGATGGCACACAAAGTGGTGCCCGGCACCTGCCAGCTGGCTCCGCATTACCTTGAGAGGGGCATCGTCCCAGAAGGCACACTGGGAAACCACTGCCACGGCCTCGCTCGCTCCCAGGGATCCAGGGTTTCCTTCCATTTACGGTGTGCCTGGGAGGCAGACGGGACTGGGGCCACTGCCGTTTTTGCTTCCGCCCCACGCGCGCCATCCCAGCCGCACACCCACGTCGAGCTCCCTTTCCAGGGTCGGTTGCCGAAGCGGCGTGGAGGACGGTGCCAGCGACCGGGAAAGACCGCACGGGTGGGCAGCATCTCTGAGGGGGTGGCTCAGGTACACGCACGGAGGGGAAGGCGTGACAGTGGTCCGACAGTGGATGGAGGAGATCCCCTCCGCCGACCTCAATCCCAGCCCCTCCCAGCCACCTGGGAGCGGGGACAGAGCGAGTGCGGAGGGGGCGCCCGGCTCTCCCCGCGCCCAGGACCCTGCCGCCAGGGTCCCATCCTGCACGCGGGGAGGCATCCGAGGCCTCGGTCATCAGCTGTGCCACCATCAGGGGACCCCGAGCCAGCCAAGCGCAATCCTGTTAATGATCCTTCCGCAGGTTCACCTACAGAAACCTTGTTACGACTTTTACTTCCTCTAGATAGTCAAGTTCGAGCATCTTCTCGGCACTCCACCAGGGCCATGACCAACCCCAGCAGGGCCGATCCGAGAACCTCACTAAACCATCCAATCTGTAGTAGCGACAGGCAGTGTGTACAAAGGGCAGGGACTTAATCAACACGAGCTTATGACCCACGCTTACTGGGAATTCCTCGTTCATGGGGAATAACTGCAATCACCGATCCCCATCACATGCTGAGCCAGTCAGTGTAGCGCACTTGCAGCCCCGGACATCTAAGGGCATCACAGACCTGTTATTGAATCATAGAATCATAGAATCATAGAATATAAGGGTTGGAAGGGACCCCAGAAGGTCATCTAGTCCAACCCCCTGCTCAAAGCAGGACCAATTCCCAGTTAAATCATCCCAGCCAGGGCTTTGTCAAGCCTGACCTTAAAAACCTCTAAGGAAGGAGATTCTACCACCTCCCTAGGTAACGCATTCCAGTGTTTCACCACCCTCTTAGTGAAAAAGTTTTTCCTAATATCCAATCTAAACCTCCCCCACTGTAACTTGAGACCATTACTCCTCGTTCTGTCATCTGATACCATTGAGAACAGTCTAGAGCCATCCTCTTTGGAACCCCCTTTCAGGTAGTTGAAAACAGCTATCAAATCCCCCCTCATTCTTCTCTTCTGCAGGCTAAACAATCCCAGCTCCCTCAGCCTCTCCTCATAACTCATGTGTTCCAGACCCCTAATCATTTTTGTTGCCCTTCGCTGGACTCTCTCCAATTTATCCACATCCTTCTTGAAGTGTGGGGCCCAAAACTGGACACAGTACTCCAGATGAGGCCTCACCAATGTCGAATAGAGGGGAACGATCACGTCCCTCGATCTGCTCGCTATGCCCCTACTTATACATCCCAAAATGCCATTGGCCTTCTTGGCAACAAGGGCACACTGCTGACTCATATCCAGCTTCTCGTCCACTGTCACCCCTAGGTCCTTTTCCGCAGAACTGCTGCCTAGCCATTCGGTCCCTAGTCTGTAGCTGTGCATTGGGTTCTTCCGTCCTAAGTGCAGGACCCTGCACTTATCCTTATTGAACCTCATCAGATTTCTTTTGGCCCAATCCTCCAATTTGTCTAGGTCCCTCTGTATCCTATCCCTCCCCTCCAGCGTATCTACCACTCCTCCCAGTTTAGTATCATCCGCAAATTTGCTGAGAGTGCAATCCACACCATCCTCCAGATCATTTATGAAGATATTGAACAAAACCGGCCCCAGGACCGACCCTTGGGGCACACCACTTGATACCGGCTGCCAACTAGACATGGAGCCATTGATCACTACCCGTTGAGCCCGACAATCTAGCCAGCTTTCTACCCACCTTGTAGTGCATTCATCCAGCCCATACTTCCTTAACTTGCTGACAAGAATACTGTGGGAGACCGTGTCAAAAGCTTTGCTAAAGTCAAGAAACAATACATCCACTGCTTTCCCTTCATCCACAGAACCAGTAATCTCATCATAGAAGGCGATTAGATTAGTCAGGCATGACCTTCCCTTGGTGAATCCATGCTGGCTGTTCCTGATCACTTTCCTCTCATGCAAGTGCTTCAGGATTGATTCTTTGAGGACCTGCTCCATGATTTTTCCAGGGACTGAAGTGAGGCTCACTGGCCTGTAGTTCCCAGGATCCTCCTTCTTCCCTTTTTTAAAGATTGGCACTACATTAGCCTTTTTCCAGTCATCCGGGACTTCCCCGGTTCGCCACGAGTTTTCAAAGATAATGGCCAATGGCTCTGCAATCACAGCCGCCAGTTCCTTCAGCACTCTCGGATGCAACTCGTCCGGCCCCATGGACTTGTGCACGTCCAGCTTTTCTAAAAAGTCCCTAACCACCTCTATCTCCACAGAGGGCTGGCCATCTCTTCCCCATTTTGTGATGCCCAGCGTAGCAGTCTGGGAGCTGACCTTGTTAGTGAAAACAGAGGCAAAAAAAGCATTGAGTACATTAGCTTTTTCCACATCCTCTGTCACTAGTTTGCCTCCCTCATTCAGTAAGGGGCCCACACATTCCTTGGCTTTCTTCTTGTTGCCAACATACCTGAAGAAACCCTTCTTGTTACTCTTGACATCTCTGGCTAGCTGCAGCTCCAGGTGCGATTTGGCCCTCCTGATAACATTCCTACATGCCCTAGCAATATTTTTATACTCTTCCCTGGTCATATGTCCAACCTTCCACTTCTTGTAAGCTTCTTTTTTATGTTTAAGATCCGCTAAGATTTCACCATTAAGCCAAGCTGGTCGCCTGCCATATTTACTATTCTTTCGACTCATCGGGATGGTTTGTCCCTGTAACCTCAACAGGGATTCCTTGAAATACAGCCAGCTCTCCAGCTCTCCAGTTATTGCTCAATCTCGGGTAGCTGAACGCCACTTGTCCCTCTAAGAAGTTGGACGCCGACCGCTCGGGGGTCGCATAATTAGTTAGCATGCCAGAGTCTTGTTCGTTATCGGAATTAACCAGAAAAATCGCTCCACCCACTAAGAACGGCCATGCATCACCACCCACAGAATTGAAAAAGAGCTATCAATCTGTCAATCCTTTCCATGTCCGGGCCGGGTGAGGTTTCCCGTGTTGAGTAAAATTAAGCCACAGGTTCCACTCCTGGTGGTGTCAATTCCTTTAAATTTCAGCTTTGCAACCATACTCCCCCTGGAACCCAAAGACTCTGGTTTCCTGTAAGCTGCCCGGCAGGTCATGGGAATAATGCAGTCCATTAGATCACTGATCCCTAATAAGCACTCAGAACAAATGCCATTGAATAAAAAAGAATGAAAGAGAAATGTGCAGAAGAAAAAGATCAGTAAAAAGAATGCTTATTAACTGTGCTGTGATCTCTCTCCATTCAATGCAAAGCAAATGACACAATTCTGCAGATAGATCAGAGAGATGATACATGTCACAGTTTCAGGTCAACTGCCCCTGTACATGCCCTCCGTGATCCACTCCAGGAATGCTCAGGCAGGTCTCCAGTTATCACCTGTCTCTGCACAGAGATCCTTGGCAGTTTTAAGGTCACATAGCTCCCTGTCTTACATTGTGATACCCCTAGCAAGCCAGTCTTCCTAAAGGCCAGCACCTGAGCTGTGCTTTCTCTCCAAGGAAAATGATGGTGTTTTTACCAGTACTCTCACTGCTCTTCCACACAAGCACATTTATTCATAGGGCAAAAGCATTACAGAGAAAACATATAAAAACAACGAACCGCTTTAAACCCCACACAAAACATACCAGAAATCACCCATCTTCCACCTGGGGAGTCAGATATGCCAATGCACCTTCCAACCCTTCAGAAAGGTTGGAGCCTCCCTTTGGACAAAGAGTCATGTCCATTTGCTGAATCAAAATGAAAATCTGCTCAAGCTCATCCTTTTAGTCCAGAAGCCCTTTATGTCCTAGTCTCTGAAAAACCAAGCCTGAACCAGTCTATGCAAATCACCCCAAGGGGCGGAACTTCTCTAGAGTTGTTTACAATCTCTGGGGTAATCACCCCCTACTGCCTTAGTTCCTATAGCAGCTGTGGTAACTCTCCCTTATGGTGTAGGTCACAATCAGGCATAAGCCACTCATACATTTAATAAAATGGTCCCCAAAGATACTGCATGGAGTTGCACTATTTGTCACAATACACACACAGCTGGCTCTGTATATCAGGCACACAAGTTTTTTACTTTCATTTGACAGTATGTAGTAATCCCACAGACACTGCACACAGCCTACTAATTCTCTACCACTGTCTCAGTGCTTGAACCTCTAACTCTCACTCTTGCACTCCCACCCTCCTTCCAAAGTTGGATGCGAGACTGTTTTGGTTGAACTAGATTCAGCTCACTATAGTGTTGCTCTGTGTTAAAACACTAGAAGAACTGATTCAAGCATTAGGCTTTAAAAATAAACGCTGTCTTTGTATTTCTGGTCAACCGTAAATGAACTAGAGATCTCTTTCTACCCCAGTTTAGTAAGTGTGTTCTCTGTTGTGTTGTCTCTTCTGCAATTTCTTCCTTGCATTTTAAAAACTCTGATACTGCTAGGAGTCCTGCCACAATAACAGTGATACCAACTGACTGTCCGATTACCCTTCTGGAAAAAATTCTATAGTATTTAATAGATAATGATAATCTTTCCATAGGCTCCAGAATTCAATAGAAAATTCTACAGAATTCTACAGGATGGCTTGAAACCTTTCAAAAGCTTATCATTTTCTTTTATGTTCTATAATTTCTTAGAGTAATTTTTAGAAAATTGTAAATTACTACAGAACCTTATTAGTTTCATCCCTATTCACCTTCTCTATTACTACACCTATATCAAGTTCATGGTTCAGGATTTTGGTCTTCAAATCTTCTCCTTTACATTTTACTCTTGTAGTTTGCTTAGTGAGGGAAGTGTACATTGAGTCTAGAGCCAGGAACTATTGTTATTACTAATTATTTGTAGTGTGTAGAGGCCTCCTCAGAGACCAGAACCACATTGTGCCTGGACATTCTCCACGGACGTTGTAAGAGACAATCTCTGACATGAGCAACCTACAATTGAAATAGACAGTCAAAGGGTAGGCTCAAGGAAGTATTAATCACCATTCAATGGACGGAGAATGGAGACAGAGTAAGTGACTTGCTCAAGGTCACACAAACAGTTTGTGGCAAATCTCTCAAGTGCCAATCCAATGCCCTAACTACAAGATCTTCCTCCCATCATACAATTTGTGGATAGAGGCATCTAACACCAAGAAGTGAATACTTAGAAGAGAGGACAGACTGATTATGAGAGGCATTTGCAGGAACTGACTTGAGTTGCTTAGCATCTGTACCCTTATTCTGAATAGAAGCATAATTGAATTACTAACAAATAACTGCAACCAGCACATAGGAAAATTAACTAGGAATTCGGGCCCTTTGTGGTATCACATAGTGTAACGCCAACAGATCCCAGTCGTTGGTGAGTGGGATGAACCTAGAACCTCTGAAGCTAAATGCATGAGCCTCTACGACATGAGCTAAAAGCCACGTTTGACAACTGGGGTCTGTCAGCGCTACAAGTGGGGGCTCATCCGGGTGTTACAATAGCTCTAAGACATGTTGTTCTTTGTCCTTTGGCTGGATACATGCTAGCAGCAAGGGAAGTAACGTGACTCATAATGTACACGCACCATATAGGACCTTCTCCCACGCACATAAATGCACATACAATCTCTCTAAATAGTCTTTTTTACCTAGGAACTATAAAATATGTGACAATTCCAAAATTATTTTGTCACATCTATGTACATTTTCTTTTGAATATTACAAAATACTTTGCAAGTACTATTTAGTAATACAGCACTCCTATGAGTGTGGAAGGCTTATTGTCTCTGAGAGTGCATGAAGAGAAAGGTGAAATGGCACAGATATTGAGTCACTGGCAAAGCTAAAAACAGAACACCATAGTCCCTTCCAAAGGCCACAGTTCTTCAGACAACAGTCTTGTAACTCATTGACTTTAGCCAGCTAGTAGCCTGCAAGGAAGCCTGTGTAACTCCAGTGACTCCGGAATTGGTACCTGGGCCGCCCAACCATAATTCAGCCTTCCCTTGTATTGCCATGCTCCTTGCTTGAAACGTTACTTGGAGGCCCAACTGCATGTGTGCTGGGCCATGCGATGGAATTCCCAGGTGAGCTGTGGCCCTGGCACATAATGGAGTTTGGGGGTGTTCCGAATTCACTCTGGTCGTCCAAGCCTCCTAGATTCAACTACTCACAAGAATGCAGAAGCAGAACCCACAGGAGTTTCTGTGAATAGTCACCCTCTTTTTAGTCTGTTTCTAAGTTTGGATATTTTGTTCCAGACAAGCAGATTTTGTCAGTGAACCAGGAAGCCAGGACTTCACTGAAGTTCACACTGTACTACACCATAAAAAAGTGACAATTGTATGTTACCCATAAAGCAACAATAAACTGTTACATTCTGCCAGTATCCTTGCTGTGTCCACAGCAAGAACACCCACCTCCGCTCCCTTTCAAGATTTTGCCGAAAGAATGAAGTAAAAATTATGAGTGAAGGATAAGGATGTGTCATGTCACCTGGTGCCATGAATAATTTCTCTGCCACTGTCAACAATGCCGCAATGCTTCTTGTCAATCAGGTTGTGATATGGAAGTCACCTTCAGTTCCTCCCTCTCTCATATCCAGGCTGCCTCCAAATCTTGCCATTTTGCCTCCCAAACATTTCTAATACCTGACCTTTTTCTTTCCGTTTACACATGATAAAACTCTTATCTACACCCTCATCACCTTTTCACCTTGATTAATGTAACCTACTTTTGTTCTCTGACCTCCCAGTCACTTGCATCACCACTTATCTTTACAAAACACAACTCCTAAAATCATCTTCCTTGCCAATCACTCTGACCTCGTCACCTCACTGGCTTCCTCTCATCCACTGTACCAAACTCTTTCTTCTTGTCAACCTCCAAGGTTCTTCACAATCCATTCCCACCCTATTTATCCACTCTTGCCCCTTATGACATAATCCTTTCCTTCTCTGCTTCACAAACGACATCAATCCTGACCCTCTACTTATCCATTCCTCCCACCCACAAACATCTCCACATTTTCTTCCATGCCGCTTTCTTCCATGCATAGAACACCCTCACTAAGCTGTGTATGCTATCACTGCAGCACATACACTGTCCACCAGCCAGGGAGCTACAACTCAATGTGCAGGAAACCGCCCATATAGACAAGGCCTTAGGTCTTGGGTTTAGGCTTATGCCTAAAACTACCATTATCTCCTTCAAATCCCTTCTCAAGACCCGCTTCTGTCATAGGGCCTACAAGAAATCAGTCGATGCTTGATGGCTAGGCTAAGGGGAGTTGGGAAATGAAATATTTATTTATAGAATTACAAAACATTGTCTATGTGCATATGTGCACAGAGAGAGAGAGAGAGAGAAAGACACAGAGACACATACAGCGGGCATACTTAAAAAGTTAATATTGATGCTATCAGTATTCTCCTATTATAAGTATTGGGAACATCTCTGAAACCTGTAATATCTCCCATAATGAAAATGAACTTTTACTCATGGCCATAATATGGGGGGGGGTACATAAATACAGTACATGCATATGATCAAATGTATATTAAAAATGTGCATGCAGCTGTGTTCCTGTCCACCACGTTTTATGTTGCTCAATTTAGATTGTAAACTCTCTGGCCTACCAGTATATTTGTACAGCACCTAGGACAAAGAGACACTGTATAAATATGCAGCACCTCAAGTTGCTACAGTAATGTACATTTTCGAAGAAACAAAACTCAGGTTAGGTACCAAGGGAGTGGGCTCCAAATTCCTATTTGTGTTTTTAAGATCTCTCCCTACATTAACAATAATGAAATAGTAATGCTTGAAAAGAGAGAGAGAGAGAGAGAGAGCTGTGTCACATGTCATAGACATCCAATCTCATTTCCACAAAACATCTGAGAGTCCCACTCATTTTCTCTGCCCAAATTCAAACACCTGCTAGCTAGTCATTTATATATTCTAAGACAGCAAAGCCTTTTTACAGTAAATGAAAATATCACTATATCAGGGAGACAGATTGCACTGCACAGAGAACAGACACATGCTATTCTACCTCATTTTTGTCATGCAATTATGAATTATGTGATCTTTTGCATTTATTAGTGAGGGCGGAACACGAGGAAATCTTAGTTTAGTATGAAATGATGTGTACATTAAAATAATGCCTTCTGGCCAGTGATTTCACAGTAGAACAGGATTATTATTTCACTGAGGTACACAGTGGAAAAAGCAGAACCTCACAAACTGTTCACCATATCAAGGAATTCACTACAGCAGTTCTACTGTACAAATAAAATAACTGAATGAATGGGATAGGATACGTGCCTTTGACATCACTGTGACTTTTGAATGTTATAAAAGAAATGAAAAATAAAACCTCTTGCCCAAGAAATACAGTACAATCAAAATGTTATGTGCAAAGCTGAGCCTTTGGAACAACAGTGTATAAAACGCCCCCCATACAAAGGCAATAACAACAAAACATCGATTCAAGGAAAAGTCAGTATTCTCCCCATTACTCTCAGGATGGTATCCAGCTACAGAAGAGTACTGAAACGCATCTCAAAAATGAAAATAAGTAGTACCTTCAACAAGCCTTTATCAATTATGCAATCAGAGGGCCCCATGCTGAAGACACTTACTATCATGCTCAAAGTCTACTTAGTTAGTATGTAGCCCTATTGATTTTAATGGGATTGCTCGTAGTAGTAAGCCCTAGGTTTGCAGGACTGGACCTGGAGATGATACATTTTATCATGCAAACACAAACTGTGAGAGAGAATATAGGTGCTATTTGTGTAATCTTTTTTTCAACATACTGATTTTATCTTTTTCACTGCATATAGGTTTAGCTCCTTTAAAATACATAACTAACATGCTGGTGCTTAAATTTGGGAACAGACAGGAGGCAGGATCATGCATGTGGGATTTTAACCCAGAAGTGTCTAATTTGTGATCTGTAGAGCACTTACTGGTGCTCTAAGAAGATCTAGCTAGTCACACAGTGACCTTTCCTTCCTGTTTCCACCTGCTAAACTCCATTAAAAATATAAGAATTTTTCCATGTTAGCAAATACTGTAGGAATATCATATAATTATTCAGAAGAAATGGTCTGCTCATTTATGAATGGGGAGGCTGGTGGTCCACAGGACAATCTCAGTATTAAAGTATGTTCCACATTATGAAAAAAGTTTGAAGACCTTTGACGTAGTCCACTTAGCAGGAAGGAATATACTCCACTATTCTGATACATTTATTATCTGACTTTGCTTTCAGTGCCTCTAGTCTGATAGACTTTAAGGCCAGAAGGGACCATCATGATCATCTAGTCTGACCTCCTGCCTAGTGCAGGTCACAGAACCTCACCCACCCATTCCAGTAATAGATCCATAACCTCTGGCTGAGTTACTGAAGTCCTCAGATCACGATTTAAAGACTTCAAGTTACAGAGTATCCACAATTTACACTAGTTTGCACCTGCAAGTGACCCATGCAGTTACTTCTCTACCTCTACTGCAAATACCTTCCCTGATATATCCTAAGATTGTATTAGCATTTTTCACAGCCACATCACATTGGCAGCTCAAAGTTCTCCTGTGATCAGGCAACACAACCAAGTCTTTCTCCTCCTTTGTCACTTCCAAATGATAAGACCCCAGCTTATAACAAAAATTCTTGTTAGTCCCTAAGTGCGTGACCCTGCACTTTGCGCTATTAAATTTCATCCCATTTCTATTACTCCAGTTTTCAAGGTCATCCAGATCTTCTTGTAGGATATTCAGATATATATGACTGCTTGCAACGTTATTAGGTAAACTGTCCTGCAGTCCGCAATAATGGAAACAAGGCAGGTGAGGTAATATCTTTTACTGGACAAGCTTCTGTTGGTGGAGAAGCTTTCAAACTTTTTACCTTGTCTCTCTCATATCGTGGGACCACTATAAACAATACTATCTGCAATAATAAGCATTTAAAAGGTGTTAGTTTTCTTTTGTAACCGCACACCAAACACTTGTCTAACTCAGAGCCAAAGACAAATTGAAGCAGTCCCTAATAACTATGTGTTTATTTTTTTTTCTTACATATGTTCTTCTAATCTAGATAAGATATGTGGAATGGCATGTGGATTTTTACAGAAAAGCAGCATTTTCACTTGGAAGAGCACCTTCAGGCTATCCAAATTGCCAATTATGTTGGTTATAAGTGTGATGGATAATAAACTCATTGGAATCCCCACAGAAAAACTCATAACAATGTCCTTCCTTTTCCTTAACCACCTTTCCCTCCTTTTATTATGAGATATGAATCCAAAATCTGTCCAAACACAAGAAAAATAGTGGAAATTTTATTGAATTTACCTGAAATATTTTTTTCTTTAACTCTTATGACTGAATAACTGCACAGCATGTGGGTTTTCACTTTTGTGCTTGCTGCTCTCTGTTGATTCACAGCTGGGCTAGGGGGATTGTTCCAGAACAACAGAGGGAGTAAAAGAGAAGCTGCACAATTCCAGCAGTGAGAGAACAAGGATTTATGACTGTAAGTTCCTGAAAACTGGGAATATCCATTAAGAGAAAAGGTTCTGAGCACAGGCTACTCTAGTTCAAAGTATTTATTAAGTTGGTAGAACAATGGTTGCATTCCCATCTTAAAGTAGACAAAAAAAATCTCTAGCCTAACTGAAGACATTAAGCAAACTATTAGTCAGTCTTGTTGCAGAAAGACCTTACAAGCTGAATTCCAAAGTGTTCTCTTCATTAGTTCCAGTTATCAATCCACTTTAGGCATTTGTAATCATATATATTCTATTTGCCAGGGCTCTGGGTCATGCATCAATAATAAAATTATTGACATCATACAATAATAAAAGAACAGTAATGAAAAAATTGTAAAATACAAAAACCATTGTGTGTTTTAAATAATCCTCAATATGCCCAGTTCCAAGCTCCAGCAGGATCCCAGAGTAGCTGTGACTTTGTGTTATAGCGTATCTGAGAGTATCCCATCAATATGGGGGTCCTGGCAAGGATGAACATCATAGGACAAAAATAATCCCAACAAGTATGTTCTTAGTTACTAATGTGCTGGATGTCCCTCTTTACTTGTACACCAAGGACACTCAGCGTACCTTGGTGAAGTGACTAGTCAATGGATTTGGTGCTTACTTCTGCAAGTCACTTTTTAATGCCACTATTGGTCAAATCTCCATCTGCTCTTTCGAAATTAAGCAGAAAATAAAGAAAAAGATTTTTATCTTCCTTTGCTTTGCTTATTTTTAACAGAGGCACTACAGAATGATGATGGCGTCCTTTTGGTAAACCAGAATGTCAGACACATATTATTCTTCTAAACATCTCCTGGCCTTTCTCAGAAAGGTTAAGGTGGTTTAAATAAATTTAGTCAAAGTAAATGACAGTTGAGGAAGTAATAGAAAACTACACTTATTAACAACCTCTTTTCCTTAAATTTAAACAAATCATTTACCAAACTGTGGTTTAAAGAGATCATGATGGTATATGCACTTCCTACAAAAAATGAAAACAACTTTAAATGGTAAAGAAGTGTTGCGTGGGGGGAAATTATACACAGATGTTAATGTATGGCCATAACCCTCCCTAATATTACAAGCTATAATTTCAAAATGGTCACACATCAATCTGGTCTTTCCTATGGACTCTTAACTGAGAAATGTCCTTTTCATGATTTTACATCACCTTAAAGACTGAAACATAAATCAAACATGCAAGAAAACCATAAATCCAAAAATAATTTGCATCAAAGTAACAGGTACTACATGAATGTTTTACAGTCGATTTGAAAGTATTATTATTAGGGCCAGGGAGGGAGTAATATCTTTCTACTGGCATGGGACTAACCATTTATATATACTATATAAGACACAACATTAATAATTCTATCAAATGTAAGCAGTTAATTATGTTTAACACATCAACATTTTTAACCTAAGCATCCAGGAGCAGACTATTCTACTAAATAGCAGTAAGAGAATTAGAAACTGTTTACAAATGGCATATGTTCTGAAAAATAACTTCTCGGCAGATGATGAAATTAATTATCCATGACAATTTCAGTTTGGTGTTTCTCACCCCAAAAAAAGTAGTCATCAGTGTGTGTGTACTAAGCTTCGGAAGACAGAGGGGAAAATATGCCTTGGAAGGGGCTTCTGGACTTGCCAGGGGTATTAGTCAAATTCTACCTTATTTTATACAAATTGAAGTCAGTGGTGTGGCACAGGAGTAACAGAGAGAAGTTGACCTACCTACACCACTCCCACCTCAAATATACAAAGTGCAGCAATGGCTGGTCAGGTTGCTTGTGCTGAAAGGATGGGGGCTGTCTCCCAACTCAGGTGCGTTAGACCATGCGATCCCAAGCAGTTCTCTGATTGGCTGAGACAACTGAGCTGCCACCTCCCACCATGAAAATGTAAAGTTGTTTTACATTAGCATTGCAGCTGTAACAATTTTTTCCCTCTCATCCACCTATGTGTTTGAGTAAATGAACTAAAACCTGTGCTCTGCCAAGTTTGCTACCAACTTAATTAGTAGCCTTTACATGGGGGAAATGTTGAGGCCTGTTTGGGGCCAGGATTAGGGGGAGTGGGTCATTAACTCCAGAATTAACTGAGGGGCTTGAGGTCAGTCATTGCCACAGGGAAGTGATATCCATTGGCAGAGACTGGCTCAGAGGCTGCTCTAATCCTTTTGTGGTGGTAAAGATTTTGACGGACTCCAAGCCAATCATCTAGGTGTGGGAGGAGTGAATGGTTTAAATTAGTCGCCCCAGACCCTGGTGTCAGACTAACAAAAGTAGCTTAAGATTAGGGCACTTAGCTATAGCCTTCATTTGTTTTAAAGACCATACTTCCCACCAGTTATTACTTACAGCAGTGTTTAATGTTATTTATTAAAGTTGTAGCTTTAATACCTTAAAGTTACTAGTTGTGAGATGTTTTTCTTAGGGTCCTTTGGACAACTATATACCCAAGGCGAAAAGCATTCCTAGCTTAACTCCACTGATGCCACTAAACAACAGCAAACTTTGCCCCCTCCTATTTATCGTTCTTTAGCAAAAAACCTCATTGTTCTTTTGAGTCTAACTTGTGGCAGAATTTCATTGTCCCCCTAGCCCGGTAGGAGTGAGACACTGATATTCTGCTAATGGTTAGAATTTAGTTTGCAAGCTTATTTCTGCTTTCTAAAACCTCTAACCAGGATGAGTTAAGTGCCAAATTTTATATCTCTATAATTGTGACAAACAGTAACATGATCCCAAAGGAAATCAAGGTCCAATTGCTAAGGAACCTACCAGCAATCTGGAAAAGCTTGCAGAATGTGATGTGTACCACAATTATGATTTATTAGGTCATGTGCACTTTGCTAATAGCTAGTGGAAAGAAGCATAAAATGCTACATTTGCAACACACATTATCTTACCTGCTACCATCTGATGTCAATCACAGAAGTGGTCAGGTCACAGTTATCAGAGACATTATTTCTAAACGAAATAAAGGCAACTGGAAGTAACTATTCTCACTACCCCACTGGAAAGCAATCACATTACCCTGCCGATAACAGGATGATAACAGGTGTCAACACAGTAAGGGAGAAAAATACCAAGTGAATAATCCTGTTAGTTCAATATTAGGAAGCTATTTAGTGGCCTTCACTGGAAGCATGATGTAACAGTTTCAAATGGGATAAAAATTATAAACTCATCTGTCTCAAACAGTCTTATCTTAATAAGTCTTTCTAAACAAGATTTTCTGACTTTTTGTTTTACTTCAATACATTTTTCCTAATCATGCCCACTGCAATATCCAACAATAAAGGGTAGACAGTGCAATGTCATTGGAATTCAGCAGCATGCACCAGCTCAAATATACCACAATTCACTCACAAGGTTGTCCAGAGATACACACCCACACACAGATAACCAATGAGATTCCAGTTGTGAGAATCACCAAAGTAAATTTCTATTACTCCTATTAAATCATGATGTGTGTCATTCAGTACCACTTTTTAGTACTTGTTTGTTTCCCGTGCACATAAATTATGTATTTATTGCATTATTTATTTAGCTCTCAATTCAACAAGTTATTTGAAAATTAAGATTCTGATCCAGCAAGGTATTTAGAGGATATAACTTTATCTAGTCCTTTACTGCATTATTTTGTCACTAAGCCCAACTCACAAAGAGTTAAGAAAAATGATTTTTTAAGTCATTCATGGAAAGATAGAAAATTTACATTATATTATACATCTGTCTAGCTCTAATTTCTCAGCTACAAGGATATATTTCAAGATTAGGAGATGCTCATTAGAAGTTGATTTAGATAGATCAGATAATGTGTAACACATTTATATATTTTAAAGCAGCCATTCCTCCTGATCACTTGTGGTCATGAAAGACCCAGTAACACTTATTGTAAGTTGGGGCTGTTCACCCTGGTATCCTGGCAAAATTCAAATACAGATAGTTACATTCTGCCTACCTAAAATTCCCTTGAGGTTTCAATTAGATATGGTATTCTTCTTCACGTCCTGTCCTAAGGTATTATAAAGTATTTCTTTGGGCTCTGATGGATATGAGGTCAAGAAGATTACTCACATGCTTAAAAGTTAACCACCTGTTTGAAACACTTCATTGGATCATGACTGGAATGTTCAGCACCTGGCAGCATGAGCCTTTAAACAGCTTCTGCATTTCTTCCTAACGGTTGCTGAATTTCAGTGACAGGTAAAGTGAGTCCTTATATACGCACTCTGGCGCTGGCTCTGCACAAGTGTACATGGATGTGACACAAAGAAGGAGCCTTCCCAATTTATGGCCCAGTGGAGGGGGCCATCACTCATAGTCCCATGATCAAAAAGACAGGCAACCTCTGTGTGTGTGTATTGGGATAAACTCACAGATAAGTTCTGAAATGACCCCAAATTACCCCAAGGAAGTCATTCAAACAGTAAGAGTAAAACCATAACTTTTACAGCCACACACTGTTAAGCAAACATGCAGAGGGGCAAACAGTCCCCAGAGACACACTGCAGAGATCACACACAGGCACAAACACTCTGTAAGGATAAAAGTGCTCCTCCTCCACTGGCCTCAATCATCCCTGTGCAGCAGAGGCTGGGCCCATGTCCCTCCCCTCCCCATCCCAACACACATGCCCCTACTGGAGGATCTAGTCTCTGTGGTGGTGCCAACACACTCTGCTTTGGGCTAATGACACTCAAGCAGCAGGTACTTAGTTGGCGTGCAAACTGGAAGGGAGGAGAGCGAGAAGGAAGAATTCCCTAAGCCCAATTTCTCCTCCTTCCCCATATTGCACACACACAGGAGTGGACCCAGAAATAGTACTCCCATGTAGAAGCATCCTGTACCTGTTAGAGACAAAGACTGCCAGTTTGTTAAGCTATAGGAAAGTAAAGGGTCAATAACAAAAGGCATGATATACAAATGATTGTTTTAATTACCAAATTATCAGAAATCTATGGTTTAGCATTTTCTTTCCAAGCATGCCAAGGAAATAATACTATCTGACTTGCTGCCATTAGACTAAAGCACAGTCATTATGAAACTGTTGTTTTCACTACACATTTGCTCCTTTTAAAGATTGGGGGGCAGAGGTGAGGTTTTTTTAAATAGAGAAAGATGGCATTATCTGCTTACTGGCCCAGCAAGAAGGTCTTACAAATTTCTCCCAAGTTTCCATAGAAATGCATTGATTAGAGCATAATTTCAGTTAATATTTTCTTCTTTCAGAGTGCTATGCTTGCTTACACTAACTGTGCACCTTCCCCTTGCAGTCGTTTTCATCTTTTGTTCGGCTCAGTAGGTTTCCTAACTGGTGGATTTTATTGAGTTAAATCAAGCTGTCACTTCATCTGCCTGAAGGATGACTCAAATACAACACATAATAATAAAAGAAAAGTAGGATAAAATAATCTTGTCAAGCCAGAAAAACTGATTGCTTGAAGTTGTAGCCTTCAATCAATACACTAATTCCACAATTTATACTTCTTTCAATTGGAGAGGAAAGAAACCCTGATATGGTATTTCTTGGCTCACTGACCAACTTTGACCTTCTATCTATGTGAACGTAGGATTAGCAAGTGCTTCTGCTTAGTGAAATCACCTATGAAAACAGGAAAGCAAATAAGTGACATTTGAGGCTCAAAGTAACTTTATTAATTTCAGAAATGCAAGGGGTACTTATTGCTTATATGGTGTGGCTCCAACACTGGAGATCACTGTGCAGTTATGGATTTGTGTATTAGGTTATTATGAAAGAATATAAAACTAAGGTTTCTGATTTTGGCACTAAGAGCTTAAGCAGGTGAATCGTCCCCAAAGTTCCCCCACATTTTCAATACAATTGCAAACACAATGGGCAACTGAAAAATATATTTTATCACTCAGAAGATGAAATTATTTGTATATAATTTCACACTTTTTTGAGAAAAAAGCTTGCAGTCTCACCAAGATTAGCCACTTGATGAGTTTGGTCAAATACAGTGCACACCAGGCCATTATAAGTACCAGGCTCTTATTCAGTATATTGTAGTATTTTATGAATTATTAATTTTTGTAAACAGTTCATTGCTCGCAAAAGCCTGCTTTTATTTGTAAATTGTAATTCATTTGCATAGCTTTTAATAAACACAAAACACTTCATTTAAAAATTGTGGCTGCTCTTTGCCTATCAAGTTTCTGCTTTGCTTTCATAATTCCCCCCCCTTCAGGCACAAACCAGGAAATAAAAGTTCTTTGTTTAGCATGCCTTTTATATTTCACCCTGCCACCTGCTTAACTTGAGTTGTGGCATGCTATCAAACAGGCCCTTGAATTCAAGTTGTCTTTCTGCCCTACACTAAGAAAGAAAGAAAGAAAGAAAGAAAGAAAGAAAGAAAGAAAGAAAGAAAGAAAGAAAGAAAGAAAGAAAGAAAATGCCTGTGTAGATTTCCATATTAGCTGTGATGTTAAAAGTGCCAGTCCAGATTGTTTGAAGTAATAAATAATTAAGATAAAGAAAAATGACAGCATGTTACACTAACGGGGAAGATTAGCTTTTAAAAAAATACTAAATGACTATTTTCTCCATCTGCTGGGGAATATTTTTTTAATTTTAGTGATAAACTTCCATCAAAACCAAGGAGTAAAAGTTAAAGAAAGAAACCTGCCACCTAGAAAGTGGGGCTGGTCTCAGGCTCGTGAGACACCTAGCAGCCCTGCAATCTATATCACATGTTGCAACCTGTCTGACGTTCCCCTTATGATAACAAACAACAACATTAGGCAAAATTCTTATTGGAATTGAATACCTGTAATTCCTATTGACTTCATTGTGCTCAGCACCTGTCAGATTAACCCAATTCTTTTCATGAATACATCCAAAGATCTCAAAGGACTTTACAGAAGGTAAAGGCAAGAATTATTATCCCCATTTTATTGAGGCCCAGATAAGTTATGTTTTTGACTCAAGGTCATACAACAGCAATATCAGGAAAAGAACTCAAGTCTCAGGCTCTAACTACGAGGCCATGACACCTTCCCAAAAGGCCATTTATAGCGCTAATTCAGTTACATTACTGTTCTGGTTCAGTTCTGCCATCAGGGTCAACAGTATGCTTGGAACTATTTCTCCAAGGGATGGGTGGCAATGAGTCCCAGATAGCAGGGATCCTTGAATTACTGAAAAAAGAAAAGGAGTACTTGTGGTGCCACAAGTACTCCTTTTCTTTTTGCGAATACAGACTAACACGGCTGTTCCTCTGAAACTTGAATTACTGAGATACTTTCAAAGGCTGGTGATGAAGTTGCTCCCCCAAATTTTGTGGATGTAGCAAAAGCAAATAATTGTATGACCCATGCATCTGTACTAACTAATCAAGTATCGAGCACACAAAATAGCACTTGTGCACACAGTTACTCATTACTTCATATGCTCTCTTTACATGGAACACTGCTAGAAGTGAGTATACCATCTGTGTTTGGCTTGTGTGGATTACAAGAACTTGACACTTCAAGATCTCTTGTCAGGTGTTAGTAAATACTCAAGTCCTGATGGCTCATTTGGAGATTTATACTCTTCAGATGGACTTCAAAGGGCATTAGTTCAGATAACTAACAAGGAATCACAGAATCATAGAATATCAGGGTTGGAAGGGACCTTAGGAGGCCATCTAGTACAACCCCCTGGTCAACGCAGGACCAATCCCCAACTAAATCATCCCAGCCAGGGCTTTGTCAAGCCTGACCTTAAAACCCTCTAAGGAAGGAGATTCCACCACCTCCCTAGGTAACCCATTCCAGTGCTTTACCACCCTCCTAGTGAAAATGTTTTTCGTAATATCCAACCTAAACTTTCCCCACTCCAACTAGAGACCATTACTCCTTGTTCTGTCATCTGCTACCACTGAGAACAGTCCACGAAAACTTTTTGGAGTTTCATCCTGTAATCTTCCTGAGAGCAGCTTCCCTTCCCTGGCAATATTCAACAGGGCTTCAGCTTTCACCTTCCCCTCAAAACCTGCCATACACCACACATCAGTTTTTGAGGTCGGTTCCCTTCCTCCCACCCCACTTTCTGGACACATCACCAGTAGGCCTGATAACTTCTCTCTGGACCCCAATGCCCCAGTTAAAATGTTGTTCAGTCAATGCCTCATGCAGCATAATGCAAGCAAAATTTTAATGTAATAGTTGCCGGCGTGCAGGAGGCTGGCTATCAGAGCTGCCATTATCCACAACCAGATCTTCAAAGGTGGAAGGGTTCTGGGGAGAAAATGGAGCGCTATTGGGAGACAAGGACATAATCAGAGACTACAGCAGGGCTGGCGGAGGGGCTGGAAAAACCAAGCTGGAGGACTCTGAGGGTTTTGGACTAATTGGACAGTTGCAGGGAAGGAGGCTTCCTATTTCACCACCCATTTTTGTTGGATGAGGACATGGGTTAGCCCTACAATACCCCCTGAGTTCTACCTCCTGCATGCTGGGGATAAAAAGACTCTAGACAGTTCCCCTTTCCCTTGCTTCCAGTATTTTTGGTACTGGATGGTGAGAAGATATGGGGGTGCATAAGTGGGTAGGAGTGAATTTGGAGAGCATCAGCAAGTGAATGGCAAATGGATTTGCTGGGTAATTACATCCTCCGATGGGCAACCACCAATGTTCCCTTTCATAAATGTCTGAAGTAATATCAAAAAGGTTTCTTGGATTCCCCCAGCTCTGGCCACAAATGGAATGGGTACAGCTAAGCTCCCTACCTCTTTTCTAGCCACCTATCACTTTGGTTCACCCTTGGCTTACTCAACATGTTATTGCTAGTAATCATGTGTTACAGTTTTCTGCTTAAAGATGTTCTCTCTTTTTTTAGGAGGAGGGACGATATGTCCCCAAACACCAACACCAGCTAAACTTTACATTTACATTGAGTGCTGAGTAACTACTAGGCCTAATGTAATTGATTATTCCATAAAAACCCGATGTTAATATTTTATTGCTTCACATTAGCATTGTGCTGGGACAGCAGTATAGACATCCGATGAAGTGAGCTGTAGCTCACGAAAGCTTATGCTCAAATAAATTGGTTAGTCTCTAAGGTGCCACAAGTACTCCTTTTCTTTTTGCGAATACAAACTAACACGGCTGTTACTCTGAAACCTGTCAGTATAGACAGTGTTTCCACCCACTCTTTTCCCCATCAGCTCCAGCTAATTGACACATTTTTTAAAATCAGAGGTAATGGGGTTAATGGTGCAATGTTACATACAATAAATGAAGTCCTGAGTCCCCTGCAGCTGAGAGGGCTAAAGACATATCCTTGTGGTGATCACTGGAAGTTCAGGGAGGTGAAGGTGCAGATTTACCCGACCTCCCTGAATTTGTGGGGTTGTCTGTGGTTGGCAGAAAAGGCACATAATGCTCTGCAAGTCCCCACACAGTCCTGAGGTAAAAGGAGACATCAGAGGTGCTCCTCTGCATCCATGGCCTTGAAAGGGTGACGCTGTAAGAAGAGGCAGCATCTCTGGCATAAAAATAGAAGACCATAGACAGGTAGGTCCCACTAGAGTGTAATATCACTCTCCGTTTCAGTGCATGAAACTCGTCACATGGTTGTTCAGCTGATTGTGCCAAAACAAAGCCTTATAAAACCATTTGTTTAAACTTGATCAGATCTTCATTCATTAGACCAAATGTCAAACTTGTAATCAATTGAACAAATGCAATTTGAGTAAAAAATACTGTGTAGGTGAAAAGGTATAAAAAAATCTACATGGATGTAATTAGGAAATTTCAAAAAGGGTGGAGAATTCTGAGGTCTAGTTTCTGCCACATAGTTGCAGTAAGTATCATCTCATTCCACAAATGGTCTCAGTGGAACTATTCATAGAGTAAGGTAATAATAAACCTGAGTAATGCTGGCAGAATCTGGGTCTCAATAAGTTACATACTTGGCCTTTTGGAGCATTTGTGATACACACCCAAGACAGAGGTATTCACCCATAACTCCAGCTCTCAACAGGCTCCAACTTTTGTGATGTTCCACTAAGGAACAGGCATATACAACTGTAGAACATTCCAACCACCAGTGTCTAAACACTGCCTTTTGCCAACCATGATAAGCACACATTAAGAAATTCTACAATAATGGTCAAAAACACAGGTGTAACACCATTTTAAACCCATGATCTACACTATTACTCTAGAATATTAGAGTACTATATATTTTCTATACATATTTTAAATGTAATGTTTTAGATATCAACTGCTGCTATTTTTATTTCTTTTATTAATGTAGAAAATAAAAAACAAACATTTTAGCAACTTTCAGAAAGAAATACAAATGCAATGAGCAATAGTAATCACAGGAAAAGTTAGTGATTCAAATAATAAGTAAACCACATATGCAATACATATGCACCCTAAAGACTTGATTCCCACACAGAAAATTAAGGAAGTTCAGAATTAAGTATCCTCAACCCAACCTCTTGGGTCAACGGATATTGCAGCCAACTACACAACATATGTGACCTCACCACCTGCTCTGACCCCGTGGCCTATCTAGCTTTGGCAAGAAAGGGTGAGTTAAAGGCAGAGCACTGTACCACAGTTTGGTGTTAGCTATGAATTTCCTGATTTTATTGAGTTTAGAGAAAATACTTTGGGTTCTTAATAAATTAGCCTTCAAAACTGTTGGTTCAGGAAAGTAATAGTCTATAAAGGCTAAATCCTATTCTGTGTGCCATATTTGAGAAGCCAGACTTTGGACACAGAGGTTCCTCTCAAACAAATCATAGAGTGACCCCAGATCCATAACTACAACACTAAGCTGCAGTAAACCTGACACTCTTGTACTCTCACTTCTTTGGAACAATGACTAGAAAAATCTTCCTAGGGGTGAGGCTACTACTAACTCCACCTGTAGCCCACCCAGCCATGGCACCTAAACACCACACAGAGAGCCCTTCAAGGCTGTGCAAAGGGGGTGCAGCTCCCTGAATACCACTCACGATTGTGATACTGCTGATTTTGCTACCTCTGTGCTCTGGTGCAGTTGTGGGGGAGGAGAAAGAATTTCCCTCATAAGGATTAAAGATGGAGCCAAGCTATACAGATCAAACATCCCCAAGTCTATAGAGGGAGGGAGGGATGGTTGGATTCAGAGATTTGGTTCAGGACCATCTCTAATGGGATACATGAAGAATTAGAAGTAAAGTGAATGATCACTTAAGGCTAGAAATAGGCAGTATATAAAATTACAATCTTTCTTCCCATGGAAAGGGAAAGACTTCAGCTGTCAAACTTCTTTACATCTCTCTAATATATCATTCACAATTTTCCTGTATCAGTAAAATCTCATTTTTCTTTTAAAGGGCCATATACAATAGCTAAAAGGAAGGAAGGGAGAGTAATATACAAAAGGACCGTTAATTAGCCTAAGGGACCATAGAGAACAGGAGAGTTATAAGATACATGGTAGAAATGGGCTGAAATATCACTAGGAAAGTATGTAAACATTTTAATCTGTGCAATTTTAAGGGGCTGGTTTAAGGGGCTGCTCATTGTAAAGTCTGAATTTGTCTATAACATTTAAGGGGCTGCTCATTGTACAGTCTGAATTTGTCTATAACATCTGAACCATTCAGCTTCAGCTGGATCAGCAGCAAAGAAACAATCCACAGAGTTCAGTCCTATATTCGTTACTCAGGCAATACTCCCTTTTGGTTTCAGCAGCAAATACTGCCTGAGTCAAAAGAGCAGGATTTAGCCCCAAGAGTATATACTCTGCTTCTTATTTCATTTCAACTGGACCTTGGAATTAATGAGGAATTATTGCAGTGCATAAATACACAACACTGTGCTTTCCACGCTACATAGAAGAGTCGCTCCCAACTTCACCATTACCAAAGGCAGACTGAAGGCACATCAGAACCTTCAGGAACTAGAGCCTGAACCATTGTACCACTACAGGGCTTTGGGGCCAGCACTTCATAATGCTATTGTATTTTATTAAGGGTTTTCTTTCACACAGAAAAGGAATACCTGCTTATATGACAACAAACCAATTTCTGACAAGAAAAATTTAAAGTGAAGGCACACAGCACAGTCCCAGTGTGAGTGGGTGCGACTCCATTACTTTATTATTTCTTTGTATAGCAGTAGCAGCACCTACAATCTCCAGCCCTCTTGCACTAAGCACTGTACAAACACATAACAAAGAGAGATTCCCTGCCCCAAAGATCCTTGTATAACTCTTCGCAGTCAGCTTTGGACTTACCTTGAATAATCTTGTATTGTCTGCAAACTTTGCCACCTTACTTTTTAACCCCCTTTCCAGATTATTTATGAGTATGTTGAACAGTACTCCTCCCATTACAGATCCTTGGAGGACCCTGCTATTTACCTCTCTCCATTCTGAAAACTGACCACCCTTATTCCTACCCATTTTTCTATATTTTAATCAGTTACTGATCCATGAGAGGACCTTCCGTCTTATCCCATGATTGCTTACTCAAGAGCTTTGGTGTGGGACCTTGTCAAAGGATTTCTGAAAGTCCAAATACACTGTATCAACTTGATCACTCTTGTCTACATGCCTGTTGACACCCTCAAAGAATTCTAATAGATTGGTGAGGCATGATTTCTCTTTACAAAAATCATGTTGACTCTTCCCCAGCATATGTTCATACATGTGCCTGATAATTTTGTTCTTCACTATAATTCCAAAAAAATTGCCTGGTACTGAAGTTAGGCTTACCAGCCTGTAATTGCCAGGATTGCTTCTGGACTCTTTTTTAAAAGTCAGCGTTACATTAGCTATCTTCCAGTCATCTAGTAGAGAAGTTGATTTAAGCAAAGTTAAGGGAAAAGTGAAAACAAATAATCTGTATTTGATGTCAATGAAGTAGTGCCTACTTTCAGCTGGTATGACTTCTTGATCCTGAATTCTTAATGGGCCAAATTCAGTCCAAAAAGAGGTCTCCTGAAGCTAATGGAGTTACCCCAGAGATAAATTGAGACCAACATGAATTGTTATTTCAGGAATCTTGGGCACAATGAGTGACTTACAGGCAATCTCTGAGTTCTAACTTTGAATTTCCAGTCTTTGTTGATTTTGTTTCATAACATCATTTAAATGTCTGTGTTGCTTTTTCTTGTGGTGTTAATAGCTGTAATTGAGAGAGAGAGAGAATGTGTGTATATATATTTATATTATATATAGCAGGGAAAATATTTGTTGTATAAGATAAACACAATTATCTAAAATGTAATCATAATATGACCTATTAAAATAGATTACATTTTAATGTGCACTGCAATTTGTGCATTATACAGAACCCTCTATATTTGCAGCTTCTACTGTGTGACTACCCTTACAACCTGCAGAACTGAAGATATATGGGTGGGGGAGGGGGGGAGGAGAGAGAGACACACTATCTTTCTCTAAATGGATGTATTTGGTGTTGATAGTCAGATACAGTTTTCACCTTTATCCCAGCTTGTTTCTGACCCACTCAGTTAGTGTTAATCACCCCTGTAGGCACGAGTAATTTCCCCATATGTGGAATTTGATAAGTTAGAGCACCCACTTCATTTCAAGAAGATTCCAGCTGACTATCCAGTTATCGCTATGGACAGCTTCAAGCACTTCCATGCTGGGTCCTTGTATTCTTAGCTTTATCAAGTGCTTTACACTTTTTGTCTTTTATCTCTTAATTGAGACCTGACTGCAAGAAATGCCTATCTCTTAAACTGTGTTGCATTAAGTATTAACTTTAACTGCTTTGGCCACTTGAGGTACAGAAAACCTTAAGAAGCTGGAAAAAGATGGAAAATCTCCCAAATCTTTATTTAGAAAAATTGTGGAAATGCTACAGTGTATAAAAAAAAAATCTTTTTCTCCCTCTCCCACCTCCAGCACCCTCCAAAGTAAAAATAAATAAATAAGTGTCAGGTTTCAGAGTCTCAACACCCGATGAAGTGAGCTGTAGGTCACGAAAGCTTATGCGCAAATAAATTTGTTAGTCTCTTAGGTGCCACAAGTCCTCCTTTTCTTTTTATAAATAAGTGTGTGTGTGTGTGTGTGTGTTACAGACCTAAGCCAACATATTGTCCTCCCTTTTTTAGCTGGCAACACATTAAAATGCAAAGGTTCTGAAAAAAGAAGAGGCATACAGTATTACGAAATTAATGATGTACGATCAATATGTTATTTAGCAATTAAAGGTGATAGAGAATTTTTTTTATTTCACGCTAATGATCTGTTAGTCCATTCTGTTGTAATCAGCATCAGTAGATACTTCCTAATGAAGTTTAGGACATGTACATATAATCAGTCAGCACAGCCTGCCTATCAAGGCAAGTATTTTTATTTCTGAATGTTTCTTTTTTCATATCAATTATATGGAGAGGAAAAAAGCTCTATGTGAAAATAATGGCGGGAAAGATGTGGATTTTATTCCTGTGTCTGCTACAGGCTTGCTCTGCCCTTGGCACAAGTCACCATGGCCAAAAAATTTCAGAAGTGGCCTCCAATTTTGGATGCACACCTTGAAACACCTCGCGCCTGATTTTTTTTGGGGGGGAGGGGGATCAACAACTCACATTGATTTCAATCAATGAGCTGTGGGTGCCTAGTATCTCTGAGTATCAAATGACTTAGATTGGACACCCAAAAACAGGCATCCAAAAATCAGAGGCCACTTCTATAAATGTTGGCCATAATCTTTCTCTCCTCTATAAAATGGGGGTAATAACACCAGCCAAAAGCTACGTTCATTAGTGTTTGTAAAGAGCTTTCAGATATTTGGATTAAAGGAGGTGTGTGCGCGTGTGAAGTAACATTGCTCAGGAGAGAGAGACTTTCACTTACTAAATCATTACTGCTGACCTTTTTTAAACGATTGTTTTCCCTTTTCTCATCCTCAAAATCAGTTTTGTCAGGATGGACAACCAGGATTTGGTCGGTCAATTCGTCTACTGCCCGAAAAGGAGCAAAAAAGCATCATCCACACCACAGACCAACATGATAATTCTACAATGAGACCTATTAACCCGGTAGGAGTTCTGTAGTCACTGCAGTTAAGGTCCCAGGCAGGAAAGCAGATGCACTGCAATATGCCACGCACCCTAGTACAGAAAATTGGTTTGTATCTTGGAAGATTAGAATGGGGCCCAAACTTCAAGGACTACTTGGATTGGGGTTTTATTTGATCCGTTACAAACATATGGGCCAACCATGAAATTCAGAACTGGATCTGGATCCAAGCCTGTTGTTACACAACACTATTGGTAGGCATGTCACTTTACAGATATATAAGAATACAAGTCCTCTGCCCTGAAAAATTTGAAATCCAGGTAGACAAATACAAACAAATGATAAAGGAACAGAATAGAATGTGAAAACAAAGTGACTATGTGTGTGTGCTAATAACACAAAAATGGTACGCATATCGGGGCCTGGAGAAGGTGGTGGACAAAACATAAATTTGAGAGAGGTAAAATAATTATAAAGTCTTTGATAAATTCAGAGCAGACAAATATTAATTGCAAATTGATATAAATGCACAATAATGAATTTAAGGAAGGAAACACAAGACCCAGGAATTACTTTCTGTGGTCATGTGCTGAAGGCGACTCTGGGGAAAGGATGGATAAACCGCTAAGAAATTTGGTAAAGAGCTTAACAGCACTCAACACAGAACAGAAAAGGAAACGTTGATAAGTCAAGGGAAATTTCTTTATCAGAAATAATAGGTGCTAATAACCAAGGCTGCATTATAATGACTGTGTGATTCTGGTCACCTTATCATCTAAAGGCTATTACCTCAATAGGTAAGGTAAAGCAGAAGGCCAAAAGATGGATAAAGAGATACATATGTAATAAGAAAAGGAGTACTTGTGGCACCTTAGAGACTAACTCCTTTTCTTTTTGCGAATACAGACTAACATGGCTGTTACTCTGAAACCTGTACATATGTAATAGGTATTCAGAAAGATCAGAGAATGCTACTTGTAATCTTTAGAAAGTAGGAGATTTTACAGAGGTGTAGAAAATACTGAAGGGATATTGGGAGAGATATTGCAAAGGTATTTGAGCTAATATGAAATACAAGAACAATACATTAACTAAAGTGAAAGAAAAGCCAGTCAGAAAAGGAACATAGAAGGGATTTGTTTACCCAGCAAACAATTAATGTGAAATAGGCTACCTCAAGTAACAACCAGGAAGGCTAAAATAATCAATGTTAAAGGAGTAGAACAAATTTTTGGATGCTAAGTAAATTTCCTAACTCAAAGGAGGAAAAGAAAACTCCTACCAGCATGAATATCACTGGTTACTAAATTATTGTAAATGATTAATTTATACAATGCACTTCAAAAGTAGAAAAGGCACTGTACACTTTAGCATATAAAGAGATCCCTTTATCCACAACTGAAATGCACCCACGTGTAGGCAGGAATGCAGTCTATCTGGTCCCTGCAATACTTTCAAATACAGCTTAGGATGGGAAGTTAACAATAACTTCTGCAACAGAAATTACAGAAAGAACCTGGCAGGCAGAATTTAATTACCCATGGTTTTTTTTTTTTTAATTACCCATGTTTTTAATTACCCAAGACTCAGCCACTTGCAAGCAGTACCAGGCATATTCCACAACCTCAAGTTGACAGCTAAACACTGGCACCTCCAAATAGAACATAACCCTCCAGAACAGTGGTTGAAGTATTGCTCAAGTGGTTGAAGTATTGCTAACTCCAAGGGAAGGGCATCACCTACTAAGTCACCAGGATCACTTCTAGCAGCACCTGAGATTTCCTTGGGAGGGCTTTCTTTCTGAATCCTGGTTAGGCTCAGTCCTCTCTATATTATCAGATCTGACAAGATCACAGCCAGATGTGGTGCTACTGCATAAAGCCTTAATCTCTAGAAGCATTATTGTGTGGTGGGACAGTGAACACCATCCCGAAAACATCAGAAACAAATGCAATACTGATAAGAGACTCCTTAATAGGGTTTTACAGGTATTCGTTGAGAATACTTATAGGGAGAGTTTTCCCTCTTAAATAGGATTTCTTCAAAAAAAAAAAAAACCCACTCTGTATTTTGATTGTTTTCTTATTGGCCCATAAAATTTTAGCTGTGTGTTACTTTTTGGAAGACTTTTATTAAACTTGATCCATGAGGCTGGTGGGCTGCCACAAACTCATAAATATTCTTTCAAAGAATTGCTGCATAGCAGTGGGGATTGAAGGGAAATTCTTAAAAATCAAGGTAATAGCCAAGGCTCTAAAAAATGGGAAGACTGCTAATAGATAATTTCATTTTCTTCCATCTCCTAATTGCTATGAATATAGCATGAGCTTGAGTAAAATTCTACAAGGTTTTTACTAATCCTGCAACTCTAAAAACTCAATTTTCCTAAGCAATGTACTGTAGTCTATATACCAGATTATGATCTGTGCCGGGAACGTTCTCTGAATTTTACCCTATTACCAACACCCCTAAAAGTTCTGAACCTTTTGACTGTGAAGACGTTTGTGTTATTGTCAGTTTCAAGAGTTAAATATTCCAGGAGGAATTTGTTACTACACAGTGATACATAATGCCTGAAAACCCCCTGCACCATTATTGCTTTCAAATTGGCAGCAAGTGAACAAGGGACATGAAGGATGCTTCAGCACAGTAACCTATCCTTCCTTCTCTCTTGGGAGCCACTTGGCCAGCTTTCATCCTCATAATTATAATAAATTTGACATTTCATAGATAATATTGATTTCTGTATTTTAGCATTTCACCATAGGTGACAGTCTAGCGTCAAGAATGAAATTTCTATTGATCTCCAGCGCATTAATCTCTCATGTGTATGTGATCATTTTTATAAGACCTTTTACTGCACATAAATCAATATTTCATATTTCCAGCTATGCCAGAGGAGATGTCATATTTGTAAACTGTGAGTTGACACCTGCAATTCCTTCCTGTTCAGCTTCAACTGTTCAGTAACAGTCGATTCAGGGTTGGGAAAGGATCAAGCTCCAGAAACAAGGTAGATGAAAAGGAGGAATGTAGAATGCAGTAATTAGCTTAATGAACAAAGCAGCAGACTAACTCAAATAAGGCTCTGTTTCTTCTGCTTACAATTGCCTCCTGAATATAAACATAGTAAGACAAGTTTGCTAACCAGCTGACAATGCATTTCAATATGTTTACAGTCAGTTAATATATAGCATAAATATATAAAATATATAAAAACAGTTTTTGAATTATAAAAAAAAACCTCTTAAATCAACTGCCTTCCTTGATGCAATTTCACTATCATACTAAAAAACATGTTTTACATGCGGGGTTGTTTTTAACTTTGATATGGCACAAGAACTACTCAGTATCAGTTATAATAGCTGTGGCCAGCTCTCTAATTTAGCAAACACTTGAACTGGAATAATTTTTTCTTCTTTTAAAATAAAATATTAATTATAAATATATACAGTGGGGGATTAAATTGTAAGAAGAAGTGCAGCTTCCCTTTGTACAGGCTTAAATGCAGAGCTTAAATCCTCATGAATGAAACTTCTTAATAATACTGTGTCTCAGTCTAAATAAACACCACTGTGTAGCTGCTTTGGGATTTACTAAATTAGTTAAATGAACAATTACAGCATGACTTCCAGTGATCACATTCTGGCAGCACACTCTTTGTTAACCATTCCGTACTTCAGTCTGCTAATTGTTCACTAAACTAACAGTGACCTACCATATAACCAGGGTTTATCCATTTCTAATATTCTGTGGTTTAATTGATATAGTTGCTTAATTTACACATGACATATATTCATACATATACACACATACTGTGCATGAAGTTAAAAAGCACAGTGTACGTGCTAGATATTATATATAATCATGTAGCTAAGCTTTTACATCTAATCTGAAACCACCATTCAATCACTCACTCACTTTTAATATTATGTAATATTACCAGTCAAAATGTACGCAAATTGAATCAGAACAATGCTATGCAATGTTCACTTCTAATCTTGACGAAATCTCAGCTGTCTTGTTAACGGAAGAAATGTTGAGAACAACTATGTTCACTTTGTGCAACAAATATTTTCAGGACCACACACGCAGATGAGATGCCCGCTGTTTTAGAGAGAGCTACGGTACTTTAGCCCAGCTAAAAGCTGATGCTGAAATTCCCATTTTACAGCAATTTCCTATAGGTACTATTGACATACTATTATTTCAAATTATATGTCTTTTCACACAGGAAATGCTACTCTTGCTTCTTTTTAAAGGCCAACCCTTATTGTTCATCTCTAAAACATGTTCGTGCCCATAAAATATGTCAGTGCATGACTGTTTTAACATGATGACAGGCACAGTATCGAAGTGTGACTGACTACTGTATGAGTGACTAGATTTCAGCAGTTATGTCAGATGTTGACTGAATAGGCACCATTTTTTTCAAAAGTGTAGACAGAATAGCAGGGTATTTTTGAAGAAAAGTCAGCAGGTGATGGGTATCTTTACAAATAGTTTAGTCCTCCAAGTGTCAAAAGAACAAGTCTAGAGAGCCTTCTGTGTTGTAAAATTTATTTTGTTTGGCAGTGAATTTATAGTGTGTATCTGCAGCACTGCACAACTCAACTGGGTTGCAATACTTCACGTGCTTGAGTTTGGAAATCTTGGCATTTACATTGCCCAGCAAAATGGGCCAGAATCTTGCATCTACCTAATTCTACCATGCTTAGTTAGCATGTAGTTAATTATTACTCTTTTGCCTTTAAAAACAAAGCTCTGAAATTTGTTACCAGAGTATATTTATTGTCTACCATTTTTATTGAGCTATTAGTGCTCAATAAGGTGCCAGATTGATATCCCTACAGATTGAAGTCTCCTGGTTATCCTCAGGACACAAAGCACAGTCAGCAGCCACGCATGCTTTCCCAGGCTACCCTATTAATGAGTCAAATCCAGCAGCCTGGTTTGGGGGTGGGGGAGGAAGTAATTCACTTTCCACACCCATTTAATTTTCAGCCTCCTAGCAGAGATTGTCGATGACTGTACCAATTACTGTTAACTCTTGATGGCTGTTTTCTGTGCTGTGGAAAGCTCTTCACTAGGATATGGAATGAGATCATTTATTTGCTTCAAATAGGCCACAAAATGTCCCCAAGTCTTAGAAAAGGGTTTCTTAGCAGGGATATTTGACTATTCTAAAACAAACTTTTTTGAAAAAAGTTTCACATGTATTTTGTGCTTATGAGAGGTATGCAGCCAACAACCTTGGAGACCGAGTCCTTTATCCATAAAAGTATCATGTTCTGTCCACTTTAGCAATGTGCCTCAATCCTAATCTGAGAGAATCACCTCTAGTGGTGAGTGAATAACTTATTCTCCATGTCCACTTAGTCTTTGTAGTCTTTGTGACTACCAACGAGGATGTCAATCAGTTTTATTGTTGTGATGAAACATTTATCTAGTAGGCCTACTAGACTAAAACCAGCAGATTAAACATAGGACACCAAAGAGTCATTACACTGTAACTGCTTTGACTTTCTACCAAACTGGATTTGAAATGAGGACCTAGAAACAAAAATGTCTACATCTCACAACCCTGTGCCATCAAGGTCCATCTAACTATAGTATTTTAAAACAAAAAAAGCCATTGAACAATATCCAAATGGAGAGTACTTCACGGTGCACTGGGGCAGAGACAGCACAGCAACAACATTAACTGTACTCCATATACACTTGAGGGCTGTTTATCTGCAGGCCACCTACAGTATCATGACCATCACGGAAACAAACTCACAACTAAAAAATGGCATGTTTTTCCATTGCCTTGGCGTTGTACCAAGATGGCATCAAATGCCCAATCATTTAAAAATCTGAACACCGTCAATCCCCGCTGATGTCAATGGGAGTTGAGGACACTCTCAATGCTTTGCAAGAGGTGCTCAGCACCATCACAGTATCAGGCTCCATCTGAGAGAAGCCCCAACAGTAGCATTCAGAAAAGAGAACAAAAGAAACACAGACGCAGGAAACAATTTTGGGCCCCGATACTGCAATGAGCTCTGCGTGAGCTGACCCTTGCACCCACACAGAGCCACAGTGTAGTCAGTTGGGTTCCATGTGGATGCAAGACTGCCAGTGTGGGCTCCTTGCAGCACTGTGGCCTCATCTTGATTTTTGCTTGAAGATTAGATTTCAATATTGGGCAGAACTGTAATAATGTCATATGCTCTTCTGACAGATACTGAGCAATACATTCCAAGTAACACAACATTTTCCACTGAGGAAATACATATTTTCAAAGTGCTTTGAATTGCACCAGTGTCTTGTTTTGGTTCTAATAAATTACGATGACACTGTTTAGTTTAAGAAAATAGTAAGATAGAGGGTCTCATATGAGCTCCTTATGAAGCATACCCTCTACATGAAATTACCCATGTGGTGTTAACACACACTATTATTAACACATTAGGTGAGAAAATGGTTTTCAATGATTAAATTAGTGAGAATATAATTCACAATGTAGTCAGAGGTTGCCTCATAATTTATGAATAGTAAATACTCATGCGACTGAATTAACTATGCTCACCAGCAAGAGCATGCACAAGGGAAAAAAGTAATAGTTTTAACCCCTTAAAATCAATAAGATTATTAATTAAATCTGGCCAGAGTGACAGGATTCCAGTCCAGGTAAAACACTTACAACCTAAAGCTCTAGGTGCAGCACAAATACAGTACATGCACACACAAAAAGAGACGGTTCTGCACTGCTCAGTGATGGATTATGATCCCTTAATCATACTCTGAAATGGTTATCTGAGGCAATAATAATAATTCACGTTAATCAAGGGCCTGATCCCGCTCCCGTTGAAATCAATGAGCAAAACAGTTGCTGACTTCAGTTGGAGCTGGATCATTTCCGAATTCCGTTCATCCCAGTACCATCAATTCTAACAAGAAACAAACTCTGGTTTTACAAATGATAGGAATAAAATACAGAGTTGTTTCAGGTTTGTAATATATACAGAGCTGAAATAAAGAGATTAATTAGAATCATTAAATATTATTTTTAAAATAGCACAGACCCCAGGAGTAAAGTTCAAAACCAACCAAACAAGGAGCACTTCATCAGTTTCTGTTTGCAATGACAACACAGAAGAATTATAGAAAGTGATGTGAGTGATGAAGTGAGCTGTAGCTCACGAAAGCTCATGCTCAAATAAATTGGTTAGTCTCTAAGGTGCCACAAGTACTCCTTTTCTTTTTGCGAATACAGACTAACACGGCTGTTCCTCTGAAACCTGTCATAGAAAGTACAGTTCTTAGCAATGTTTCAACCATGAGGCCTTCTCCAGGATTAATATTTAAAAGGAGAGTATAATTTGTGTGATATAAAGGCAGGGGCAAGGTATATGATTCAGGATGATGAAATAAATGTGAGGGTGGTATCAAAGAAAATATTTTTTGTTTCCTTCTCCTTGGTGATCTAAGAAGAATGAAAAGCAAGGGAATAAGGGGCTAACGAGTTAATGGCTGAAGCAGAAGGGTCTAAAAAATTATAAACAAGTAAAAACAAGAAAAACAGAATTGGAGGTTGGTGGTGGAAAGGGCAATAAGCTGAAGCAAAAATCACAGCTCTGAACAGCCCAAATCTTGCGAAGGGATTCAGAGTCCAAACACGGATCCACATTTCATAGCTGGACCTATCTTTATATGGCACAAAACAAAAATATCTGCACTGAACATTCTCAAACTTTGGGGTTCGTCACACACCAGATCTCAGACCAGCCTCTAATTAAAGTTACAGTAAAGAAGAGTTAAGAAATATATCATTAAAAAAATCTGGGTAAACTTGAGCTGATCAAAGTGAAAAACAGTCACAGATATTGGTTTAAAATAGAAAGTAAATGTTCATTTAGTACTGTTCACAACCCTTCTGAGTTCACTTTCTGGACACATACAACCAACCGAGATTTATAGGTAAGACTGTTCACACAAAGAAAATCTTTAGCAAGAATATTCACTGGAAAGAAAATTTTAATTGTACACTCAACTGTAAAATTTGTGCTTTATGCTGTGCTGATTGTTTACAATAATAGAAATAATGCTTACAACTTACACAGACAACAAAACTTACATGTTTTTCAAAGGTGGGTATCACTCTACCTATTGGAAATGGAGAAACTGAGGCATAGACCGATAATTCACTGAGAGGGTAAATATTTAATAGCAGAACTGAGACCCAAGGTCACCTGACTCCTAGTCCAGTACACTATCAACTGTCTCAGTACATAAGTGACATGGTACCATTTATGTTCCCTGTCTGGATTACTTCTGTAACTAATCAACACAGCATGAATCAGGAATATTGAAATCAAATGTTCAAATATAAATTAAACTAGAAATTCATGTTTTGTTGGTTACATAAATCACTTACATAAGTTAGTCGCATAAGTTCCATACATTGTTACTTTATACCACTTAAAGTTTACGTACAATTGTACAATCTAAACAATCTGAGATCAAAACTCACCTCTAACTGCAAACAGCTAATAAACCTGAGAATTTTACATTGTGTTTGCAGACCATCCACAAACAGTACAAAAGGGTGGATTTGTTCAATAAATTATTCATTTTAAAGTTACATGCTCAACTCTAGTTTTCACTATATGCCTTAAGAGGAAAAGGTGTAAGGGGATGCAGTCTCTTCTAGGTAACTGAAGACCGTAAAGACATAAAACAAGAGCAGTGTAAGGTATACATCAAGAGAAAAGTGCATTTTTTTCTCTCTCACACAGATCTCCTCTTCTAACTAAATAACCATCAAACTTTTCCACAAAGGTGTATCATTCTGTTCAAAACGTTCACTAACTTCTGAAACTCATCTCACTCACTCAAAACTTCAAGTTTTGTGACAAATGGAAAATCAGAACAGAAGTTCGCTACGGTCCCTTAAGCATTTTATCTGAGCCCACGTTTCATAATATTGTAATGCAAAACTGTAATGTGTATTTTTACATTGTTTAGACAGTAAACCAGGTGAAATTTAGTTGTTTTAAATAGTTTCAAGAAGTGAAAGGAGGATGCAAAATCACTCAGATGTAAACCAAAAAATATAAAATAAAGTAACCACACAAACTGCTGCAAAGTGAAACAGGTACATTTCACACAACTGCAAGGCCAGATTCTGCCAGCCTTATTCATGCTGAGTAAGCAGCAAAGAGTCCTGTGGCACCTTATAGACTAACAGAAGTATTGGAGCATAAGCTTTCGTGGGTGAATACCCACTTCGTCGGATGCATGTGGTGGAAATTTCCAGAGGCAGGTATAAATATGCAAGCAAGAATCAGGCGAGGGATCACGAGGTTAGTTCAATCAGGGAGGATGAGGCCCTCTTCTAGCAGTTGAGGTGTGAACACCAAGGGAGGAGAAACTGCTTTTGTAGTTGGCTAGCCAGTCACAGTCTTTGTTTAATCCTGAGCTGATGGTGTCAAATTTGCAAATGAACTGAAGCTGAGCAGTTTCTCTTTGAAGTCTGGTCCTGAAGTTTTTTTGCTGCAGGATGGCTACCTTTACATCTGCTATTGTGTGTCCAGCGAGGTTGAAGTGTTCTCCTTCAGGTTTTTGTATATTGCCATTCCTAATATCTGATTTGTGTTCATTTATCCTTTTACGCAGGGACTGTCCAGTTTGGCCGATGTACGTAGCAGAGGGGCATTGCTGGCACATGGTGGCGTTTATTACATTGGTGGACGTGCAGGTGAATGAACCGGTGATGGTGTGGCTGATCTGGTTAGGTCCTGTGATGGTGTCACTGGTGTAGATATGTGGGCAGAATTGGCATCGAGGTTTGTTCCATGGATTGGTTCCTGAGTTAGAGTTACTATGGTGCAGTGTGTAGTTGCTGGTGTAGTAGCATCTTGCTCAATAAGTAGGGCACATTGGGCCATATTGCGGAGTATTTACTTGTGCTTGTCGTTCCATTGAAATGAATGAGACTACTCTTGGAGTAAGTACTGACCAACATGACAATTTGTACATGGAGTAAAATACACCTGAACAAGGGTGGCAAAATGTGGCTCACAACGGTTTACTTTACAATACCATAAATCTGCCTGGTTTTTTAGTAGGAATCACATGGTTTAGTGGCAGTTGTAGGAAAAGCATGGAACATGACTGAGGGGGATAAAAACAGCTCTCACGTGGTCTTGAAGATTGACCTAGCCTGCTGAAAAGAGCTCTTGAGCATAAAATTCCCCCATCCCAATCACTCCCCATACACAAAAAGAGTGGATGGGAATGTGTTGGCATGTGCATATGTGGAGAAACCCATAAGCACTGCTTCTACAAACTAAAACATTAAACAGCTTAACTTTCAATTACCTTTCCTGTGGATTAGAATTCCATCTTGAATTCAAGCTTTTACTCAAAGCATCTTCAGCAGAAAATAATTTAAAAATAATCAATTATGAAAGTCTAAGTTTTTAACGGAGGTAACTAATTTGTGATCAAATATAAACATACTGTACTGTTTGTCCATAGCAAATATCCTTGGAAAACCAATTCTACATGCTAGTGATATGATTTCACAGAATTCTAGAAGGGAACAAAGCTGAACATCAAACCAGCTAGTACAGAACCTAACACAACAGAGTCACTTCCTATTCCAACACCACACTGGGAGGTGGGTATTTTGTATCTCCTCCCTTAATTATATTCACTTTCTAGGGAAACAAAACTTTCAATTCTATAGTTTATACAAGCAATGACAAAAGCTGGATTTAAATACAGAAATTTCCACATTTTTTGTCTATAAAATGTTTCTGAATCTTACTAATGAAACCAGACCGTGAGTCACCAAAGTAATGAGAATATATTGTCATTTTATAGGGATCTGGGATTTTAAAAAAAACCATTAAGTATGCAAAACAGCTTTGGTGAGCTAACACAACAGACCAGTTGAAATTATGAGTTATTGAAACATATGGGACACCAACTTGAAATTTAGTCAGTTTAAAATATATCTATAGATAGGTGATAGAGACAGTTTACAGAACATCTAGGTATTACACCCAGCCCCGAGTTCCAAGGCCAATTTTTTTGTTCTATAATCAACACCACAAAGGGGAAATTGACTAATAAAGTAATAAACTAGATATACATGGGAAAAAACAGAGAAAAAAGTTAATATAGTAAAGATGTCAAATGCACAAAGTAAACAAAATGAAAATTGTAAAATTTCTTTACTCTTTCACGTAGAGCACTATGTAGAACAACGTTTGTGGACAGAAGTGTGGGGTTTTATGTAGGTAACAATATCCTTTTAAATACAGTATTGCAATTACACCATAATTTCAGGCTGGCTGCAATCAAAATAATAGACAATGTTTTTGCAACCATTATAGACAATGTTTGGGCAACAAAAATGATTAGGAGTATGGAACGGCTGCCATATGAGGAGAGATTAATAAGACTGGGACTTTTCAGCTTGGAAAAGAGACAATTAAGAGGGGATATGATGGAGGTCTATAAAATCATGACTGTGGAGAAAGTAAATAAGGAAGTGTTATTTACTCCTCATTACACAGGAACTAGGGGTCACCAAATGAAATTAATAGGCAGCAGATTTAAAACAAACAAAAGGAAGTATTTTTTCACACAATGCACAGTCAATCTATGGAACTCTTTGCCAGAAGATGTTGTGAAGGCCAAGGCTATAACAGGACCCAAAAAAGAACTAGATAAATTCATGGAGGATAGGTCCATCAATTGCTAATAGCCAGGATGGACAAGTATGGTGTCCCTAGCCTCTGTTTGCCAGAAGCTGGGAATGGATCACTTGATGATTACCTGTTCTGTTCATTCCCCCTGGGGCATCTGGCATTGGCAACTGTCAGAATACAGGATACTGGGCTAGATGGACCTTTTTGGTCTGACCCAGTATGGCAGTTCTTATGTTCTTTTAACAATGAACCCAGCACTTTCATATACCTTCCATGCTGCCTGTCTTCTTTATCCTGTTTAATACGCCATATAAAGGCACATTTTCAGAGGTACATAGGAATTTAGCCATAAGACTCACATTAAAATCAGTAGGTATTGTATAGTTAAATCCACAAATGATTATTTGAAAATTGCAGGGGGGAGAAGGTGGGTACTAGTTAACACACAGGTTGGCTGAATATTTATGTGATATAAATATCAAGAAATACTGAAAAGACACAACGATGTAAGGTCGGATGTGGAGCTGGAAGCCAGATATAATGCCAACATGGTGTCCTGTTCATGAAATGTCTAATAAAAAACTCAGTTTTCCAGTATTGGGCACTTAAATATGATGATCAAACTCTGCATCTGTATATTCAGACAGGAACTTGGGTACATAAATATCCATTTGATACACCTAAAGATAAGTGCTAATATGAGCATCTAAATGTAGGATTTGTATGACATATAACGACATCATTGTTTGAAAACTGGGATTTTAATCTGTCCAACATAGTTTATTTATATAAATATAATTTGATCCTGGTTGATACTTGGCATACCAATTCCTCATATTGGGGATTTAAGAACAAAACAAATTTCTAAGAAATAAAATCAATTTGACCATTGTGTGCGTTAAGGAGAACAAACTGATGCTACTGCATGAATAATTTAGAAAGAGGTTTTGCGCTGAAATATGCATATTTTACAGGAGTAGAGTTTACTCATGTGAGTAGTCCCCTTGAAATCAAGGGCATTATCCTTATATGTACAGACTGCCCGTTAGAGAAAGGATTTGCAGGATTAGGCTCTTTGTTTTTAAAAATCTGCTCTGATGTGACCTAATTGCTTTAGCTGTTTTGAAAAGAACATGAAAGAATGACAGTGACATTGAATTTTTAAAATCTTGCTCTGTCCACCTTCAGAGCTTCTCTCACAAACTTTAATAAGGACTTTTACGATGTCATTATACATTTTAATTACATTGTTAAATGTCACAATCACACATGGTAATGACATCATTACTCCTATTTACGCCAATTATGTCATTTGATGCAATTACAGTAATTCTGCCAATACACACAAATCAATCAAAAGGTTTTCTTTTGTGTTTCCCAGAAGAATAACTCCCTGCAGGCCCTAGGAAAAACAGGGCATGAAAACTAAATAATGGATGTTTGGGGCCCAGTTCTCTTCCCCCCACTAACATAAATCAGCAGTAACTCTTTGGAAGTCAGCAGAGTTACAGCGGGGTAAAGTCATAGGCGAATCAAAGCCTTAATCTTTAACTGTGACTTTCCTGATCTTTACTGATTGGGCACCATATATTTAAATGAAAACACACACTCCTGTGACAATTTAAGGGAGCTCAACAAGTTATTTGACTATCTAAAGCAATGGTGGGCAACCTGTGGCCCATCAGGGTAACTGATTGCGGGCTGTGAGACATTTTGCTGACGTTGCCCTACCAAATTCACAGCCATAAAAAATACATCAAGGACAGGGAAATCTGGTCTTTTGTGTGCTTTTACCCTCTACTATACAGATTTCATGGGGGAAACAAGCGTTTCTCAAAGTGGGAGGCCTGACCTAAAAGGGATTGCAGGGGAGTCACAAAGTTATTGGGGGGGGGGGGGTCATCAGTATTGCCACCCTTATTTCTGTGCTGCCTTCAGAGTTGGGAGGCTGTTGGCCGGGCGCCCAGCTCTGAATGCAGCGCCCCGCCAGCAGCAGCACAGAAGTAAGGGTGGCAAAACTTTACCATTCCACCCTTACTTCTGCAATGCTGCCTTCAGAGCTGGAGAGTGGCGGCCGCTGACTGAGGGCCCAGCTCTGCAGGCAGCGCAGAAGTAAACTTACCATACCCTGCACTGTAAGTAATATCCTTACTTCTGTGCTGCAGCTGGCAGCAGCTCTGCCTTCGGAGCTGGCCTCCCAGCCAGCAGCCACCGCTCTCCAGCTGCCCAGCTCTGAAGGCAGCACCGCCGCCAGCAGCAGCACGGAAGTAAAGGTAGCAGTACCGCAACCCCCCCTACAATAACATTGTGCACCTCCCCCCCCCCCACACACAGAACTCCTTTTTGGGTCAGGACCCCTTCAATTACAACACTGTGAAATTTTAGATTTAAATGGCTGAAATCATGAAATTTAAGATTTTTAATATTCTAATGACTGTGAAATTGATCAAAATGGACCATGAATTTGGTAGGGCCCTACTTATTAATGGAGTTGGTGTATTTTTCAGTAAATTAAAAAAAAATAAAAAAATTACATTGAGAAATACAGAGCTGTGTGGGTGTAAACCCAAAAGTCAGGAAGTGACAAAGTCAATGTGCAACCTTAACTCTGCCCTCTTGCGCATATACACTGCTATACAGTTTTAAATTATGCAGTTGCATGTTATTTCTCAAATAATGCAATGTAATAGCAACTTCTAAATCCTCAGAAAAGTGCAACATCTTTTAATTTTTTTCAATTACACTATTTTCACAATTTATAACAGCCTAGTATAACCTAACTTAGAGTTTTTATATAATCAATACTTTTCAAATATTTATAATTTAATAAATTTGTCAGTCCTCATGTACTATACATTTTCTTTTCAACCAACTGCACAGCCTTCTTTAGCTACAATTCAGAGCATAAGACAGTTAACTAACCTCAATTTAGTTAGATGACACGTGTCAGCAGATTCTCACTCTTACTCTGTCTTGAACCTTTTGGGCCAGATTCTCGCTAATGGCAAAAGGTCTGCCAGAGACTGGGCAAAGGGAAACATAACACTGAAAGATACCTGCAATCATCACTCTTCTGGGGGTTCAGGGCAAGTCGGTTCAGCTCCAAGAGTGGATTGGGCTGGTCTTTAAGGGCCAGCCACAAATACTGTCTATCAATACAAGTATTTATATGGCCCTTATCATCATATTATCCAAGATATACTAGATGTCTTCAGTGCCATGAATTTAACAAAGTTTAGGTATTTCAGATTAGAGGGGGTCTGGGCAACTGAATTCCAAAGTCAAGAGTCCCTCATTGGGAACACAGCACTGGCAACTCCCTCCTTTAAGCCAAGAGCCTTCCCTGATCACTGGGTCTCGCAAGAATAAAGATTGATCCCAAGCCATTATAGGTCAAAACCAATACCTTCAACTCTACGCAGAAACCATCAGGTAGTCAGTAGAGATCACAAGGCACTGGTGTCATGTTCTCACTTCAGGCAGCTCTTCTTACCAAACAGCTGCTGCATTCTGCACCATCTTGTTTTTTCAAATGGATTTAAGGTATGATGCTCTGCAATAGTCTAGTTTTGAAGTGTCAAAGGCATGGGTCATAATAGCAAGGCATACGTCTTAAAGAAACAGACACAGCCATCCTGATCAGACATAGACGAAAGAAAGCCATTCTGGTCACTCCTGCTATACAATCATTTAATAGCAACTGTATATCCAGCAGTACCCAATACTGAGAACTCTAGTAACAAACAGAGTACATACACTCTTAATTACAGTAGTATCTATAATTATTGCCACGTTGTCTGGTTGCTTCTCCAATTCTACCCCTTTCACTCCTAGTACAACTTAGATCAATCTCAGAGTTCAAGCAGCAATGATTTAGAGCTGGGTATAAATTCCTCTGTGCTAGGGGAGTCACCAGCTGCCACTTTGACTGCCTTAAGTTATCTTTTCACCATACTGACCAGCCAAAAAAGGAGTTCATGTAGGACAGGATTTGGCCCTCAACAGAGCTGGTCAGGAATGTTTCGGCTTAGCATTTTCAGACTTAAGAAAACCAAAGTCATCAAAACAAACTGTAAAAGGATCAGTTTTGACACATTTCCTGTTTTGAAAATCTTCAAATGTCTCATTTTGACCCTTTCTTTGCATGGAGGGGGTCAGCTTTTCGGGTCAAAACATATTTATTTTGAAATTTGAGTTAATTTATAGGAAAAAAGGTTTTAAAAAATCAAAAGGTCAAAATTAAAAGAAAATATTTTGAAATCTAAGTGAAACATTCAGATCAGGGATCTCAAACTCAAATCACCACAAGGGCCACATGAGGACTAGTACATTGGCCCGAGGGCGACATCACTGAAACCTTTTCATACAAAGATACAAAAGCCCCCCTTCTTCCCCAGCCCCGCCCCCACTACACCCCTGCCCCTGCCCCGCCTCTTCCCATTCCTTCCCTGCCCCCATTCCAACCCCTTCCCCAAATCCCCGCCTCTTCTCTGCCTCCTCTCCTGAGCTTGCTGTGGCCCCGCTCCTCCCCCCTCCCTCCTGGAAAGCCCTAAGCGCCACCAAACACCTGTTTGGCAGCGGGAAGCGCTGGGAGGTAGGCGGAGGAGCGGGGACGTGGTGCGCTGGGGCGGGGGGAAGACAAGGGTGGGTAGGGGGTGAAGGGAGCTATGGTGGGCCTCAGGAAATAACTGTGCGGTCCGCATGTGGCCTGTGGGCTGTGTGTTTGAGACCCCTGATTTAGATTGACCTGATTTGAACATTTTTTTAGTTCACAAAAGGTTTTCAGATTTCCAATTTTCCCCCAATTTAGGGCTAGAAAATTCTTCTAAGTCTCAAAAATTCTCATGGGATGAGAAACTATCTCCTGCCCAGCTCTAGTTATCAGCCTACTGAAAACACCATAGTCCAATGGCTCATCACGAAAACTCCCAATGGCTCCATTCACAGACTGACTAAAGGAGGAAGAAGATGGTACTCTGTAGTACCTCATAAGATGGATCTCTACGGGCAGAAAGGCAGCTGCCCCTAACTACCCTCCGAGATTTCTTCAAGACAGGAAAATGATGCCACTGAAGGACAATTGCCTACCCCCATTAGTGTTTACCGCCATGACAACAGTATGGAAGACAGCTGATAAATCTAACAATATCACCCTGGACTTCCAGTATTTATCAATCACCAGGAGAACAGCAACTACAAAAACAACAAGTGCAGTTTCTGTGCCATATCCAGCTCTGTACTCAGAATGATAAAGGGTCAAAGAGAGCTGAAGTATGCAGATACTCTGGGAGCTCTCATATCATGGCTTTGTCAATAATAAACTTACACAAAAATGGAAGATAGGTACTGGAGGATAGCTGGCCAGACTGTCCATCAAGTAATGTTTTTCTGGAGTGATAGCCACAAAAAGGCTTTATTAAAGTCAGCATCTTCCTAAGGAAGGCTTTGATGATCACCGACAGCAAAAGAACACAGGTCTTCCCAGCTGGCCTTTACCAACCAGGAAGGACATAGATCCGAAACATGGGTTGTGACATGCTGTATTCCCAACAACTCCAATACCAGGGCTTTGTTGACTAGAAAAAAAAGTGAAAATGCAACATCATGCGTGAAGTCCATAAACTGAAACGTCTTGTCAAGACAATACTAAGAAGTTCTTAGACAGTCCATAGAAAGAAAAGGCGTACTTGTGGCACCTTAGAGACTAACCAATTTATTTGAGCATGAGCTTTCGTGAGCTACAGCTCACTTCATCAGATGTATACCGTGGAAACTGCAAAGAAGCTCCTAAGATGCCTAAGAACAAAACTGTCTCCCAACTATTGAACAACGGCTTTACCGCTGAAAAAACTTACTATCTGCTTAACTTTCCACACTGAGTAGTGCCATTGACTTCAATGGAATTACTCAAACTGTTTAAAGTTAAGCACATGTGATCGTGTGAAGTCGCCTTCCCTAACCCTTTCTCACCTTACAATATGCATACAGAAGCCTTTTGTTTATTCCGTGTGTACACTCCAGTACATTCTTCATTACAGACAACTTACCCATGTATACATGTGCAGGCAGCTTTCTTTAGCTGCACACTTTATAAACAGACAGGGAAAGACCTGGGCAAAATGTACAATGTGCGCACAGCAGGTGATTTTAAAAGTCTCATAACTCTGTTGAATTGAAAATAAATTTCACCAGAACACTGAAAGACACTCAATGATGGTTATTTCATGGCAACTATCAACTTTTTATTCCACCTATTTTGGCTTTTGGAGCTCTTCCAAAAGAAAATGTTTGCAAGAATTTTTTTTTAATAAAAGGACAAATTAAAAATAAATAAATTTTGGCCAGAGATCAAGAGCCTGGAAAGTTTTAGCCCTAAAGATGGAAGTTTCAACAATGTTATGAGTGACTGGAAACAGATGTTGGAATGGAAAACTATTATTCAACCTCCATTCTAGCAATCACTGCCACTCATGCTAAATATTACTGGCAAAGTGAATTCAGAATAATGTTGTTTGCCAAATGGTGTTGCCACCTTCCTTGATTATGAAAAAACATTTTTTATTACAGAGGAAAATACATCAATATATTCCCCATTCCTTCACCATTCTCTATGCACTTACATGCATCTCTGGAAGATGGGGTTGATCACAGCTTAAAGGTGAAAATTTTGTAGGAGCCACTTTTCAAATATCAACAGCACATCACAGACAATGTGGGTAAGAAATTCTGCTACCCCCTTCAAATAGCTGTCCTTATATGAACAACATTCTACTATAAAAATGGAGGATTAACGGAAACAAGCCATAAGCAGTTTTAATAACACAATAATGTTTTAAAGTTTGCATTCAGTACAAAAGCTGATATTAAAAAAAAAACCTAGAAAGCCAGTAGGCTGACCAGAAAGCAAGTGTCAAAAATTGGGACAGGAGGTGGGGGGTAATAGGTGCCTATGAGAGAAAAAGACCCCGAAAAATCAGGACTGTCCCTATAAAATCGGGACATCTGGTCACCATAAAAGCCAGTGAGGTTTTAGCATGAAAAATATTACTTTAAAAAAAAAAAAAAGAACCAAGGACTCAAATGTGAAGTTACTGGAGTTGTTCCATTTCATACAGTCTTCAATCAAAATTGTTGCTGTTGTGAAGTCATTTGATACTTTGCTTCTGCAGATCAAGCAGCAAGAGCTAATTCAGCAATTAAGCTACAGAAGACTCCAGAGAAATGAGCTGAAGCATCCAATAAAAGAAACGCAGAGCCCTGTAGGTAAGAAAATCCCAGAATAACCAGGATATCACACAAAATACACATGTTCATTTTATAAAAAGCATGTACTGAACATACAAATATCTATGTATATGTACCAACAGCAGCTCTCTAATTAATTCTGTCGGTTAAGCATTATGGAGGGTGATTAGAGGTGTTTGGGAGAGCCTATGGGTAAAAATAAAAAGATAAATACCTGAGGCCTTAAAGGTGGCTGGCATTTTCTATGTGGGGGAGGGGAGAAAGGGTAATCAGTTAAAGTTCTTTAGAAGCAGCTGCCTCTATTGGAGTTATATGAGCAACTTGTCAACTAAGATCAACAGCAGAAAAAGCATACAGATGATCAGCTCTGCCCTTACCAACCATTTCAGTGCAGTCAGTGGGTTTAGTATTTAAGGTTTCAGGGGACAAGTGCAAAAAGTCATTCAAGCAAAAGACAAAAAAAGGTACATGTTAAAAGTTTACACAGCTGCAAAGAGATAAACAAGATACCCAGATACTCACTACTAATGACACAAATTTTATTATTAGCCTAGCAGTAATGTTACATGTTGCTGTGCAGGAGACCTAGAGATGAACCCTAATTCAGGCTTGCACTTCCTAAACTGAAAAGGGGTTAAGGCTGCTGCAGAAACAGTACACTTATCCCTTAAAAAGCTGCAGAGCAGGAATCTCTGATAGCAATGAGGGCTGATGGGACTCCTAAAGGGTGTGCGACACAGCTGACCGGAGGAAAGCCATTGTTGTGTCTTTTGGAGATAGGAATTTACAAGGATGAAAACAAGCTTTCCTAAAGGCAAATAGGTTTTATCTGGGCTTCCTAAGAGCTGGACTTCATTGCCCACTTTGTAGAGCTTCACCTGAAAAGGAGCACTGGGGAACAAACTAGATTGCAATTGTGTTAGGATATGACCTTAAGGAGCCTAGCCAAAAATAAATAATTCTAAGCAATTATTCTTTGGTTTCTGTCTAGAGCAGATTGTGTTAATGAATTAACCTCTCCCCTCTGAAAAGTGAAAAAAAACATTTTAGCTCTATTCAGCATGATTGGCAGCCTCTGCTTAGGAGAGGTCCAGGACCAGAGTAGTAAGGCTGATGTAGGTCAGGACTGAGATGAACCAGCAGAACTCTGGGGAACTCATGGGAATGGGGAGAAGGTAGCATTTGTAACATTAGCACTTTCATTCCTACAAGAATTTATCTAACTCACCATAACGTACAAAGCAAAACAAAGTAATTTTCACTTCCGGCTTGATCCTATTAGATGTGCGTACCCTCTAGTTCCACTGAAACTATAGGTATTGAGAGCATCCAGAACCTGACTGGACTGTGCCCTTCATCACTATCTCTAACCTATGGGGGACATTCACTCTTACCCATGCCTCTGCCTTGCTATCTAAGACCCTGATCCTGCAGTTTGATCCAAATGAGTGGACCTCTGTGCCAGCAAAGAACCCCAGTGAAGTCAGTATATTGCTCTGATTACAGGATTGGGGCCTAACCTGATTACATGCCAAAAGACAATGAGGAGAGTGAATAATTCCAAAGGACTGTCAAACCATAAATATTTAATTGTCAAGCACACAGAGAAATAATTACAGAAATAAATGTTATGAAACTATTAATTTGCTTCGCATCTTGATGAAATTCTCCAAAACAAGTCATTACAGCAAACACATTTACAACTGAAGGAGGGGTTCCTTCCTCAGGCTAAACTCCCACTGACTTCATTGAGAGGTTAGCCGTAGTAAGTGTATTTGGATCAGGCCCAAATAACATCAATAAAACATTGTTTGTATTCTCTTACATGCAGCAAATTACTTTTTAACCTACATATAAATGATATGAATTATTTTAAAATTTCTTCCCTACGAAAAGTGGGTTCTGTTTTTCTGAAATACTGCTGCTGCATATTGAAATTTTTGTTCAGATGCTTGTTGCCCAAGGCAGCTGTATCTCTCTCTTTGCTCTTGAAAAGCAGTTTAAAGAAAGTACATTTGTTTTTCTTACTATTCAGCATGAGCAGTTTCCTTGTACTGGTTTGGTTTGAAATATGTCCTCCATTTGGTAAATAGATCTTGGGAAAATGACTGACCTTTCAAAACAATATTTATAATTTTAGAAATGTAAAATTTAACATTCTTTAGTAATCCAATATTAAAATACATTTAAGTTGATCTATTAAATGCTATGATTCAAACTTTTTAAAAAATGTGCAATAAAAAAACATTAACAACATGTGTGGTTTAGAAAAATTCATTTATATTGCCGTTTGCAATGTCATGATGTATTTTAAATAAAAGAGCTACAGACAAAGGTATTGATTTTAGGGACTTAACTAAATAAACAGTATGTAAATTGTGTCTTTTTCTATAAAATTAGATCAGAACGCACATATTACACTGTCTTTTTCTAAAGGAATGACAGCTATTGAATTTGGCAGACATTGGAATTTGGTTAAAGAGTTAAAGACCTTTGATCTTTGGTTTGCAATTAAATGATACCCCTGTAAAAAGGACAGTATTGTAGTAGGCCAGACAGTATTTATTAGACACACAGAAGCAACCAGGAGGCATTATTGCTTCAGGCTTTCAGCAAAACAGCTCTACATTTTGTTGTGTTTTTTAAATGTAATGTCATGTCATAGGATGACGATATGATCTAGGTCTTGCATTAGGAAACACTTTGGGTGCCTTTCTTGGTTTTCACAGAATCCTGTAGTAATGCTGCCTTTTCTACGCTATAGTGGTACATCTTAAGTAATGAAACAACACAATAGTGGGGAATTAGGTCATTTATGTACAGTTCTCTCAAAATCTTGCTCAGGGATTATTTTGGAGAGGGAGGGGATAAAGAAGCTGAATCACAATCAAACTGAGTGCAGATTTTAAACACAGTGCTCTGTAAACGTTGGGTTACTGTATCTCCAATTCTAATTGTTTGGATCAGACTTTTTTTGGTTAATCTATATGGATGTTAACACACTGGTTTCCCCACTGTCCTCAGGTGCACTGTCTCCACAGCTGTTAAAATGTGTGTTACATTTCACAGTTTACAGGTTAGGGTACAACAACAATGACCACCATTTTTAAAAAGGAAGATTTATTGATAACCTAACAAAGAGAGCATTGTTCCAAGTTCCTTATTAATTTATGCTCCTGTCTAATTATCACTTATATCAACCAAAGGAGTTTTGATAAATGTATAATGAAAGCAATGACATAGCAAGCTCAGTGCTAATCTCAGACTACACATTTATAACAACAAAAATATGCAAGTTAGGTCTAGTTTAGCTCTCTTCATTCCAGCCCACCAGATCTGATTTTTTTTACTTCTTTGTTATGTCATTCTACAGACAGATCCCAGGCTGTTTCCTGTCACCCACCAGAGCAAACTGCTCAACAGAAAGCACAGTTGGACAGCCCTTAATTAGTGCTACTTGGGATAGTCAGGATGAGAGTCTGTGTCAGCATCTCACTTAGGGCCCAATTCTGCAAGGCGCTGAGTGCCTTTAGCTCCTGCTGAAGTCAATGGCAGTGGCAGGCACTCAGGATGCACTCAGCGCTTTGCATGATTGGGCCCTTTAACTGCAATAGAGCAGTGAAAACCAGATGACAATCTGAAATGCAGGACACCAGGTCTTTTTCACTTCCGTCTACAGTAATACAATGCACGCTGCAAGACTGATAATGTTATGAGAAATGTTTGAAATAATGTTCTTTATGTTAAATGGACTCAAATTATTCCATTACATATTACACGGTATTTATTTCTTTAAGTTAGCACAGTGCACATTCACATCCGTACCAAAAAATGTATTCAACAGTTTAAAAAAAAAAAAAACATTGAAATCACCTTTAGCTAATTAAAAATTGAGAACTGACACATGAGAATATTTTTCAAGTATTTAAAGAAGAAGTCCTTCTTAAAAGCAAGGAAAAACATTTGAAGTGTTGGATCGGAAATATCAATAAGAAATATATTACAATACCTTTTTAAGTAAACAACCGATTATTTGACAAAGAGGGAAAATTATGTCCCTATTATGTTGATCTGCTATCGGAAATTTGCCAGCAAACATTTTCTATTATGAATTATGTGAAAACATGTTGAATTTTACATTTAAACTTTTACTCTTTTAACAAACATTATGCTTTCAGTTTAAATTAGTAGGAAATGTCAGTTTATTGAATGAATCAAGTTCCATCAGGCACTGTCATCAAAATAGTACATCACTCACAAACTCCCACGAAAAACTGTGTGCCATATTATGATGATCCAAAACTAGAGCTCATGGAATTGTCCATTGCCAATTATATATTCTTTGCAAATTTACTAATATCTGTGAAATGGTCATGTCTGCTCATGTTTTGATTATCTGCAAGTAAAGTCAAATAGCTTGGAGAATTTTTAGCTCAGGAGTTGTCTGCAAACTCATGACAATTCAATATTCATGGTGTGTGACTAGTCACTAAGTCAGATGGCCTTGTTTCTGCTTCCTGACTGGATGAGCCGAATTTTTTGAAACTAAAGAACAAATGATGAATAGTGAATATGAACAGTGAATAATACATTCAAATACAAACTTTCAGAACATTCATTCACACTAAAACAGGTTAAATTTTAATATCCACAGTCATTTTCTAGTGATTATACACTAGAAATACCTAGTGATTATACAAGTACTTGCAAAGAATGAATAGGACCACACAATAGCAAACCAAACAGGGTGCTTTATTTGTGAATCAGATTTTTCTTATAGTCTAGCTGGTAAAGAAGGTAAATGACTGTTTAGGTGTACAGCTAGTGAAAACTGGAGATTAAGCTTGTTCCTCCACTTTTCTTTTACTCCTATACCGTTAGGGCTCGATACATCTGCTATACAAGTCAGTGGCAACAATGCCATTCACTGCAGGATCAGACCCTTAAAATCACTTCCCTTACCTCTGTATTGGTTGTTATAGGACAGAATTTTTGGTTTGGGCTACTAAATAGCAAGATCGTTTAATCAATTCTGTAATACTTTCAAATATTGGAACACACTGCTCCTAAGTATGTGCAATTGTGCAAACACTGTTCCCAAACAGATGTGTCAATGTTATACAGTACTATGTATAAGTGTAGTAAATATTCACAGCTACTATAGAAAGAGGCTGTTGTGTTTTATGCAACAGACATTTTTAGTAACTGTTTTCCTTTTCACTGCAGTTCAGAGGCATGGTGGCTTTCAAGGCTGGTGGCAGTACAGCCTTCTTTATAAGGATGAATGAAGATGAAAAGCAAGACAAATAGAAGTGAATGAGGCACTGCTTTATGTGATTCATGATAGCTTGCAGTAAGCCTGGTAGCCTCCGCCTGGCTCCCTTTTCAGAGAATAATGGATAGTTACAATGTGTATAGTGACATTGTCAAACCATCACGAATTGCTGATTATAGTGCTAAATATTGATCTCTGCTTCACATGTGTCAAAATTCTTTCTTCCCTTAATTAGAACTTCCCTAAGCACCATACAAGAACAAACTGAATATATCAGATCTCTGTGAAAGGGAGTGTGATACTAGAATATAATTGTGACCTCTTGTCTTCTTCTTTTCTCTTGAGTTTTGAGATGACTTCAGCTGTCTATCCTGCCCTTCCCCGCACATGTGATAATCATACTCATTTTTCCCAATCTAACCATAGGAAGATTTTTCCAAGGCTATGCTTTTCATCATTTCAAACCACTGGGGCTGCAGTCAGATGGCAGTGAAACTTAAAGTGCCAGAAGGTGCCTTTTTCTATTTGTTTGTTTCATGGTACACTGCACCAGGCAATGACCTGTGGCAACAGTGTCACACAAAACGGAGACAGGTTCACCCAATCAAAGGGAGGTTTAAAATTAACACAGATCCCTTCATTTCTTCATGCAGGATCGGGGAAGTGCAATTTAATGGGTGTCATAGTCCCCTGATTATCACACTGCAATCACTTTAAAAGAAATAGAAAAAATAGCTTTTGTTAGGGAGATTAGTCCATCTTACTTGCGTTAAAAGAGAGAGAATTTCCCCTCAGTAGTGTTACATCCATTATTACTAATTTTATGTTACTGTTCAATTAACTCCCATATTCCTTACAGTATTTATAAGAAAAATAATTAAAGTTAGTGATGTATGGTTTCAATTTACTCCACAAAGTGAGCACTTAAATCATTTGTCTTAGTTTACCTGTAATATAATGGGGATGCGGGGAGTGAGCAGAAAGGGCTTGTTTTGTTTTTTCTAAATCACAACATCATGGTACATTTGCCTTTATTTTGATGTGCTTGATTAAATCAATACTTCATTAAAAGATTTTCAGAAATTGTTAAGACTACTTCAAGCACCTGAGGGGCAGTTCCTGTACTCAGGCCAGTCTCCAATGTTATATAATAATTTATGTACTACACCATTTAATATAGCAACTTCATGAAATGAAAGTGATGAAGACATGCAAGCCATGGAAATAAGTGGGGTAGGACACAGGAGGTTACTCCACTGGTGTAAGGCTGAGAGGAAATAGTGAATTCTAATGTCTCACCTTTCTATGAAACATCTGGCAAGAGGAACCATAACAGGTAGATTGCTTTACCACTTTTATCATTGTCACCATCAATGGACTACGGGCCATATCCTGAAAAGTCAATAGGAATTTTGAACAAGGGCCACTGGATTTGGTTTGGACTTCCTCTGTTCTAATATTCCAAGTCTCTTAATAAATACACATCACTCCCAAACCTCCGGGATGACTTTCATTAAGGTGATCCATAATCAATGAGATAACAACAGATAGAATATAAATATTATTCTTATGTTTCCCAAATTGTGACATACAGGTGTAGATACCCATATGTGGGTAGGCATTTGGGACACAGAGGAACTGTCTAGAAGCACAGGCACCTGCATAAGAAATATTAACTAAGGACAACATACATCCATCATGTCGATACATACAATTAAAATTTGTTCCAATGTAAATGTTTGATTATAACCATATTATTACCGGATTTAAAACGTACTTCTGTCTGTTCTACAAAAACAAGCATTCACCACAACAGTAATTCTTAACACTTACATAGCACTTTCAATTTTCAAAGTGTTGTACAAATGTTAACTAAGAAATCTTCACTGCATTCCTAGGAGGTAGATAAGTATTATCAGTCCCATCTTGCGCATAGGGATACAGATACAGGGAGAATAATTAGGGAACTAGGCCATACATTCAATCATTATGAGACCTATCAGAGATAGGATTAGAATTTGGGATTTCCTAGTCCTTAACTCAGTCCAGTGTGTCAAGTTGACACACCAGTAAAGATCAATCATTTCTAACTAAACGTATTGAGTATAGCTGTGCATTGTGGTTATATATAAAGCTCTGCTTTGCCTAATGATCTACCTTATAAACCCATGTAGCTATTATTAATGGAGTTAATAAGACAATTTAGGCTTGACCTCCTTTTACTTTACCAGTCACATCTCTAGGAGAAAAGTAAAGAGTTTTCAGAACTAAAACTAAATAAGGTATTAATCAGATAAGCATACTAATTCTACACTCAAATTCATGCTATTTTTTCTTGCGTCAAAAATGGCTAGCCATGATGAGGGTAACAGCAGCTACATATCCATCCATGTGCTCTTTTACAACAAAAGTGATCAGAATTTAGGCTATGAGATATAATTCTCCTTCTTTAACAATAAGGGCATATACATATGTAAGGGCTCACTCCTACAGTCTTTCCTTTGGCAAATGATTCTCATATACGTTAACCTACCAGAAAAGTGCCAAGGGATCTTTGGGTAAAATGAGAATCTAGTACATTGACTTCAATGGGAATTTTGCCCAAGTAAAGACTGTATACCTGGGCCATAAAAGTATATTAAAGAGAGTGCATTGCTTTACATAGTAAGAAGTGTTGTACAATAGATCTCCCAAGTTTTTAAAAACATTATAAAAGTATATCACCAGAAACTTAGAAAAAACTAATTATTCTTTTATCCACAGAAGATATTCAAAGTAATTCAGCAGAGACAAATATTGTATGATCAATATACAGGCTTCTTGTCTTTCATACTTATGTCCTTCTCATGAATCTTAACCAAAAGAAATAATAAGTAGTGACAGATATGGTTTATAGTACTTTTAAATAATCAAGTGAGCCTCCTAAAGCTACAAGCAACATTCTCTGGATATCAAAAATAATAACTGGTTTTGCAGCAGTGCAGCATGGAAACACAAGGGTATAAGATATACTGTACTTTAAGCTCTGTTTGATGAATCTGAGCACAGTTCCTGGGGGATAGATTACTTTAAACCATGCTCTTTTACTTTCTAATCCTGACTTGATTTGATTTGTACTTTAATACAGCTGCCTGGCAATTCAACAGCAAATAGAGACTATTTATGTAATCATATTGTAAGTAGTGGGACAAGAAGAAACTCTCTAGAACCTTTTTGGAAAATAGTTTGTTGTACTTTTTATTTATTGAACAGCAGGGCTTCGGGCTTTTCAGTGCTCATTATAATTGGTTTTCTGCTTGAACTTTCAAAAACTGTCATGTCAATACTCAAACAGAATTTTTTTGCTTACTATATGGCTGTGGGCTCTATTTTCTCATGTGCTACTTGACAAAGTTCTTGTAATATCTTAGAGGCAAGTTCTAGAGTTTTAGTTGCTATTTAATAAACTGGAAGTCAGAGTTATTTTATCTTCTGTATTGTTCAGGTTCCCCTTCCCATAGTCCTCTATGCCAATTTATTGTGTTTTAATACACTAAAAGGAAGTTGTCAGTTTGTTTCTTTCTAAGTCTCACCTTTCTATGAGTTGTGGTATTCCAGTGTTGAAGTTTTTGCCACTAAAATAAATATATGGCTCACTACTGAATTTATAACTTCAAGGAGTTACACCTTTTGGAAGTAAAATGAGTTGAATCTACAGGAAATTGTACAGATTTCCATGTGACATCAATTAAAGGTCTATTTGCTAGTTTTAAATATTATCTTCAGGCTCCCTAAAATTTTTATTACATAGTGTCCAAAGTTGGCTTTCTACTATCACATACTGTCTTACAATTTCCCTAGCTGTGTTAAAGAGAAAACCAAAGCAACATGAAATCTAGCTGCCATTACATTTGATACAAGTGAAATATGGCTGTAATGGTGCTACATTTTCAAAATTCAATCCTGTCCTTATCCCATTTTGAGAAACATGAATATTTATGTTTCCAAAGAACTTTGCCCTGTCAAGTTCATTCTCTGACTAAAGACAGATCAGTTGTGTATTATATATACTGTAGGATTCTCGGAATAATTTTCTGTGTGGTTAGAACGCAGATATATAGAGAATGAAAAATTAATACCAGAATTTAGTGTTCTGCATTTTATTTTTTTATCCTTCATGCTCCTGCCTCCAGAGAACAAACTCCATCTAAGAACTGTGTGAGAGTATCTTCCACTACATTCCATTATGTGAATATTTGTAACCTCAGGTTAAAGATTCACTGCTAAAAAGATTACCTGGAGACCTTACATAAAATGTTGATTACTTTAATACCTTAAAGACTGAGGAATATCCATATTTGCCGTTTAACTACATGGCTTGGTTATGTTTTATTAACTTTGCAAAACATTGAATATGTTCTATTATTAAAATATGAACAATTTGAAAATTCTTTTCCTTTTAATACTGATATTGATACCTTAACAAAATACATGAATAATAAACTGATATAGAATATCTTTTTTCTAACAGCTATAGATTATGGTTACTTTAGGATTAGTATTCTTCTGGTAAGATTTGTGGATATAGACTTAAAACTAGTTAACTTAAACTCGTCTTTTCTATACGTATTGTACAGTATATATTTGTGGGATCGACTAAAGATGCAGTACTTCACAAGACAGTCTTAATTTAAATGAAAGATGATGTAAGGAAATGTATACACAATTAAGAATATGTATAATTGAAAATCAGTTTGCATGGTCAATGGTGACTAGTCATAAATATTACTGTTGTGAAAACATAGCAAGCAGCAAATTGTTGTTAACACAGTGATAGTTAATATCACTTACATGAAAAACTAAAAAATGCTGGTTCTTAGTGAAATGTTAGTTCTTACTAAATCCTTTATATCATAAATTAAGCAGGGTGAAAACATATGTTGAAAACTGTTCTAAAAATCCTATTGTTGCACTTATTACTACTAATCCAAGAAAACAGACAATGAAATACTTCTGGGGGTTTTAAGGGAAGCCTGTGTAATAAAGGTATAACTTAAACCTTAGAAGTTCAGTGAATGGAAAAGAAAAAAATCATAACAAACAGTGCTTACTTCAAACAATAATAGGGTATGGAGCATTTATAGGAATCTATTATTTACTTAAAATATTTAACTAAGATGGATATGTATACATATGTAATTTTGTGTGTATGCATGTTTAACCACAATTTGACACACAGTTTGATCCTGGAAATACAGGCGAGAAATTTTGTAGCACAATTTCAATGACCAATAAACTCACCTAAATACAGGAAATGGTTTAGCTAAAACCCTTGTGAAGTGTCCCTTATCTTCAAAGAGTTTCATTTTTAAACTAGCATACTTTTTATATTAAAAGATATTCAACAGAGAATTCAGAGGAACAGCCGTGTTAGTCTGTATTCGCAAAAAGAAAAGGAGTACTTGTGGCACCTTAGAGACTAACCAATTTATTTGAGCATGAGCTTTCGTGAGCCACAGCTCACTTCATCCACAGAGAATTGTATCTATAGAATTCTTATTTGCCTTTTCCTTTGTTTTTCATTAACTTATATTCCTTTAAACCTGACTTTTGAAAACTTAAAATTGTAATTGATCGTGTTTTTTACTCTCCTCTGTTTCCAGGTCTCAACAAACTAACTGAAAATATGGGTTGCAAATCAAATTAAATTTGTCAAATTATTATTTTTCTTTTAATAAACTCATTCAAAGACAGGATAGGGTCAAAAGTGGGACAGAATCATGAAAAAGTATAAATCAGCCAAAGTCATGAGACAATCATTCACTGGAAAGAGACGGTCTATAGGTTTCTGTGGCTTTTGGTTCCCAAAACTATATCAAGGCTACTCTTTTAGTCAACTTGGAAATTTATATACTATACACTAACCCTCCTTTAACATCCTCTCTCTCTCTTTCCTCTGGGCATTTACTGCTGTTCTTTCTAGTTCAGTAACCAGTGAGCAGAAGGTTCATTAAAACTAATTGAATTGGAAACTTGTCTGCCCTGGGAAATGTTAACTCTTTGTTATCTCTAGGAAATTCCTTTTGTTATGTTCCTTTGAATTAAATTATTGGACTTTAATGTAACGAATAGCACCTTGAAAAATATTTTCACTTCAGATTGTCTCGATACCAACTTTAGGAAGTCCTGTAATTCTGATTTTTACAGCAGATAGCAATATTCTGTGTGGGCAAATTTTAGCACAGTTTCCACAAACAGTAAGGATGCTGTCATGTTAACTCTTGGAATTCTTGATACCATTTATATTGGCTGGAAATAAAAATAATGCAGTCGGCTTCCATTATAGTTCATTCCAAACTGGTAAAATAGATAATACAACCGCAGGTTAGAGAATCATTACTGGTTTAATAGAGATTACCAGGGAACAGTAAACCCCCAGTTTTTATATAAAATATGACTGACTAAATGTCAAAATGAAAAGATTTAAATGATTCGTCTGAATGGTACCATGAACCTTATGTTAACTTTCTGTTTTTAATCATTATTAACAGTGCTTATAAAATAGATTTGAAAAAGGGTTTAGGACACTGTGTTTTGTGCAATTGTTTGCAACTTGAAAATATCGATGAAATAAAACACTTGATAATAGTCACAGTGGTAGATTTTTGACAGCTTTAAAAATCAATTGAAAATAACAGGCAACTCACTGTTGCTAATAAAAGTAAATATTTATGACTGATTTGACTGAGCTTCAATACCAGTCAATCACTTTCTAAAGGATCTTTGCAATTCATTAACCTCTTTTTACTGGTCTTGTCCCTGTTGGTATTAGCCATTAAAAAGAGAATAAGGGAGGGGGGGGTTGATTTTTCTGTTCTCATCATTCATAGCTTATTTGCTCATTCCCTCCATTCCCATACATTGCTGCTAAATTGATTGTCTGTTTAGTCATATGAATGATAAAGTAGCTCTGCCAGCAAGATTGAAAGCATCCATTAATTTCTGAAGAAGGTGGGTTTCCCTGATTCAGCTGCAACCTAAACTACTTCACACAGTTTCCTGCTTCATCAGTAACTAAATTCAGGCCATAGTGTACTGCTAGTATAAACATCACACTTCCCTTTACAAACTTTTTATGTGTAAAAACGTCAGGGAAAATAATCTTTTAAACCTTTTAAATCATCAGTGTAATATTCTTATTCTGTATAATACAGGATGCAAAAGCAAATATTTACTGTTTTGATTTTATTTTTAATCACTTAAAATCTACTAGTCACACATTTTAAATGTTTGATTTCTAAAAAAATATCCTGTGTGGTAGAATATTAGAGTATCAGCACATACACAGCTGAACCACTGAATAATGAAAAATGATGTAACGTCTAATTTATTTGGTTATTAAATCTTATGAGGAGTTGAACGCAGTTTCTAAGATTTTTACTGATGAACTGTGGTGTAATTCTCATTCAGAAATGAAAGACAAATACTTAAAATATTTCAAAAGGTATAAGTTTCTTTACTCTAGTATTCTCTGCACTGTAAGAGGAACTTTCTGGTGTTTTATTTACATTGTGTATTTATTTTGTTAGTGAATAACAGGTTGAAGAGACACACAAGACCTGTACAATATATCAAGGCAACTAAATTAAAGTCACTTCTACGCAGGCTTATATATCTTCAAGGACAAATTTTCACTTTTTAACTCTTTAATTGCCATAACTGATGCACCATCCAGGACAAGATTATGTAGACTTTCTCTACAAGCCAGTTTTTCGGCCTGATATATATGACAGTAGTTCTCAAAGACTTTCAGAAAACCCAAGCATTACTTCAACAAACCACAGTAGCTGTAGGTCTGGAACACCGCTCTTTCCCTGGACCCACTCCACTATCAGTCCTTCCAGAGAGATACATAATATATCCACTCTTGTAGGTGACATTATACCAGCAATGAATTTGACTCACAGTGTTTTAAGGGTTGCACTGTGGGATGCACTGGTGAACACGTGGATCTATATCTTTTACTCTCACATAAACAGTTGTGAGAGGGGAAAATTTACCTGCAAATTTCTATTATTTTTAGCTTCTGGCTGCTTTGCTTAGTAACCCTTTCAGGAAAATAAAACTGAATGCAGAAGATGTTGCTTCTAGAACTCATAATGGATGGATGTCCCTGGAAAAATACAATGAAGTCCCTAGAGATCTCCTCTCCAGTACAAAGCAGCATATAATTCCATTGACTTTATTTTATTTATTTGCAAGCTTTTCTATTATGCTTATCACAGTAGCACTTAAGCACTTCAGAAACCATGAATTTACCCTGTGAGATAGGGAAGTGGGGAATTGATGCACAGATAATAAGTAAATTGCACAAAATCAAAGTCATACAGAACCCAGATCACATAAGTACTACCCAGTTCAGAGCCTTTACGGCAATACCATCCTTTACCTCTATGCACTTTTCTTTCTTCAGGTTAGAGAGGGAAATCTGCTAGAGAGAACATCTGTTAATTGACTCATCCAGGCCATTTTTCCTGTTTCTACTCAGGCTTTAACTCAACCATCTTAACACATGTCAAAGTCTATACGTCCTTGTCTACACTAGACTTTTAAAACATTAGCTAAGCCCATCTAACAACAATCCTTTAAATCCTTGTCTAGACCAAGCCAGAGAGAGGCTAGAAGTGGCTACCGTGTGGGGCCAGGCAGAGGCGGATTTACCGTAAAACAAACAGTGCAGTGGCACAGAGCCCCAGTGACAGGTGGGCCCCTGAAATGCAGGACAAATCTCATCTTACAACCTGCCCCCGAGTCCTGGTTGGCTGCGCAGCAGGGCTCAGGCAGGCAGGCTGGCTGCCCGCATTCCGTAGCTGATGGCCCCACACCGCTCCCAGAAGCAGCCGGCTGCTGGCACATCTATGCGTGCTCCACACACTGCCCCCGCCCCAGGCAGCACACGGAGACTTGCTACCCCTCTTCCCCCAAGGGGTGCGCAGAGACATGCCAGCAGCAGTGCAGCAGGGCTAAGTCAGCTCCCTGCCCACGTTGCCTCCCTCCCTCCGCACCACTCCTGGAAGCAGCCGGCATGTCCCTGCAGCCCCTCTCGGGGGGCTGCCTCCACCCCAAGCACCAACTCCACAGCTCCCATTGGTCAAGAACTGCAGCCAAAGGGAGCTGCAGGGCAGCACCTGTGCGCAACGGTGTGCAGAGATCCCCTGGGCTCCCCTGCCTAGGAGCCAGTGCCAGAGGGATGTGCTGGTCGCTTTGGGAGCCATGTCTCCCAAGGAAAGCACCACCCACCTGACCCCTCCTGCACCCCACCCCCCCTTCCCCAGCCCAGAGCCCGCGCCCCTCACTCCCTCCCACACCCCAACCCCTGCCCAGAGCCCACACCTAAACTTCCTCCCAGAGCCCGCACCCCTTACTCCTTCCCACACCCCAACCCCCTGCCCCAGCCCAGAGCCCACACCCAAACTCCCTCCCAAAGCCCAACCCCCGCACCGCCCCCCCGCACCCAACCCCCCTGCCCCAATCAAGGTACCTCACTTTATTTTCATTTACTTCCCATTACTTATAATATAGGAGGAGGATGAAGAAAAAAAGAATGAAAATGGGGGGAGGGGAGATAAGAGAGAATGTTCTTTTTCTTGGCTGGGTCCCAAGGGGGGGCCGAAAAGGAAGCTGCGCACAGGGCCCCACTAACTCTAAATCCGCCAGTGGGGCCAAGAATAGCTATTACCAAGCAGCTGTCTTTCCATTGTACAGTCTGCTCTACTCTATAGCCATAGTTTTATATGGCTTTGTTCCTCTCCATCCCAAAACAGTAGAGGAGAGATTACAGGAATTATGATGTTATCTTATTTCATGAGTTGGCACCTAAGAGCCAAAGTCACCCTGCTGAGAGGAAATACATCTCCACTGAAATCAAAAGAAGAGAGATGCAAAGAGTTTGGTTTAATTTAGCCCTAAATTTAAAACCCATTGTAAGACTCTAATAAAACATTGCATTAAATAAGTGACAATGAGAAATTCCCTTAAATAAAAGTTTAAAATAATTAAAATTAGGTAGCATTTATTTTTCCATTTATAAAACATGCCCCTTACTGCATTTTAGGAAGATATACAGAAGTTTTAAACAAAAGGGAAAGTGAACTTAAATAACATTCCCAAACATTCTCAACAATTACATTAAATAAAACAAAGTCCCATTATCCTATCAGGCAAAAATCTGTGTAAGCTGATGAGTTGTGCACCATGCACTTGAAGGTCAACTCTCAGGCTGTATCATAATAACTGGAGAGACCAATTCCAGAATGGAGGGTTTCTCCATTGAAAATGTCCTGCCAGAAGACTCCAGACATTTATATCTAGGGAATGCTAGGTGAGAACCCTCAGCTAACGAGAAAGGCCATTTTAAAGCATTTTGTGAGTTTGGAAGCCAGCTAGTCAGGGACAAGAAACAGTACCATATGATTTACATGACAAATCACACAGCATAACTAATTTTCAGGCCAATAGTCATGATGAATGTTTCACAAGCAATCCTTAGGCTGAAATATGTTATAAACCACATGAGCCATTCATTGAATAATTCAGAATAAATAATAACTGATTAATAATAAATTAAGAGAAACAGAAGTTTATCTGGGGATAACCCATGAATAGAAGAGGAAGATATATTTGTCAAATAAATGGTTCACTTCAAGTAGTTCATCCAACTCTAATCAACACCTTGAATTACTCTTGGTAGTGAATAAGGACCTTGTACAGTCTCTGGAAGACTAGTATAGTATGCTCTCTTCCGCCTGCAGCACTAAGTAATCAGATTGCCACATTCTGCACCAAATGATGTTTGAGTGGTTTTCTGACATAGCCCCACGTACAGCACATTATAATAATTCAGTCTGGAGGTGACAAAGGCATGGAGGGTTGTGGCAAGGTACACATCTGAAAGAAATTATTATATTATATTGTGCTAAGCATATGTGTATAGAGCATCCAGACTAGTGAAGAACCTGAGAATCCAGGGTAGTTAGAGCTTCATACCTACTGCTGGCTGAAACTCAATATTCGTAGTTCATGAGAAATTTCAGCATTTTGAAATTTGGATTTCATTATGCATTGGAACAAAACCAATTTTTTCAAAGTTTCTTGAGAACCAGAAATCCTGACCAAATTTCATTTCAGAAACACACAGAATTTCCAAAACAAAATTTGGTCCCTGGGACATAGTCAAGAATGCCAATTTCAAGCAGCTCTACCATGCAGACTGCCCCAGGACCCCAGGGCTCCCTATCTTTCCAGGCTGGCTGGCTCCCTTGGCTGCCTGACCTGAAAGCTGTCTTCCATCTACATAGTGATGCCACAATTCAAAATGGAATCCATAGCAGCCTTACCTACCTACTACAGAACAAAACCCTGTGGAACCCTGCACCATAAAGCCCTTGGTATTGATAAGCTACTGCCACCATCATCCTTGGGAATTTCTCTGAAAGTTGCCATTCAAGAGCAATCCCATCCAGCCTTTCAAGATCCACAAACTAACAAAACTTGTGGTAAATGATATCTGCATAGAATCATAGAACTGGAAGGGACCTTGAGAGGTCATCTAGTCCAGTCCCCTGCACTCAAGGCAGGACTAAGTATTATCTAGACCATCCCTGACAGGTGTTTGTCCAATCTGCTCTTAAAAATCCCCAATGATGGAGATTCCACAACCTTCCTAGGCAATTTATTCCAGTCCTTAACCACTCTGAGTTAGGAAGCTTTTCCTAATGTCCAACCTAAATAGCCCTTGCTGCAATTTAAGCCCATTGCTTCTTGTCATATCCTCAGAAGTTAAGAACAATTTTTCTCCCTCCTCCTTGTAACAACCTTTCATGTACTTGAAAACTGTTATGTCTCCTCTCAGTCTTCTCTTCTCCAGACTAAACAAACCCAATTTTTTTCAATCTTACCTCAGAGGTTATGTTTTCTAGACATTTAAACATATTTGTTGCTTTTCTCTGGACTTTCTATAATTTGTCCACATCTTTCCTGAAATGTGGTGCCCAGAAATGGACTCAATACTCCAGTTGAGGCTAATCAGCATGGAGTAGAATGGAAGAATTACTTCTCATGTGTTGCTTTCAATACTTCAGCTAATACATCCCAGAATGATGTTTTCTCTTTTTTGCAACAGTGTTACACTGCTGACGCATTTTTAGTTTGTGATCCACTATGACCCCCAGATCCCTTTCCACAGTACTCTTCCTAGGCAGTCATTTCCTGTATTGTATGTGTGCAACTGATTGTTCCTTCCTAAGTGAAGTACTTTGCATTTGTCCTTACTGAATTTCATCCTATTTACTTCAGACCATTTCTCCAGTTGTCCATATCATTTTGAGTTTTAATCCTATCCTCCAAAGCACTTGCAACCCCTCCCAGCTTGGTATCGTCCACAAATTTTATAAGTGTACTCTCTATGCCATTATCTAAATCACTGATGAAGATATTGAACAGAACCGGACCTAGAACTGATCCCTGAGGGACCCCACTCGTTATGCCCTTCCAGCATGACTGTGAACCACTGATAACTACTCTCTGAGAGCAATTTTCCAACCAGTTATACATTCACCTTATAGTAGCTCCATGTAGGTTGTATTTCCCTAGTTTGTTTCTGAGACGGTCATGCGAGATAGTATCAAAAGCCTTACTAAAGTCAAGATATACCACATCTACTGCTTCCTCCATCCACAAGGTTTGTTATCTTACTATCTTCTAGGTGTTTGCAAATTGATTGCTTAATTATTCACTCCATTATCTTTCCGGGTACAGAAGTTAAGCTGACTGGTCTGTAATTCCCCGGGTTGTCCTTATTTCCCTTTTTATACATGGGCACTATATTTGCCCTTTGCCAGTCTTCTGGAATGTCTCCCATCTTCCAAGACTTTTCAAAGATAATTGCTAATGGCTCAGATATCTCCTCAGTCAGCTCCTTGAGTATTCTAGGATGCATTTCATCAGGCTCTGATGGTTTGAAGACATTGAACTTGTCTAAGTAATTTTTTACCTTTTCCCCCCTATTTTAGACTCTGATCTTACCTCATTTTCACTGGCATTCACTAGATGTCCAATCGCCACCAACCTTGTTGGTGAAAACTGAAACAAAGAAGTCATTGAGCACCTCTTCCACTTCCACATTTTCTGTTATTGTCTTTCCCCCCTCATTGAGTAATGGGCCTACTCTGTCCTTGCTCTTCCTCTTGCTTCTAATGTATTTGTAGACGGCTTTCTTGTCCCTAGCTAGTTTGATCTCATTTTGTGCCTTGGCTTTTCTAATTTTGTCCCTACATACTTGTGTTATTTGTTTATGTTAATCCTTTGTAATTTGACCGAGTTTCCACTTTTTGTAGGACTCTATTTGAGTTTTAGATCATTGACGATCTCCTGGTTAAGCCAGGGTGGTTAAGCATGGACATCTTAATCTGGCCCATTGCTAGCAGACCAACAGCAAACTCAACCAGTGTAATAGCTGTACTCTACACAGGCCTAACAGCAGATTTATAAGGTTCAGGAATATCTGAAGATTCTATATCACTCCAAATTTGCCATGCCACCATCTTTTCCTTACCCTCAGTCAAAAATGACAAATTTGAGACAGGGTAATAGATAGCGAGACAGGCAACACAAAGATGACTTCTGAACCAAAGGCCTAACCGCTCATTTGAAGGAATCTGACACCCTGTCCTCACCTTAAAAATTATCTGTAAATATTTTTTTATTTGTTTTACAGCATTTTTGCCTCTGTATGATATAAAAACACCTGAAAGCTTTTTTTAAGATTATTTTGTGCTTATTTTTACCACAGAAATATCAGGAATAGCTCATTGAGTTATGAGGAGAGGCTGAGGGAGCTGGGATTGTTTAGCCTGCAGAAGAGAAGAATGAGAGGGGATTTGATAGCTGCTTTCAACTACCTGAAAGGGGGTTCCAAAGAGGATGGCTCTAGACTGTTCTCAATGGTAGCAGATGACAGAACGAGGAGTAATGGTCTCAAGTTGCAGTGGGGGAGGTTTAGATTGGATATTAGGAAAAAACTTTTTCACTAAGAGGGTGGTGAAACACTGGAAAGCGTTACCTAGGGAGGTGGTAGAATCTCCTTCCTTAGAGGTTTTTAAGGTCAGGCTTGACAAAGCCCTGGCTGGGATGATTTAACTGGGAATTGGTCCTGCTTCGAGCAGGGGGTTGGACTAGATGACCTTCTGGGGTCCCTTCCAACCCTGATATTCTACGATTCTATGATCTGACCTTTCTTGGTTAGGCTGAAGAACTTCTAGGAGGTCTTGGGAACATTTAGGTATGAGATCTAACATCTTAATTGAAATGATGAGGATGGGAATTTTTAACAAACGCTTCCTTTCTGCAAACTTAACACTTTAACTTTAGTCATAGTCACTAGTTAACAAAAAATATGCTTTCAAAACATAACCAAGCATTTCAACAGAAAATAGCAACAAAAGTACTGCATCCGTTAAATAGGCAAAATAAAAAACCTCATTGCTTTTCAAAAAGTATGGTATTAAGTCAGTGTGTTTTAACAATAATACTATGTGTAGTATGTGGTGGATATATGTTATGCAAAGTAAGAGCAGTCTTAAGCAATACAGAGCAAGAAAACTTGCCCTCTTTTTAAAACAGAAAAGTTAATACAAGAGAGGTGACACCAGTGGGAGCAGGGTAAGAAAATATTAACAAGGGTCCAATGCCATGAAATTAAATGTGAAGTCATTACAACCCATACAGTATCAAAGAAGTTTGTTTTCCCTCCTCAAATATTATTCCAAGACAATGCAAGATCTGGAAAGCCTCAGACTTTTACTGCTGTTTGCACCTGGGAGACATGTACATGTGCAGATGTAATGTCTTACAGACAGAGTTGCTGGCATATGGGTTCACTCTCTGGGAATGATCTCAAAATTGCACATGGCTGATACGCTAGGACGTTAGTGAAGTAAAAACTGCCTATGCTGGTGATAACAAATATTGTGTGGTGACTGAAAAGGACCACTTCTGGTATGGACCCAGGGAATGTTATTTTAATTGTCCTTTGTTCTGTTTCACATCTACATTTCCTGTTGTAATAAACAACGATTTTTATATTTTGTCCCAGTTTTTTCTAATGTAATTAAAATGAAAGCAAAGTTAACATTACAAAAGGATGCTTTAAAGTCAGAGCAAGCTTATAATATGAGATTATACCCTGGTAGGCTATATCATAGAAGGTGAGCTTGTACTCCCTGGTTTGTACTTTGAGCCTAATATTAATCATGGTTCAAATAATTACAACTATTGCAGTCTTGAGAATGTGTTCCTGGGTAGCAAACTTAAAGAAAGCACAGAAAAATGGGGATATAATGCAAATAAAACAACTGCTAATATAAAAATGAAAAACAAAAGCAGTGGAATGTAGGCCTGACTTGACATGAGTAATTATACACGGGGAAGCCCTCATATCTTGAAAGACAGGATTAGGGACATAAATGGATCAGTAGTCTGTAAAAAGAATGTCTATACTAGAACTACGATAAGGGGGAACACCCAGGGAACCACTTACAAATGGTCAAAATAAGCCTGGAATCTAAAATGAGGTAACGAGTAAGTCATTCATGGCACTGCATGCTATACAGGGATTGGTTAATACAATGTGACCAAGCCAATCCCAAAACGTGTGATGCAATGTATAGTAAATGCAAAGTCATGTGTAAACTTATGTAAAGGAGGTGGTTTGTTGTGTAACTTTGGATGTGTGGTATGCCCTATCCTCACCTCCTACTCTTGAGCCTGATTAACTCAGCATAACTTTGCTTTATACCAAATAAAGGAACTTGAGTGATGAGACTGGAGTCAAACTGAGTTCTTGGGGAACCAAGTGGAAGCAGTCTTGGGGGAACCCCAACAAAACAAACTAAGTTTTAAACAGTGACTAAAAATCCCTTTCTCTTTCAATTGCTTAACTTTCCCTTGCTTCGCTCTTTCTATGTCATCTTTTCACTAGTTAACCAGCCATCATAGACCAGGTCTGAGTTTCTAATATTAAAAAAAGAACAAGCAAAAATAAAGAACAAGTAAGAACTTCAAAACTTTAGGCCTTCTTTGATTATATATTATCTATATAAATTATTATAAAGAAGCAAAAATGTGCACAAGCCTGACATTTTTCACTCTTTTTGTGTCATCTTTAAGAGACATTCACAACCTCCCCCAACAATATTCTTCTTGGTTTGAGTTCACAAACTACAAGGGTCCAATTCACAGGTAATATCAGGACTCCACCATAATGTTCCTGTGGTAAACATTCAACCAAAGCAGACACAGAGCCTTCCGCCTCCCTCCCCACAAGATATGGATCTGCTTCCATGGCAGTCTGAATCCAAGCAATCTCTTTGGGAAAAATGTGTCACATCAGGAAACTCTGAACAGTGTCAGACAATGGCAATCCAGATTCAGTAAGCTGTCTGCAGCACAGCACAGTTCCAGAGGGACAAAGTTTAACAAACACTGTGGTATTTTAATAATCTATACACTGTATGCCTCTGTTTGGCTTAGAACATGATGGTCACTACAGCTTTCCATCCCATATCTTTGGTCTTTTCAGGTCACCTATATACCATAGTGACCTGGAAGGACAGTGCATGGGAACAGGACATTTAGGCCTATTTATCCCTTCCAAAAAAGTTCTGTTGACTGCAAGTTCTTAATTTGATTTCTTTATAGATAAATACAGTACATATTGGCAGATGTCAATGACAGATATTCACTGTGGTAATATTTTTTCCAGCAGATTCTTTAATCAGATGGTACAATGCATAATAACATTTCAAAAAGTATGAAATACAATGAAAATTACATTACAATAGAGGAACATAATTTTTGCAGAGTTCATAATTAACAACAAACATGTCTAGTCCACAAAAAAGCTGCTATAAAACACTAAACTTATTTCTTAATTTTAGGTGTATAAAATAGAATAATTAAAAATCATATACATTTTCACCTTTACTGATCAAGTGCAGAGGAGTTCCAAACAACGTGACCTATATTTGTTCAGCACCATGGAAACCATTTCCCTCTATTATCCAAGCACTATTTACATAAAACCAAGGGGGAAAAGGTAAGAGAAAATAAAGTGGCACAGGCAGAAACAACAAAAATAGCATTCATAGTGGAGAGGTGGCCAGGAAACCCAGAGGACTTTAATGAAATTTACATTCACTGAGGGTATCAGTTCACGAGTTAGCTGAATGTATCAAAATGGGACTAAAAAAAATACAAGTCATACCTATGTAAAGTAAGATTTCTCTTCCTGCAATGGCACTTGTATACATTCAAATTCATTTTATCAGAGTAATGACTCTTACTTAAACAAAATAAGGCAACTTGGCCAATGAAGTGGAATGGTACAACAGGCAGCAGCTTGATAATTATATTATAGCAGGTAGTTAATCAATGGTTTGAAAAGGAAGATGTACTCAACCCTGGACACAAAATGTTCTGTTTATGTAGTAAACAGAATTATTGATAACGTTAGTTAAAAAAAATTAAAACTGTTTGTTCAATATGAATTTTTATCTTGCTAATAGGGTTATACCTATCACTGGCAACAATTCTCTCTATAGCAAACACAGAGCATTGAAAACATTTTGTTGTTAAAATTTCTTCTCGTTACAACCTGATCAGCATTTTCTCTAAATGTTTATTCCCTTTATGGAGGACAAAAGAAAATAAAATGTCCCGGATTTCTATGTCAAAGAATTAAGAAACACAGATACACCATGACCTTAGAATAAAAACTGAATTTAGCATAAGCACTTCCCTATTTGTCAAGCTCATGTAATTGCAGAAACCACGTACTTGGCAAAGAAAAAAAACCAAAACTGCCTCATCCAGTTTTTCTGCCTTGAGGTTGAATCAGATACACCTCCATTTCAATTGTAAGCCTCTCCCAGGATGTGAACTCTTACCAGTGACATCAGCAACCTTGTCTAGGGCAAGTATATTTTCAAAGAATGGCAGTTTAAATCTAATAACATCCCAAACAATTTACAGTTTGAATGTGGAGAACTGAATGCTTAATAGCATTAGTTAAGGATCCTTTCTGATGTATTTTTAAAATATAGTGCCCACTCCCGTAAGGCACTAAGCACCCTTAAATCTCTTTGCAACCAAATGTAGCTGAGGGCATTCAACAACTCACAGGATTGGACTTTTATTGATTGGACAAAGGGCAGGAAGTGCCTGTCATCGGGGTTTCTCAAAGTGCTTTTCAAAAGTGGATATTAATTAGTTCTATCTTAAAGATGGAGAAACAGAGACATAGAGAGGTTAAAATACTTCCCTATTTTAGCAGAAATGGGCTGAGCATGGTCTCTGTACAGTTACCACAGAATTTTGGAACTAGAATTGGAATTTTGCTTTACAAAATACCTTTCACAAAATACCTTTCAAGGTTTGGTCATACCATTGAAGGGCTGCTTCTGAACGACAGTGCTTCCAAGTGCAATGTCAAAACATAGCACACTAGCTGGATTCAAGGAGGTGAGGATTAGAGCAGTGAATAGCCACAGGAATTAGGTATTTCAATCCCAGCCCAACTCTGTGTTTTACAATTGGCCGGAAGCCATACCATCTTGTACTATGATCCCTTCTGATCTCACAAGCTAAGCAGGGTCAAGCTGGGAAATTTGACAGGAGACCTCCCATGGAACATTTACCGAATGGATACTACAGGAAGGGATACTGGAGATTCAATAGCTGGCAGTCCTCTCAATGAGTCAGTAGTGAAATAATGCCCTACCTTGTGTCCAGGGAACTCAGAGAAGTTGGACATAGTATCCTTCTCAAATCCTATGTACTGATCCACCAAGGTAATTAAAATTCCCATGGCTTTTATATAAAAACAACAGTGAGTTTATTTTCCTGATCATATTTCATTCTGTGCTATCTAATTTCTCCCTTTATTTCAATTGAATATAGTGTTTGTCTTCTTCCTCCTCCTTTTTTATCCCTATCATAAACTGTTGTGTAACACTGTGGTGTCAATATGTTAAACAGTTGCCAAATCCCATCCCAAACTATCTTAAAGAATATGCAACCAGTTGAGTCTGTGCCTAAAGGCAAGACTCCAACATGGCTATGCACTAGCAAACTCGGGCCAAAGAGACACAGACTTGGGGTCTCAATGTCAATTATCTGTTTTTAATCTTTACATTAAAATTTTGTAAAACAAAGATGATGCATCGTGATCAGTGAAAATGTAATCAGAGGGCCAATGTTCTCTGGAGCACCTGTTACTGAGGGGATACCAGGAAATCAGGTTTGAGAGGAGTCAGACTGGAAGCAATGCAGCCACATGGACAGAGCAACGCACAGGATTTAATGAAGTTCCATTTGTTCAAGCTAACTTGCATTCAGCTTCACTCTGTGCTAATGAAACACTGTCAAATCTAGGAGAACTCAAAACAAAGGACAGCACTGCTTGGAAAGTTTTGCTGTCCTAAACTGAAAAAATATGCTTCTTCAAGCCCTTCAACCAGTCACACGGTGAAGAAACAATCACCAAACCTTTGTCTTTTCCATTTGTTTGCTGCCCCAAGCAATCATTCTTTCTGCTTATATGCCAGAGCCATCAGTCTATGTAAAGATTTCTGAAGGTTCTCCACAAGGAAGATGAAAAAGAAATGTCAGATTGTGAAGGAAACTACATAAGAAGGTTTCCACATACTGTACCTTTACCTTCACTCTATTTGAGAAAATGATCATGTGCCATAGAAGGTGAGCAGAGAGGAGTGGACTCACGTAGGTTAATTGCAATGCCTTTTAACATACAGGGAATGGTACATGTAATCAGATTCATTCTTGACAACCGTTTTTTGTTATAAAAAGGTTTCAGTGGATATCACCTCTGAATGTTCCAACCAATACAAAAAATGAACCACACTTTGTAAACACTATGATCATATCAATTGGTATTTATGTGTAATTAAATTCATTTATCAAATGTGTTACCAGGAGGATCATAGTTGTCTGAGTATATCCGTAGTAGCCATCCAACTACAATATTTTTGGGGTTTAACCAAGTCCAAAAGCCATAAACCTTCCAGGAACACGAATTCATTATCAAAAATTAAGGACACTTAAGGACAAGTATATGAGCATGTTTCTGAAACCTTTGCAGATATCTTCATAGTTTCAGGCATCATAAAACATCATTTCCATTTACTTGTTCATGGAGAATTGTCAGACACATAGATGAACAAAATTTGTTGGGGAAGAGTCAACATGGTTTTTGTAAAGGGAAATCATGCCTCACCAATCTATTAGAATTCTTTGAGAGGGTCAACAAGTGTCTGGACAAGGGGAAAATCAGTGGATATAGTGTACTTAGATTTTCAGAAAGCCTTTGACAAGGTCCCTCACCAAAGGCTCTTAAGCAAAGTAAGTCATGGGATAAGAGGGAAGATGCTCTCATGGATCAGTAACTGGTTAAAAGATAGGAAATAAAGGGTAGGAATAAATGGTCAGTTTTTGGAGTGGAGAGAGGTAAATAGTGGCATACTCCAGGGGTCTGTACTGGGACCAGTCCTATCCAACACATTCATAAGTTATCTGGAAAAGGGGTAAACAGTGAGGGGGCAAAATTTGCAGATGATACAAAACTACAAAAGATAGTTCAGTCCAAAGCATACTGCGAAGAGCTACAAAGGGATCTCACAAAACTGAGTGACTGGGCAACAAAATGACACATGAACTTCAGTGTTGATAAATGCAAAGTGATGCATATTGGAAAACAACCCCAACTATACATATAAAATGATGGGTTCTAAATTAGGTGTTACCACTCAAGAAAATATCATATTGCCTCTATATAAATCTGTGGTATGCTCACATCTTGAATACTGCATGCAGATGTTTTGGAATTGGAAAAGGTTCAGAAAAGAGCAACAAAAAATTATTAGGGGTATGGAACAGCTTCGGTATGAGGAGAGATTAATAAGATTGGGACTTTTCTGCTTGGAAAAGAGACTACTAAGGGAGGATATGATAGAGATCTCTAAAATCATGACTGGTGTGGAGAAGTAAATAAGGAAGTGTTATTTACTCCTTTTCATAATACAAGACCTAAGGGTCACCAAATGAAATTAATCGGCAGCAGATGTAAAACAAACAAAAGGAAATATTTCTTCACATAACACACAGTCAATCTGTGCAACTATTTGCCAGAGGATGCTCAGAAGGTCAAGACTATAACAGCATTAAAAAAAAAACTAGATAGGTCCATCAATGGTTATTAGCCAGGATGGGCAGGGATGGTGTCCCTAGTCTCTGTTTGCCAGAAGCTAGGAATGGGCAACAGGGGTTGAATCACTTGATGATTACTTGCTCTGTTCATTCCCTCTGGGGCACCTGGCATTGGCCACTTTGGGAAGACAGGATACGGAGCTAGATGGACCTTTGGTCTGACCCAGCATGGTCATTCTTATGTGAGAAAGAGTACAAGAGTCACCTCTTCAAAATCACTATAAAAAGCTCATATAAATAGGCAAAGCAAGTATACAAGTATACAATGCAGACATTATTTGGTACCTATGGAGAAAAGCAGGGGGAAAAGAGAGTATAAATTAAGAATTATCTTATTTTGGGTTCACAAAACCTAGGATACTATTTGCTGCTGGTACTTCCTGACAAAGATTCAAGTGACCAACAAACAGTGGAAAACAACAGGAATCTGAAGAAAATAATTATGTATTTCATGACTCTTCTAGATATTGCATCAATATCTGTTCATTACAAACAGGTGACAAGCGACTGGCAGACATAAGAAGAAATAGCATCACACAAAGATATTCAAGCTAGTCGTCTCCATTCATTAGCAATCACCTGCTCAAATAAGTTCAGAATATATCAAACCTTTCCAGGGAACCGAGATTTAAGGTGCTGCAGAATGCACACACTGAAAAAGAGACATCCAGGCAACACAATCTTTGGGAACATGCTCATTAAACAACAAGGAGACTACATGGGAGCTTATGGATATGAAAGCACATTCACAAAAACCAGACTTTTTTCTTTTTTACTTTGTCCTTCAATTGCTCTTTTCTGAGCAAGCATTGAGAATCAGAAGAAGCAGAATCTCTTCCCGTACTCGTCTTTCCATGTGTGTCTAAAAAAATGTATTAAGAGCCCAATACTGTAGCACATGCTCAGGCAAATTACTCATTGGAGTCAATGGGAGTTTCACCTGAATAGGTGTCTACTGTGTCAGATATTAAAGAGATTAATATATGGTTTTGAGAAGAATGCAAGAACCTCACTATTTGGAATTCGTTTCCCAGGAATCTAAGACCATGCACTATCAAGACCATGCATGAAAGTCTTTCCTCACATCAAATGCAAAATAGTAGTTTGTATCTGCTTGTGCTTCATGCTAAGAACAAATTCTGCTATGGTCCCCAATAAGAGAGGATTTAGAGGGGAATAGCAAGGAGGATTTTGAGGTTATGAGTTATTGAGTTCCACATCCTCAAAATTCCATCCATTCCTTCGATACAGGAGGATCTTTAATTTGATTTTAATGTGGGAATTCAATATAATTCAAAACACATTCACCCTGAAAAGTAGGAAGCTATCATAGAGCAGTTTTAAGGCTCTAGGTGTACGTTTGACTACAAACTGCATATTTTTAAACTAACATTCACATTTCATTTAATACAGTTAGTTTACTACATCCCATTTCAGGTGGTCATTTAAGATCCAAAATGATTCTTCTCCCCAAACTGGTCGGATCCCATCTCATCTGTCAATCCTGATGCACAGAACTGATATTTATGTACCCGCTTTTGACCACTTCACTACTCAGCATTATTTAAAAACAAAAAACACCAAAGCTGAGTTAAGCTAATGCAACTCTAGCACTATTCTCCTTTCACACTTTGACGGTGTGTGGGGCATATTGATCTGCAAAGCCACTTGGAAGCTGTGAGAAGAAAAATATAATCCATTAAGAATACTATAAATTAGTAGTGGGGCACTTGCTTACCCTCATAATGTAGAAAACAGACATTCAATAATGTGACATAAAATATACTGACAGAGTTGCTCTGCACCTATCATGTATGAAATTGCGTTATTAAAAAACAGTATAGATTAAGTAACATATAGAGATTATACATTATAATTTGCTTGAGGGATTTTGTGATATTTAACTGTTACAAAATATGTGCATATAGTTGTATTAAAATGGGAATCAAGGAAGATATTTCTACACGTGACGTTCTTCTTTCTAGATTTTAACTGCAATAGCGTGATGTGCTGCTTTCACTTACCACCTCCTGTGCTGCCACCTGCCAGTACAGAGCTTTCTCCCTGCATCTCCCCATTTGTGTACAGAGACAGCAGCAGGGGCATTGACATCCTGGCGTGATATCAAGCAACTCTCATGGGTGAATGTATCCTGTTGCTCATAGTTACATGGCTGCAGCCTGAGGATAAGGCCTCACCTAGATAGTGGAGAGTCCATAAACATTTAGATTTTATTCATTTATAGGCATTTCTATGGAAGTTGTCACTTGTCAAGCACCCACGGCTGTTACTTATATCCAAAGGGACTCACTATCAAAACTGCACTAAAAACCGCTAACAAATTATCTAATCCAAGCACTAAAGATGGCTCTGGGGAAAGCCCAGAACATCTCCTGATCAGACAGCTGGTCTCAGTTGCAAGGAACTGAGGCAGCCAAAGCACCATGCCTCCCGTTATAGCCTTGCCCAGAAACAGCTCACGAACACCAAGTAGAGCGGAGGGGTAGGAAAGGCGCATAAGTGCTCCAACGGGCACTGCTAGTTAAGGTTCCACCATCCAAGCTGCACCAGCTAGCACATCCTAGGAGTGAGAAAATGCGACAGCCCTCAAAGAAGAAGCACCCTTATTGCAAAAGCAGCCCCACTGATTTCACTTAAACTATTCGCAAGTATCAGAACCTGGCCCTGTGAAACACTGTTATTCATTACATTCTTCTTATGTCTAACTTAGACACTTGCATAATTCCTTTAACATATGAACAGAGATATTTCAATGTACTATATTGTATTTTACAGGAAGTCGAATACATTCAGTTACAAGATTTTTTTATAAGTAACAAGTCTGTATTTCCCAACCACTCAAAGTAAATACAAGTAATACTGATTCTGCCCCCTTCCTCATGTTGAGTAGTAATAATGCAGAGGGCTGAAGCCCACTGAAGTCAATGGTAATCTTTCCCCTGACTTTAAAGTGTTTTGGATCAAGACCTATGTGAGTAAGGAGGGCAGAATTGAGCCCTAAACCACAAACTCATTATAATCAGTTTGTGTGTGTAATTACAGAACAGGCCCTTAATCTTAATTAACACATTATTTTTGAAAAAACAATATATAGATTATCCACACACAGAGATAATAGAATTAAAGGCTACCCTACAGATACTGTATTCCCATCATTAATTGAAACACATCCACCTGTCTTCCAAAGTCTAGCAAGAGTCAACAAAGTTCAGACCAAAAGCTGAAGTTTCAGGTGCTAACTGATAAAAATCCACTAAACGTGGATTGGCAATATAATCCCAGCTATTATGATTGATTTGTTAGTTAAATCTGTGTTTATAATCAATCGCTTAAGAAGCCCTCCAGAAAAATAGATATTTTAGCCTGGGTGGTATTTTAGATCACTAACGAAAGACCCAGAGTAATCCCCAAAGGATTATGTAGTCCTGTGCTTACACAACAGGCTTGCATACTGAATCCATTAACAAAATTTAGATATTTAAGCACTGTGGATGTCCTGGAATATTAATTATACCTGATATATAAAGTGTATTTGATTACAGCTAAATCGGAATCTGGATGAATTAGCTGCACGTATAAACAATTTAGCATCTGCTCTGAAGCATAAGGCTTTGTAACAAAAGGTGTTACCAGGGAGAAGTTGTGAAGGAACACCACAAGAATTAGAAAGGGTAAAGCAGCGGAGATTTCTTTGGCAACTGCTCCAGGAGTTTGTGCAGATCATCACCATTTCGCAGATTTGCTTCTAAGATCAGGCCATGCTCATAGCAGAACATCTAGAACACCCAAACCTTTTCCTATTCAGAAGGCGGAAAGCTCTCTGTTTTCCTTTAAAAATAAACACACATACATCCCGCACTGAATATACTGCCCAGGAAAGATGAAGTGCTGTCAATCAGAGTGAAGTCCTAGATTTTCCCATAGCACATGTATACTATGGACAGCTGCAGCAGAGTAAGCTTCTCCACACTGCCCTGCCATATGCCCTAACTGTTCCAGAGTGATAACTGCATGCCCCCCCCCTTTTTTTTTTTTTAATATAGAGGCTGACCATTCTACTAACACTGCCAACAAGTCTGCCAATTATGGTGATATTTTTGTGTAACGTGGATTCCTGTCAACTAGAATGAAGCCATCATCTCCTTCCACAGAGACCATCCAGCTACTTAAATGGCAAAAACAGCGATGGGCAAACTAGCCCAAGAAAACCATTAGACAAAATGCCGACCCCTTTTCTGTTAACCAATCATCTGCAAAGACTTTGCTTTTTATTAATTTGTTCATTATTCACAATTAGACCAAAAGTTTACGTGAACATATTTTAGCTTGTAAGCAGTGCATAGACTATTTGCTAGTAGCACTGTGAGGTGGTCACCCATAGTGTTATTTCTGCTCCCTGATTAGATAACTCCCTACCAAAAAGAGCTTTTAAGGGAAACACCTAACATTTCTGGTATGACTATTAATGCAAATATATATTCCCAAGTATTTATAACACGATCTTTCCACTTACATGCTTGGGAACAAAATGTTTGATTGTATGGAAGTCTATGTAAGGTGTTGTGGATGCCTTCAAAGAGAATTTGAGGGCATTAAACAAATGAATATTCACAAATAATTATTTGCAGTGTTCACCTATTATGCCCTAGAAGTTAAAGGTGCCTTATCTCACCGCCCATCTCCCAGGGAATTTCTTCACCAATCTCCCACCCTTTGTAATTTACACTGATACAAACATTGCATTTTTAATATACCTGGTGTGAATGGCTTAACAAGCTATAAGCATTAGATCTGAATTACGCAGAGTTCCTGAAGCCACAAGTTGAAATACCAGCAGAGTCATCTCACTCATTCCTTCTTTAGAAAGAAATTAATAGAGTTCCGTGCAATTTACTACATAGAGAAACTCTGGATGAAAATTTCAAAACAGACATTTTATTCTGCATGGGTATTAAGGACCAGATTCTACACCCAAACCCCCACGAGTGCATGAGGTGTGGGGAAAGAGTGCAGGGAACCCTCCCTCCTTGCCCCTGCCTCAGTGTGTGTGTATATATTAGCAGCAGCAGTCGCCCTAAAAACCACAAAAGGGGCCACACCCACCCACCATGCACCAGATGTTGGACAGGACTGCCTCTGAATGGGGAGTATATAAGGTATCCTGTGACTGTCTGTCACTAGAAGCATTTCTCACAGTGCTGCTGGAAGAATCCTGCCTGTTTCCCTCCTCCACAATACCCCTGGAAACTGCCACTAACGCCCCTCTTTGCAGTGCAACAGTGGCTTCAAACACCGCAATGTTTTCAGTGACGGCACTTTTTGTAAGACATGGGGTTTTGCCATGTTATCCTTTGCCACAAATGCACAGAGCACCGAGGCAGTGATAGTTCTGTGCCTGACTTTCAAATTACAAAAAGAAGAGGACAACATATTTCCCTTCCCCACTTTTCAAATTTATAAACAACTGGTTAACAAAGGGGATGCTCCTGTTAAACAGATTCTAATTCTCGCAGGTCAGTTACAAATCACTGGGTCTCTTTCTGAAGCAAAGTATCTCCACTGCCACTGTAGGCTTAGAAATGCCGGGTATGGAGAGAGATTCTTATCAAATGGGACATTACTATTCAATAAATATTTGTTAAATCTTGAGGTTCTTAATGTAGTAACGTTTTCTTCCTTGAGAAAAGGATTTCAGACCCATGGCAGGTTGATACATCATTCTTCTGAGTTTAATTATATTAGGTTTTTCAAGTTCTTTTACTTGGTAAATCATTCCAAACAAGGCAAATACAAACACGCATTGAACATTTTTTCTGGTTCCAATAGACTGTCAGGCTCTTGTACTGATGTCAATGATAATTCAAAAACACACTGGTTTCATCCACCTATGGCGCACATGCAAAAAATCAGCCATTAGAACTAAAAAGTTAGTGATGCCTCCAGAGACAAATAATATTTACATTTTTCATCATTTGATCTATATAATGACAGTTCTGGTTTTTGTTTTGTTAAACCTTCCTGCTTAGAAAGACCAAATTCACACCATTTCCTACAGCAAGAAAAATATCCAGTGAGGGAATAAGATGATGCACACACAAAAATACTGACCAACTTTATTTAACTGTAACATTGCTTGAAATATTCCCCCTCTAGATTAGAGGACAATGCATTTGGCAGCAACTGGAAGAAAATATAGCATTTCCGATCCTGAAACAGTTTATAGAAATAGCATTTCCAGTGAGGAACAACTTCTTCACACAACAAGGGTGACAAAGAACAATGGTATTGCGTTCTTGGGTCAAATTACTTGGTTTGCAAAATATTGTCTCTGCACCTGTCTCAGTGGTTACTTGTGTGCATAGCTACCCAAACTATGCAGCAAAATCTGCATGTAGACCAAATCTGCATGTAGACAGTCATGTATGGCATGAGGAAAAACCCATGTCCACCCCAGGCATAGAAAAACTGTTCACTCACTCATCAGGGAAAACTCAACAGGCAGGTGATTCTAGGAACATTTTAGCTGCACTTCTCACTAACAAATACATTCGTTTACATATAGTGAAATATACAAAAGTTCCTATAGCATGTTGTGTATATTTCAGGCTCTAAAACAGCACCCATAATATGATTATTCACCATGGTAAGTGTGTATTTTAAACATGTCAAGAAATTATATCACCTGATTTCTAAAAGTGGGTCACTACAATTGTCCTGCCATCATAGCTGCACCACTGGAAATACTGACCAAAAATATTTGGCTAAGAATTTAAAATGAACCTCTGGACCTTTTGAGGTTAGCCCATCCCTACTTTCTATACATGTGCTCTCTAGATCACCAGCACTCACATACTGCAGTGTTATACATAGTATAAGATTATAGATCAGATTAAAAAGACAAGATAGACTGAGCACATGCATTACGGCATAGTCTAATTACAAGATATGATATTATTTGAGAAAAAATTTGCTATCATGTCATCATTTTTCTATAAGCTTAGATATACTTTTAGGGCCAAATTTAAAAGAGAAATAGATGTGAGCCTCACTGCAAATTGTGCATGAATATGAACAGCAAGGTAGGTATGCCACATGGAAAAGACTCGTTAGATCTTCCTGTCAATTTTTCAAATTTAGGTACCTACATTTTGCATACAAGATATATAGATTCAAATACTGGCACATATGTAAACAATGCAGGTGCCCATACAAACTGGGTAACTGCATTTGTTTGCTCACACAATCACTTATTGTGCACACAGAACTGCATTTCTTTTGAAAGCACAATTATTAGTCAGCACCCACTTCTGTACTTTTTGCACGCTTCTAACATTTGAAAATGTGGCCCTTAGAGACGTATTTCTAATACTTCTTTGCATATTTACTAAGGGCATATCTACACTACAAACTTAAGTCGACCTATGTTAGGTCGACATACAGCCCCACAGTAATAACTGCTGTGGTTCAAGTCCACACTGCCCTCCTTCTGTCAGTGGTGCATGTCCTCACCAGGAGTGCTTCCACCAACTTAAGAGGGACAGTGGGAAGGGGCGAGAGCCCAAGAAGCAGCCAGTGTCCCAGCAAGAAGCGGCGGGTCAAGAGCCTGTGCAGCAGCCGAGCTCCCAATGGGGAGTGTGGGGCTAGGAACCCAGAGCCTGGACAGTACCTGGGTTCACTGCAGGGAGCAGGGCGATGGGGCACCAGCCCAGCTGGGAACAGGGGGGCAGCTGGGCTCTAGCTGGAGCCCCCACCCAACCCAGGGTGACAGCCTAAGCTGTCAGCTGGGTTGAGCTTTCTTGTCAGTTTCATGGCTCGCCATGAAATTGACAAGACTGACAGCTAACAGCCAATGTAAGTAACCTGCAGTGTCTACACGGATACTGAGTCACCCTAACTACACCGACATAAGCCCTATGCTTCTCGTGGAGGTGGATTTATTAGTAGGGTAAGCAGGGTGTTTACATCGGCAGAAGCAAAGCCGAAGTCTGGACCCTGACATAATTAGCTTGACATAAGCTGCCTTACATCGCCCTTTGTAGTGTAGACCAGGCCTTAAATAGTTCTTCTGGTTGAAGATCAACATTCAGAAAAATTGTATGCCCTAATAAATAATCGTGTACCTGCTACAAATCTTCATTAAATACTTTTATTTGGTTTGCGTCCACTAGCATAATATTTGCCATTTTATGCTGAGTTTTCAAAGGAGCCTAAGGGAGTTGGGCATCCAAATCTCTTAGAAAATCCCCGTTTTAATCATTACTGAAACCCCCACATACACCTCTTAGGAAATGTGACTGAGAGTCTCTCCCATGAGTTGCCAATGGCACTTTCTATCGGATTTTCATTTGTGAAGTTGAGATGCCTATTTCTGCTGCACAAGAAAAAGTCTTATGCCTGTTCTTTCACCATTACTCTAGCTCGAGTGCAGATTTTCTTTTTTGTTTTGTTCTTCAGTTTCTTGCTTAATTTCTTGATTGACCCAAGTTCACTCAATTTCATAGTATCACAGGTTTGTAAATAGTAAAGGTCAGGTTGTGCCTTTCTCTGACCGGGCCAGACAGGGGAAATAAGGGATAGTAAGGGCTCGTCATTCTCTGCCCCGCTGAGTAAGACCTAGTGAGTTCTTGGTTTCAGTGCTGGTACAGAGTGCAGTCCCTGTTCTCCAGATACTCACCCCGTGAGGATAGAAAGGAGACAGAAAGGACAGGGAGAGGGTGGAATCTTTTATTCCATCCCTCACACCCTGGGTAGCTGGCCTGACACAAGGAGGAATGCAACATGCATCTTTCAATGGTCGCAGTAACTGACTACCCCTCCTAGAGCAAGAGTGGAAAAGAGAAGTAATTGCATCAACTCTCAATTACAACTCCTTCCCAGGGCTGCTCTAGGGCAGTGCAGCTACATGCTATCCCTTACTCTGGCCTGAGCCTAAAGGCTCAACCTAGCCCTAAATAAACAGAAATGAGTTTGCTTATATAAGAGGTGTACTCAGTCTCTCATAGGTCTAACAAAAAGCCAAAACTAATTCTTCCTTTCACATAATTACTGTTCCCTGGAATACAAGCTAGTAATAAGTTTGCACAGAGTAATGAATGTATTTTTTCATTCATGAAAATCAACAGTCTACCATTGCAGTACAGTACACAATTACCTGTCTTTAAAGAGCAATATGATCAGGTTCAGAAACCTCTTCACTAGACTGCAATTGAAAAAAATATGTGGAATAAGCAAAAATTAAGCACTTCAACTTTTACTTCCGCTATTCTACTTCCAAAATTACAAACAAGTAATCTCCCAAAAAGCAGGGTATGAAATAGAAAGTCAATTGAATAAAAACAGGAATGATATTTGCACAAAATCTGCTCAACTACTGCTGGACCTCCAATATTGAAGCCTGCAAACCTCTTTGCCAATGGAACAATGTTCAAGAAAAAAAATCAGGCAATTTTCTGGATGTTCCAAATGTGGATCTACAATTTAAATACCACCCCCTATAAATACACTTTTTTCCTTTTATCAAAAACCATGTGAAAGCTTGCCAGAGCATACTGAGAGCATGGCATACTATTTCAGTCTACCTAATAGTACAGTACCTTAAATACAAATAATTCTTTTAACAACACACATTATTTGATTTCTCCCTCCTCTCTAGTACATTTAGGTTTTAAATGCTCTAGATTGTAACAAAAATGTTACAATGAAAAATTAATAATGTTAATCCTATAAACAAAAATATAGTTTTGTAATAATACAGATGAAGGAAGCCTGTCTACTCTCTTCCTCCATATTCAGTCAGTACCCATGGCAACATAGAGAACACACTTTGCTCTTACCGCAGAGCTGAAAATGGGAAAATCATCTTTTAGCTGCATCAAGCTCTATACTGTCTGCCCATATGTACTAGCAGAACTTCAGAATTCAAATGAAAGATCTTTGGTTCAAAAACCACAGGCTACCATCTCTCGTAAGTGAAAGACAGCTTTACTACCTCAGATAGGAGAGAAAAATGGTGCAGGTCTACAATATTCCAGGAGAGGGCAGTATTATATATGCACAAGACCCAGAAGTTTTGAAGCAGTTCTGGGGTCTCTTACAAAGTCAGGATTCGCAAAAAGAAAAGGAGTACTTGTGGCATCTTAGAGACTAACAAAGTCAGGATTGTCTGCTTGGTTTCCTGGACACCATTTCTGACAGTTTTGATTCTGAAGGACATGTATCCTTTGCCCCATTGGGATAGAAGTCCTGCTTAAAATTCCTCATGAAAATCAAAATCCCATTTATCATTAAAAAATGGGCTTTCCCTTTGCCTTCTTCACAAATCTATGACTAGCTGTAGGAGCTAACTTTGCTACCCATACTCCAGCACACCTCCCTCTTCATCACTGCATTATCTTCAGAAAGCACAATCAGAACCACTGAAAGCTACAAATGTGTTACAATTACTTATTTTATAGGGGGTTAGGATTCCAAGCAAAGAAAACATTGTGGTCATTTCTTCCAGTACTATCAATTTAAAATACTGTCTGTAAAGGCTGCCTTTAAAGAGTCATTATTAATATCCTTACCGGAACTAGAAGAAAAAATTCTGGTAAAAAATTTTTTTCACTGGCATTTGCTGCTTTGTCAAAGTCAAAAAGTTTTGTGGAGATGCTTCAATTTCAACAAAATTCTGACAGAAACCAGGGGAGCCTGCCAGCCAGGTTTCAAGTCCTGGCAGGCTGGCACAGAGCAGAGAGTCTGGACACCACGGCTCCATTCCCATTCACCAAGAATTTCTAAAGTTTTGGTTTTCATTCCGAACTGGAATATTGAAATCCTCTGCCAAATAGAATGCCACTTCTCCACCCAGTTCTAATCTTTACTTCAACAGATAAAGCCTTTCCACTTGTTGAGGGCAAGTCACAGAATTCCAATGAAGCAGGGGAAGCTCTAGCTGACTTGGTGCTTTTTATTTGGGATTTTGTTCAGCAGCACAACCAATCAAGGGGTTGGAGAGAAGGAATGCCATCCCAAATACTTTCCCCCGGGATAATGTAGTGCCCCAGCCCCAGATTGTGTCTGCTCCCCTTCACCACAATGAGGCATCACTAAACAAACACTTTTTAATATAGGATGGGATAAAACTGTGCTGTGAGGTCAGAAATCCACCTAGAACATGCCCTTGCTGGCTATCTTACAATTTTACCAAATCAGTGTTTCCTACATTGAACAAAATTCACTCTTCCTGGTCCCCCAATTTTTTTCCTTTGATTGTATTCAAGGTTGTATCCAATAACTGCCTTTAGAGGCTGGTAGAGATGCATGGGACAAGAAGATACAGGTTATTGCCAGTATAATCTTGGCTACACTGAGGAATTCTGATGTACTACATAGTGTGTGGCCCTTCACGCACACAAAATTACTGCCAATAAGAATAAGCATGATAAGAATTCCATTTACTCTGAGCAAGGCCCAGCAACAAACACATTGTTGAGAGTGAAACTGTTGTGGACAATGGTAGCGCCAATGTAGATAGCAAATGCTAATGAGACGGCTGCATCAGTTCAATCAGCCCTTCCACTACAATCCCACAATGCTATTGCCAGGGCCGTCCCTAGGGAGGTGCGGGGTGTAAGTGACGGATTCGTCTCTTCTGGGATGACCACGCCAGCCCATTGCACCGGCCCGTGGGGCCCGCAGTGGTTGCCCCAATTCACGCTACCAAAGGGATGGTTCTGGCTACTGCCCACCCTTTAGCGACAGCTTTGACACCTCATATCACTGGATCCATCACATGCCAAATTAGCACAAGTGGCTGAGTGGTGATTGTGTGGCAGGCGTGCTTGCCCATAATTGGGTAATTTAAATACTGTGAATTTAAGAATGAGTTTTGATATTAAAATACCATGATAAATGGTTTTGAATTAAAAGGAAGACCTTATTATTTTGGGTGGGGAATTATGAACAGCCACCTCCAATAGAAGAGGTCTAACATGAATAACCTAGGCCTCAAGGGGTGATGGGGCCTCAGGGGCAGCAGAGTTCAGGATCAGATTCATTTTCAAATGACTTGAGTTCTATTTCCCTGGCAAACCCCAGGACAGTGTGCAAAAACCCTACAATTTTTGGTATTCTAAAGATTTGCTGCAATACAAATTCTCATAAATATTTGAATGTACTGGAGAGATTATTTCAAAATACCTTCCTTTGAAGGGCCCAGCTGTGTGGTATTTTGAGTTTTGAATACTGTTTTGTATGAATATACAGATCAAACTAAATTTGAAATTACCACCTGCATCCTTTCATGATAGACACTAAAATTGTTCTCAGAGTAACAGCCGTGTTAGTCTGTATTCGTAAAAAGAAAAGGAGTACTTGTGGCACCTTAGAGACTAACCAATTTATTTGAGCATGAGCTTTCGTGAGCTACAGCCGATGAAGTGAGCTGTAGCTCACGAAAGCTCATGCTCAAATAAATTGGTTAGTCTCTAAGGTGCCACAAGTACTCCTTTTCTTTTTGTAAAATTGTTCTGCTGAAGAAAAAAAAAGTTACCAGCTCAAACTAACTAAACAGAACAGTTCCTAAATCTGTTTCTACAATACTGAAATTTATTATTTGAAAATAAGCTTTCAACTCAACCCTCCTTCCAAGAGAGAAAAGTCTATATTTGCATTTCCTGTAATGTTCTTATTAAACAATTCATATAGTTAAATGACAAAATCTAGGGCTGCCCAGAAGGAATCTGTGGGACTTCGTCATTTTCAGTTTTAGTTCTTCATTGTTCCCTGCTACTGAGAGAGTCTAAGAATGGAGTGCTATGGATGCAACACACAGCTTCTAGGAGGAAGAAAGCCACTCATGTTGCACTTGAACTGGATCTCAGAGTGGTACCAATGGATTTTGGAGGGAGCTTCTTCTGTAACAAGTCCTGTTTAGCTACAGTCTCGGGAGAACAGGAGTACGTGTGGCATCTTAGAGACTAACAAATTTATTTGAGCATAAGCTTTTGTGAGCTACTGCCCACTTCATCAGATGCATAGAATGGAACATATAGTAAGAAAATATATATATACACACACATATATAGTGCAGGGAGTGTATCCTGAACAATAATAGTCCGCTTAATTACGGCAGTGCTGACCAAAACAGCTTACCTGTAAAAGGAGGCTTCAGAGTGACATTCTGGCCAGGAGGTCATACACATAATTGACTAAACCACAATCCCGAAGATTAGGGAAACCTACCATAATGTCTCAACCTTTGAAAATAAAGACATCAAAATAAGGTTTGACTTTAAGAGAAAAATATTACGGCCTACTAAAAGTATGCAGAAAGCTGTGTGCAATAATAAAGAATATTCAACTTCCTGCTAAACAGTAAGCAAGTCTCAACCTTTCTAATTTTATTCAGGAAATAAGTTACTAGATTTAAATGCATTATTCCTGCTGCCTTTAGACCTTGTTTTACCTCTGCCTATCATATTCTCATAAGATTTCTTCATCAAGGTTCACAAATCGTCCTTTCAAGTAAAAAAAAAAATCCATAATTTTCCAAATCTATCAAAACACTACTGTAAAAATCTCTCTCTCAATGATGCAACCATATTCAGAACCTCTAAAAATCCCCTTCATTAGCTCACTTCTTCCAAATCAAATCCAAGTTCCTCATTCTCACTGTCAGGGTCCCCATAACCTAGCTTCCTAGCACCCAGCTCTAACCACCTTGTCTTCTCTATTCAGCTGAAGCACCTAACCTAGAGACACTCTTTTTTGCCCCATTTTACACCCACATCTAAGCTGCCCTCTTCATAACTTATCTGCAACAGGTCATCTCTCTCCTCTAACTTCTTAAAACCTGCTTCTTCAGGGAGGCTTATATAACCTACAGCCTTATAATTTTTTAATAAACTGTTACCCTCAAGACTCACTAGCCTCCCAAGTGACCTCAATCATATTATCCTCTGCCTCATCCTTCCTTTTCCGACCCCTCCTTATGTTGTTTCCATCTTGAGCACAAGCTCTTCAGGACACAGTCTCCATCTTTATCTGTACTATAAAGCATGTATAGTACACATTTATGCGGCTATATTATTTCCAGTAATATCAATCTAAACTGGAAACGGAAAATGGTTCTCTCCAATTTGGGATCTAAACTGGAAACAAAGGTATAGATAGGTTTTAATCTAATATTTCAAAACTGAAAACCCCACCCCCAGGAAATTCAATAAAGTCCAAACATGAGGTCTGAGTTCTGGCCATCTCTAGTTTTAACACACTAAAGTCAGATTAAATAAGTGTATTGTACAAATGCTTTAGTTTCCATGAATGCAAGCTGAAAAAACCCAAGAATTAATGTGCAATCTTTTCCATTGTAAGCCCCATGAGATAGTCTATCTTGTAAAATGCAAGGTTGTTGTTATTGTTTAACAAATAATTGAGGATATCATGAGAACTTTTAAATTAAACAAGGAATGGATTAGAAAAATAGATGTGTGGGAACTAAAAGGCCTGTCATTCAGATATCTTCCTACCATGAAAATATTCCCTTAATCACTGAGCCATGACTGGCCCAGATATGGCCATCCACAAAAATACTAATAATATTTATTTACTTCTGAGAATGACATCAAATTCACCCTTACCCTCACTGAAAAGTCATTCCTGGAAACACCGTCTTCTAAAAGTGATACTTTCCAGATACGATAGACTATCCAGAAGAGTCACAAGAGACAAGTCAAAGCACAGACTTTCTCTCTATCTGAGGATACCAGAATCTCAACAAGATGGTTGGGTTAAAGCAACTTACCATTTTAAACTTGGAATGCGAAATAATAAAAAAGTGAGATTATGATATCTGAAAAGTTTGCACTCCTGTAAATGTAGAATACTAGAAAATGCTGAAAGAGAAACCCAGTGAATGCACTCTAAGATAAAAGTGTAAGTGGCAAATGCTTAAAGCATAAGTTCAAAATCTGAAAATACTTTTTGTAACTAAGAAGAGAAAATGCAATCATCCTGCCTATGAAAAGCAGCCAATTACAATAAATAGGGGATGAATGCACCTCAGGCGCTTTCTATGCAATACACATACTGAAGCAGAACTATTGAATTGTTATAACTTGCATGGGAAAATTACAAATGAGACATAAAATATTCTTTTGAAATGCAAGTTATTTTTATTTTAGAATCACCGTGATCAGTGGTGATCCCCTGCATGCAAATTACCAACCAAGCCAATAATATATCAGGAGTATTTACAATGTATGCAGTAAGAAGTAGTAGTGTCCGTGGCTGCATTTCAGATATAACGTTTATTCTGAATTCTATCTAAGTATTTATAGGAAGGGTGGATTGGCTGCAAGGGAGACCATCCAAAGTATGTAATTGCATCACAAGCATCTGAATACAATGAATTGCATAATGGAGCAGGGATATTAAATACTAATTGAGATAGACCCTGACCTCCTCACAACTCCTTTCTTTTTGTGGTCATGGCTATCACTAGTGGTGCTTGTGGCATCCTCACTCACCACTGACAGTTTTCTTGGCTAAAAATCCAACAAACAGAACTGATGACCTCACGTGACTTTAATTTCTCCAAAATGGAGGCCACATACGCAACATGACTACTTCAAGGAAGAAATAAATATAATGATTGTAAGTTGTTAGAATCAGGGCCAGCTCTAGGTTTTTTGCTGCCCCAAGCAAAAAATTTGCCGCCCCAAACTCTGAGCGCGCAACTGCCCAAGCCAAAAAGAAGTGTGGCCGGACTGTGCCGCCCCTGGAATTGTACCGCCCCAAGCATGTGCTTGCTTTGCTGGTGTCTAGAGCCGGCCCTGGTTAGAACGATAACTTTTTGTGACCTAAACAGACAAGTCAACATTCATTGTTTCCTATAATCCAGAATGAATGATTCTACTGTATTTCAAGACTGTAGCTCAAACTAGCAGTTCAACAGATGAAACCCCAAAATTCAAGCTTTAGCTAACTGGCAACATGAAACTTAATTGTATCAGTCACACCCACTGCACTCTGATAGTCACTTTTTGGACCATATCAAGGAACAGAGAAGGTACTGCCTGTGCATTTTATGCAGTGTTCAGAAACAAAAAAGCATTTTAGTGTCTATTTTCTTCTCCATAAGCCAAATCCTGAAGAATTTACCTACTCCTTACTAGTTCTGGTTGAATAATATATTGCAAATAAATATGCGTAGCAAATTTTGGCAACTTCTCCTTGAATAATTATTCACCCATGTTTTTTCACTATTAAATGAAAACTCGTCCCTACCAAGACAAAACTCCCGCTGAAGTAAACCAAAGTTACCATGGCACTGACTTCAGGATTTGGACCCGTATGTGTGTATCTTTCCCATTAATGCTGATGAGAATTATCTGTGATTACTGTGAAGATGACAGAGCCCTTAGTGCTCAGGAGCTTTTTAAATTTAAGGACTGTTCTATGAGAACTGATTCATCTGCACAGACTGCGTATGCCAACGCTGCTACTTCTGAAGTCTTAAAGTTGCCACCTTCATATCCTCAGCTCCTGTCACTGCTGTATGTGCTCTGGTTATGGGTCAAGGGAATCACATGGCAGGTCTAGGACATGTGAAGCTGAGAAACATTTGTTTCTGTTTTGCAAAAATTAAGCTACTGTTGGAAGACCTCACTAAGTATTATCCTCTGATAGCCACCAAGAATTCTAGGAATCGATTGGGGCATAAGCACCGTTTGCTAAACCTCATAAAATAACTTCTGTTCTGGCTATATCTCGGCATTAATTTGATAACAGTGGATAAAATAGACAATGTTGATTTAAATGGTTTTGTTTTCTGAAGTGCTACCAGACCTCTCAGGCATTCAAGATTTTTCAGTAATTTCTGCACTTCGGGAGAATCAACTTTCCTCTTACACAGTCATGAGTAAAAGGGTGTGATAGACAGACCTTCTCTATGCAAACAGCCTTTGACTTTGGGTAGGGTGCACTGCTCTACAGCCAGAAGGCCGTGAGTTCCAAGGTCAGTTCTTCCCATGACTGCTGTTTATACTTCTGTGCTCTTCAAAACCGTTACTGTTGATCAAGGACCTATGTCCCTGCCCTAGGAGGAAGGCAAGTATTTCCTACACAACCCCAGTTTAAATCAGCCTAGCTCCATTGAGTTCAATGGTGCTAGACTGCTTTTCACCAGATACTTTATATGAGAGGCAGGCTTTAATATGACAGGTAGACCAAAGCCTTAATCACATTGCTTTTCCACATGAATGTGCCAAATGTATTTACTTGACTACTCTGTCTGTCTATAACCACGGCTCTAATTATCAGACAAACCTCTCTTCTAAGGGGCAGTAATAGAATCCACAAATACTAACTCTCAACATTCTGCTGCTCCCGAGCAAATAGCTGTGGACCCACTGGCAAAGTCTGGGTCACTTTATCAACCACTGGCTTTGCCCACATAAAAGATCTCCTTTAGCTCAAGTGCTAGAGGTCTGTGCTCGGGATCTCAAGGTCCTAATCCTGCTAATAAGAATGCAAGAGATCCTTACAGTTGTGCATCATGGAATTTCTCTCTTTCCAGCTTTCTTCTTAAAATGTTTTATTTCATTCACACAGCAACAAAACATTTAACTAATAAATTATACTTTTAGCCATTGTAATCTGTCAATTTTGGTGCAACAAGCAACACCACCCAGGTGTTTGACATTTTGGTCATAGGTCACATTCTGATTGCCTCTCTCGCACATTAGAAAGTTGAGAGCTATAAATGCTGCCTTCTCCCAATTCAGGTCTTTGAGGGAGAAGTCAAGTTTCAAAAGGTGCATTTCCCTCTCAGATCTCTGATGCTTTTAGGTGCTAAGCTCTCACCACTCCCATGAAGAGCACATCTCATAGGAGTAGGCTTTTAAGTTTGGACTTTTGGGGCCCTTATCAGAACAAAGCAAGAACTGACATCTCCCGGCAAGACCTTGTATAGCAGCTGGCTAGTGCCGATGATGAAACTTAGTCAGCCGAGTATGCTCAGACAGAATTCTAATATCTGCACATAGAGAAAGGCAGCGCTAAGCCTCACAGAGATGCAGCATCAAGATTAGTCTAAATGGAAATCACACCTAAGAAACTAAACAGCCAAAATAGCAGAAATCTGTCTTTCAATGTTACAAGAGTCCTTCCAGATGAATATATGATATTATGGAGATACCAGTCACAACTCCATGGTTAAGACTGAGTTCCCATTTGCACCTGAAGCAGGGATTCAATGTTGGTTCTGTATGAAGAATACAGCATATCTGCCCCAAACTTATAGCACTTATTGTTTGGATATATAATGAATTTGCTGAGAATTTACCTGTAAATTTGTTAGTTTATGAGTTAAAAATTGTTAAAAACTCATCCTTTAAGAAATGTAGTATGTGTCAGTCTTTTGTTTGTCCCAAATGATCTTAATAATGGGAACAATTCCATAAATTAGAATTTTAAAAAATCTTTTGCATAGGCTATATTTGAAGAAATGGGTTATAATTAAAGTAAGTTGTTAACTTATTGTAGTATCTAATTGCTATAATTACATAGACTACAGATAGGTCAGGTCAATGGCTCGTTGTGACAGAGGCAACTCAACAAATCAACAGCCTTCCTCCACAGAAGATTTGATTGCAACAATTCTATATATTGTAATGAGTCAGTGCTACAAGAGAGACTAGGTGCATGTGTAAAAATTTCTCTTTGCTAAATCACTTGAGCAAGTGTCATTGCTCTTTTAAGGTTCAGTGGCTGCATACTAGCTTGGGCAGCGGTGCTTGAAAGGTTCCCCTATGGCACTGCTATCTTGATTCCACAGTGCAACAAGGCAGCACTGCCATGGGAATTGAGACAGGAGCACAAGGGTAGCCCTTAAACCACAGAGCCACTGGGACTCAGGGACTGGGGTCTCCCTACCCTCCTTTCACATAGCCCGGGTGTCACTATCACAGCCCTTTAAACCAGTATATCAAATTACGTGCAAAAGTTACCAGTACACTTTTGTTGCTTTGCATTGCTCTGGCAACGTAAACAATATGTAACTCAGATTAACTAGCTAGTGCACTCTGGCCTGTTTTGCGTTGCTGTGGTATACCAGTGAATTTACTCTTAAATGTTCAAATTACTAAAAAGTAATTTAAGATTGGCATTACAAATCTTCCAATCAGTAGAATAAAATTCTCTTTGGGTTTCTTGTTTCATGTTCATACATAAAATATTTAATATAAAAAAGACAAGGAAATTCCAAGACATATAACTACTCTGAAAAGGAGTTAAGGTTGAGAGTCTGTATTAGTAATTTATGGACAAAAAATAAGGATTTATAACTATCCTAAACCCCAGCATTATAAACTCAAGAAATTCAGAGTTACGGTTACACTTAAAAGAAATCAAAACATGTTAAGGTACAAAAATACATTGTTTAGGCACCCAAACAACGTTCGTTCTGCCTATACAGATACCATGAGAGGAAAAAATATGGAACATCTAATGTGTCTTTAAAAATCAGTTTAATCTAATCTTGGAACACAAACACTAACACGCCTTAATCATAACTACATATTCAACTGCATGCAGAGCAGAGAAATGTTGTATCAGTGGAAGGATGGTAAGAGGAAAAGATGGATAAGGAAATCCAGAACCAGGTAAGCAGAGTTGGCTCTATAAAAAGAAGAAAGGTTTGTGGCATAGTGGGAATGGCGCAATCCTTTGACCTCTGACTGCCTAACTTGCCATATCATGCTGCATCAGGGTTCAAAGGTTAAGAATATGGTGCAAGAGGGACACACAAAATCTTAGTGTCTATGATCATTCAGTGGCTTAATCCGGCTTAGATACATATAGGCACTGTTGATCAGTTGATATGGATAACAAGAACTCAGTCTCTCTGCTATCTTCAGGTAAAATGAGGGTCTTAATTATGCCCAGTTCCTTGTATTTTAGTTTATGTTTAAATGTTGTATTTAAAAAAGGAATCAATTATTTTACTGATATATTCAGTAAATTTACTGATTTACTGATTCAGTAAATTTACATTCACTAGTTCTGCACAAATGTCACTTGCTGTGTTATGCAGATTTTCTACCTAAATGTTATCTCTGCCCAGGAAGCATGTTCTATGGAAAACATATATCCTCTTGTAAGAGTAGGGTCCACCTAACAGAGGTAATATTAATGTAGTCAACAGTCCACCAAAGTAAATATAAGAAAGGTAAATGGCCAAGAAGAAGAAATGTGAACAAACAGATTACGGTTCAAAAATGCACCTGAGATTGTAAGAGCACACGCACCACAAACACTTCTTCTTTCTGGAGGCTTTTTGCATATGAGGACAGCTGTAAAGATTATGTTAAAAGAGCATCTTGGCAAACAAAGATGTGGATGTCTGCACACGTAGGTAAACCAGATTCAGATCACCATAGAAGCATGGATAGAAAAATGTGGATGATGAACTACTTCCTGTATTCTTCAAGGACCAATGGCATATGAGCTTCTACAAAATGTTATCTGTGCCTATACGGTAGGTGCAAACAACAATCAACTGTGTCTGTAGTCAGAACAATCATCCCTGCACAGAACTGTGTACACGCCCAAGCAGTGAAGACTGTGGTAACCCACGCACTCTTGACAGAGATCATAATGATGAACAAGATGATGATAATGATGTTGACTAGAAATGTCACCAGCACCATTACATTTCAATGGTACCTGTAAAAATTTATTATTAGATTTTGTTTTACCCTTTAGATTTTTGTGATGCTATGAGGTCACAAAGAAATCCAATGTTATGTCTTGAAATAATACACAGAGTCATTGAACTAAAACAAATATACATATTTCAAAGAGGTCATTTTAACGTGTTGATGGTATCACTGTTTATCTTTGCATGGTAACAGCACCACTTGACAGCTGCACATCATACATCTTCTTAAAGTAGACATAATAAGCTTTCAAATTATGTATGATGTATGTGTATATGTAGACAGGGTACATTAAATCAACCATATTGGTGATATCACCTATTAGGGCTCACAGCAAACAGAGGTTCCAATATCCCCGTACCTGTAGACTTTATACCATGTTGCTCTGTTGATCCTGCACTGAAATCAGTGGGCTTATACATTATTTTTTCCCTCCTTTAGCTATTTATTTCAGCTTTTTCAATCTTTCCATTTACACATTCTTCTTACATTGTCACCCAGCATGATGTCTGGAACTCTGTTCATACATTTCTTAACAATTACATCAAATTAAATAAAATAAATGATACAGCCATTGCTTTTTCAAATGCCTGCACAGACCACCTGATTCTTAACAGCTGACTACTGGATTGTGTGTTTCATTTTGAAACAAGGCAAGTCTGAAGTGAAAACTGGCCACTAGTGCATGGGCCTGATTCTGATCTCAAATTGGCATAAAACAGAAGAAACAAAACTAAACTCAGTGGCTTAACAGTTTAAAACTGGTCAAGAAAGCAGACTCAGGACCTAATGGTTTGATCAAATGGTAACTAAAGGAAACCAGGAAAGAAGGAATTACACTTCAGGGTAAGCATTTCTATGAAAATAATACATGGATCCCACAGAAATAAATCAAAGTATTTTTCTGTAAGCTACTGGACTCGTATTTTATTGAAATTAATGTAGTTCATGTCCTTCTGATTTTTCTATTAGCACCTCTGAATTTTCAGTAGTACGTTTTTGATTAGTCGATTACAATCAAATTTCTCCAATTTATCCTACATTTCTCAAAGTCCGCTAGTCTAAAGACTAATCCTTTTGAGCTACTACCTTTCACACAAACCCTCAGGTGTATTTCAAACATGATGATATGATTACTAGACCCTTGATATTCACCAGCTTCCATCTTATTTATCATACTCGGTTCATTTCCTAGGACTAAGGCCTGATTCATTAAAAATTATATGCCCCATTTAAGCAGGTTTTCTGCATACTTTACTCAGGAAAAAAAGTTGAATGCATTTTTCCACATAAAAGTATGTCTTTTTTTTTTATGATTTATTGACCTTTTATACCATGCATGTAACTGGATGCCTCTCAATCACACACATAGTAGTGCATAATTCCTGAAGAGGGCAACATTAGGTGATAAAAGGGCAATTCCAAGTCAAACTTAGAACATGCAACTACTCAAGAGAAACTAAATGTCATATACTTTTTACTGGACTATTTATGGTATTTTTTAAATAAAAACAAAAGTCATAATGTTACAGATAATATTCACAAAATGCAGGGGTGGGGGGGGATTTTTTTTGGAAGGCTGAAGTCCCCAGTAAGCTTCACATTCATTTTTGAAAGATCCATAGCCACATACTCCTGGGTCAAATCTGGTCCAGAAACCCAAGCCTATTGGATCCAATGTATTTTTTGTACAGGCTTAGATTTTCTCAGTACAGTCTGTATAATTGATAGTAACATAATCTCTCTCATTAACCTTTTGTAGAACTAACTGGTCATTTTGCTGGTAGCCTAGAAACTACCAAAGCGAAAAAAATGGGGTCTTTTTTTTTTTTTTTTTTTTATAAAACTTAGGTTGGAATTCACCCCAGAGCAAATACAAGGTCCTCCACACCACATAGGTCTTCCGCAGAGGGCTTAAGTGAAATAGGTGATTTTGCATAGCTTCTGTGCACCATGGTGAATTTTACTGTTAATGAAGAAAATGTACCATTGTAGAGCATCTTATCAACATCCATTTTGTGAGATTTTTCCCTTCTTTGCTTTGCTTTCCTTTTCTGAAAGAAAAAAATACAGTGAAAAAATGATATTTATATGTAGACAACAGATAGATGGAATGAATTAGAAATGTGATCATTGCTTAATCAAAATTTTGTTGTTATTTCGGTGTTGCAGTGGTCGCTAATGTTTTATTCATTGGAAATTATTTGAATCTTTCCATCCCAGGAAAGTTGGATTTCTAATGGACATTTCATGAATGAATGCAGAGGGCACTCGTTAAACTTGTCAGCAAGAATTGATCTTTGACTATTAGTGGTAAATAGGCCCAGTGGCCTGTGATGGGATGTTAGATGGGGTGGGATCTGAGTTACTACAGAGAATTCTTTCCTGGGTGTCTGGCTAGTGAGTCTTGCCCATATGCTCAGGGTTTGGCTGATCTCCATATTTGGGGTCGAGAAGGAATTTTCTTCCAGGGCAGATTGGCAGACGCCCTGGGGGGTTTTCGCCTTCCCCTGCAGCGTGGGGCACGGGGTCACTTGCTGGGGGATTCTCTGCACCTTGAAGTCTTTAAACCATGATTTGAGGACTTCAATAGCTCAGACATAGGTGAGAGGTTTATTGCAGGAGTGGGTGGGTGAGATTCTGTGGTCTGCATTGTGCAGGAGGTCAGACTAGATTATCATAATGGTCACTTCTGACAAAGTCTATGAGAGGAGGAAACCAACCTCGTGGACTGTGTGCAGATTGTGGATGGAGGTGCTATGTTGCAAACCAGATAGCAGTTTTTGATACAGTTTGAGACCCATTTGGAGAGTTTTTGGGCTGATATTGCTGTGCCCTTAGACCTCTTTGCAATGGAAAGGAAAAGCGTAGGAAACTTCCTAAAAGCCTCTACCCTGTCCAAGTAAAATGCCAGGGTTCTCCTAACATCTAGTGTGTACAGTATAGCCTCCCTGTTACCACAGTGAGGCCTGGGGTAGAAAGTCAGGAGGTGAATCAGTTGGTTTATATGAAAAGATGAGGTCACGTTGGGGATGAACTTTGGGTGAAGTCTGAGTGTGACCTTGTCTTGACAGACTATTGTATATGGGGGATGTACCATCAGTGCTGCTATTTCCCCAATCTCCTCAGCAAGTGATCTTCATCGACAGGTATGAGCATGAACAAGTAACCATGGGTTCAAGGGGTGGTCTAGTTAGGCTTTCTAGTACTAGGTTTAGGGTCCATTTCGGGGTGGGATGTCTGGGTTGGGGGAAAAGGTTTACTACACCTCTGAGGAATCATTTTGTGGTTGGGTGAGAAAGGACTGAGTATCCCTCTACTTGTTGATGGAAGGCTATGTTGTAACAACCAGGCAAGGTACTAACAAACTTCAACAGGACTTTATTTTTAAAATGGAAGCCTCTTTACCAAGCTGCTGCTGCACCCTCGGTGGCTCTCACTCAGCCTCCTCAACTTCCCCCACCTTCCTGTTTCCTGTCCTTTCAGACTCCCAATAGCCAGTGCTCCCAGTTCTAATAATTACAAGCAGTATCTAAACACCACATTCCCTCCTCTCAAGAAACTCTCCCAATTAAAATAAGCATTGTTGTTCTAACCACAGGAACAAATATGAAACAAGACACTATACTGTTGGCAGAAATATTACACTGAAAACACTGTAGATACTACATAACATAGTCTCTAGTCCAGTCAGGTAGTCATCTGGGTCTGACAGGCCGTCCGTCTCTCAAGCCCCAGTTCCCGTGCAATGTCTTGTAGTGTTGATACTATGGCGAAATCTTCCAATGCAGACTGGGGGTTGGCATAATCTCCTCTTGGTGCATAGGCAGGTGCAAGATAAGAAGCATTCCATACCCGCCCATCAGAAAGTCGACAGGTGTAAAGTCCCTTATTCTATATGATTTTAAGAGGAGCTGTGAATTTATGGTCCCCTTTGCATAAAATTCCAGGTTTTCATATTCTAACAAAGGTACCACACTCAAACTTTGGTTCCTTAGCACCTGGCCGCTTGTCTGTGAAAGCCTTATACTTTGCTTGGTTCTGTTCAACTGTTTTTCTCAGTCCTTTCGTGGTGAGCAATGTCATCAAAGGGCTGTGGTCTATGCACAACTTGAACGTGCAGCCCCACAGGTTTTTTCATTTTTTTCATTTTTCAGCAGCCCAGACACAAGCAAGTGCTTCTTTTTTGACTATAGAATATTTTCTCTCAGCATTACTTAGTGTCCTTGAAGCAAATGCAACAGTCCTCATGAAGTTGTGTGAGGACAGCCCCAAGTCCATAATCAGAAGCATCAGTAGTTACAAGTGTGGGCAATGCAGAACTGAATAGGGCAAGTACTGGACTATGTACAATCAAGTCTTTCACAGTTTCAAAACGAGCTTGTGCATCCATTGTCCACACTAAGGTTCGACTTCTCCGTACTAATTCTCATTATAGTTCAGTGACAGAAGCATAATTGGGAATGAATTTTGCATGCGAGGAGGTAAGATCCAAGAAGGAATGTACAGTTTGCAAATCTGTTGGAGGAGGAACATTTGAAATTGCCAGGATATGATCTGGATCAGGTTTTAGTCCAGCCTGTGAAATTGTATGCCCCAGAAAGGAGAGTTCAGTTTGTCTAAATTTGCATTTGGACCTATTGAGCTTGAGACCTGCTTTGCTGATGCAGTTTAGTACAGACTGCAGGTTATAGTCATGCTCCTCAGAAGTATTTCCAAACACGATAATATCATCCAGATAGCACTGAACTCCATGTTGATTCTTCAGAATCAACGACATTTTTTGGAAGGCACTTGGAGCAGATGCGAGACCGTATGGAACACGTTTAAAAGGAAATAGTCCCTCATGTGTAATAAATGCTGTGACGTTTCTGCTATCTTCATGCAACATAACCTGGTAGTATGCGCTCTGCAAATCAAGAGTATAAAACATCTTTGCTCCACGGAGTTCTGCAAATACTTCTTCTATGCGAGGAAGAGGACGGCTGTCAATCACAATAGCTTTATTTGGCTCCCTTAACTCCACACAAAGGTGAATGCCTCCACCCTTCTTCTGCATCACTACTATAGGTGAAACCCATTCCAAGGAGTCAATCTCTTCAAAAATGTCCTTTTGAACAAGTTTTCTCAGTTCCTCTGAAACAGCTTCCCTGATTGAAAATGGTAAGCGCCGTAATTTCTGTCGTACAGGCGTCACATTATTCCTCATTTTAACGTTATGCAGAAACCCACAAGCACAGCCAAGTTTCTCCTCCACCTGGTGTTGGGTCCCAGCTGAAAATGGTGTGTGCACTGCAAGAGTGCTTTGCTGAGGAAGATCAATTCATCCATTAACTACCCTGAGATTTAAAGCAGCCAATAAATCTCTGCCAAGGATAGGAGTGCCCTTGTGGACAAGGTAGAACTCAGCAGTTACACAGCAATCACCAAAAGTAACTATTGCTGGCAGGCAGCCATGTACTGGAATATGGTTTTTCAAATAGCACAGTAAGTGAAGTTTGGGTTCAGTAAGAGACATATCTTTAAAGTACTACAAATCGATGGAATCAGGTAGTATAGATACTGATGAGCCAGTGTCCAGCATTAGCTGAATAGAGTGTGATTTGCCTGAGGGTATGGTGGCACCATTTACAGTGCACTTTATTTGTTCTGGAATATGTGCAGTAGTGATTTTGTCAACGCTCAGCATAGTAACATCTGGTATTGTAACTGCATGCACCTGTTGTGAACCAGCTGAGCGGCAAACAGCAGAGAGGCTAACAGAGGGAGTTTGCCTGGGATCTGTCTGAGAGGAGGTACGCTAAGGGCTGCATTAGGGAGGCTGTGTTGGTGAGCCTTGAGTGGGCCTGACTGTTATAAAAAGCCAGTCAGCTGCAAAGCAGCTGAGTGGTGAACAGCAGAGAGGCTAACAGAGGGAGTTTGCCTGAGAGTTTGCCCAGGGAGAGCCCACTGAGGCTTACATCTTGCCAGCTTCTCTGAGTAGTTACTACAACTCCTGAGGAAGCTCGTAGAAGGAAGGTAATATGGATGGGGAGCGTTCAGCTGTTGTGACCTTCACTGGATGTACCATGTCTGTCTTTCTTCCACAGGACAGAAGCGACTTTGTCTCTACAAAGTGCAAGCTGGTCTCCATATTGGAAGAGAAGGTTCAAGGTCTGGAGAAACAAGTATCGACCCTGCATCGCATAAGAGAAACTGAAGATTTCCTGGACAAACGTCAGGATATGCTTCTACGGGCTCAATGTTTTGAAGATTCAGAGAAGGCCATGCAGCGGGGACAGGAGGACGGTGAAGAAATTTGGCAGCATGTGACCTCCAGAAGAAGAAAAGGGAGCATCCATGTACCAGCAGCGCAGATATAGGTAAGCAACCGTTTTCATGTTCTCTCCACAGGTACTAATGCGGAGAGTGGACTAGATGATACATCTGAAGGAAGGGAACAGAAGGAGACTCGGCCGATTGGAAGGCATGAGATGAACTGTCCTACGATGGGGGTTCCACGACCACCGCTCACAAGAGGAGGAGGTGGGTGGTGGTGGTCAGGGACTCTCTCCTCAGGGGGACTGAGTCATCTACCTGCTGCCCCGATCGGAAAAACCGAGAAGTCTGCATCTTGCCAAGAGCTAGGATTCACAATGTGACGGAGAGACTGCCGAGACTCATCAAGCCCTCGGATCGCTACCCCTTCCTGCTTCTCCACATGGGCACCAATGATACTGCCAAGAATGACCCTGAGTGGATCACTGCAGACTACGTGGCTCTGGGAAGAAGGATAAAGGAGTTAGAGGCACAAGTGGTGTTTTCGTCCATCCTCCCCGTAGAAGGGAAAGGTCTGGGTAGACACCGTCGAATCGTGGAAGTCAACGAATGGCTACACAGGTGGTGTCGGAGAGAAGGCTTTGGATTCTTTGATCATGGGATGGCGTTCCAAGAAGGAGGAGTGCTAGGCAGAGACGGGCTCCACCTAACGAAGAGAGGGAAGAGCATCTTCGCAAGCAGGCTGGCTAACCTAGTGAGAAGGGCTTTAAACTAGGTTCACCGGTGGAAGGAGACCAAAGCCCTGAGGTAAGTGGGGACGTGGGATACCGGGAGGAAGCACAAGCAGGAGAACGCGAAAGGGGAGGGCTCCTGCTTCATACTAAGAAAGCAGGACAAACAGCAAGTTATCTCAAGTGCCTATACACAAATGCAAGAAGCCTGGGAAACAAGCAGGGAGAACTGGAAGTCCTGGCACAGTCAAGAAATTATGATGTGATTGGAATAACAGAGACTTGGTGGGATAACTCACATGACTGGAGTACGGTCATGGATGGATATAAACTGTTCAGGAAGGACAGGCAGGGCAGAAAAGGTGGGGGAGTTGCATTGTATGTAAGAGAGCAGTATGACTGCTCAGAGCTCTGGTATGAGACTGCAGAAAAACCTGAGTGTCTCTGGATTAAGTTTAGAAGTGTGATGTCGTGGTGGGAGTCTGCTACAGACCACCGGATCAGGGGAATGAGGTGGATGAGGCTTTCTTCCGGCAACTAATGGAAGTTACTAGATCACAGGCTCCGGTTCTTATAGTAGACTTCAATCACCCTGATATATGCTGGGAGAGCAATACAGCGGTGCACAGACAATCCAGGAAGTTTTTGGAAAGGGTAGGGGACAATTTCCTGGTGCAAGTGCTGGAGGAACCAACTAGGGGCAGAGCTCTTCTTGACCTGCTGCTCACAAACCAGGAAGAATTAGTAGGGGAAGCAAAAGTGGATGGGAACCTGGGAGGCAGTGATCATGAGATGGTCGAGTTCAGGATCCTGACACAGGGAAGAAAGGAGAGCAGCAGAATACGGACCCTGGACTTCAGAAAAGCAGACTTTGACAATCTCAGGTACTGATGGGCAGGATCCTCTGGGAGAATAACATGAGGTGGAAAGGAGTCCAGGAGAGCTGGCTGTATTTTAAAGAATCCTTTTTGAGGTTACAGGGACAAACCATCCCGATGTGCAGAAAGAATAGTAAATATGGCAGGCGACCAGCTTGGCTTAACAGTGAAATCCTTGCTGATCTTAAACACAAAAAAGAAGCTTACAAGAAGTGGACGATGGGACAAATGACCAGGGAAGAATATAAATATATTGCTCGGGCATGCAGGAGTGAAATCTGGAAAGCCAAATCACACCTGGAGGTGCAACTAGCAAGAGATGTTAAGAATAACAAGAAGGGTTTCTTCAGGTATGTTAGCAACAAGAAGAAAGTCAAGGAAAGTGTGGGCCCCTGACTGAATAAGGGAAGCAACCTAGTGACAGAGGATGTGGAAAAAGCTAATGTACTCAATGCTTTTTTTGCCTCTGTCTTCACGAACAAGGTCAGCTCCCAGACTGCTGCACTGGGCAGCACAGCATGGGGAGGAGGTGACCAGCCCTACACCCCCTTTCCTGGGGAAGGCTTGATAAACAATCCTCACCAATTTGCAGAGGTGAACACAGACCCAAACCCTTGGACCTTAAGAACAATGAAAAAGCAATCAGGTTCTTAAAAGAAGAATTTTAATTGAAGAAAAAGAATCACCTCTGTAAAATCAGGATGGTAAATAGCTTACAGGGTAATCAGATTCAAAACATAGACAATCCCTCTAGGCAAAACCTTAAGTTACAAAAAGACACAAAAACAGGAATATACATCCCATTCAGCACAATTTATTTTATCAGCCATTTAAACAAAACAGACTCTAACGGATATCTAACTAAATTGCTTATTAACCCTTTACAGGAGTTCTGACCTGCATTCCTGCTCTGGTCCCGGCAAAAGACAACACAGACAGAGAGAACATTTTGTCGTCCCCCCCTCCAGCTTTGAAGGTATCTTGTCTCCTCATTGGTCATTTTGGTCAGGTGCCAGTGAGGTTATATCTTAGCTTCTTAACCCTTTACAGGTGAAAGGGTTTTTCCTCTGGCCAGGAGGGATTTAAAGGTGTTTACCCTTCCCTTTATATTTATGACACCTTCCTTAGAAGTTTTTAAGGTCAGGCATGACAAAGACCTGGCTGGGATCATTTAGTTGGGGATTGGTCCTGCTTTGAGCAGGGGTTTGGAGTAGATGACCTCCTGAGGTCCCTTCCAACCCTGATATTCTAGGATTCTATGTTGATTGAACTGGCTGCTGAGACATACTTTAGCAAAATGCTCAATCTTTTTGCAATGATTGCACTGAGCTACTTTTGCCGGACATCCTGTGTAGCTTGCAAGGTGTTGTGGGGATCGACAGCAAAAGCATGGTTTTACTGTATTTTGAATTTGGTGATTTTTCATTCGTTTTTCTCTAATGAAAATTGTTTGTCTGCAGCGATAGTGAACTTTTCTACAAAGGAGTCACAGCCTGGACTGTGCCTCCTGCATCCATGCTCATTATTTTGGCTTCAGCTGTGGCTGACTCAATCTGAGTAGCAATGGTTATTGCTTTTTCTAGAGTAAATTGTGGTTCTAGAAGTAAGTGTTCTCTTACACAAAGCAAAGTTGTTTTCTCAATGAGCTGGTCTCTAATCATCTCATCTGCCATATTCCCAAAGTCACAAGTTACAATCAGACTCCTCAGGGAAGCAATATACTGCATTATAGTGTCCCCTGTTTTCTGCTCATGCTGGCGAAATCTGTAGCGATTAGCTACTACATTCACTTTTGGCACAAAAAAGTTCTTTAATGCAGTGAGTGCAGTCTCATATTTATCATCTGCAAGGGGAAAAGTGTAAAATATATGCCTTCTCTCCAAGGCAGTGGATTAGCAGAACACGCTTTCCTACTCAGAAATCTCTGTAGCACTGATTGCAAGCAGATAAGTCTCAAACATATGGATCCAGGCAGTAAAAGCAATTGGAGGCTCACTTGGGCTTTGCAGAAAGGGTGCACATGGCCTCAGAGGCAGAAGATCCATCCTCGTCGCCAAAATGTTGTAACAACCAGGCAAGGGACTAACAAACTTCAACAGGACTTTATTTCTAAAGTGGAAACCTCTTTACCAAACTGCTGCTGCACCCTCGGTAGTTCTCACTCCGCCTCCTCAACTACTCCTCCCCCCCGCTTCCTGTTTCCTGTCCTTTCAGACTCCCAACAGCTAGTGCTCCCAGTTCTAATCATTACAAGCAGTATCTAAACACCACAGGCTGCTGTAGCCACTTGGTGAACTCTGAGTGGACTGAGAGATACTCCTGATTTTTTGAGAGTCATTATACAATCTAAGGCCATTGGGAGAGTATCAGATTACAGGGAAATTTGTCTGGAATTATACCAAGCCTGAAACCTGGTCCACTTTTGCAGGTAAGTATGACGGGTAGTCGATTTTCTACTGTGTAGTAACACTTCCTTTACCCCCCTCAGAGCAGGATCTTTCTATGTGCTGGAACCATGAAGGAGCCAGGTCTTGAGATGGAGTATCCACAAATTAGGATGGCGAATGCGTCCTTCATTCTGCAATAGGAGGTATGGAGTGGGTTGGAGAGAGATCAGTGGGCACATTACCAGTTGTTGCAGGAAAGGGTATCAAGTCTGTCTCAGGCAGGTGGGAGCAATCAGTATGACATTTGATCTCGCTCTCTTTTTATTTTTAGTAGGACTTTTGATAGTAGGGGGAACAGGGGAAAGGCATAGAAGGTCCCTGTCCCACAGAAGGAGGACAGCAACCCCCAAAGAGTGTTGTCCTATTCCTGCCCTGGAGCAGTAGCATGGGCATTTCTTATTCAGGTAAGTGGCGAACAGGTCTGTGGTCAGTGTCCCCCAACACCTGAATAGGTCATGAAGTACTGCTGGATTTATCTCCCATTCGTGGTCAGGAGGGATCTTGCGACAGAGACTGTCCACTATCGAGTTTTGTGCTCCTGGAAGGTACGCCGCTGACAATATGACATTCTGGGAAATGGGCCAGTTCCATAGCTTTAGTGCTTCCGCACAAAGAGAGGGCAATCTGGTGCCTCCTTGTCGATTTATATACAGTGGAACCTCAGAGTTATGAACACCAGAGTACGGAACTGACCAGTCAACCACTCACCTCATTTGGAACTGAAAGCATGCAGTCAGGCAGCAGCAGAGACAAAAAAGAAAGAAAAAAGAAAATACAGTACAATACTGCGTTAAACGTAAACTACTAAAAAAAGGGGGGGGGGAATCAGCATTTTTCTTCTGCATAGTAAAGTTTCAAAGCTGTATTAAGTCACTGTTCAATTGTAAACTTTTGAAAGAACCATCATAACGTTTTGTTCAGAGTTATGAACATTTCAGAGTTATGAACAACCTCCATTCCCTTGGGCGTGTCATAACTCTGAGGTTCTATTGTAGTACATACATTCTATGTTGTCTATCAAGACTCGTGTGTGTTTCCTTCATTAATGGGAGGAAGTTGGCGCAGGCATTCTTGACTACTCTGAGTTCGAGAAGGTTGATGTGAAGAGACATCTAAGTGGATGATCACTTGCACTGTGTCGTAAGATTGCTGAGATGTGTGCCCCATCCTATGAGAGATGTGTCAGTGGTGAGAAGTAATAATGGAAAAGTTTGTCACAAAGGAATCCCCATGCAGACATTTGCTGGGTCTTTCCACCAGACCAGGGAGTGCTTGATTTTGGCAGGTAGTGCTAGAGGTTTGTCTAGTCTGTCTCTGTTCAGCTGGTAGACCGAGCTGAACCACATCTAGAGGCATCTCATGTGAAGTCTGGCATGAGATATCATGGACACACCTGCTACCATATGCCCCAGAAATTGGAGGCAGTGTTTACCTGACATGTACTGTCTCTATGAGCATGGCCAGGGTGTGGAACCTGTACTGTGGCAGGAGGGTCTTTGTCTCTAATGAGTCAAGGTCATTCCCTATGTGACTCTAAGTGCTGTACAAGGATGAACGTTAATATTTTAATGTTGATCTGTAGACCCAGTTCCATGAACAAGTCTACAGCAGTTTGGGTAACCTGCTGGGCCTCATCAAAGGAGCCAGATCTGAGGAGACAATCGTTCAGGTAGAAATAAATCATGATCCCCTGTGAGCGTAGGTGAGCCACCACAATGGAGAGGACCTTGGAGAATTACTGTCAGAGCCTATGAGAAGCAAAAGGGGAGTACTCTGTATTGGTAATGGTCCTGGGCCAGGGTAAATCTGAGAAATCATCTATGGGAAGGTAGGATCAATATGTGAAAATAGGCATCCTGCAGGTCGAGGACCAAAAACCAATCTCCCTGTTCCAAAGATGGAATGATTGCTGCTAGTGTGACCATCCTGAATTTTTGAGCTTTGACAAATTTGTTCAGTGTTCTGAGGTCCAGTGTGGGTCTCCAACCTCCTTTCTTCTTGGGTATTACAAAATATTAAGAGTAGAAACCTTTGCCTCGTAGATGCAGAGGTACCAGTTCTATGGCTCCTAGGTGGAGGAAGTGATCTATTTCTTGTCGTAATAAACTCTTGTGAGAATGGTTCCTGAAGAGGGATGGGGAAGGGTGTTGCGGAGAGGGGAGCTGAAGTGGATGGAGTACCCGTTGCGGATGATTTCCAGGACCCATCAGGTGGATGTTATTCATTCCCAGTTGTTGTAGAACGAGACAAGGCGGTACACAAATGATGTTGAGGGGAGTGGTCTGTCGGTGCCTTGACCAACATGTTAAAACTGATGTTTTGAGCTGGATAGTTGTGATAAGAAAGAATGGAGGCCTGATGGTTTAACATTTAGTAAATCTGGATTTTTTCCCTTTAAGGCTCATAGTAGCGCTGAGTTGGAAAATGTGGAGTGCAGGATTTACGCTGAATTTGTGGACTACATTTTTTTTTGTCCAGGAGTATAAATCCTTAATGAATGGAGAATGGCCTAGAGTCTTTGAGGTGTCCCTCCATACACTTAATCTTCTTGGCAAATAAGTTGGTGCCTTCAAAGGGAAGGTCCTCCACAGCGGCCTGCACTTCCTTAGGGATGCCAGATACGTGCAACCAGGACGCTCTCTGTATAATGGAGATGGACCAGGCCACTGTGTCGACTGCATCAAGCGCTGATTGGAGCGCTGTCTTGGCCACCAGTTGTCCGTCATTGATAATGGCCAAAAACTGTTCACTGTGCGACTCTGGGAGCTGATCAATAATAGCGTTAAGCTTGGTGTAGTTGACATAGTCATACTTTGCTGTCAGAACTTGATAATTTGCAATTCTCAATTGCAGAGTGGTGGAGAAATAGGCCTTTCTCCTGAATAGGTCAATCCCTATCACAGGAGGTGGATCTCACTTGGGGTTAACAACCCCAAGTGCTTAGGACTTCCATCACAATAGAATTGGGGTGGGGGAGAAATTCCATATCCCTAGCCAGGACGTAATATTTCTTACTGGTAGGCATGACTGATGCCAGCGTTTGCCATATAAGCTTGGCCGGGTCCAGAAGGGCCTTGTTGATGAGGAGGGCTATTCTGGAGAAGGATTCAGAGTAACAGCCGTGTTAGTCTGTATTCGCAAAAAGAAAAGGAGTACTTGTGGCACCTTAGAGACTAACCAATTTATTTGACCATGAGCTTTCGTGAGCTACAGCTCACTTCATCGGATGCATACCGTGGAAACTGCAGCAGACTTTATATACACACAGAGAATATGAAACAATACCTCCTCCCACCCCACTGTCCTGCTGGTAATAGCTTCCCACCCCACTGTCCTGCTGGTAATAGCTTATCTAAAGTGATCATCAAGTTGGGCCATTTCCAGCACAAATCCAGGTTTTCTCACCCTCCACCCCCCCACACAAATTCACTCTCCTGCTGGTGATAGCCCATCCAAAGTGACAACTCTCTACACAATGTGCATGATAATCAAGTTGGGCCATTTCCTGCACAAATCCAGGTTCTCTCACCCCCTCACCCCCCTCCCAAAAACCACACACACAAACTCACTATCCTGCTGGTAATAGCTCATCCAAAGTGACCACTCTCCCTACAATGTGCATGGTAATCAAGGTGGGCCATGTCCAGCACAAATCCAGGTTTTCTCACCCCCCCCACCCCCATACACACACAAACTCACTCTCCTGCTGGTAATAGCTCATCCAAACTGACCACTCTCCAAGTTTAAATCCAAGTTAAACCAGAACATCTGGCGGGGGGGAGGGGTAGGAAAAAACAAGGGGAAATAGGCTACCTTGCATAATGACTTAGCCACTCCCAGTCTCTATTTAAGCCTAAATTAATAGTATCCAATTTGCAAATGAATTCCAATTCAGCAGTTTCTCGCTGGAGTCTGGATTTGAAGTTTTTTTGTTTTAAGATAGCGACCTTCATGTCTGTAATTGTGTGACCAGAGAGACTGAAGTGTTCTCCGACTGGTTTATGAATGTTATAATTCTTGACATCTGATTTGTGTCCATTTATTCTTTTACGTAGAGACTGTCCAGTTTGACCAATGTAAATGGCAGAGGGGCATTGCTGGCACATGATGGCATATATCACATTGGTGGATGTGCAGGTGAATGAGCCTCTGATAGTGTGGCTGATGTTATTAGGCCCTGTAATGGTGTCCCCTGAATAGATATGTGGGCACAGTTGGCAACGGGCTTTGTTGCAAGGATAAGTTCCTGGGTTAGTGGTTCTGTTGTGTGGTATGTGGTTGTTGGTGAGTCACGCAATCACAGACATGAAGGTCGCTATCTTAAAACAAAAAAACTTCAAATCCAGACTCCAGCGAGAAACTGCTGAATTGGAATTCATTTGCAAATTGGATACTATTAATTTAGGCTTAAATAGAGACTGGGAGTGGCTAAGTCATTATGCAAGGTAGCCTATTTCCCCTTGTTTTTTCCTACCCCTCCCCCCCGCCAGATGTTCTGGTTTAACTTGGATTTAAACTTGGAGAGTGGTCAGTTTGGATGAGCTATTACCAGCAGGAGAGTGAGTTTGTGTGTGTATGGGGGTGGGGGGGGGGTGAGAAAACCTGGATTTGTGCTGGACATGGCCCACCTTGATTACCATGCACATTGTAGGGAGAGTGGTCACTTTGGATGAGCTATTACCAGCAGGATAGTGAGTTTGTGTGTGTGGTTTTTGGGAGGGGGGTGAGGGGGTGAGAGAACCTGGATTTGTGCAGGAAATGGCCCAACTTGATTATCATGCACATTGTGTAGAGAGTTGTCACTTTGGATGGGCTATCACCAGCAGGAGAGTGAATTTGTGTGGGGGGGTGGAGGGTGAGAAAACCTGGATTTGTGCTGGAAATGGCCCAACTTGATGATCACTTTAGATAAGCTATTACCAGCAGGACAGTGGGGTGGGAGGAGGTATTGTTTCATATTCTCTGTGTGTATATAAAGTCTGCTGCAGTTTCCACGGTATGCATCCGATGAAGTGAGCTGTAGCTCACGAAAGCTCATGCTCAAATAAATTGGTTAGTCTCTAAGGTGCCACAAGTACTCCTTTTCTTTCTGGAGAAGGAGTGCAAGATGTCCAAGACCTTATCATGAGTGTCTTTTACCTCCTCGAGAGGTATCTGCAGCATGTCTGCTACCCTGTTAGCCAGATCCTGAAATAGCCTGAAGTCATTGGCTAAGGAAGGCAGCAGGGTTATCACTGCCTCATCTGGGGAGATTCATCTCCAAGGCAAAGTGTAAGTTAGACTTCATTTCAAAAAAGTTCCTAACAATCAAATATTCAGTCCTTATACAAACAGCATATTTGCCTAACAATCTCTTTTGGACACATGGTAATTTTCAATATCTTATATTTCAGCCAAATCTGAACAGATTTTAATGTCGACAGCAAAAGATTCTATAACACTAGAATCATCTGGAGACTATTATGGAGATTCATGGACTATAAGGCCAGAAGAGACCATTGTGATCATCTAGTCTGATCTCCTGTATAACACAGGCCATAGAATATAATTCCTAGAGCAGATCTTTTAGAAAAACATCCAATCTTGACTTAAAAATTGTCAGTGGAGGAGAATTCACCATAACCCTTTGTAAATTGTTCCAATGATTAATCATGCTCATCATTAAAAATGTACACCTTATTTCCAGTTTGAATTTGTCTAGCTTCAACTTCTAACCATTGGATCATGTTATACCTTTCTCGGCTAGATTGAAGAGCCCACCATTAAATATTTGTTCCCCATGGAAGTACTTATAGTTTGTCACCCTTAATCTTCTCTTTATTAAACAAAATAGATTGAGCTCCTTGCGTTTATCACTGTAAGGCATGTTTGCTAATCCTTTAATTCTTCTCATGGATCTTCTCTGAACCCTCTCTGATTTATCAAAGTTCTTCTGAATTGTGACTACCAGAACTGGACACAGCATTCCAGCAGCAGTCACACTAGTGCCAAATCAAAGGTAAAATAACCTCTTTACGTCTACTCAAGATTCCCATTTATGCATTCCAGGACCACATTACCTCTTTTGGCCACTGTCTCACACTGGTAACTCATGTTCAACGGATTCTCCCCCTTGACCTCAATATAATGAAGCACTAGAGTTCTTCAAAATCTAATTCAGAATTATTTTCATAGTGGGAAGTGTTAGGCAACCTCAATATAGGGGTTACTACCACTCCTGTAGGTTACTGTCACAAGCAACGTAAATATGTATGATTTTTGTTCTTCTCAGCATGAAGAATCACTCAGCTGGTGTAGAACTGGCATAACTAGCTCCAATGCCAGCACTTAGCCCGGAATAGAGGGTACATCAGCTCATTGAGAGGGCACGGCTACAGTGCGCTGTGCTCTTGCAATCCCCAGCTAGGAGACAGTCATTTGGGAGCTGCTAATAGTTGGTGCAATGTGGAGCAACTCCTAGGCTGCTCTAAACTATGCTATAACAAGTGTGATCCGGTAGCTGTACCCTGTCTCCCTTCCCCCAGTTCTCTGTCACAAATAAGACCAAGAGCACAGGTTTGCCTCTCTTGCTTTTAAGGTTTTGCCTTTAAGGAGGGGAACTGCAGTTAATACTTTCTGAGAACATCCCTGAGTAAGGTTCAGCATCTAAATCATTTTATTTCACACCTGAGTAAGAAAAGGGGAATAGTTCTTCTTTCCTGCTGTAAGTTTAGAGATTTGTTTTGAAGCAAGCGTTGCTTACATTTCACTAACTTGAACAAAATTAATTTAACATATATAAAGTTCACATAACTGAAATGAAACATCTGGGGTTTTCATTCTATGATGAAAAAATGGTCAACTAAGTAAAGTTTTGCATTTGTTTTTGGTGGTGGTTTTTGTTTGTTTGTTTTGGTTTTTTGTTACTGATTTCAAAACTTTTCCAAATACTAAAAATTTCAGTGTGGAACTGTTTGTCAAGTAAGATGCCACGATAGCATCAAGAACAACATAAGAGATAATATTAATGGACTAGAACATTACCACTGTATAATGGTCTTGGTCTGTTACATTAAAAAAAGAAGAAATCAGTCGAAACAAAACCAAGATGTTTATTTTCAAAGCTGGAGACATTTATCCTCCAATATTCCATTACAAAGCCTGGATCTTTTATACCAAATAACTCAGGGTTAAATCATACAATTTGATGGCTGTTGTTGTTATAGACAGTTACTCACTATATCATTATTTAGGGTGTAATAATAATTGGGCAGGATTTTGCAGCCTTTCCAGGTTTATAACTCCTATGCAAATCAAGTTCTGCATGCAGAAGGACTGCAGAATCAGGCCCAATAGAAAAAAGTTCATGTATCAATGGGAAAATTAATTCCTTAAATTGCTGTACGAAATACTATCATAAAAGTATGCCTGGTATGTGACTGAGCCAGAGGACAAATCATCCGCACAACTACACGGTATCAAGATTCTTCTTAATTAATTTTCAACTTCTCAACTTTTATTTTGAAATTTTCTTAGTTTTGATACAAAATGAAATCTAACCAGTCATCTTGCTGGAAAACTAACTTATTTACTGATAAAAGCCACCACACAAAAAGTTTCAACCTGTTAGAACATCGGATACTGTTACTCAGACGTACAATATATTTTACGTTCTTATGGATGAGCTGTTTTTCGATTGACATAGTGACATAGCAAGTCTATTCTGCAAGCCAATAAGAAAGTAGCTTATTTATAATGACAGACTGAGCAATTGTCACTGTATAGAACCACTGCCTTTCAGACAGATCATTATCTTCATCAGCCATTTGATAAAGCAGATATAAAGCAACAGGAGGATTTTGATCTCACACAGGAACAGATGAGCATTAATTATGCTGAAAGTCAAGACTTAGACCAGCACAATATTATTGTAAGACAGATCAAGTGAGACCCAGCCTAACATCATGTGTATCATAGGATTTGTCTCTCACTTTGAAAAAAAATCTGTGCTTCATCTCACTATGTATTTTGGCATCAGTAAAACAGTTATTACTTTCCTAATTATTCAGAAAACTCCACATCATTTTCATACCCTTGAAGAGAAGCTACACACACACACAAAGCATAAGAAGTTGCACATACTGCATGCGCGCGGTTATGTCATTCACCCAAACATTGTAAAACAAACAACCGTAGAGAAATAGTTAATTGCATGCATAAAAACGTATCATGTAGAAATGCCACACTTAAATCTCAGCTCTGCCTGCATAGATATGGCAAGTCTCCTTTTAATGAACTGGGCTCCAGGCCCACAACTATTTATCACATTAGTTTCTCAACTGACTTTACCAAAAAAGGGCGAGATCCTTGGGTCAGCCTTTATGCACCTGCTGTTACCCTTACCCCAACCTAAAACTAGCCATGGGACCACTGGGCACCAGTTCTCTTTCCCAAGGCACAACTCAGACAAGTTTCAAGGCTTCTCTAAGTTGTGCCAGTTCATAATGATTCCCAAGGGCCTGTTATGTTCAATTGGTTCCTGGCTGCCCTAGCAGCTCAGCATCCATGTCCCTCTTTTCCACACCAACATTACCTATGCAGGAGATTGGGGGAGAGGGGAAGAATGGAAGAGAACAGCATAGGAGCCATTATACATTTTGTCACCTGGAATTCCCCATGACAGGAAAATCATATTGTGGGTTAAGGAAATTTTCTAGTTGCATTGCACGTGAGGTGGGGGACAAATTTAGCCAATGTTTTTTATTATTTAGACGAGCATGTCTCCGCAATTGTAACTATAAGTTGTTAAAAGTTAATTGCAAGTTATTCCGCAATTGTTAACACAGGTGACTTGGTATGTTTCCTGTTCCCTGATTGGATTAATGAACCCTTTCGAATCAGATTTCCAGAGCAGATACTCAAGATTGCAAATTCAAAATGAATTTTCCATAAGTGTTCTAAAATATGTATTTAAATATGCCATTTCATCAAATATTCCTGCCAGTAAAATAATCTAGTAAGATATTCAGGGAGAATAAATGCAATATAGGTGCAAACACGTTCAAAATAAATTTATTTAAAAATACAAAAGCATATCACCTATGTGTTTTTGCTGTACAGCCTAGCGCCAGTCTTTTAACAGGCTTCTTTTATGCATATGTCCTGCTATTGTTCTATCAGGATCAGTGACCTTACCCCAGAGATCTTACAATTTTATAATCATTTTTAATCTTCCTAGCATTCCAGTTGATCTACACTGTCTCTTTTGCGAAGCATTATATGCTATAAAATATCTTTCTGCAGACCCAGTTTCAACCATCATCTATCTTATCAGTTACATTTGATCTTGTTTTATATTATCTTGTATATGTAGCTCAGTGGCTTGGATTTATTATATCCTTTCTTAACTGTTTGATTGTGACTAAACAACGGCAAGAAGCAACTTAGATATTTGCTTTGAATTACTTACCTTGCCTATAAGATTTTACCTCACGCTGAATATAACATCAGTCCCAGCCAAATATAGAGGACACGTGGGGCTAAGACTAAGCTGTTTGGTGCCCAAGGCAGAGTTGTGCAAGAAGTCCCCTCTGAAGAGGAAATAACGTTCTGGATAGTGTGGATGGGAGGGGGAGGCTCTGAAGACTAAAAGACTGAATAGAGTTTGGAGGGGACATATTTTGAATCCATCACATTTTGGTACCCTAGGTAGCTGCACAGTTTGCCTTATGGACTGCACAGGACCCCGAGGACACATATAAATAAATCAGTTTATATAACATAATTGAAGTAGACACTTCTGTCCAGTTTGCCTTTCTAGAGGTACAATCAGCCCTTACCAATCTACCAGAAATTTGTATTTTTAAATGACAATTAGAAACAAGTTCTAAATCTGTTTTAAAATCTAAACAAGTTCTAAATTGTTTTAAAAACACAGCAGACCTAAAGAAAGGAATACCTATCAAATTACAAACATCACAGTGAAAAATCACAGTCATTCAGCTATGAGTCAAGATACACAATATGTGGGACTTAGCTGCAATAGAGCGATGCTCATCCCTTATTTCCTTTGACCTTTTTTTACACCTGATCTTATCTATAGCAAACATGCCTGTTTTGTCCCCCCAAAAAATTACGGACTTTCTCCAAGTAATTACAATACTAATGCAAATAAGAGATAAAGATGACAAGAGGCGTCTCTGACAAGGACTAGTAACAAAGGAGGAAAAATATACTGTAGCTGATAGTAGAGCCACATATCTAGAAGTCATGGGAGAAACCAAATAAGTTTGTACAATCAAGGCAATTAATACTGTAATTATCAGACATCGGGGTCATGACTCTTTTCCTGCTATAAAGACAGGTAAAGATGATTGAGGTTCCTATACTTAAGGTTTGTCTGGTAAACCTCTTTCAAGACGGACATCTCCAGGTTTATGTAAAATAGTTTAGTTCTGTTTTTTTTCCTACTGATACTTCCCCCATGCTTTTGTATACTGTACTATTATGATGATTTTATTAAATCCCTCAGCCTATGAAAAATTTAATTCCAATATCATCAGGTACATCTATTTTTGTTATTAACAAGTATAAGTTTACCAGTAGGTAAGACATTTGATTTTAAAATTACTATCAATGTCTCCACTGCACACTGAGCCCAGACTCTGCTCAGGTTTGAGCAAAGCCTGTCTTCCATTCACACACAAAATCAGTCTGACTTGGGTCAGCAGGCATTCAGGATCCAGGATGTAGGAACCTGCTTGGGGGAGTGGCTCGGGTCCAAGCCCTGCCATTTTGTAGCATGGATGCACTATACTGACTGAGACAGAAGGTTGGCATAGTGCAATATAGATGCAATAGCAAGGCTAAGAGACCTGGGTACAGCCATTGTAAACCCAAGTTTGCAATGCAATGTGGAGGCTCGAGCACAGGCTTGGAAACACTGAGTCCACCAGCCCAGGACTACAATCCGGTGCAGACATACTCCTAGTGTCAAGACCCAAGAGGATTATGAGTCAAATCCCAGATTTGGATACAGAAATTGGGATCCTCATTATTTGCATAGAACATGTAAGCAGAGTCAGGATGAGCTCCACCCTGACATCTGGTGGTGAGGTGTGGCAAGTTGTGGAAAAGGACTTCAGGGGCCGATCTCATTTGCATAGGCACACCCACCCCGCCTAGAATGAGGCCATAGCTGCCCAAATGGTCACTTTGGCTGCTGTGGGATCCCCAGTGTCTCTGTTATTGGTGCAGGAAGAATAAATTGTTATTATCCTGATTATGGGAACTGTGCTTGGAACTGTACTTGGCCTTTTGTTATGATGGAGGGACTCGCCATCAACTAAATAGCACTCGCTAGGCAAGGGTCATGGGTTCCAAAACTCCGTGAATGGAGAAAGGCTGGGAACAGGTATTAATACTTGGTGGTATGGGCCCCCTGGTGAGGGCCTTACATGCTAATTGCACTTCCTCCTCTCTCCACTGTGGAATATCAGAGCTAATTTTGATTCCATTAGGAGTCTAGTTAAAAGCTGCTGAGCTCACTTTGGGCTAATGATGCACCAGCACTGAGGCTCCCCTACTACAAGCTGAATTCACAAAAGAGCTGAACTGACTAAGAGCTGAAATCACTGAGTGTTGTGTTAAGTAGTGGGGGAGCCTGAAGATATATTGTGGAACAGTTTGTGGGATGGCTGGAGCGCCTTGTGGACAGGCTGGTGGAGCAGTTCATGGGATGGCGGGAGCTGCTTGTGGGCCGCGGAGTGGAGCAGTTTGTGGACCGGCTGGTGGAGCAGTTCATGGGACGGCAGGAGCTGCTTGTGGGCCGCAGAGTGGAGCTGAGCCAAGAAGTTTGTGGGGCGGCTGGTGGAGCGGAGCAAAGCCAAGCCCTATGGAGCTGCGGGACGGTCAGCTTCAGATTATGTAACGTGCCCCTTACCTCTCTCTCCCCCCTCCCATCTCCACCCAGGTTGGGAGGTAAAGCTCTGCAGATAAACTTTCGAACTCTGGGGCTGCCCTGACCAGGGACAGAGACTTTTGGGTCATTGGACTTTTGGGACTTTGGTTGATTTGGGGTTGCTGGACTCAAGAACCAAAGGGAAAGGGCATGCCCCAATTTGCTTGGGGTGAGTGTTTGCTCATGGGTTGTGTTATGAATCCTGTTGGTGGTGTTTCCCCAACATAATGCCACATTGTTTCTCTCTGTTATTAAAAGGCTTTTTGCTACACTCAGACTCTGTGCTTGCGAGAGGGGAAGTATTGCCTCTTGGAGGCGCCCAGCAGGGATGGTATATATTTGTCCCAGGTCACTGGGTGGGGGCTCGAGCCAGTTTTGCATTGTGTTATTGGAATGGAACCCCTAGATACTGAACCCGGCCCTTGTTGCTGCCAACTCTGATGGGCAGAAGGGTTACAAACATGAGAGATAATAGTACCAATATCTTCTTAATATGGCCAGTACATATTTAACTGTGATAATTCAACACAGTTTATTGTGGTTGGAGTTCATATTCCCCTCACAGCTGAACAGCAATATCAGAAAGAACTAAGAGGTGGAGCTATTGTTAATATGTCATGTGCATCCATAGTCCCACTGATCAAATACTACTTGTCAAAAATATGTTATTCAATTTATTTTGCCCCTTTTTCACTGACTAGTTTATTTGATTAATCATTTTTTCTGGTAACTGACTAGCTCTAAGTCATACTGACTTCCATTGTGTGGGTAAAATTGATTCTCATTTTGGTTCCAATGGTATTTTCCAGAGAGTTAGAAAAAGGATTCCGGCAGATGGTCTTCAATACCATCAGATCTCAAGCAAACCAGGATAGAGCTGGGTCAGTGCTTGAACGGAAAGAGGTCTATGAGGATCAAGTAGTGCTGATGTGTCTGTAGGTGGCCAGTACTCCAGCACACTATACTGAGGCACTACCCTGCTGGGGGAGCAGGTTTTTTGGGTGACATGTAAAACTGAGGTCCTAACTACTGAATCTCAAATATCTAATTACATTTTTCACAAGAATAGGAGCAATGACTTCTGGATTCTCAGTAATGACATTCTCATTTGAAAAGATACTCACATCCTGATCTAGAGACTATTGCATAATATTGTTCTCCACTATTAAACAGCTGCTGTTTCCCAAATTAGTGGTGGCTACATCTCAGCAATGGATGACGTCATCCCTGTCTGTAGTTTATATATCAGTTTGCAAAGTACTTTGGGATCCTTCTGAATAAAACACTTTAAATATAAATATAAACTTACTAAGCAAATCTTGCTGCCTCTGTATTAGGTAGATCTTTGGGAATTATTCAATGAAAAGTTTTTTTCTTCAGACAAAGCCTATTCCTCAAAACTGAAGCTGTTGATGGGAAAAGATCAGTTCTTTTGACAAATTTCCTCTTTTGGGGGGAAAAAAGGGATTCAAAACAATTTCAAAACAGAAGTTCGGCTTTTTGGTTTAAAACAACTTTTCATTTGGAAATTTAAGTTAAAAAGGTCAAAATCAAAACAAAGCATTCAAAAATTATTGGAATTAAATGTTTCATTTAATCTGATCCAAAAAATGGATTTTCAGTTTATGAAAATGAGAGATTTAGCCTTTTCGTCCCAATTTGGGACAGGATATTTTTCAAAATCTCAAAAATGCCCACTCAGTTCTAGAAGTAGGCACTGTTTCCCTCTTTCACCACTTGTGTGAAGAACGGGCTTCCAAGGAAGGTGGCATCATTGGAGGTTTTTAAGAAAAGGTTGGACAAACACCAGTCAGACATGGTTTAAGTATGCTTGGCCCTGCCACAGCACAGGGGAATGGTCTAGATGGTCTCTCAGGGTCCCTTCCAGTCCAACATTTCTATTATCTCTATGAGGATATCATGGTTCAGTTTCCATACCTATCGAGTCTTGTTCTCTTTGCTAAGACTGTCACAGAGTCTGCTGGTTATGAAGGTGGGTTTCATGTCGTTCACCTTACCCCCATTAGAACTGAACTGAGCCCAAAGTCAACCAACTCAACAGTGAACATTGAACAGCCATCCAAAAACAACAGTTTTCAGTTACTAACAACCTGGGCTAGAACTGAACCAGCAACCTAGATGCTGAAGGCGATACATAGCCCACTGCCAGTTTGCTAAGCCATTCAATTTCCCTTATGTACTGAATATGAACTACTGTTATATAAAATGCGAGACAGAAAAGTCGAAACCTAATTTCTGTTTACATACAACTATATGAATAGTGAACAATTGTATATAGTTTTTGTAAAAAATAGATTAAAAGCTTTTTTTGTGAGCCCCCTGGATTTCCTTTAAATGTTTGATATGAAGCTTTTATCTCTGAGAACTGAGCACAAAAGATACAGCAACATGGAGGAGATATTTCTGAATATGTTTGAAGAAATTTCATCCATGAAGGAACCAAATTACCATGGTAATTATCATCGTCTTACTTGTAATTGTAAGAATAGCCTTACATGGTTCATACATATGAACCTTTCTTATTCTGTGTCCCTTAAAAAAGAGATTATCTTTTATAGAGTAGCAATATTAAATGTGTTCTGTCAACCAGAAAGCTATGGTTTATTTGGGTACTTTGCAGATGGTGCCTTATTTGTGGCATAATTTTAGATGTTCCTGTTCTGCTTCAGTGCAACCTTACAGAAGACTGAGAAAATGAAGGTTCTAGAAAGCCTGCAAGTCTCATATTCACTAGTGAAGCCTGAGAACTACCTGCGTGTTTATCCGTGTTGCATTGTCAAAAGCCAACTAACTGCAGTAATGCAGAAGTGTGCAGTGGAATCAATATAATTTCAATTCATTTCAAAAATATGTAAAAACTATTTAATATGAGAAGTCCAAAACAAAGGGACGATCAGTATTAGTTTGTCTAAATTGGCGATTATTTAAATGTGAAGGGGTCTTTTGGTGTGAATCAACTATTTTGAACAATGGTAGAGCAGCAAGCAGGGCCGGCTCTAGGATTTTTACTGCGCCACACACAAAAATTTTTGGCCACCCCCACTTTTTTTCGTGCCCCCACCCCCAGCTCTGCACCAACTCCGCCCTTTCCCAACCCCTTCCCCAAATCCCCAGCCCCCCCATTGCTTCCTGCAGCTCCCCCCCCCGGCCCTAGCTCACCTCCTCTCTGCCTGTTCCCTGAACATGCCGCCGCTCCCCTTCTCCCCCCTCCCTCTCAGGTGAGGGAGAGACAGGGCATGGAGGGGAGCAGGCGGAGGGGAGGTGAGGGGAGTTCAGGAAGTAATGACGGGGGTAGAGGAATCGCTCCCCACCCCAGCTCACCTCTGCCACCTCCCCCGAGCGCACTGCAACTCGGCTTCTCCTCCCTCCCTCCCAGGCTTGCCACGCCAAACAGCTGTTTCATGCGGCAAGCCTGCGAGGGAGGGAAGGAGGGAGGGAGGGTGCAGAAGCAGAGCGACGGCGACGTACTCGGGGAGCCGGCGGAGGCAAGCTGAGGCAGCAGGGGCACATTTCGAGGGGCGGCATGGCCAGCGCCAGAATGCCGCCCCTAGAAATGTGCCGCCCCAAGCACCTGCTTGTTTTGCTGGTGCCTAGAACCGGCCCTGGCAGCAAGTCAAGTCAAGTGTTGTCAAACGGTATGTAGGTAAGAGTCTTTAGCTTTGCTGGCCCATTCTGGTGGTCCATTCTTCTGAATCAAACGTTGTAGGTTGCCATCTTCCTGGTCCAATTCATCTGTAGAAAAATCCATTTTTCCAAACGGTTCTCAATCACCCAGGAGGGAAGAACTAGGGACGGACAACTACTCACTTATTCAGTCTAGGAACCGAACAAATGACATGTTGAGTCTGGGTCACAAGTTCAATTTAATTCAATCAGTGCCTGAATATTTGTTTCCTGAATGTTTGTTAAATGTTTGTACTGAGGGAGCAGGTAAATTAATTCATAAAACTGGCTTGACTTCAAAGAAGGACTTTCAGTATAATTAAGTGAAAAGAAAGACTGAGTCAGTCACCAGCTGGCAAAGCTCTGTGTGGAAATGAGTGACTCCTTGACTCTCTCTGAGACTAGCAAGCAAAGCGAAACTCAGGATAAAGGTCTTATGAGTGAGGGAACACAAGTAGGATTTCCCGCACGATAGCTCTACAACCAAACATTGTAGAAAGAGATTAGAACTAAGACAGTTTATGCAACAAATTGTAATGGGCTTGAATGCTTCACTAACATTTAGAATCTTGTTAATTTCTTACTCAATATGTTAAGGTATTCTATAGAACTTCTAATTTATAGAATATTTGCATGCAATACACTTTTTAAAACTATATTTATCACTAATTTTCTTTGCTTTTGTTTGAAAAGCTTAATATGAAATTTAAACTGAAAATGAGACCACTTTCTTACACAACTTACACCTACATTTTTTGCCTCCGATTAACTGTGGGCACAAATCTTAGTAGATACCTGTGGAGAATGAAGGAGATATATATTATTTTGCATAAAATTATGTACCTAAATTTACCTTCTTGATATTATCTTGGTTGACTGGATGGAGTCAAATCAACGGAGGTTATATAGGGGAACAAGCAGGAAACAAAACAACGAGTCTGATAAGGTACCTCCTAGGAGAATTCCAACAGTCATTAAGTGCCCAATGGATGAGCTGGTCATTGGGAAATGCCTACCTGACTGTTGCCAGTCAGGTTCACAGGGCTACTTTTCCCAAGGCCAGAGCCTAAGATCAAAAGAACACTAAAACCTCTGCTGTAGAAAGAAAAAAAGAGGGGGTGGTGAGCAAGCAGCAGCAGCTGAGGATAAGAGGTGATGCAGGAGAGGCATAGGGAGAGTCTGTTCTGCAGCAGTTCCGTGGCACTAAGCTTTGCCTAAGCTTTGAGAGAGGTGATAGACTTTAGGCAAGACCCAGGCCTGTGGACCTTGGGTGGTTTTAACCCTCTCCTGTGCTTACTGTGTACCATTGGCGAATAGACTATATGTCTGTTTGGAACAACCTGTTTTGAGTTACTTTAAATCAGCTACCTGTCACAGGCACCCAGAGGAGTGTCTTGCAGGTACTAGTTAAAGTTGGGCCCATCGCATTAACATGTTTGGGTACAGGGACAGCGTGCCACCCCGCAAGAGGCTAAGACTGTTAGAACTGCTGGTTTCCACCCGGAGAGAGGTAAAGGCAGTGAAACCTGTCCCCTGAGGGATGCTGTTGTGAGGGACTGCAAGAGGTTATAAGGCATTGTTCATTCTAACTATGGCAGGACAGTGGACTAGAGGGTGTTGTAGCAGGATAATCCAGTCTAACGTGGGGTGAACTTTAAAGTGGGGAGTTCCACTTTGGGAAGGCTGCAGAATAGGCCTGTTACTCGGAAAGGGCACCAAGGAGAAACTGGGGAAGAGATCACAGGTGCAGCTGAGCAACTGTGCTCAGGTGCAGCTGAGCAACCACAATAGCCATCTCATTTGTAACTGAAGTTAGTAGTAATACATTTAAATACCTAAGATTTGCATCTACTGTTAAACTGCAAGAACAGTAGAACCTCAGAGTTACGAACCCCTCAGGAACGGAGGTTGTCCATAACTCAGAAACGTTCATAACTCTGAACAAAAAGTTATGGTTATTCTTTCAAAAGTTTATAACTGAGCATTGGCTTAATACAGCTTTCAAACTTTACTATGCAGAAGAAAAATGCTGCTTTTAACCCTCTTAATTTACATGAAACAAGCACAGTTTCCTTATCTTGTCAAATCTTTTTTTATTTCCCTTTACTTTTTTTTAGTAGTTTACATTTAACACAGTACTGTACTGTATTTGCCTTGGGGGATGTGGGGGGCGGGGGGAAGAGGGCGCTCTGCTGCTTGCATACTACCCTTTCCAAATGAGGTGTGTGGTTGACCAGTCAGTTTGTAACTCTGGTGTTCATAACTCTGAAGTTCTACTGTAGATTTTTCAGAGTACAAATTGAGTCTATTAAAGGGACACAAGACCATTGAAAATGTGGACTTTAGTCTTACCCATATATGGGTCTGCTTAAAAAACATTACATAGTTCTTACTATTTTATGCTGTATACCTGTTGGGTAGAGATAGTGTTTGTAAATAGATTCTATTGTATATAAGGTATTGATGACTGGATCTATTCTGAAAGCATATTTCTTAGCTAACTGGGAAAGACATTACCTAAAGAAGCAGCAGTTAAAAATAACCCTCTGCCACTGAAGTGGGAAAATAGAATAATGAGGGAGTTCTTTTCACAGGCCATCAAGTCAAAGAAACCTCATCTTGAGGTAAAGGCAGTATCAGTGGTTGTACAAAAGGGGTGTGGTTTAAGTTTCCTCAGGGAGGTCAGAGTAAGCATCTGACGGGACCAGTTTTAATGGGACATTGGAGGAGTGGATGACTGTGAGAAAGAAATATTAAAGAAGCTAGATGTTTATGCCTACAATTGAAGATGCCCATTTGTCGTGAATTTTCTGTTTACTTGCTGCAGATAGAGGTTTCTCTGTTTCAGAAACATTAATAAATAATCATTCAGAATGCAGAAGCCTTGCTCGGTTTTTATTTATTCCCTACTGTGGCAAGTTCCCACTGAAGCCAATGAAAATTCTGCAAACTCCCCCTTGAAGACAGTGGGAGTTTGTCTGAGTAAGGACTAAATATATACTTCAGAATATGGCTGAACAAATAACTACATATGTAAATTTTCACATTTCTTACTGGCCCAGCCTTCTTCCCACTGAATTCAATAAAAGGGATTTGGGGGGTTTTTGTTTGTTTGTTTTTACTGATTTCCATTAAGAGGACTGAGACCTAAGCTTTGGACCAAATATAAAAGCAAAATATTAAGGCGTTATCTGACTAACTTGGAGAAGCTGATGTAGATATAGCAGAAACACAATAACCTTACTCATTCATTAACCTACCTGAAATTTCCTGCACCTTGGTTGTTAAAATGAACATTACAGAAAATGGTTTTTTAAATCAGCTTTGGTTATTTGGAGTTTACTTTTCTGATTTTGAACTCACAATATGCTTGATAGATCTGTGTAACTGTTTTCCACACAAGACAACACAGGTGTGACTGGCAGCACCACCTATTAAGGTTGCCTGAAAGGTCCCTATTTGTAGTTGTTTACATCTTTGCCAAACTTTAACCATTTGGGGTGAAATTTTCCATGCTGCGTGACTACCTCAGGCTGAATTTTTCTGGTAAATTACAGACAAAACAGTTACGCTGTTTCTGAGAACAAGTGTAGGGAAAAATACATAGTACTGTCTCTGTTAAAAAATTCTTGAGATGTTTTCTTGGAAGTGTTCTGGTACTTTGGAGTAAGGACTTGAAATTTTTCACAGGAGTGGCCTTTACATCAGGGATGTGCCTTTTGCTGTGCCCATGAAAGTCTGCTCAAACTTGGTCAAGTTATAAGCATTTTGAAAAAAAATCAAACTTTGCACATGGTCTGTGGAGACCTGCTAGAGCTTAACAGATAAAATCTCCAAAGATTCTGTTTCAAGCCTCTCACAACTCCTAGTGCAAACAGGATTGTGCATGCACCATCCCCACAGAGAGAATGAGCATGTTCAGCCCAGAGCTACTCAGACTCAGAAGGAATTTACTTGTAATGGCTGGTCCCACTAAGAGGTAGGGAAGGCAGGAGGAAGAGGGCACAGGTGCCAAGAGCAGGAAACCCAACTTTCCTGTGTTCTCAATTACCTCCTTGCTGGTGCACAAGGAAGCCATCTGACTCTAATGCTGAGGCGAGGGAAAGGAGTAGATTGGGATAAGGAGTCTGGCAAGACTGGGACGGGTGGGTGAGTGAGTGAGAGAAACTGGGACTGGCTGGGCAAGAAGACTGGGAGTGAGAGGGCAGAGGAGGATGGGATTGGTTGTGCAAGGAGACTTGGAGTTGTGGGAGGAGGTAGGGGCAGGCAAACAGACTTGGACAAACAGCCAGAATGAGGGTGTAGGGAGATTGGATGAGAGGCCCAATAAGGGAGATGGACTGGGAGCATATTGGGGAGAAAGGAGAGACAAATCAGGTGAGGAGCTGGGAAAAGGGAACTAGGACTGGGGAGGGGGTGAGAGGGACTCAAACAGTGAGCCCAGAGAGGGAGACTAGGACTAGTTGGGACAAGGAGACTGGGATGAGAAGCCTGAGGAATGGAGACAGAGCAGGTGAGGAGAGTGGGACTGAGAAAAGGAGCCAGCAGTGGAGAAGAGACAGGTTGGAGGGATGTGCCAGGAGTAGTAAAGCTTACAGGACAATGAGCAGAAGAATCTGTGCTCACTAGACAATATTCCCCACCAAAACATGGAATGGAATTCAAGATTCCCAAGTCTAGCCACTCCTCTGCTATCAGCCAATATCTGTGAAACTCACTGGCAAAGTACATTTCTCATCCCCTCTAGTGGTGGTCCACATACATGATTATAACTTAGTATCGTCAGTATGCATATGATTTTGTCAGAGTAAAATTAGGCAAAATTCACAGTCATGGTAAAAATGTACAAAATCAGGGTATGGTCATGGCAACAACAAAAACTGTAACAATTTAACAATAAAGTATTACAGTGTAACGCAGAGGCGTTGACGAAGACCCACAGGCTGGGTGGCCTCCTGAGGTGAGTCAGGGGTGGAGGTGGCAGTCTCTCCCCAAGCCCCGCTGCTCAGGGCTGAAGCCCAACCCTGAGCCCAGAAGCCCAAATTCAGAGACATCTCTTAAAATCATGGAATCTATGATCTCCATGACAAAATTGTAGCCTTAATTATCAGTTACTCTTTTAGCTCCAGTGGCAGAAGTCTGGGCAGTGGATACAAAGATTCCATGTCTGCTGATGTCCCATGTGAGTTTCAATATGAGGTCACATGATGGAGTTTCTGTTTTTTCAGTTCGCTTTTTTAAAATACCTAGGAAATTATACACACGCACAAAAAAACTACATTTAAAAGAAAATTATTAAGGTTGCAAAGTCAAGCACTCAAAAGTTAGGAAATGCCAGAATTAAGGCTGCCTGTGCAACCCAGCTCTGCTCCCATGTCCCATAGAAGCAGATGCAGAGAGTGTTGACTGGATTTTTAACTTGGCCAGAGGACCAGTCTCAAATACGTCTCCCCTATCCCGTGTCTTTCAAAGGGGCTTTTGTTCCCCAAAGAGAACTAACAAAAGGATAAGGTGCAAAACAAGAACAAATTTATTGACAAAAAACAGTTACCTGAGTTTACTTTTATCTTGTTAAGTAACACAGGTAAGTATAGCAAAGTAAAGTATTGAATAAAACACTAAGGACTCCCACAATACAACCAAATGGGGCCAAATACAAAAACAGGCACTGAGTGTAATGGAGGAAGGCTTGAAGCCCTAACCCAAGGCTACTCCCAGATTAGGCTAGGTAGAAATAAAGATATTGGGTCTCTACTGTATCTTGAAGCTTTAACCAATGGCACCGTCACAGTGGGACTGGCTCCGGTTCCAGGTCCAGATGACTCGGCAGGAAGGATGGACCGACCTTCTGGCACAGGCTGATGGATGCTCTGTTCTTGCAGCTCTTCTTCCCTGCGTCATCGTGGGTGGATGTATGAGAAGGGATGGCAGATGATAGCTCGTCCTTGAATGCAGGTATGTGCCCTCCCGACAACCCTTAGTGTGGTCCTAGGCCTACCCTTCAAGGTGAACAGCAGCACTTGCTACCTCCCAGACGGGCAACCCTTCCTGACTGGAGACCAAAGCCTTATATGCTGCCCAGTCACTGGGGCAGACTGCAAATCAGGTGACCCGCCAGTTTCCCAGCCTTAGATGAAAAAGGGTGCCAAAACACAACAGGGGGTGATGAAGGATACCAAACATGGATTCCAAGTGGCTGTTACAGTAATCCAAGATGGCATTATGGGGAAGATGGTGCTACAGGGATATTACACAACAAAGGAAAATTTCTCCCTACAGGAGGAGTCCTGGCCAAAGTGCACCACAGTACAGTTATTCTCGGTTTCCAAGTGGTCACAAGAAGCAGAATCTAAGTTAGAGGAGCCTCTTGGTCCAATAATACAGAGAATACAGCACTTAAGTAACTTAAAGCTACCTTTATCCTCCTCCACCCCTTCCATTTCTGACTCAAGTGTAGGTCTGGAGAAAACTGAAAATCAAGCCAAAATTTTCAAAACAAACCTTTCAACCAAAAAGGTCTGAGTTCGGAGTTTGTAACAAAACTTGAACTTGTATTTCTATTCATACACTAAATAAAGTTGTAATTAATATTCTAACTTGCAGGTAAATCCTTCAATCCTTACTCAGCCAAAGGGACTTTTGTGTGAATAAGAGCCGATTACTCCATTGACTTTAGCCCTTTAGGATCTATTATTTTCCACTGAAAATACCTACTAGGCTAAGCAATACTTGTGAGAGTTCTGTACAATGCCAGTGCAGCAGGCATCCTAAGATCCAGCAAGCCATATCCATGTCCCTAATGCCTTCACATATCATAATCATTTTGAAAGCTTCAACACATGTCTTCTAATGGTGTCACTCTATATAATGAGATATGCAAATTAGAATGCTATAGAGAGTCTTAATTGCATTATATCATTCAGAATTGTAAATGTTCAGCTAGTTACTGCCCAGGTAGGACAATCAGAAAAAGAAAAGAGAAATATTCTTTTAGCTGTCTGACCCCAAAATGAAATAGACTTCCATTACTAATAGGCATATTAATATGCTTCTCAGACACATGTAGAAACAGTGGGTAAACACAGATAGCCTCAGGAGATCATCAGCTTTTCCTTATAAATGCTTTATGAACCCTGGCTTCAGTGTTTTGGGGTCCTCGGGCCCTATTTCATACATTGTTTTTAAAGCTTATTGTAGACCCTGAGGAGAAAAACTTAGATCAAATACAGTTTGGCAGGTAAAGGGCATACTGGAAACTGCATAAGCATACCCGCTAAAGGGGGAAATGTGTTCACAGGATAAGAAACCCTTTCAATGCTGTGCAGAAGGAAGTCTCCCCTGCAGAATTATTTCCCTTTGTCTCAACTATTGTATCCCTCTGAAGGGTTGTTGGACATTCTATTTTTTTTAAACAATCAAAAGACAACATTCATTACTACTGGTGATCCAGAGAGTGATGTCACTCCATTTATATAAGGGGTCACTACCCTATGCCTCTTTGTTCTTACCCCCACTGGTGTGTTGCTAATGTGCGCATCATCAGATGCAGGAGCTAGAAACCAAGGGGAATGAGAATGAAACATTGCAGTGTAAACTGTGTAGCCGCCGCCCCTCTGCCCCACATAGCAAATACCAGAGCTTTGAAACTTTTAGGTTTCCTTTCTACTTATTCATTAATCTAGATAAAGCAAAAAGTATCTACATTTTCAGGAGTGACTAGCAATTTTTTGTGCCTAAGAGACCTTAAACAAGTGGTTGATGCTCTGCATTTTCTGAAAATCAGGTGTCTAGCAAGTATCATTGTGGGCACCCAAAATCACTACTCACTTTTGAAAATGTAGGCCAAATTGACTTGTTTTCCAGAGTAGCATTTAACATACATATAGAGACATATGTACATTAAAACAGGATAATTCTTAACAAACCAACCTTCAGAAATTCATAATATTCATAAGGACTTCCTCTAGTAATAGCCAAACTAGGAGACATACAGAGCAATAGGAAGTAGACATATGAGATAGGGTGCTGTACTATCCCATTACTATAATACTTTTCACTTCTACAGTGCCATCTGTCTGAGGATCTCAAAACTTTTCAAATATTAATTAAGCTTTGCAATACCCATTGAGGAAAGGAGGTATTATTATTCCTTTTACCCACAGGAGGAAATCTCCACAAGACCAGCCTTCTTCTCTTTATTGACACACTGTATAGTAAGTCAGTAGAAGAAAAAGCTGGTGGAAACAGTTCTGAAAATAAATAGAAGCTGCAACTCCTTTAGAATACATCTTTCTATTCCCTTTGCATAACTAACCTCCCTTCCATTGGAATAAAAAAAAACCTCATACCAACCTGAAAAATGTTAGTTATGTATGATAATCCAGACAAAAAGCTAAATAATGTGACTCATATCTCCTTTCCCATTGGTGTAGAAGCTCAACAAGACATTTGAACATTTCTGACAAGGTCTCTTACCTCCAGCTAGTACATCTGATATTCATACAGAATTTCATGGCTGCCAACACTCAAACTCACGTTACTATACTATTACACCCATCTCAAGTTTTTTGGACCATTACACTTGTGAATTTGTTCCAGCTGGCAACTCACAGATTTATACTGACCACCAGTGGAGACCTCCATCAGAATCAGATCTGTAGAAAAAAGATAAGTCTCTGATACAAATGAGGCAGACCAACAAAGAGGGTATATTCAATATGCAAGAGACACTTGTTCAAGAATCCACCACTGAAGACCCCAAGTCTTAACAGTCTGGCTATTCTGTCTCAAGTATTTCAACCTATTTAATTCCATGGAGAATGCTTAACACTACTTTTTGATGTTACATTTTTAAGACAACTTCTCTTCTTGCCATGGGAACCACACAGATCTGTCGTCGCTTTTCATATTATTGTACGAGATGTTGGATGGGGATTTTTATATAGCTCTTCTGAACTCCTTGATCCCAAAACATAGACACAGCTGGGAACATCACCAGGCACTGTTCACAAGTCAGATGATGGAGACCAAACTTCCTCATCAGCTGTACACAAACAATAGTATTTCCTCTATTACTTTTTGTCTCTACATACTTTATGTTAAGACCAGAATGTGTTCTTCATAGGTTGAAAAGAGACATGCATCCTACCTAAGTCAGGTGACATTCCCACTCACACCCCACACCAAATCAAAATGAGCAGAATACATCTGATTAAGACCCTGAGAAAACCCAAAGAAACCCTGTAAATCATGCCTAATGAGTGATTCACTGTATGTATCTTCTCCCACAACAGAAAGTATCTGTAACCTTCCTCTGAAGTTAAACTGAGTTATGATCAGCACTGGATAATCATGAAAGACTCAAAATTCCTGGTCTCTCCCGGCTTTCATCTTTTCCTTCACTAAATGTAGAATACTATGATATTGTGCTTCAGTTCTAAAAAGGGTAAGTTACTTTGCTGTTTGAGTCTTTAAACTTTATGATACAGCTCTAACTATAGAAAGACAATTTTGTTTCTCCTTTCAAGTTGCCTTCAGTTTCCCCCTCTGGTTTCCAAACAGTGGCAAACACTGTACGGAAATGTTTAAATTCAAACAAAGAAAAAAACTTCCATTTAATATAAAATTTTGATAAACTGTTTTACAAAACCTAAATTTCATGCCTATGCTGCAAAGCATCATCACTGCAAGATTATTTCCTCACATTTAGTTCTTTACATATTCTGATTTATTTCCAAAAATATGTTTTGCTCAAGTGCAGTTACTAAAAAACTTCCTTCATTAAAGACATCTGTTCATTTTAAAATATTTTCATACGCACAAGTATTTTATGCATTTCCCTAATCGAAAAGATCACAATATATCGTTTTGTGAGAGATTGCATCTATGTTCCTTTTTTTTCCCAAAGAGATTGCATATTTACATTATCAGACCTGAAAAATAATAAAAGCTACAGAGAACCAGAATGGCAATCACTTTTTTTCTCGGGAACTTTGCTACCGTCAAATACAGATATAGACACACACATACATATTTAAAAGGGTCCGAGAATATTCAGACTCCAAAAAACAGATCAGCTATAAATTATGTCATTGCACTGCAGGTGAACGATGTAGCCTAATGCTTTGAAAGTATGACAGATACTGCCTCTTAAAACAAATCTCATCATCACTTCATGGTTTTGGTGGTATTCATTGCAGATTTTACCAGCAATAAGCTAAGTATCAAGCATTTATCTAAACACTGAGAAGTGAAAAGAGGACAACAAAAAGAAGTTTTCAAAGATTCTCATGTGGTCAAAGGACTTTCCTGTTACCTGGGCGGAGCAGAATCGTGAGTTTAAGCGAAGTCTACCACTAGGGGTCTTCACCACTTACAGAGTAATCATGCTGTATTTATACAATATTCTCTTTTCCACTCTCAGACATTTTATGGAACATGCCCTCTTTTGTTTATAAAGGTTTGGGGAGCATAACTTGAGAAAAGCTTGTAAATATGTAAAGGGAAAACCAGAGGACAATAGACTACCCTCATAAGGGGGAAAATGGAAACCTACATTATTCTGTTGCCTAGTGTTCGGCATTACTTAATTTGTGCTGGGGCTTGCCTGGGCTGAGCCCCGACACCTTGAGACTTGATAGTTCATAGGCCGGCACCTCTGGACTTACATGTCAGTTATGAAAGTAAAAATATTGTTTGAGCCCCAGCACCTCTTTCATTACAAACGAACACTGGTGTTAGGCAAATGTTTGCAGTGAACTCCCAAATCACAGAAAATTCTGAGCTCAGCTTTGAAGAAACCTCAGCTAGGCTGGAGTGAATTTGGGCCAAGGTTATGGTTTTGCATAGAAATCATGGAAAATTTATAATTTCACAATAGCTTTATTGTAGAACCAGGTGAAGGATGATGTTTTAAATTAATTTTTATTTTAAGATTTTAGGCTCACTTGAACCTGAAACTCAGATGGGTACAACACACTTGTATCAAAATAAAAAAAAAATGTTTGCACAAAGCCCTATAAAATAAAACAGCTATGTTTCATATAGTGCTAGTGTTGACTCACATGCTGATGATTGTTTGTTCTTCCTCAGTTTTCCTCTTCCCACTAGGCAAAGTAGAATATTTAAAACTGCTTTAACCTAGCACAATGTAAATGCTTTTGAGCAAAATCTGATGGACTTTCTGCACATTGCTGTCTGTAAGAAATATGCTCTTTCCCTTACACTCGTGCGGATCTACAGGCAATATATGAAAATGCTAAATGGTATATGTATTTAATATATACAAAATCTGAAATGAAACAATCCTTATTACACTATCCAAGGAACTCTGATGACTACTTACCGATTATTTAGCTAAGATCAAGTGTAGAATCTCTTTAATAATACCTGATACATCTTCTATCTAGGAGATTATATCCTGCATTTGCAGGGCATTGACTCAATAATCTAATAGGCCTTTTCCATCTCTGACTTCTATTAGCCTATGAATCATAACAAAAGGACCATTAGGCAAACCATAATTGTGGAAACAGCCTTTGACACATGAGACTAACTACTGTCATGATACAGGAAAAACCCTAAAATTACAACATGGACAGGCAATTGAAAGTAAAGCTTTCACTTTACCTGGGTGTTAACTTGCTTGATTAAAATTGAGACAAAATTTCAGTCAGTCACAGCAAAGGCAAATATATTTCACATACTTTTTCCTTATTAGGTAAATCTCTGTCTTGACTGCATAGAAAATGCTGTGTTGTCACAGTAACAACCATCCAGTCACTGAGTTTCACTCCATTTACATAGGACATTTTCCATAGCTTGTGTGTGTATACCACTAAACTTGCCCTACAGTCTAAACCAATAATGGCAGACTGCCCTTGCTCTGCAGTGGAAAGCCAAATGTCTTATCTTCCAAATGAGATTTTTTATTTTTTTTTTTAAAGGAGGCAAGCATATTGCCAAGGTTTGCTATCTCAGCTATCTGTGGAGGATTCAGAAAAATAAGACGTACTCTAACAGCACTGTCTACCACATGCCACCTAAAGAAGGTCATCTGATGATTCACAGCTACCACAAGCTGAAAGGATGAGTAAGAAACAAACAAAATCATACATTTTAATCTATTTATAGTAGATGTAAAACTACATATTAATGTAGCAAACTTAAAATATTGTAAATAAGACCAGCTAAATCTTAAGAATCTCCAAGTTCCCCTATGTAGAGGCTAGAAAACTCTACAAATTTGGATTTATCAAGTCCCCCCACTCCCCTCATTCTCCTGTCATGGGCACAGGGTCCCCCTTCTCATGGAAGTAACAAGAGTTTCAGCCCCCTAAATCAATGGATCTCATGGGATTTGTCGATGTGGAAACCTTGCTTCCTCTCACAGTTCCTCCTCTCTTCCCCCGCCCCCATCAGTAGCCAAACTGCAAACTCACTTGACAACCACTGCCTCTAGAATCCCCCTCCATGAAGTTAAACATCATGGAAGAGGAATTTGTGCACATGCTTAACTTACGTTTGTGAGCAATTCCCCTGACTTCAATGGGACTATTCACCAAGCTTAAAGTTAACCATGGACCTAAGTGTCACCAGTAGCATGACCTTAGGAAGCAGTAACTTGCACCAGACTGGCCCTTCAACACATGCTCCACTTCCTCCCAGTCTGCAAAGGGTGAGTGTCTCAGACCCCCTAGAAGGGTCAGAAATGAGGAAGGGAGCATGCTATGATGTTGTCTTTCCTCACTTTCATTCTTTTCCAGTCCAGATCCGTGATCCTTTCTACTCAAAGAAACTGTGGGAGCATTTAGGCTTTAGATATTAGCAGAACACTACTTACATTCGGGGACATCAAAAAGTTAAAAAAACAAAAACAAAAAAAACTACTTTCAAGCAATGATTTTCTTCAGTTTTCAACAAATGTGCACAAAACACTGAACATCGCTTCAAACAGAAGTTGCTCTCATTAGCAGTTTGACTGATACATACTTTTTCCATTAATACATGCTCCCTTTTTCTCACTATCTTCCAAAAACAACATTTATGCAATGGATGCTCATTAAAGACACTCTGTGTGGTTTCATCTATTTACACTGTTCCTATTTACAAGTTCCATAAAGAAAAAACAACACTGACACACAATACCACTGCCTTACCCTTTTTTTAAAAAATGTAGATTCACTTCTATTGCTAGAAACATGAGAATCTAGCTGTAGAACTGCAAAGTGGAGCCAAACTAATGCATTAAATTGTTGTACAAGCTTTCCCACACAGCTGTGCCAACGCACCACAAAGCAGACTTGCAACACATCTGCTCTTCCAGTCCCAGCCCGCTGCTGAGGAGAAGCTGCCAACTGTGCCTAGCTGTGCCAAACCATGTGGCAGAGGGTTTTTTATTGTTGATGTGGACAGACGTCCAGTAGGGACTGGGGGGAGACTAACATTTATTTCTATTTGTGACTAGCAAGATTTGAAAACAGGTCTTTTAGAACGTCAATAGGTGAAAATATATACAGACAGTTTTTGCAATGCTATATTCAAGGCTGTATTAACACTTCCATTTAAAAATCCTATTTTAATGGGGTTTATTAGTTGGCAGGAAATAGTCTCCGTGGCCATACATGATCCCAACCTGAAACAAATTTTTCTAATTAAAGACCTTATACCAAAGAACATATAAAATACATTTAAAAAAATCTATGCAGGCAGACCCTTGCAGGGAGCACTATTGATTCAATAGGTATCCATGTAGGTACAAGGGCCCATGCAAGCAAAGCTCCTTGAGTTTGGACCTTAATTGTTAAATAAATATGTATGTTTTTCTGGTTTAGGATAATGCCTTTAAAAAAAAAGGTATTTGCTTGTTTTTATCACTTTTTTATATTTAACTCCAAAACAAATCTGATTTTTAGAAGTCCAATTATTCCACCTTTACTCGCACTGAGTAGCACCTTACTATAGTCTAACAGAGTTTGAAACATGCTTTTAAGGAAGCAGAGAATAGTTTAACCACTGACTTTAATGAAAGTAAGCTCTAAAATATAAGGAACAATCCTGCATTGGCAGGAAACACCTGAAGGCAGTAGAAGCAAATTTATTCTAGTATTGCAACCTTAACACAAATACAATAATACTAACCCATTTTTAAGGTTACTCATTCAAGGCACAGATCCTGGCATGCCATTGAGGCCCTTTAATTATTTTACTCTTCCCGAAATTCCATCTAACTTTTTGACATCTTCTAATAATTAAATACTCAGGACAGACTACAATATTCCAGCAGGTACAGATTCCTCATATAGATAAGGACTATCACTGCCCAGGTCTGTCCCACAATGCCTTTGCATATACAACTACGAATCGTATTTGCCTTTTTCTTTTGTCGCCATATCACATTACAAGCGCAAATTAAACTTGCTGTTCACTCTTAGCTCTGATTTAACATCACTACTTTCCAGATATCTCCCTCCCACTGAATATCTGTTTTGTGTTTACTTTTCACCAGCTAACAAAATGAGAATCAACCTAAAAAAAATTCAAAATCTATTTCCTGACCGTGACCTTAATCAGATCCACTGAGGCAGTCCCTTACAAACCATATGGAACACCTTACCTCATTCAGTGTGACTCCACATGGATCTGCTTACAAGAGCAAGATCCATATTCCTAAGCTCTCAGTGTCTCCTTTGTATTATTTATCTGTCCTCACTGATGTTTGCAACTCCTCCCACGTAACTATTATCTACAAATTAAATTCACTTTCTGTTCACCTTTCTCTCTCAAATCATGATAAAGATGCTGATCACTGTAGCACTCCATTCTACATCTCTAACAACTCGATACATTGTTGTTTATCTTACTTACCATTTTATTTATGGCTCTTCAGTTGCTTTCATTCACGTGAAAGTGCTCGTATCCTAACCTAGCCAGTTTGAATTAATCTTTGAAGTAAGATTTTGTGAGGCACTGTATCAAAAGTCCACATATATTACATCTAATGTGTTTCCTTTCATCCACTAACTTTGTAAATAATTATAAAAAATGATTGAGTTTGACTGGCAAGATTCTTCCATATAAAAAAAATCTCATATTATTTACATAACTTTCCTGAATAAATATTGCATTTTTCATACTAACTGAGTACTTAGTCCACCTGCATCTAAAACATACTATAAATGTTCCCAGAAATGGCATGTATGTATTCTGTTCACAAAGGGATTATTATTCCAGAATCAAAATTTACAAAGAAATCTGCATGACACAAACCTTTCCAGGGATACAAAAATTTCTTAACAATGACTAAATGCCTGCACCCAGCCCCTTGCTTTCTGAAACTGTAGCTCCCTTCTTTTTGATGACCCAGAAGATATCAGCAAATTAATAGGTAACCATGAACATCAGGTTAATGCTAAATAACCATGATCCCATCCTGTTTATTTTGATACCTACACCAGCACCTTCTTATGGTTATCTAACTTCATTTATGCCATTTTGCTTATACTGTTTTATTTTGTCAATTTGTTCAAAATATAAAGTTTTAGAAAAAATGCACTCTAGAAAGCAGGTATAGATATGGCTTCATCCTATTCGTGTGCTCCAGTTAAGGACAGACTATAAGTGGTGTATGTGCGCTCAATATGTTTTTAAACAGGAAAATGCAGTGCATTCAACATTTTTATTTTAATTCCCTAAACCCTAACTTTGGAAATTAGGACCATGTTAATTTGTAATCTTATAATAGAAGTCTTTTCAGGCATATAAATACTCCTAGTGTAACTTAAAATTACTTTCCATATAAAGGGAAATGATACAATTTTCAAACCCGCAGAAGAGACTTTGGATTCTAAGTTACCTTTTACCCTAATTCTCCAAGTAATTAAGGAGACATGCTGATACTTAGAAGGAATTTTAAACCAGTGTGCAGAATTTATAGCCTCACATTCTGATAATAAAGAGCAGAATTTGTAAGGCTACCTTCTGAACATTACTTTTCAAACTGATCCTTTAATGCATAGGTGCTGAAACTAGGGGTGCGGCCACAGCCCCCCCGGCTTGAAGTAGTTTCCATTATATACAGCATTTGCAGTTTGGTTCAATGGCTCTCAGCACCCCCACTATAACAATTGTTCCAGCACCCCTGCTTTAATGCCAATGGACTAATTTACCTCGCCTGGATACAGATAGGCAATAAATTTCACTGCAAACTGGGGGTGGACTTATGATCCCAGACCCCAGGCCACTGAAGCTGAGCATGTCACAGTAATGATGAGTTCAGACTCCAGGGAAAGCGTACAGACCAAACTGCTCATAAAGCATCCATTCCTAGCAACTCCATGAAGTAAACCAACCCTGACATCATTTCCAGAGAAAGCTGCTCACCTGCCCTTCCACCTGGAGGTAAGGAGCTGTCATGGCAGCTGACAAGAAGTAAGTGGAGATAAAAACAGGAGAAATATCTGGGACGAAAAAAATGTCAGACCTTACAAAGTTAGGAACATTCTTAAAGAGAATAACATTTACAATAATCCTACAGAATTAGCAACATCAGGGTTAAGGGGGAAAAGTGATTAGTGGTATATTATAGTTACTAAATCACCTGCAGAACTTTCTGCCAAGCCTATCTCACAGATTGAGCACACAGAAAAGGTTTTGCATACCATTTACGTTCATCACCTATGGAAATAAGCGTCCGCATATAGTTTTCATTCAAAACTGTTACACCTGGCAGTTACCTATGAGCATGTTAAAACATGATATTACACACACACATGCAGCTACTACACAGCCACAAACTACAGCAGATACTATACCATACAGTGTACCACATTCTATAACTCACATAGCCACAACTATAGTGCAGTCACAATTATTGATTCTTTTGTGAGTGCCAGACGAAATTATAGTTATTCTTTGGGTCTGTACCTGGAGCCCACCTCAGAAACTTCCGCTGGTGCAGAATGTGGCTGCGGGCTTACATAATGATTGTTCTTTCATGAATGATATGTGTGCTCTGGCTTCCAATTTGCTTCTGGGTGCAATTCAAAGTATTGGTTTTGATCTATAAAGCCCTCTCGAATTTGGGTGCTGTGCATTTTAGAGACTACTTCTCTCCCCATGTTATAATCCAGCTACTGAGAACATCTCAGTCTCTCAAGGTCACATTCCCTAGAAGTGGAAGATGGAGGCAGATCATCATCAAAGGGGGGCTCAACTCCGCAATTCGTTCTTCAGCCTTCATCCAGCCATCTTTTTTGGCCTTTAAGACATGCTGCAAAGCTTGCCCCTTCTTGTAGGCTCTTTTTGAAGGCATTGTTTGAGAGAATTGGAAGGGGAGGCTGTTCTTGATTTAAAGGAGATACTTTAACCATTAATCAAGATATTAAATCAAAGTGAGCCTAAGAGTATGCCTTGCTGCACTTCACTGGACTTGTCTATGAGAGCCCCTCAATTCTAGATATTTTACCTACCTACCCCTCGGTCCAAAATAGCACAACTCTATAATTCAGTAACTAATGTACCACTGATCATTTTTTCCCTTAATATTTTAGGGCACATCACAAGTTTAATCTGTTTGCCCAGGCTTTTGTGGAGGGTGGGAGCACAAGCAATGGTTTTTTGCTTTGTTTGTTTTATTACTGGATTACAGCTAAATTTTGACAACGCACAGGTCTTGAGTTGGTGAATGTATTATACTGTATTATTTCGTGTGTGATTTTAAATAATGACAGACTGTCTAAAGCTTTAGATGGGTCTGTTGTTTTAGAAAACAAAATAAAATAGGGCTAGTAGATATCTAATGTTGAAAATTTATTCTATTCATTTAAGTGTGACTGAATGGACACATTATGTGACAATACTGTATTGAGGGGGTTTTGTTTGTTTTGATAAAGTACTTCTACCCACAAGGCTGAAGTACATCTCTCACAAGCACTACTCTCAAGCATACATGCACAACCATGCCCACATAATGTTTTAAAAATTACAAGGGACTGGTTGTCAGAGGCACTGGATTCTGTGTCTGCCATGGATACTCTGTGAAGGAAATGTGAATAAAAAGCACTATATATAGGGGGAAAGTGTTATTTTATTAAAATATCTTTTCTCATAAATGGGCAGATGCATAAAGGTTAAAACTACACTCTTACATTGTTTCAAAGATCCCTTTACTCTAAAATGTACAATAAATGTTAAGTATCAAAATAAAAGGGCCAAAAATGTCACACCAATTCTTCTATCACACTCAGGAGTACAGATCAACCTCCTGATCCTACACAAATTTAGGTTTGTAATCCTAGATAGTTAGGTTTGATTTCTTATAAAAAGAATATACACCACACAACCACTCTAGACATAATTTCACCATATTTGCAGCCTACTCAGCAAAGGTGTACTTGTGAGTTTGTAATCCACAATCAATCCTTTACTATCAAACAAGTCACTTATTGGCCAGTTATGCTACCTAGCTTGTAGAAAACATTACATTTGAGATTCAAATGCTGACAAACCCATAATTTTTGTGAGTATTATCATCCTAATCTATTTACAATAGCACTCCCTACTTTAAATTGATATTCGGTAATAAGCACACCACATTTATAGAGCATCTACATCAAGCTTCAGATATGCAGAATCCATTGCCTTCAGGTCTTTCTTTTGAAAGAAAACGCAAATCACCTCTTTCATCACAAGAACTGCTCAGCTTACGATTGTGTCATAAAACAAAAACAAAATCCCACACATTTCTTTGCAGACCCAGCTCCCTGCCTCCAACCCAGCCCACCACACCAACCTGGCAAAACCTACATTTTACTTAAAAAAGAGAGAGAGAGAGAGAGAATCAGGAAGACAGACAAAGCAGCACACCATATACAAAATGTCAAACATGTCAAAACATTAATGAATACCAGTATCTCCCACCACACCATAACCAGCTGTAAAGGTTATTTAGGGCTAACACCCCTGCCAAGGCAGATTTTGCAGTTATGGATTTTATTTTTCTTATACTTAAAAATGAGCCACAGGTGTGTCAAATATGTTTTGAAGTATGCAGCCAGGCCAGGGATTCCTACAACTGAGAGGGCACAGGAGGAAGTACACAGAACAGGGATTTTCAAGTTTTGACTACATCAAACATGAATTCCTACTGACTTATTTCTAACTGTACATTCTACAGGCAATTATGGTAATTAAGTAAAGGATTAATAAAGCAAGCATTGCTGGTTGCATTCCAAAACTAATAAAGCTCCTGTAAGAGTCTGCCTACAGTAATCTATCTTTTCAATACTTCATCTTTAAAAGGCAGTTTCAAAAGATGTTGCATAGCTTTCTTGTCCCTAAGTCACCAATTGTGAATTATCTCAGAATAACTGCAGACAAGTATAGTTTTATGGGACTCAGCATAATACATGCAAAGCATACTTTCATACTACCCAGGCCCTCAGACAAATGAAGCTTAAATTAAATGTTAAAAAGGAACAGAATCTAATTGTATAAGCAAACACCTGACCTAAATCCACCATCAGGACCGGCTCTAGGCACCAGCAAAGCAAGCATGTGTTTGGGATGGCACAATTCAATCGGTGGCACTCTTTTTTTTTCTTCGCTTGGGCAGTTGCGCTCTCGGCGCTTGGGGCAGCAAAAAAACTAGAGCTGGCCCTATCCATCATATCTTGTTTGTGCAAATTCTAATAAACTTTGTAAATTAATATATTTGTGCAACCCCATCATCCTTACGAAGCAGACACAGATAGATGTTCCACTGTCCTCTGGAAGGAGGCAAAGACAATCCACTACTTTCACATGGAAACGCTGTATGGACTTCACCGGAAATGGAAGGGTGGCTTTTAAAGAAAGATTACTACAGCTAACAGCCCTGGTTCTGCTTTCACTTCCACATCAGGGTACAGAGTTCCTGACTCCTCTGAAGTCAGTGAAGTTATAGCAGCATAAATAAGGTCAGAATCAAGTCCAAGGAGTTCAAGTGAGCAGGAGGGATAGCTCAGCGGTTTGAGCATTGGCCTGCTAAACCCAGGGTTGTGAGTTCAATCCTTGAGGGGGCCATTTGGGATCTCCGACAAAAACTGGGGATTGGCCCTGCTTTGAGCAGGGGGTTGGACTAGATGACCTCCTGAGGTCCCTTCCAACTCTGTGATTCTGTAAGTGGTAGGTGCAAGACAAAATGAGGCTTGGGGGCCAGCTCATGGCGGGGGCTCTTCTTCCTCTACCATCGTGTGACTACTTGCTCCCAGAAGAGAGACAACTTCCATAACAGCTATGGAGCTACAATAGCTAAGACAGTGACCTGGAAAAGGGGGTAAAAAGAGTCAAAATGTTTGTATTGCCCACAGACACGGATTGGTAAAGCGCTTTTACAGTCACTCCTCCAATTTGCAGCTTGACGTTTGCGATCTTTGAACTACACCTGCAGGCGGCTGGGCTCCCTGGGGCTGGAGAAACCAAACTAAGGAGCAGCTGGTCTCTCTCTCTCTCTCTCTCTCTCTTCCCCATTCAAGGGGCCCTTGACTCCCCAACCTCTTTCCCGCCCCAGGCCTTAAAGGACGGACAGCCGCCGCCCCCGGCTACTTACACACTCTCCGCTTCCCTCCCGCTGCCCTGCTGTAGAGGCACCGGCCGGCCGGCAGGCTCCGGCGCTGCTGCGGGAATCATTCCCCTGCCTGGCGAACGCACCGGCCCGCTCGCTCTCCGGGCTCCGACCACACCTAAGCGCCCAGGAGCCGCGAGGCAAGGCGAAGGCGAACGGAGCCAGCCACAAAATGGCCGCCCTAGGCAGACAGCGACTTCTCTTCGCCAGAGTTAAAGGGCCAGCTCCCAGCACAGCACGTGGGCGGGCACAGGAGCTCCAGGGGGGGTCTGAGCTCCCACCTCTGGGCGCTGGGGGGATGTGAGGGACCTGCAGGGGTCTAGAGCCGCAGCCTGGTGCTGCCTTAGGGCCCGTGGGTTTCCTTGGGCTTCAGGGGCCCACTTCTGCCCGTGTGACAACGGCTCGGTTGCAAACGGCCCGCGCTGGTTCCTATGTGCCTGATACCTGCTCCTAGACCCGCTGTGGGGAAGGGACCCACCGCCAGGCTCCCGCGGGTGTCTACTTCTCCCACCCCTGCAGGACGGCCTAGTTCCTCCACCCCAGCCGCTCCCGGAGAGGCCTTTCCCAGGCAAACTCCAGGCGCCCAGTTCAGTAGAAAGGGCCCCAGCGTTCCCTTCTTTGCAATTATGAGCCTAAAAAGGGGGGGGGGGAGAGGCACCTAAGGGTGCAGGGGGGAAGGGAGGCACCGAAGGGTGCAGCCAATTCCCAGTGGTCACATCGCGGGGGTGGCAGTCAGGCACAGAGCCATGTTCCCGGCTCCTCATCCCCTGCTCTCACCATGAGACCCGCTCCCCGGTGATACCCCCTTTGCAGTCCCCGGTGCCCAGGTACCCACTGTCAGCTGGTGGCTATCCTGACATCTGTTCACAGCTCTGCTCCCCGGGCTCCATCCTCCCATTGAAGTCCGCAGGAAACTTGAATGGGAAGAGGATCACCAGACCCAGACATCCCTGAGCTACTTCGGATTCCCTCTGCCTCCTCCAAAAGTCCACCCCAGGCTCAGGGCCAGCGGCTGTCTCGGATCTCACCCACTCCCAGCGGGTCAGTCTCCATATCTCCTTCCTTCCCCAGCTCCACCTGACCTTCCCCCTAGGACTCAGTGCGCTCTCCCCTACCCTCCACCCCACAAGTCCCCTGGCTTCTCCCTTCCCCCGATCTCTTGTTTTCTCCCATCTCTTTGCCCCCTCCGTGCTCTTTCTCCCTCTTCTTTCTCAATTACCCTACATCATCTCTCCTCCCACGCCACCTACCCGTCTGCTCTCTCCCGTCCCTTCTTTCCGCCACTCCCCGCCCCTTTCCCAGCCTCCATTTGTCCCACTCTTCCTTTTTCTCGCCCGGCTCATCTCCCTCCCCGTCCAACTCAAGCTCAGTCTCTCTCTCTCTCTCTCGTCTCTCTCCCTCTCCACAGCAGACCGGAGGGTTACATTTTGCCTGTCTCTCTGTCTCACACCACAGCAGACTCCCCCATAATAAACGCGAGTGCTGGGCGTTTGCCTACTAAAGATGAAAGAATCCTCCATCAGCGCTAGATCCGTGTGCGAGCCCTCTGAGCTGGAAGTGGGACAGGCACTTTCCCTAGCTGCAGGAAGTAAAACAATCCTTTACCAAATATCTTGTCACCCCCACAGCAGCAGAGCCCTGCAATAGCAGAGCTCGAATCACAGCACAATTTGGCTGTGCTCGCCTGTATTGTCCACAGTCTTTGTTTCTTTCTCCGATCACAGAAATAATAGTTGATGATAAAGAAGCAGTGGGGGAAATCCAATCGATTGGCATAATTCCTCCACCTTAGCATTTATACTTCTTGTTATTCATGGGGCGGGGTAATCCATTCCTTATACTTGCAAGGGTTTTGTCGTTTGATCAAGTAGACAGCTTTCCCCTACTGAAAAATGGGATCGCTTCTTATGCCTAACAAAAACTTTCAACGGTGGATTTAGCTGGACGTTTGGCAGATGTTTAAGGACTTGCTATCATTTCCGATATGCGTAGGACTTGACAAAAAGCTTAATACCTATTGCATAAACGTGTGCGTGCGTGAATAAATGCATCCTCACTCATTTTACCGATGTGTGTGCTGCACGTGCCAGTTTATGACTGTCACTAAAGAAATATGCTTAAAAGACTATAATGAATTGACCCGAAGCCTCATAAGCTCTGTTACTTGCCTTATACGGCTCTCCGAAAAACCTGAAAATAGGTGAGCCCGCATAAAATATAGTAAATGTGCATAGAAATTATTGGTAATTGGCTGTATGTGAGTAGTAGTATTAAAATGCGTCGGAGATATCAACTCCAGTCTATACTAGCGTGTAACATTTACATTCAAACAACTACTCTGTAGCAACATGAAATGGCACCCTCCCTTTAATATGTGCATTACTCCCGTTCCCTTTAGTGGAAGTTCCTTGTGATACCCAGAGGAGAATAGATGCTTACATGTCTTTAGCGTCCTTTCCTTGTTGCAAGGGTGTTTGAACCGTGAGTGATTGTATGTGTTTTATACTTGCCCCTAGTAGGTGCGTGCCTGTCGCCACATATACGTAAAACCATCTAGTGCATATGCATGCACCAGCAGCTGCTGATTTTACAGAGCACGTGGCAATGAGCCCCATCTGTCTCAGAACAAAACTGAGACCCATATGTGTGGTAAGGACGGCATTTCAAGATGAAACCTGAATTTCCTGGCTTCTTTTATTATGAGACTAACGGTTATCCCCTACATTTTCAAAATGGTGCTCCGGGTTTTAGTCCTGGGATTCCCATTAAAGTCAGTGACCTCCGGTTTGTTTAAGGGTATTTACTGAGAATAAGCCTTGAGTAGAAGATGAAACTCTTCCCAAGCCAGGCAAACCAGTATCCTTTCCATTCTGTTGTAATAACCAGCCGAGTTATTGTGACATATGCCATAGCTGCGGCTGGGGAAGCAACATGACCTATAGGCTTAGCTGAAACGATGCTGTTTGCACAGTGAGGGTGTATTATAAACAATGAATAGAAAAATGCATGTAGTTTCGCGGTTGGTGTGTATACTCACTCTTCTGGCAATGCATGGGTACAGGTGTGGCACCTCCTGTCTGATGAGTGCCACCCCAGAGACAAGCTGACTTCTCCCTCCCCTCTCAACGCCTGAAAGGCTTCATTTGACTATTAAGATCTGTGATAGCGCCTGAAAAATGATTTCAGAAGGCGATGGAACATCCACAGGGCAATGAATGAGGCGCACGTGCTCACAAGTCCGGCCACACTTGCAGGCACGCTGGTGCATCAACGATGTATGGGCAGACCCTACGCTCTTTAAAGCAAATGAGATGGTTGCCATTGCTTTCGATGGGAGCAAGATTGGGGTCTCTTCGAGCTAAGGCATGCGAATGGTTGATGACATGTTAAAAGATTGCCACGAAGACGTATTGCCTCATCATCTTAAACTGATGATCTGTTATGTGGGTTTGGGGGGGATGAGGAACCACACTAGGGTTTTTGTTTTCTATCTAAATGATTTGCAAAACATGATTGTAGAACTAAGAACAAATCATGCACTCCCAGTAGACGTTTACAATGTGCCAATAACCACCGGTCAGTGCAAAGGTGTTGAACTGATTTCTTTAAAACTCACACACACCGAGAGAACTAAAAAAGTCAATTATATAATAAAAAGAAATACATCCCTGGCCCTATTCCACGTGGTAATATTTGTTAGGTTGTTGGACTGGGAGCACATTAGGCCTCCAGCAACTGTTAGATAGGTTCTGTTTGTTGTGTATCCCCAGCACCCCCATATTGACTGTGGTAATGGAATGGTCCACCAGAGTTCAGGATCAAATAACCGCTCTGACAAAATGGGAGTGTTTGCTGTGTAAAGAATTGGAAGCGTTTCAGATGTTGAATATAACCAGGATCTATGATTTTAGAACAATGCACACATGCAATACAACAGATAAGATTACATCAACTAAAAGCTGCAAAATATTGTTCCTGCACCTTCTGGCTTTTGTCTCAGAATATTGTCCCCTGCTGGGGCAATATTTTGCCCCTATTGACCTCCAAAAGCGATCAGGTATGCAGCCTCCCGGAAGAGGCTAGGCCTTGTTGCAAAGAGCTTTGGCTCAGCCGTCTCCATGCCAGAGAGGCAACAGATGAGCTCTGGATTAAGGGGTATGAGTGGATGAGAGTATGTGAACAACGAAAGGTCACTGTGAAAGAGTGTCTGCATATTTGGGCTAACTGGAGATTTTTCTTTAGTTCAGAGAACTTCCCTGGGAACATGAAATCTGTAACAACACAGAAAACACAGAAAGTTCTTCCCATAATTGTTAATTGTGTGCACAGAGCTATATATTATGGAGCTAAGTAATCCTCTCTTTTTAGAGGTATTTACATGAAGTGTACATGAAGTGTTCATATGACAATGGATCTCTCTCTTCTGTAAAGCTACGTGTATTAGATACACAGGGAGATATGCAATAACTCCCAAGACCCACTTATTGTCCTTCAGTGATGTGCAGGAGGCACCTAAAAGGGAAGGCTGAGCTATTTGTGTCCAGCGACTGAGAAAGTAAGTCACACAGGCAAAAATGAATTCTTCCATCACTTGTAAAAAACACATGTTCCGTCCTTGTGCCCTGGCTTTCAGACCGATGCGAGTCTGTAACTAGATATAAAGGTGGTTCTTGACAGAAAAGCATCTTTACATTTAAAGTAACTGTAATAAGCAAAGTCCCAGTAATAAGCAAAGTCCCTGAGAATGAGAAGCGAAAAGACATTCAGAAGACGCGCACGAAAAGGAGGAAATCAGTTTGCAGACGCTAAGAGAGACGATCAGCCTCAGGAAATAAAAATAACGTTACTTCCCAAATTGATTTAACTCTAGGTGTCTCCATAAATTAATACTATTGTCCCTCTGTTGACGTGTATCCTGCATAATCTGTACATTTACCTAGAGAAATATTCATCTGTTAAAAGCTTTGGGCTGTATTCTGATGTCATGCACATCTGGATAACGCCGGAGTAACTCCGTTATAATCACAGATACACTTGAGTACATCCGGAGTAACTTCATCAAGAGAACAGAATTTGGCCCAGCGGGGGGATAGTTTCAGCGCATTTGGGGATAAGAAGTAAAATAACCCCGAACCTAAAACGTGCCCTGGAAAGTTTCGAGGTCTTTGGAGAATCTCACTCCGGCTTGGATTTCTAGGACTGCGTGAGGCAATCATAGGGCCCTGCCATTTGATCCCTCGCCTTTTCTCTGCTTAAGGGATCGGTCAGGGCACTAACCTTACAAAGTTTGATCCGCAGCGACAGAAGCTTCCTGCTCAGAGACCTTGAGTTCCCCGGCCCCAAACAGCTGGGTGACACTGGGAAGATTTTACACCCCCTGTATTGCTAAAGAATCAGAGACTTGGAGAGCAGATTGTACCGCGGAGAGCCCGCGACCCTGCTCCCTTTAGTGACAAACAACAGACAAGCTGGACACAGGACCTGTCCCTTCTCCGCTCTGGAGCTGGGCAGTCCTCTGCCAGCCTTAGCCCAAGCGCAGCCTGGGGGATGAAGCGGGGAGTCGGAGAGCCGGTCTCCGAAGGGAAGACAATGAAGATCCCGGGGCGTCGCTGCGGTACAACCCCGGGGACAGGAGTTCAGTGATACCGGGGCTGTACGTTGTACAGCACATCCTCCTACGGTATCAGCTGGATTCACTGTTAGCCTGGACAGGTAAAAAGTGAAATAACTAGTTGACGATACCTACGCAGACTTGAGCCGCACAATGGGATGGAACAGGTTTAAATGACGCACTCGCACTTCCCCTGCTTTGGCTCTCGCCTTCTCATTCCTTTGCCTCCAGTTATCTAACTCCAGAGGCAAATTTCCTTATTTTAATAAGGTTTGTTAGCTGTGACTTGGGCTGTTACCTCCCACGCTCCTAGACTCTGAAAAGAGATTGAGAATCTCTCGCTCCTAAATCCCCTTTTCTGGAAACCCGGAAAACTGGTTTTATCTCTTTCTCCCTAATCTGTCCATCCATTTTCTTTATTATACTTTGCAAATAATATATTCAAAACAGATTGAAAATAATAGATGAGCATAGTCTCCGGGATACAGCTCCACATACATTTTCCTTCCCTAGCATAAGAGACTGAAGTTTTCTTAATTCCCCTGATATAGTACCAAAGCTTTCATTGCACTATAATTATAACATGTTGGCGCTAATCATTCAAATAGCCACATTTTAAATTCATTATATTGTTTCACAATTTCTCCAATCCATGTTTTGTTTCTGAACTAATTTGCAGCCTGCATCGTTCAAAGCTATGAAACAGAGACCTATTTCTCAGTCTCACACTGAAATACAAGAGGCTTGGGGTCACTGCAAACAGCTAAATTAGCTTTTCTAGCTTTCATTTTCTTTACACTTTAGAAGTCGCTAAATATGAGACTATGTCATAACTTATTTATAGCAAGCCGGCGTCAAAGCAGACAATTCCTGTCTTATTTATTCAGACACTTTCTCCAAAGAGAACTCTAAGTATTCTAAGCCGGGCTCCACTGATCCCTAAAATGAAAATATTTCCATGTAAACAAAATTTAAACACATTTTTAAAAAAATCTTCAGACTTCAGAAAACAACATCTGTGGGACTGTCACCAGCGTCTGTCCCCTTTACTTTCCCCCATCCCAAATAGACCCCAAGAGCTACAGTACAGGGTTTGGGAAATAAAATCCATAAAAGTTGCTTGCTTTTACAAAAACAATACACACGAAGCTTTAAATGACTTCTGTGCCATTGGAAGTAGTGCCTGAACTCAGTACCAGGACAGGAACCTCCTAAGAACAAAATCTGGACCAACCTTTTAGTCTTAGGTGTTCCTCTTGCTCCTCCTTCAGAGTCTGCACATTCAGCTCCACAAATTACTAAATAAGTGACACGGCTCATCCGTTCTCCTTTTCACTTTTTATGACTATATCGTCAATTTTCTTTATCTGCAATGGATTTTGGTATTGGTACTTCTCGCTTAGACAGAAAGGAGACGAAATTCTATTCGTTTACATGGTTTTATTGTTGTAAACATTAAAATTGTCTTTCCCAAAGAAAGAGTTTATCAGGGAAAAAAAAATTCAGCGTCTCTAACTGTCATACACCATAGAAAAAAAGGCAGTGACTTGTATAATGTGCCATACTGGAAATATACAAAGAAAAATACTACAGAATATGGCAATATTAAAAATATTACTCAAACATAAAATAATATATTAACCGACAATTTTAGACATAAAAAACAAAACAAAAAATTCAAAGTGCTCAGTAATTTCCAGGGAGTTATATATATTATAAGCACTCTGGAAACAGTCAAAAGCTGCTGCATGCAAGATTTGTTTAGCTTTAGACAACAAAATAATCAAGATATAAACTTTTTTTAATCAACATCAACAGTACATACAACACTTACAAACAAGGAATGTTGGACGGTGTTTACAAACACTATGTGCCCCTTTGTCCAAGATTTCGGTTTTGTAATACTTGTGCCCACCTATTTTACAACTGAGAAAATGTTTGAAGCTTAGATAACTACCAATCTTTATAAAATCTAACAGACTACATAGTGTCTGAAATACTATTTATAGAATATAGACATTACTGAAATAGCAAGTGCCTATAACATTATCGTCCTGGAATCATCATGCTTTCCCATTTCATTGAGTTACTTAATTCTCTTTATTTGAAAACACATTTATGTTCTTCCTTTTAGAATTGGTTTTTAATATTTATTCATAAATAGGCACAGAATAATTTAACGAGCCAAACTGCATCTGATAAATGTACAAGCCTTTGCCTTCTTTAATTTCATGCCACCCACGCAACATTTAGTTTTTAGTATATATTACAGCTTTCTTTTACGTCAGAAAACTTTAGTCTTTAAGAGGGTGAGACTTGTGGGTCACCTTAGTACTTTGTCATCATATGAGTCTTAGTCCGGCGTTGCCAAATATGATCGTCTTTTTAATCAGAAGTCCTCTTAATAATATTTTGAGCCGATAATAAAAAGCTTATACCACAGTATTTAAGTTGTCCTTGTTCATCATCTGAATCCTTGATGCCCCAGAGCCAAAATGCCCATTCACCTTCTGCCTTCAGGAGGTTAGCAACAGTTTTGGGGATGGGAATCTGGCATCCAAAGGTGCTGCTTTGCGCACAGGTGAATTCCCCTTCAGACAGGTCGAGTTTATTTTCTTTAAAGTTCACTTTAAGTGCACGGGAAGAGTCTTAAAAAGGTAAAGTGTCCAGAAAAAGTTTGTCGATTATTGCTGGAGGTGGCACCAAATCTTCTAGTTTCAGATAGAAAATGCGTTGCAGCCCCTGTGTGCAAAGGGTGCGAAGTTCAGGGAGCTTCCCCAAGAGTTTGGACAAATAATTGGGGCGATTCAAACCTCCGTTATTGAAAGTCACATGGTCTTTGAGACAATTCACAATCTTGTTCTGAAGTTCTTCCACCCTCTTGGGTTCCTTTAGCCCATGCCTCTCTGCAAAAGACAAGGATGCGGGACATCACAGGTTTGACAATGTGGATACCAGAACAGGGCAACTGGGCTGTGTAGTGATGTTGAAACACAAAACACAAGAAGGTAGAGCTGTACTGACCTGTTACCATAGCCAGGGCAGCGATGCATGAGAAGGCAGATATGTCGATGTTCATATTTTGCAAGTTGGAGGAGAATTCAACAATGGAATCAATCCATTCTCCAAAGCCACGGACACACTGCAACCTGTGCAGGACCACCCCATTGCAAAAGATAAGCTTGCCCTCCACTGGGCTGGACCTGCAATTAATACAAGGTGTGGGGGGGGGGGGGGGGGAGAGGGGAGAAGAAGCGAGAAAGAGAAAGGGGGAAAAAAGAAAAGATAAGCTAAACAACTAATTACGTGAAGAGCAATAAATGGAGGATTTAAGAGGCACCTAATTACCCAGGAGTTAATAAAACGCAGATCAGTGGACCATGAAAGGATTTGATTTCATAATAATCTAGAAGTTGCCTTTTGAATGTTGGCCATTTACCTGTATGCTAGCCGCAGCACAAACAGTTCCAAGAAAGCGGATTCGAAGAGGAGGTCCTGATCCGGTTTAGAGAGGTCAGTGAAACCAGGGATTTTTTCTGCCCATCCTCGGATGATCTCCATGGAGCCGGTCAAGAGATCATAAAACTGCTGGATATGCTGAGTGTCATCTCCGCTCATCTGGTAGTCAGGGTTAGCCTGGAACTGGAATTTCATTTTAAAAAGCACTTAATGAGGTTCTCTAAAATATATAACCCGTGAAATTGCTAACCCCATTTCTAGTAGGGGAGCCAGGTTTTTATAACAATTAAACCTCTCTCTGACCAGTAAGGAAATGAGATGTTCCAGGGCAATTAATTCAATTAGGGATGGTGCTATGAGGTCGCTGCTTTGAATATGTAAATTGCCATTTCTATACAGACTAAACAGAGGGTCACCCTGCATTGAGAAGCGTTCACTCTTATCTGCACAACACAATTAGCAAGTTAGTATTCATGCCAGTCCCGATGTTAGCCTCCTGGAAAGCCTGGTAACCCCTTAATAAAAGTTATAGAACTTTATACATTTTAATACCCCCCCCCCCCGTCATTAGATGCTGTATTTCCGCGCAGCTGGAATAACACCGAATATTCTTGCTAGGCTACCTTCTCCCTCACTCCCAGGCCAGTTTGCCACAGGATCACTACTCAGTGCATGGACTACCGGCTTTCAGGGTGTGTAGAAGCTGAACAGCATGTGCTCAGAGTATACACGGGTGCCTGACAATGTCACGATAGTCCCGAAACTCTGTGGAACAAATGGGACCGACATCTGCAGGGTGTGCGTCTTGCTCGTGGTGAGTGAAGGGGGGTCGGTCACTGTTCTCTCTCTCTCTCTCTCTCTCTGCATATGGGCACGTGTGTGCGTGTTTGCAGCTACGTCTGTATGTTAGTATTGTCTCCAGCTTACCCTGGAATAGTCCAGGCTGCTCATAGCCGGGTTGGAGTCGACATGGGCTCTCACCAGGGCACTGATCAGACTCACCGGGGGAGAGGGGGGTGAGGGCTCCTGGGGGCTCTTCGGTTTGGATGGTAAGCGACCCCTTCGGCCTTTTAAGCTGTCTGTGCGAACCACTGCGAAAGAAAAGGACGTTCAGCGTTCCTTCCCCCCACCTATAACACACGAGAGTGAAACACACAGATGCTGTCGTCCCCTCGTCCCCCCCGGCTATGGGTACCAACCTAGACTGGATGTGTATAAATCTCCAAGGCTGCAAGGCTACAGCCGAGAAGGGTAACACAAAGAAATGCTGCTTTATTTTATTTCTTATTCCAAGGGGATCCTATTTGAATCAAAAGCGCCGTGGCTCTCCGGGATCATGCTCCCAGCTGAGGCCTGACACAAAGACATTCTGGGGTGGGGGTGGGGGTGGGCGGAGGGGAACAGAAAGGATGTGTGGGGGAGGGTGTAGCTGAGAGGAAAGGGCCGGGGGACGCTGAAGACCTACCTTCTTTGACCATGCCAACTGCAAGGCACTTTTGAAACCGACAATACTGACAGCGATTTCTGCGGCGTTTGTCAACTGGACAGTTTTTATTCGCTAAACACACGTATTTGGCGTTTTTCTGGACAGTGCGCTGCACGGAGAGAAGGAAATGACAAATTATTTGTTAATTTCCATTAAATTCTGCAGCCCCCAACTGATCCAGTTAAAATGCCTGCAAGGCTGGGATTCCCCCCCCCCCTCCCTTTTTTTCCAGGGCATTTAACAGAAGAAAATTGATAGCGTTAACATTTGAGCTAACCTTGCAGCTCCTAGCAGTGTTTTATATGCCAAGAGAAGGAGAAGGAGACGCTCAGTAAATACAAATCCGTGGGCATTCATATTATTTACATTCCTTGGAGACCTTCTCCATTTAAAATGATAAGATTATTCAATCAGGATGGTGAAATAAAGAGATCACTTAATTTTACCATAGGGAATTCTGTTCCACTTGGTTAGCTTAGACACGGTTCTCTGTCCTAACCAATTTCAATCTGAAGGGGAAGGCAGCTTCTAGCACATGCAAATGCCTCCTGTTCAACTCCTGCACGCAACTTCTCGCCAAGGATCTGCAGCCATTTGGGGCCGGCCCCACGGACACCAGTGTGTCTTGGCCCATTGCAGCGGGGAGTTTTGCAAAAACTACATCGGGCTTAGAGGAGCACAAGGCGCCGTTATTTGCAGACATTTGCCCTCCTCTCCTGCTTGCTCCTTCTGTGTTTGCCGTTCTCCCCTCCCTCCCTCCCAGTGGGATCTGCGCCTGAGCTTCTTGGCCAGGCTGTTGCTTTGCATTGGTGTGGGTGAGCACAGGACGGGGATCCCTTTGGAGTTTGTGAATTAACCCCTTCCGCCACCCTCCCCACGCTCGCTCAGCACCTCCAGCTCACCTTGAAGAAACCTTTGCAGCCCTCACAAGTACGCACTCCGTAGTGCTGGCAGGCCGCGTTGTCCCCGCACACAGCGCAGAGGCCCTCGTTGGATGGAGACCCCCGGGAAGGAGGGGATGGCACCTGGGTGTCCAGCAGCTGGGACGCATGTCCAATCTGTAGCCCTGGGAAGCCCATGGATGCCTGTTTGCGGATGGGATTGGGCACTGCAAATGTCTGGCCATCGACTACATGGTGGGCCCCGGATGGCTCGGGGTTCATGGGCACGTGGAGGGGCCCCTCAAATCGCATCTGGCAGCTGGACACGGGGGTTCCTGGGGGTGATTGCTTAAATGAGAATAAGGAGAGTCTGGACACCGGCGTTTTCCTCTGCTCGATCATGTGGGTGGTGGCCACGTAATTCTGGTGGAAGTTGTGGAGGGAGCCAGGGTCGTCCCACATGGGGCTGTGCTGCACCTGGAAGCCGGGGGTGGTGGGAGTCGGGGGCGACGAAGGCTTGTAGTAAACGGAGCCCGAATGAGGCATCATCTCCTCCGACTGAGGGGGGAGGTGGTTGTGTTGCTGGTAGCTGTGCATCTGAATGTCTTCCACTTTAATAGAGGACTGCTGTCCGGACAGGGGCATTTGGTACAAGCAAGGTGGCTTCACGTCGTAGCTTGTGCTGTAGTTGTCCATAAAGGTACTGAAGCTGGGGAGAGAAGTGGTGGCAGTGATTTCAGTGTTGGTGAGGTCCATGCTAAACTTGACAAACTCTGGAGTTAAGAAATCGGAGCTGTATTCTCCTGAAGAGTGGTAACTGTAGCTCTGGGAAGCTGGGCTGGCTCCTTGAGGCGATGACCCATACTGAGCCTGAACACAGGGCATGGCTGGAAATGAAACAGTGTAATATATACTCAGCCTGGTCAACTGCATACTTTCTCCCCTGCTTTGTACACCTGCTTTCTACAACACGGCGGGCCACATTAGGAAGCCGCACACACTTCTTATTGCGCAAAGAAAACGTGTTCACAGGGGATAAAAAGAGATTACACTAAAGTACATAGAGCTCTGATGTCTGTGAATGTTTACAGTGCATAGTGTACCCCCAAAATGTCTTTCAGGCCCCCACAAACAGACCGAATGAGCGCCAGTCGCTTTATTTCTGTGTACAATGATATTTTCAGCTAGTTCATTTGTAAAGAAACACGATGAAGTGAGTTGCACAATGTGAAGTTGTTTGGAACACATCTACGCACGTGTCTTACTTATGTTACTTGGCTTTCAGTGTGAAGTTGTTTCTTTTGAATATTAAAGAAATTAAGCTCACAAACCTTCAGCCGAGTTACAGGCGTTTTCGAGGGAATTAAAGGTGGACAGTGTCGGAATTCAATGGAGACAAAGTTTCCAAGATTTTAGAAAATCAGTGAGGACTCCAGACTGCCCAGTACGTTCTCTGAAACAGACACAATAGACTTTATGTTCAGATTTACTAAGGACTGGTTTGAAACAAATGTAGTATCACAAAACCGTGAGCTTCTCTAGTACAAGAGCTTGCCTGTTTTAGTAAGAGGCATTGTGCGGCCTTTTAATGAAGAAATCAGACTTAAAATAGTTTAAGAAAAGAGCTAGTCAGAGCGAATATGAAATGTTGTCCTTGTGGCATTTTGGCATATAAACTAGTTCTCCCAAAGAGTTATTATCGGGAAGAAAACTTACTGAAAGCAGGTTGATATTTACATTATTATTTTTAATTGTTTTTTGTTCTATTATTTCCACGGAACGGAAAATTGATTGGATTTTTAACACATATCCCCTCCCCAAATAACAGCTGAGTCCAGTTATTGAAGAACAAAAGGGGGAAGGCACCGTTTTGCACCTTCCCTTGAAAGTCCCTACAATCCAATGTGACTTTTAACGACAGCTCTAAAAAGGGGCATAGATGACAATGAACAACGTTAAATAAGGTAACTAGACAATCAAAGAAGCCAAAGGAGTTTCAGATTAAAGAAACCTGGTTAACAGTGCTGTAAAATGCTTCCAGTGGATGCGCTTACCCAGGGAAATCTTGATTAACAATAAATGAACGCCGCCTAATATATGTTCGCTTTGTTTTCTAACTATGCACAACTAAAGTCAAAAAGGGACATGTGAAATAAACAGAGCCCCCGGCTCCTTTAAGCAGGAGTGACTTTAAACGCCCACCAATACTATTTGCTTCATAGTGTGACACCTTACACAAGTAACACATTACCAGTGGTAGAACCACAAACTTAATATACACCCTGCCGGGTGAAACAAACCATGTTAACGTCCCTAACATCTCCAGACTGCCTTGATACCACAGACAGCGACTACGCATCTTCATTCCAACTCCACTTCATCCAAATATCCACTCCTTTCTCTTCCACTAATTAACGCCTGGCCTGACGGCTTGCTTTGTTGATGGTCAGTGTACACTAAGTAAATAGCAGGTTGGGGGGAGGGGAAAGGATCACCGCCGAAAAGAATAACTCCGCTCCATGAAACTAGCAGGAAGCCTTGCAAGCCACCCCCTGCAAGCTTATAACACGCGCACGGCAGCAATAAATATAAAAAGGCAACTAAGTGCTAGGACACTAAAGAACTCTATGGAGCTGCCTTATACCGCCAGCACCGTTGCTAACCTTGGAGATGGAGAGAGAAAAATGTTCCCAAGCAGAACTTTCCTCCTGCTATTTAACCGTGGAAGTTCAGCCCCAGCTACACGCGTTTACCTGAACAGCCCAACTTCGACATTCTAGGTCTGCCAAACAGGTGAAAGTTACAGCAGACAGACAGGGGCAGATTCTTGCACCAAAGTTGATTTCATGTTCGCATCTTTTACAGAACCAGATCGGAGGCTCACTGAGCGATGAATTAACCGAATGACATTTTGGAAATACAGTATAGAAGAAGGTGGCATTTGAAAACCACACACACAATATTTTAACGCCTCCTATTTCCATCTACCCTCCCAGCCCCCTCCACTGAAGTCCATTGTGAAGACTGAGGGCATTCTGCACAGGGCTGTAAATCAACGACAAGATTAAACAGGGGGATTTTACAAAAATCAATACTCACTTGTTAGCAATGTCTTTTTCATTCATTCAACCGTCTGCACAACAGGTTCCCAGGGGCAGATCGGCGGATAAAGCCACCGATGACGGAGCACTTGCTAGTTATTCTCTATTGGGAAGTACAGTACTAGTAAAGCACAGTGCGAGCAAGCCGGACAGACTGGCCCTTCCCTCCAATGTGCCTTTGTTTATGTGGGCTCCGTATTCCACAGCCAACATGCACCTAAAGTCTCCAAGCGTCAGTGCACGTCAGTGCCGCCCGCCCAATCAGCCATTCGAGGGGCTGGATCTCTCGCCACAGTTGGCCAGTTCTTGCTTTGGTAAATTTCCGACGTGACATCACCAAGAGTGCAGATTTTAAGGTGGGAACAAGCCCCCTCGGTTCACCTTGTTACAGCTTTTCCAAAATAGGTGCAATCCCCCCGCACTTACACCCCCTAGATGTGCTAGACTGTAAACAAAGAACTAGATTTCCCCCCCACCCCCCCACGCCGTGTCATACACCTTAGAGGATCTCTCTGCGGCTCTCTGCACGCAGGCACACTGTATAATAACGTGTGTTGCTCTGTCTGCATGGGGTCTGCTAAGTTGTGTGTCTATACCACAGTACGGTACGGGGATTTTTCTTGCATACGTACATACATATGGACATCGCTACTTTCATCATTTGTTAGATACAGATTTCCCCCCCTTCTTTGTGACCCACGGAGGCATTTTCTACAGCTAGAAATGAGGACCTCTCTCCCCCCCAAAAACAAACAGCAGCGCCTGTTAGCACCAGATTCACTGTCTCCAGGCTTATTTGAGAGAATGTTTTATTACTCGCCGCAGAGCAATCGTCATTGTTTAAAATCTGAGTCCGCCGGTGCCTTGAAATCATCTTTCTCTCAAAACAATACAGCTTCACGCAACAGGTTGTCCAATTGTTAGGAAGATGGGGGGGGGGGGGAGGTTGGTTTACATCTCACAGCATATTTTCAGCGCTTGCACCACTTAAAAGTGCTAATTAAAGGCATTGGAAATGCATATTTGTTTTTGGAGGAAAGTTCCTGGCCCGCCGTGGACAACGTCTCTGTCTGTACGCGGGGAATAAAGAACCCGCTTGTACGGAGTTACACGCATTTTACTTTAACTTATGCAATGTAAAAGCATGGCTGCAATACCTCTGTGCTCTACCGAGAGAAAAAGTGCAGAGCAAGGGTGATGGTGGGGGGTGCCCTTTACTCAGACCAGGGTAATACTAGAAGCTGTCACACAGCCCTGTCTCTGCTTTGCATGTTAACCCACTGAAATAGGCTAGGAGTGGGCACTCCAACTCACAGAAGGAAGAGAAGGCGTGCAGAAAATGCCTGCTAAAAGGAGATATACTTGCCTGTACATAATAGGAACAATTATAGGGTTCCCGCAAGAGCCACACCTGTCCCCACCTCCCCTTTTGCCGGAGGAAAAGCTGGCTCTCGACCTGAGGGTATGGTCTGTGCTTTATGTTTTATCCCCTTCCCCTGCAGGGCATGACCCCTTCGGAGACCGTCCGGGTGTCCCTACCCAGCTCCTGCCCGGTAGTCTTCAATGGGGTTTCATTAAACCTCCAGGGAGGCACCTCATCTATCCTGGTTCCCCCGACGACTGCAGCATCTGACTTCCCTGTGCTGGGGCTCAAAGCTCTGTTAACCTGACGCCCACGCTGCAAGGAAGCAGCTCCCTTTGGATGGCTCCCCCACCCCATCAGCGGGAAGGGGCTTGCCCTGCTACAACTCCTCTGACCCTCTTTGCAGCCAGGACGCTGTGTCTGCGCTGGGCGGCCGGGGGCAGCCCACCCCTTTCGCCCCGGGCGTCACACGGGAGCTATGTTTGGCAGCGCTATAAATAGCCCCGGGCGTCCCAGGCGCGCCGCGCGAGGGGAACCTGAAGCAGCCACCTTAAGCTCGGCGGCGGCTGCAGGCTGGGGCGAGCGGCAGACGGGGAGGGGGCTCATTAGCATGAGCGCAGCGGCGTCAGCCGCCGCCCGTGGGCTGAAGCGAACGAAAGGGAAAAAGTGAGAGTTGGGCGGGGCGGCGCGTGACGCAAGGGGACGCCGCTACTGACGCAAGCAGCCGGCTGCGCCAAAAATAGCAGCTGCTTGGCCGGCTCCCTGCTCCATTGCAGTGCGGGGAGCCGCTTATAGCCCCAGAGTGGGCGGGGCTATTTTAAGTATCCCCGGTCGGAAGCTCGCGAGCCGCCAAGGCGCGGTGCCCGCGGGCTCACAGCGGGAGTCACTTGTAACATTCCTTCGGGGCGCCGCACGCACCTGCCTTGTCTCTCTGCTACCCTACGACAGGCATGGCTACAACAGCCCTGCAACTAGCTATAAATGGGGGGGAGGGGGGTTAAGCAATGTATCTGCCATTGTCAAAACTCTTAGTAAAAGCTCCCCTGAGCCACTGTACTTCAAAGGCGCTCACAGGTGTACCACACTCTCCCCCCCCACTGTAGCTTTTTGCGATAGCTCTCTCCGAATTGCAACTTTGCAAGTTCCCCATGATCTTTCTGCAGATAAGCATGATGATCTGTCTATTGGTTTTATGCAGCTATGTTGAATCCGCATCAATCTCATTCCTAAAATACAAGAGAAGCAAGTTTCCACGAGGACAATTACTTTTCAGAAAGAGTGGGCAGGTATTGTTTTAACCCGTGCAAAACATTACTGAAATTTCTCTTCACTCACCGCTCTGTACCAAAATTACACCTATACTTAACATCTTTGGGTCTTCTTTTGTGCCTCTGGTGAAGGGATAACAGTAGTTGTGACAAACTGGGCTGCAGCTACTCCTCTGCTAAGTAGGAATCCTGATGTCCAGCAGCCAGATGTGTTTACCCATGGACACAGTGTGTGAAGAGGTTTAAACCACCACCAAAGTGGTGGAAGTATAGCAGCAGCAGCCCAATCAAAACCACCAGCCACTGCAGTTCAGGGATCCCACCAGTAGGGGGCTACACTTCGCAAGCAATACAAAACCGCACCTAGACAGCCTGTGCAGTGGTATGGTACTGTGTTGGGCCCACGATGTTAAAGATACAAGGCGGGATACCATTTACTGGACCAATTTCTGCTGGTGAGACAGACAAACATTTGAGAAGCCCTCTGTAAGCTCAAATGCTTGTCCCTCTCACCAGCAGAAGTTGTTCCACTAAATGATATTACCTCACCCACCTTGTCTCCTTGTACAGAATGGCATATGGTTCTGGAAGAGCAGCATAGAAACCATCACTATAACAACTTGTGTATTGCTTCAAGCTTTTAAATAATTTCCTAAATAAATTGGCATGGTGTTCTCTCTATTTTGGGCCAGATTCTAGGAATCTAACTCCTCAGAAGGAAGAGGTTTTATGTCCACATAAATGCCATGAGAAGTAGTGGCTTTTTAATCACCTAACAAAATTCAAATCAGGTTTGGAAAACCAAAGGTATATTTTTTAAAACATTAAGTAAATCAACTTAAGGAGAGGATTCCTGACTGGGGGGAGAGAGAGAGAGAGAGAGAGTGTATATATATATATATATATATATATACATACACACACACACACACACACAAATTTATAAACAGTAAAACAATGGGCTAAATGTAAGTGATTTCCCATACTAAAAATTACTCCAGCTGTGCAAAATTGTTATACAGAGAAAACATGATGTGGCAGTGTGACAGGATGTGCAGTCCTTTTTTAGGCCCAAAGCCTAATGACTAACCTTCTAAAGATTTGTGGTCAAATGGGAAGGCTTCATACAGTTCTTAAAAAACATGGTATATGTATTTCTAAATGTTATTCCGTTACTGCCATCTTCTTGAAAAAAAATACAGAGGGGAATAAAAATATGAAAATTATTACTCTTTATCCTTTTAAAATAAATGAAAAGTTCTACAGAGCCTCAGCAAAATTAAAAAAGAGCTTTGATTTTCAAAAATAGTAAATGTTTTTAAGAAGAATAGATTGATGGCAGTGGATGTTTTCCACTGTGTCTTTTCTCCTCATACCAACAACATTTCAATAGTGAGGGTTGTTGGGGTTTTTTTGGACACTGTGTTCCCTCCCTCCTCTAAATCCACAATTTATGCCATCTTTTAAAAAACTTAAAGAAAGTAACATTTTTAGACTAATAGATCAGTGGTCCTATTGCTCTGATAACTTTGAAAATTAGCACAAGACTAGTAGTTATATGTGCATTTTTATAATAATTACATACCACTGTGTTAAAATCTAAAAAAATACCACTCAAGGGAACTCAATTATAATATTTTTATTGTATATATTACACATAATCTGTATATACATTTAAAATACAACACAATTTAGAAATTAAACCTGAACCAGGGAACTTTTAATTAAATGGTTAATAAAGGCTTGCATGAAATAAGTATTTTCCTCATCTCAAAAACATATGAAACATTGTGTATGCATCACCCTACTGATGTCAACAGTAAGACTCCCAATGACTTCAGTGGGATCAGTGACCGGAACAGAATTCTGAAAAAGCAAAAACTTAATTTACAGAGTAAAGTTACATAGAGTGAAAATAAGAGCACTATCTTTTCATTAAGAGCACTTTAGGAATCTATTTTAAAAGGCAACAGAACAACCACTTTAAAACAGTGTAGTGATGCACTACACTTCCTTGGAGTTAGGAGCAAAGAGAGGTAGCTAGACATTGGCAGTAGTTTCATAATAAACATTTGTCCCATATATTGGATTCTTGTGAGAATGCAACTTCTGAGAATTGCCGAGTGTCTTCAAATTGAGTTTTCTGCTGCAATTAAGTCTGTATATTTAAAAAAAAAAAACCCGCACAAATCAGTTTATTTCATACTTTTCCACTGATATAGTTTAAGAATAAGGTAAGCTGATATTTCTGTAATATGTATGATCCAGATCTTTGGCAATTTGCATGCAATTTTCTTTTCTGCCTTGTTTTTGACTTGTAGAAAACTATTATATTCTTCTATTATGAACGTAAATAGAATAAAACTAACAAAAATTGACTTAAAAAAGACATCTTTCAGATTATATGCAAATATAATCGGTTTAGAATGAACAAAAAACTTCACAGAGAAATATTTTAAAATAACCCTCCCTAAAAATTATCTTTTAATGCAGACAGTTGACATTCCAACACCCAAAATATTAAGTTAATATTTACATACATGTCCAAAAGCACTCATAAAAAACATGCAATCTGTATCAATCAGTAATTATTCCATGATATTGTGTCTAAACTGAGAATGCTTTCAATTTAAGAGCTAAAAATATTTTTATATTGTAAATATAGCACCGGATATACAAACATGAGGCCCAAACGGCTTGCTTTTTCCTAGATATCTAGTCCCACTGAAATAAAGGGAAATAATGCAAATACGTTTCATAGCATGTGATTTAAGTTCTTAACTATAGATTTGTTTAGTAAGTCTCACTGATACCCTGTGTTATGGTAAAGTGACCACAAGTAAAGTTAGTAAAAATTCACATGTACAGCAATATTTTAAATTTCATCTTCAGAATCTCTTTCTAAAAACAGGTTTGCTTTTTCTAATCATCCTTTATTTCAACAGATATCGATTAAATAGTTGGAAATTCCAACTTGAAATAAAATATAGGGTTTAGTTATTCTCACCTGAAATTATGACCAGTTTACTGTAGTTCAATCTCACTTATGTTCAGCAGAATAACCTTAGACTACTTCAGTAAGCCAATCTACCATTTGAATGAAAGTCACATTGAATCACAAAACTAAAAGTATGACTAGTTTGTAAGATGATGAATAGTGTATATTTCAATGGTTAGCTCACACAACAGTTTTAAGAGAAATAACTTATAGCAAAGACCCTTATCATAAGTAATACATCTAATTACCATATCCTTAGAATAGATGTAATATAAATTTCATTGCTCACTTAAAAGTTCTAAAGTTAACAGCATAAACTTGAAGTTGAGTAATTAAGTAATCCTTATATAGACACTTATTAAAGTATTTATACATATTATCTTAAATCTACATCTATCATTTTGCCAATTAAAATTAGGACTTTAATTGCAATTAAGTAATTTAATTGCCAATTGAACAGCAAAATTGCTAAGTGACTAATTTTAATGCCTATTTTAATTACCAATCATGACTGGGGAGGGAGCTAATCAAGCAGTATCAGAGTAATGATGTGAAAAAAAGGGAGAACAAACATTCAAGACTACATGCTTTAAAAAAGAACCTTACATTAAATAAATGCAAAAACACAATTTTATAAAATGTAGTGAAATGCTGTATTTTGGTATCTAAATACCAGAACACATTTAATTAAAACGACTGTCAATCTGAAAAAGTATTAAATAGGAAGTGCACTTTTACATTATATATTTACATGATAGTCCCACTAAAAGGGATAAACTAAAAACTGCATATCAATGTGATATTGTCTACATGTTTGTAACTTAATAGACCGAACCATTTTAGAAGAGATGTACTGGTCACTTTAGTAATAAAAAGTGACTTTTTAAAATAAAAGATGGGAGACAATCTGTCCACCAAAGAAGTACTGTAGTACTATTATACAAATCAGAGGCACACTTTCACATGGGGGGGAGCAGCATAATGTTGACTCTCTCTAAAGTTTGTAATATATTGCTTTAGCTCTTACATCAAAATGAGAAGCAAAAGTGCAAAATATTTTAATACATCAGAGTGAACGATAAGCAAATGTGGTTGTAATGCAATCAGAATTACACTATGAGGAAACTAATGCATTTAGGATCCACAATATGTAATGTTTGAATTTTTTCAAATTTCCTCTCCTTTCCTGCCACAGATGAAGTATGTGCACCATTATGTAATCAATGTTCCAGTCAGTTGGCAATTTAAGAGATAAGAATGTGAATAATGAAGCCTTTTTGGCATTGAAGACCCATATCTAAACAAATACTTTAAAATCCAATGTTTTACCAATCTATAAAATTGTGATCCACATAACAATGTGATTCCCTCCCCAGATCATTAGAATAATGGTGACAGGTTCAAATGCAGTTCAATCCTTCTATAGGGCTAATTCTGGCAATCAGCCACTTCTTAGACCTGGACTCCATAGTCCTTACTCAGCCAAAGCTCCCCACTCACTTTAATGAGCACCTTTAGGAATACAGGATGAAGTTAAAATTATAATGGATGTTACCTAGGACTTTAAGACAGTAATTCAACACAAGTCATATGTGGGAGTGGGACATGCATGAACAGAATCAGTTCACAGAGACCAAAAAACAGAACTAATGCCTGTAGAACAGGTTTGCATTTTTTAAAAGTGAAAATGAGTACAAAACAAAATTATAGAGACTCATAGAATGTACGTCCCCTTGAAGGGATCTTTATAATTCTGTGCAGTTTTATTTGTTTTTAAAGTTCTCAATCAGGCACAATAAGTAGGAAGATCATGCATGGATCAAACACACTGGAGTGAAAAGTATTAGTTCTCTATGTTATGAGAACAGTAGTTGTATATCACAACACAGTGACACTTGCCACAATATTCATCCATTGGAAATCCTGTTAAATACAAGAAGCATTAACAGAATACCATTTTTTCTAAGCATATTCTGATCAACATTTTTTTTTAAGTCAAACAAATTATTGCATGTAGTATGATAGAGTCTTGGCTCTACAGCATTTTTTATACTTGTTGGCAAAATGGCAATAACTCATTGTGCCTAACATGATAAGTTATTTCATATGTGCGCAACTCAAACTTTGCCTTCACATATTTAGATGGAAAGGCTCCTGTAATTATGTACTAGGAATAGGGGCTCAATTCTGCTCTTTCTGCAGCCAATGGAAAAAGAATGGCGCCAGTAGACTGAGAGAGAGAGTTTGGTTTTCTGTTGGGAAAAGGAAATAACTTCCTGTAAAAACAGAATTTTTGTACATGATACATACATACCTCCAAACATATTGTATATTAATTAAAACATGCTCACATATCCTGTTTATAGTATATATATATTTTTGGGAGCATGAAACCTCATTTTCTATTAGCTGACCAACCGTTTTTAATAATTTATCAGGTTTATCCCAAAATAGAGGGATATACAGTGATATTTATTATTAGTCTTACAATACCACCTAGAGGCCAGAGCCCCATAGTTCTAAGCATTGTACAAACATATAGCAAAGAGAAAGTCCCTGCCCCAAGGAGCTTGCAATCAATATTGATTACCTGTGTATAAGTAAAGTAATTTAATTTAAGGTTTAAAAATATCAGTGACAGACTCAAAATGGTTATATGATGGATTTTAAATCTCTCTTTCCTGCTTTTATTATATTAATTTTCTTTCCATCTTGAATGAAATATCAGAGGGAAAGAATACAATCCATTAGTTATTAAAAGTAAAAGTGCCTTTGAAAAATTAACTCAGAGTGAGCGCAAATGTAAAAAGATAAACACCCTAGAGGTTCAGGTTGGCAGGTCCTTTAGAATCTGCTCACACTTCAAAACACTACCTGTGACACTAAAAATAGAATACTAGAGGCTTTGTCAGTTCTCTAAGGGACCAATCCAACAGCCTTGGGAGACAATGGGAAGCTTTCCATTGATTTTTTGGGAGTTGGATTGGGACTTAAGTGTTTTACATCAAAGTATAAGATCAACAATGAAAGGGTATACATACCTGTTTCGGTTAGAATAGTTAGCGACTTTATTTTTATGCAAGTGTAATTTCTGCCAAAAATTTTAATCAATCATACTGAAGTCAAAAACTTTAGGTCATAAAAAGATAAACAAATGTGGTCCCTGATGTAAACCGGTTTGAAATGACTGAGAGGCAACAAATTTATCAGGATCTATTTTCCTAGTTTTTTGGAAAATCCTAATACTTAGTTCCATAGCACCTCTCCCTTTTTCTTCATTCCTGGTTCATGCTGTACAAGTGTGGATAGTTTTGGATATTGGAGTGTTTATAAATAATAATGTTTTATACTGTCAAATGTTTCCAGAGATACATGTAGGCAATTTTACTGAAGACTGTTGAAGCTGTGGTTGTCCATTTTTATTGTGGACATGCTTTTATTGGGGCACGCTTCGCTGTCTGAATAATTTGACAGCTGTCAAGATCCTAACATGCAAATGTTTATAGTATTTGAAATCTAGCCCCATTTGGTCACATTCTTATTATAAAAACGGTGAGTTCCATTTACCGTCTTATTGTTATATAGCATCAGGTCAAAGAATATAAATCGTACCAAGCAATTCATCTTCCTGTTCAGAGAGTCATTAAATTTCTCCCAGAACATATTTGATTGATATTCTTAGAGGTGAAAGGCTAAACGGACCATATGGCAACATGTTGCATTCCATATGTTATCTGCCCATCCGTGCTTAAGCTGCCATTAGCAACATCTGCACCCAGCGGAAATCCAGCTGTGCAGAAAACTATTGATGGAATTGTACTTGTGTAAAAAAAGCCTAGCTTAACGCCATTAAATCGAGGCAGGCAGGCAGGCAGCCTGCCAGGGCGACAGAAACCTCGGTTAAGTTAAATTAGGCAAAAGCTTTACTGGAATTTAATTTTCAACTTTCAATTCGGGGGCTGTTTTGAGAAAAAGCAGTTACGCTTCGCCGGAGGGCCGGGTCCCCGGTCCCACCCTCGCTCCTTTACTGGGGAAGCGGGCAGGGCAGTCGTACGCCCACCCCACCCCCCCGATTGCTACTTTATGGGATCGCAGCTGGACTCTCCCGGAAGCCCCGCACTGGTGGGGTGGGTGCGTGGGGGCAACAGAGAGTTAGGCAGCTGAAGGAGCATCTTTACACTTCCACTGCCCCAGCCAGCCCCGGGGGGCGGGGGGGAAAGAAGTCTCCCTTTCTCCGGGCAGGGCGCTAGGAGCCGAAGTTTCTTTGTGTTGCTTGCGGGACTGGTCCCCCATAAGCGGCGCGCACACGCCTCCCCCCCGCACCTGCCTGTAACGACATTACCTGGCTCCTGTCTTGCCTGCGCCGTCCGCCGCCGCGCGTCCCTCCCAGCAGAGCCGCGCCGTGCCCCAGCAGCGCGGGCCGCGCTCCCCCAGCTCAGCCCGGGCGCCGCCGGCGGAGGGGAGGCAGGACGAGGCCAGGCGCGCCCCGGGGGCGGTGCTAGCAGCAGCGCCCGGCCCCCGCTTGCCGCAGGCGGGGCCCGGAGGAGGAGAAAGCGGGGGCTGCGGCGGGGCGCTCCCTGCCCCGCGCCCCGTTCCCAGCGCCGCACAGAGCCCCATTGTAGCCGCCGCAAGCCCAGCGGTAGCGGCCAAGAGCGTCAGCTCCCCCGTCAGCAGCGCCGCTCTCCGTGACGGCAGCGCCGCTGGATAAATAGCCCGAGCCGGGCGCGGCAGGTGGGGGGATTTTCCACTGACGCCGGAGCGGAGATAGGAAACAATGGCTGGGGCGGGCGCGCTCCCCGCACGCACAGGGGGGCACGGGGGGGAGCCTCCCGAACGCCCGCCGCTGCGGCCTGGCTCCCGGCCAGCCCGGCGCAGGGCTTCCCCCGGCGGCCGCGGGCTGACACAGAGCTCCGCCCCCAGCCTGCACAGCTCGGGCTCTGCCCCGCCCGTGACCCCAGAGGCCCGCCTGGGGAGCCCGGCATTACCCCCGTGCCACGGAAATCCCGCTCCGCCCCCACGTGCGCTCCCCTCCCAGCAAAGTTGCCGCAGAACTTCTCCCCCCGCCGCCGCTTAGCCCCCGCGCGGAGCTCGGACAGGGAGGCAACGCGCGCTGCCGTTCCCAGCAGCGGCGCTGTGCTGCGATGGCGCGGTGAAAACACAAACACCGCCAGGGGAACTTCTCAACCCAAACTCTTCATTAAGCGAAAACCATTTCTAGGAATCCTGGGCTTTGTGAAATCTTTTCACACGGCCGAGGCGTTGGGTCTCAGGTCCCCCAGCCAAGTTCCTCTCATAACCACACACGATGAGTCCTTCCCATGAACATTCACTGGCCTCTTCTTCCTGGGGCTTCTCTTTCGGTTGTAAAGTTTATAATGATTTATGATCAAGTTGAATGGGCATAAATGATTGTTTGGAAACAAGTTACTGCAGATTCATGCTTTGTAGAGCACCTTCCAATTCTGTGGCACCCCCAGTGCTTTATAAACATTGATGAAGAAGCCTCATAACAAACCTGGGGGGGGGGTAGGCATCATCTTTGTTTTAACACGGGGAAACTGATGCGCAGAGAGATTAAGGTTTACATTTCCAGGAGTTCTGAAGTAACTTGGTGAATGAGGGCCTCTGTTTCTCTTTCCCCCTTTCCTTCTCCCTGTCTTGTCTTGACAGGCAAAAAAGGATTGTTATTCAATTGTTAGCTCATCAAGTTAGTTTAACACAAATTGAAAAGCCCAGTCAATATGCAGGCTAACAAGTCTGAAGCCCATCTAACTAACACAGCTTTAAACACTTTAGCTTGCATCTTGAGGGGGCTTTTCAATTGTATTGACCTAACAGGATTGGAAAACACACCATCAAGACCTAGCTCCTTGTGTTGGTGTTCTACTTAACACATTTTATAAATTTAAATTATAGATCACACACCTAACTTTAGTTATGAAAACTTTGCCATACTTGTCATCAAAGGTCATAATCTGCAAAAAGCAGGTACCATATCAATAAGCACTGTAGTTGGAGCTCCCATTTTATAGAAGGGCCTTTCCCAGTATGGTCTCTACTGGCAAGTTGGCCCTTTAAATCTGAGAAAGCTAACTAGCTGTAGCCTTGAGGGAGTCATTTTGCAGTTTTACAGCTAAAGGTTACAGCTCTGTGCCTTTTAAGCTTGGTCTATACTTCAACATTAAATGGTATAGCTACATCAGTCAGGGGTGTGAAAAAAACACACCCCTGACTAAAATAGCTGTGTCAACAAAACCCCTAGTGTAGTCACAGCTATGCAAGAGGACAGTGCTTCTGTTGATGTAGCTAATGATGTTTGGGGAGGTGGTGTTCCTACACCAACCAAAAAAACCCCAAACTCTTCTCTTGGGCCATGTCTACACTACAAACTTATGTCAACCTAACATATGTCAGCATATAGCCACCACAGTTACTAAATTGCTTGTGTGTGCTCTAGGGTGACCAGACAGCAAGTGTGAAAAATCAGGACAGAGGGTGGGGGGTAATAGGAGCCCAAATAAGAAAAAGACCCCACAATTGGGACATCTGGTCTCCCTAGTGTGCTCATGGCTCCTTGTGTTGGCAGTGCGCATCCTCACTAGGAGCGCTTGTACTGATTGTATTGTCAGAGTGGGGCATTGTGGGATGGCTCCTGAAAGCCAATCAGAGTCAATGTAAGCAACACAGTGTCTACTGCATCAACCTTATTACATCAACCTTGACTCTGCTGCTCAGAGAGGTGGTGTTACCTAATCAGCTTATAGAGGCACTTATGTTGATGGGAGCAAAATTTAAGTAAACACACTTCCACAGCAAGGTCAACACAAGACAGCTTATGTTGACCTAACCCTTCAGTGTAGACCAGGCCTAGGCTTGTCTCTGCTAGGGGCTATATGAGAATAGCTAGGCCAGCATAGGCTCCATAGTGTAGACGTACCCCTAGCTAGTACTGCAGTTATGCTTTTTCATAGCTTTCCCTTTGTTTAATTCTTGAGATGACACACTTTCGTATCTTGGAATATATAAGTATTTTCTAGTCATTAATATTTAAAGGACTGTATCAGGTCAAATTTGGTTCACAATTCAGATCATATTATTTTCAGAATTATCTAAAAATTCAAATGAAAATAACTTTTTCCTACAGCCAAATCTCTCCCTGCTGTTTTTACTGTAAAAATGCTGCAACATTGACCTAGTGTGCCAGAGCCCCAGACTGAAAGTGACTATATGTAAACAAAAGTGAAACAAATTAGTCTGCTTTTATTATCTAGGTGGCATGAAATACAAAGGTAAACAATCAAGTTGTGGTGAACACTATGGCCCTGTTCCTCAAGGCTGCTCTCTATGGACAGACCTCTTGCATGGTGCAGAAAAAGATTGGGCCTAAATTAGGATCTGCTCCCGCTTGACTGATGTCAGTGGAGCTCTATATGGGAAGCTCCAACTGCAGAATCAGGAGAATAGATTTTCAAAATCTTTCATTTTTAATTATATGTGGTGGAATTAGTAACATAAGTAAGGTGTTCCTTAATATATATATATATATAATTTATAACCTGATAGTAGTTCCTTGAATGCTTTGAAAAGACCATAATACTGTAACTACTGTATATTGTAGGAATGACTAGAGCAAGGATCATAGCTTCTGTTTTTCCTTTTTGTCTTTCTGTCATCAGACAATGAAGCCAACAGGGTTGGTTCTATAGATGAGTTACAAATAAAACCCCAAAACTATTTATCTCCACAAAGGTAATTTATAGGGAAAATGATAGTAAATTGTTAGAACTCGGATTTTCCAGGATTTTGAAATGAGCTTGCTTCCTGTTGAACTTCTGAATGAATCTGAAAGTTTTATGAATTTATGTGTGAAGGTCATGGGATGCGTGTAGAAAAGCAGAAGTTTCCAACAAATTAGATCTCAATCTATATGCTAAGAACTAAATTTAAGATAATGCTGAAACAGTAATATCTGACTATCAAGACCAACAAAACACAATCACCAAGAAGCTGGTGATTAGGGGTCTGTATGCCTAGTTTTTGTACAATGTGCCAAGTGGCTAGCTGAGTAGGTTAGCCTGGACATAAAGGAAGCTATTTACATTTAAAGGATCCAGTACACTAAGCTTTTGTTTCCAAGTTCTCTTACTGTTTCCCACCTCATTTCTTATTTTCCTGTTGATAACATTGCCAGAAGCTTTAAGTAGATAGTAAATAACTTGAACAGCAGACATCTGATTCAAATTTCTGCAGATGGTCAGAAAGCTGAATGTAGTATATTTGAAAGTGAACATTTTCTGTTTGCCTCTGTTTCTTTTATCATGATTCCCCCAATAGCTAGTTATGAAGAAGTCATCATGTTAAACAAAATAAAATAAAATATTTCTTGAGGCTTAAACCACTCTAGAAAAAAGGTGAAAACTCGATGTCTGATACCTACATAGTAAACTGCTTGTTTTTGTAAATTCTTTAAGTGGCTGTACGTTTCAGAAATACTGTCCCATCAACTTTTGTTAGGAGGTTCTGGTAACATCACAAAAATGACACAAGTGATTGTTTATTTCATCAGAACTTCAAAGTGAAATTATTGAACGTGCTTAACAAGTTCTTTAGGAGATACATTAATGTAATAAATAACAAAATCTGATCCCCCCAAAAAACAAGGTGTCTGGTGGCGCGTTAAAGACTAACAGATTTATTTGGGCATAAGCTTTCGTGGGTAAAAAAGTCACCAGACTCCTCGTTGTTTTTGTGGATACAGACTAACATGGCTACCCCTCTGATACTTGATACCATGCAAAGCACTGAATTTAGCTGTATGAAGTGGAAATCCATCCATGAAAAAACTCGCACAGATACAGACAGACATCATCTTCCTCTCCAAGAGCAAACAGATGGACATCATACCAAATGGACTGAAGGTGAAAAATCTATTGCAATCTACATACCACACAGACTATGCTGACAGATTGTGCCACACACTCTCAAAGAAACTGAGGAACCACCTGATTAGCATCCTGTATAGCAAACAGGAGAAGATCAAGAATGAGCTCTCAAAACTGGAGACTCTCAGATAAACCAACCTTCCACACAAACTTTCATGTGGCTGGACTTTACAAAAACAAGACAAGCCATTTAAAATGTACACTTTACTTCTCTATAGAGGAAAAAGGACAGTAAACTATCTAAAGTCCTACATGCCACAGGGGGCTACAACAGTGGTACCCTTAACTCACCCAACAATATTGTTAATCTATCCAGCCACATACTTAGCCCATCAGAAGAGTCTGTCCTATCTTGGGGACGCTCTTTCTGCCCCCGCACCGCCCCACACATGATACAGTTCTGCGGTGGTCTGGAAGCCTACTTTCGCCGTCTCCGACGCAAGGAATATTTCCAACACACCGCTGAACAGTGCACTGACCCACAGGACCCTCCTACCAACACTACAAGAAGAAGAATTCTGCATGGACGCCTCCTGACGGTCGACATGACAGACTGGACTTCTACACAGAGTGCTTCTGCAGACGTGCACGGGCTGAAATTGTGAACAAACAGCAGCACTTGCCCCATAACCTCAGCCACACAGAACACAATGCCATCGACAGCCTCAGAAACAACTCTGACATTATAATCAAAGGGGCTGACAAAGGAGGTGCTGTAGTCATCATGAACAGGTCAGATTATGAACAGGAGGCTGCCAAGCAACTCTCCAACACACACTCTACTATCACTAGTAGGAGGTCACTATCCTCCGATCCCACTGAGGAGTATCAAAAGAAACTACACCATCTGCTCAACAAACTCCCTGCTACAGCACGAAACAAATCTACACAGACACACCCCTAGAGCCTCAACCAGGAGTATTCTATCTGCTACCCAAGATCCATAAACCTGGAAATCCAGGATGCCCCATAGTCTCAAGCATTGGCACTCTTACATCAGGATTATTTGGCTATTTGGACTCTCTCCTCAGACCCTACGCTACCAGCACTCCTAGCTATCTTCGAGACACCACCGACTTCCTGAGGAAACTACAATGCATTGGTGATCTCCCTGAAAACACCATCCTGGCCACCATGGATGTGAAGCTCTTTACACCAACATTCCACACGGGGATGGACTACAAGCTGTCAGGAACAGTATCCCTGATGAGGCCATGGCACACCTGGTGGCTGAGCTTTGCAACTTTGTCCTTACTCACAACGATTTCAGATTTGGGACAACTTATACCTTCAAGTCAGTGGCACTGCTATGAGTACTGGCATGGCCCCACAGTATGCCAACATTTTTATGGCTGACTTAGAACAACGCTGCCTCAGCTCTCATCCCCTAGCGCCCCTCCTCTACTTGCGCCACATTGATGATATCTTCATCATACGGACCCACGGGAAGGAGGCCCTTGAAGAATTCCACAAGGATTTCAACAATTTCCATCCCACCATCAACCTCAGCCTGGATCAGTCCACTCAAGAGATCCACTTCCTGGACTCTATAGTGCAAATAAGTGATGGTCACATACACACCACCTTATACCGGAAACCTACTGACTGCTGTTGTTACCTACATGCCTCCAGCTTCCATCCAGGACACATCACACGATCCATTGTCTACATCCAAGCCCTAAGATACAACCGCATTTGCTCCAATCCCTCAGACAGAGGCAAACACCTATAAGGTCTTTATCAAGCATTCTTAAAACTACAATACCCACCCGGGGAAGTGAGGAAACAGATTGACAGAGCAAGATGGGTACCCAGAAGTCACCTACTACAGGACAGGCCCAACAAGGAAAATAACAGAATACCACTGGCCATCATGTACAGCCCCCTGCTAAAACCTCTTCAGCACATCATCAGTGATCTGAAGGACGATCCCTCATGCTCACACACCTTGGGAGGCAGGCCAGTCCTCGCTTACAGACAGTCCCCCAACCTGAAGCAAATACTCACCAGCAACTAACACACCACACCACAGAAACACTAACCCAGGAACCAATCCCTGTAACAAACCCCGTTGCCTACTCTGTTCCCATATCTACTCTAGTGACACCATCATAGGACCCAACCACATCAGCCACACCATCAGGGACTCATTCACCTGCACATGTACTAATGTGATATATGCCATCATGTGCCAGTAATGCCCCTCTGCCATGTAAATTGGCCAAACTGGACAGTCTCTACGTAAAAGAATAAATGGACACAAATCAGACATCAGGAATTGTAACAAAAGCCAGTAGGAGAACACTTCAATCTCCCTGGACATTCAACAACAGATTTAAAAGTAGCCATCCTTCAGCAAAAAAACTTCAAAAACAGACTTCAAAGAGAAACTGCAGAGCTACAATTTATTTGAAAACTTAACACCATTAATTTGGGCTTGAATAAGGGACCGGAAGTGGCTGGCTCACTACAAAAGCAATTTCCCCTCTCTTGGTATTGACACCTCCTCCTCAATTATTGGGCGTGGACCACATCCACCCTGACTGAATTGTCCTTGTTATCACTGGTTCTCCACTTGTAAAGTAACTCCCTTCTCTGCATGTGCCAGTATATTTATGTTTGTATCTGTAATTTTCACTCTATGCATCTGAAGAAGTGGTTTTTTACCCACGAAAGCTTATGCCCAAATAAATCTGTTAGTCTTTAAGGTGCAACTGGACTCCTCGTTGTTTTTGTGGATACAGACTAACATGGCTATCCCTCTAAAATCTGATCCCCTAATTTGTCTTGTCAGCCTTCTTTCTTAATATGAAATCCTTTCTCCTGTTCTTTTTGTCTACCTTCCTATGTATTTGTGATTCCCTCCCTCCCATTCTTCCATTAAAAACACCTTAAATGTTTCATTAAAAAAATCACAAAACTTAAAAAAGGAAATTATTCTGCTGCATAATATAAAGCTAGACAAAGTCATACTAGAAATAAGGCATACATTTTTAACAGTAAGAGTAATTAACCATTGGAACAATTTACCAAGGGACACGGTGGATTTTCCAACACTGACAATTTTAAAATTGAAATTGGATGTTTTTCTAAAATATATGCTCTAGGAATTATATTGGGAAAGTTCTATTTTGACCTGTGTTATACAGGAGATCAGACTAGATGATCACAATGGTCCCTTCTGGCCTGGGAATCTCAGCATATGCTATACAAATGCACCCCTCTCCCACCCACACCCCCAAAAATCTTAAAACACCCACACATATTTATGGATTACATGTAAAATTCACAGCATCTCATTTTAGGTATTTATAAGGTATTTAAGTACCATTACCATGGTATCTAAATGTTTCATAATCTTTTTTTTAATGTAGTTATACTCACAATGCCTCTGTGAGGCAAGGAAGTACTATTATCCGTATTGTATAGATGGGAAACTGAGGCACGGAGACCCCTCCAAAGAAACGTAGGTGTTGCAATGCTTAATTATAATTAAATTAAATAGTTTAAACTAATTAAACATTAATTTATTAAAGAGTCATTGAAGTAGGGGAATTGGACCACAGTTTCACACATGTGAATGCCCTAAGCACTATACCAATGTTTCCCAAACTTGGGATGCCACTTGTTCAGGGAAAGCCCCTGGTGGGCCAGGCCGGTTTGTTTACCTGCCGCATCCACAGGTTCGGCTGATTGCGGCTCCCACTGGCCGCGGTTTGCCGCTCCAGGCCAATGGGGGCTGTGGGAAGCGGCAGCCGGTACGTTCTCTCTCTCTGGCCCTATGACTATTTTAGTACCTAGCTAAAGTGGAACAGCCTCCACAGGAAAGACTGAGGGAAACTCATATCAGAGTATCTCATAACCTGATGGTTAGCACCCTATTCAAATCCTTTCTGCCCATCAGGTGGGGGGGAGAGAGAAGAAGGGAACAGACTTGAATGTGGGTTTCCCATATCCTGGATGAGTGCTCTAACCCGTGGGCTAAAAATTATAATGGAGGCTCCTTCTTCTCTGGCTGCATTTTGAATGGGGCTGAATTGGGCCCCACAGGCAAGATAGGCACTCCTGTGGGGTGTGACCTCACACACACTATGCCTGTGACGTCATGTGGTGGAGGCAGGATCCCACTGGAGGGGGGCAGGCTCACTCCATTCCCAGAAGTACCAGAATGTCTGCTATCCAGAAATGTGTGACTGGCCACCCTATGGCCAGAGGCAGAAACTTAGGCAGGGAGGGATGTTTTAAAGCAAAAATGTAGACACCAAGTGAACTGAGGCACCTACAGAATTAGGCAGCATCTAAATCCCATTGATTTCAAGAATCTTGGCCAATTGACTTGTCTAAAGCCACCAGAAATCTGTGGAGAACATGACATTGAACATGGGCCTCTTGAATCACAGACTGCAACCCTCATCAGTGGACCATCCTTCCTTGCTGCCTCCAGAGGGTGGGTGATGAAAGGATTTATAATTACTTGAGTTTGAAATATTTTTTTCTGGTTCATTTAAAAAGATAATTTAGTGCTCCTGAAAAGTGCTGAATTGTGTATTTACAGACTGAACAATTTATTTCAGGGAGTTCTTCACACTTTGGAATGACCCATTGAAATATTTGGGAACACTGTAATAATAACAGAATTACTCTAGATTGTCACTGATGTAACTGTTAACAATGGGATTACTAATAAAAGAATGATAGACTTACTCCAGATAAACTAATTTAGAACAGAATTTGACCCACTTTTTTCTCTCCCTTTTTTGGCATTTAAGACTCTATTACAAAATTTTCAATGGACTCAGAGGAGCATTATGAAATAAAAATATTTTTCATTCTCGGTTAGTGCATTTCATCCAAGGTTCTCAGTGTGTTTACATTAACTGAGACTCATAATAATCCTGTGAGATTGGTATTATTGTACTTATGGTATTTTACACTTAGGTAAACTGAAGTACAGAGATTTTGGTTTTTTCAAGGTAGAATGGCAAACCAGTGATTGAATTGGGATTAGAAATGAATGATGAGAGAAAACCTGACCCCACACTCTGTTTTGTTCCTTAATTTAAAAATAACTCATTAGACTCCCTCTCTCAAACATTTCCCCTTCAAATAGATAAATTACCAAAATAATGAGGTGTTTGTCCACAGGTGAACATATGCAAGGGACTAGTTACAGTGAACATCCATAGTAAATATGACAATGTGACTCCTCTTTTATACAATTTATCTATGCTTTACCTTGGGGTACAAAATAAAGGATGTTGATTCTGTATCTGTGAAATGCCATTACATACCAAAAACCATGGATTATTTTATCCAATTCAACACAGCATTATTTATATGTCCTGAATGTTTTCTCTTGCATTGACATGTAAGGACTAGAAATAAGTCTTTTCAATCATTAAGGCTTCAAGAGAAGATTTGAAAGTGTAATAGAGGTGGTTATAATTGTTAAAGACCCCCAAAGGAGATGTATTGCGTATTTTATCCATATTTTTGTAAATTGTTAAATTAAGGGGCTAAGTTCCACTAGCCCTAAATGAATGGAAATCCTATTCACTTCAGTGGGAGTTTTGTGAAGGGAGGGCTTGCAAGAGTGGACCCAAAGTGTAGTTATGATCACCCAAACACTGTTTGCTAGGTTTCTTTTTAGTTATAGATACCTAGATTCAGTGGAAAGCTGACAAACAGGTTTTACTGGAGTCAGTGCCACAAAATCAGAATACTTACAGAAAAGCCATTTTCTCTCATGCATCATCAACAAACCTATCAGCTAAGAACCTGACTTTGCATTCCTGATTCAGACAAAACTCCCACTGAAACTAATGAAAATTTTGCTTGTGTAGGGAGTGCAGGTTTGGGCCCTTAAGCCCTGATGCTGCAAGCTGTTCTGCACAACTGGATCCTTATCTCTACACAGACTCCACGGAAGCTTTGCAGGGCATAGGGGGTCTGCTCATGTGGAACATCTTACAGGATCAAGGCCAGGGCTTAAATTCTCATTGAGTATCTCCTGGAGCCTAAAGCCTGGGGCTTCAGCCCTGCAGGAGGTGCCGGGGGTTCAGCCCCATGGGGCATGCCAGGGGCTTGTGGGTTTGAAAATATTTACCGGCGATCCACTCCGGACAGATCTGGCTGAAATTAGGCTCTGATCCAGGCCTTAGTTGATATCTAAAAATGTTTATGGTTGATGATAAAAAGCCATTTTTTATTTTTCCGATACCGGGTTGTGCTTGATGAGGTGGTGGCTTGACAAATCTATTTTTGATTTGTAAATTGAGCAAGTTTCATTTGGAAGTCATTAATATTGAATAAATATGAAACTTTAACCTATTTTGAGAGTCACTTTTCTGACCAGAGACTTATTTTAAATTAATTTTAATGATAAAATAATTGGAGTAGTTAATCAATTGAGGAAGACTTGGAATGGTGCATAAATGAATTGGATTTGCATTGTATTATACTAATCATAAACTGAGAGTTACAGCCGCTACAAATTTGTACAGTGTAACTCATGAGCAACTAATTTTTGACAGAACTCAGTTGGTCAAAGGTATAAAGCAATTGGTAAGTATCAGACAAGAAATTCAGAGTGAATACATGAGAATTCTGAATAGCTCCAGTCATCTTTAGCCATCAGTTTAGAAAGTTTGAAAATAACAGTTTGGAGGATCGGGAAATTAAAAAACTTCTGTTAGTTACAAATTTGTTACGTTCTTTCTTTTACATATACATGTAAATGTAACTATAATTAGAGATAAAGAATGTTACACTTGTAAAAGGTAGAGAGAATAAGCCCATTAATATGGGATGTTAATTGAAAAAGGGACTTGAATGGAGAACGGGATCTGTAATTATGAAAACAGTGATTAAAATATCATTTTGTTTTTTTTAAATGCCTGACCTGAATACAGAATATGAAGGAATTACATTTAAAACAGTTAATTATTTCCAACTCTTAGAAAAAGGGAAGATTAAACTGAATATGATTTACTGATCATAAAATAATTTTATACTTTTTAAAATTATCAATTTCAAAAAGCTGAAAATTGGTGTTACTGAATACTAGTTGAAATGTATATTTGCATTTTCATTAGTGAATGTAGTTTACTTGTATTGAGGCAGATTTTTGTACTGTTTTGTGTGAAGTAAATACAGACTAGACCTGGGCAAACTACATACAGCAAACAATTTGACAAAGTTAGTTTTTATGACAAGATCTACAAATTTCCTTAGAGACCTCGATTTTTACACATTATTTTGTTTACATTCAATGAATAGTTCATGTGTACCTAGATCAGCCTACAAGCTGCTTGCATATTATGTGTTGTGACTGTTGCTTTAAGCATTCACTAGTTGCGATTCACTATTTCTGTTGTGTGATTGGTCACCTCCATCACATGATATTGTTTCTGCTCTCTGACAGAATGTCTCCACGACAACGAAGAGCTTTCAAGATGGCTAATTTCAGAGTAGCAGCCATGTTAGTCTGTATCCGCAAAAAGAAAAGGAGGACTTGTGGTTAGTCTCTAAGGTGCCACAAGTCCTCCTTTTCTTTTTGCAAGATGGCTAAGTGAACATTTCCACCCTAAATGCTCTCAGATTACAGCTTCATAGTAACGTGTAATTCGACTCTGACAAGTGGCACTTTTAAAATGACATAGCGAGGTTCCACACATCTTGTCTCTCAGTGAGCTACAAATCCAGGCTCCAATCACACAGTGCAGTTCCTTCTGCCCATGCAAAGTCCATTGACTTCAACAGGACTCTGTTCAGGTGTAGGGAAATTTGTATTTATGGATCACTTTGCATGACTGGGGTCTTAATCTGCTCAGTTTATTTTCTTTTAATAATTTTGTGTATTAGATCAATAACATAATCATTTTAAAATGGAATAACATATTCCTTACAATGTTAAGGCAACAATACACAATAAAATAATAGGATCACATTGGTTATCTCTAAGACTACCTTAAGTAAGAAATATTGATTTGAGAAAGAATACTAATACTGAATAATGACATTTTGGGCTAAAGAAATTTAACACATGTATATAACTAAGGAAAAACTGCACTTTTTGTCTGTTGTATTTTAGCTAAATGGGACCTGATTCTTCAATATGAAAAATTAGATTAATACTAAGATGAAAATTGATCCTCATTAATATTATTAGTGAAAACAAACATGCTACTCTTCAGATACAAGAGCTTTAATGATAAAATAAAAATGTATATGGACCCAAATCAAAACTGATTTTTATATTTATCAGATTATTCAACAGCAAAGCCAAAAAAATTAGCCCCATTGATAAGATAAATAAGCACAAATACATTAATTTCTGGGTCACAACATTTCAATAGAAAAGATCATTAGAAAATAAAGTCAAAACAGCATTTTATATCAATCAAATTCCTATTAGATTAGTCCATATTATTTAACAAGAAATCTTACAGAAGTAGGCTCTTATAGACATATTGGTAAGTAAATGCAAATATATTGTTTTCCAGATGATAGGGATTCAGACCAAAAGCAAAGCTAACTAAAAATGATTTCATTCAAATTCCAGTGAAATCAAATAAGTATCTGATCCTTATTAGAGTCATTCAGCACTTGCTCATTTAACAAGTAAAAAGATTGTCAGCCCTGTAATCCTTGCCTGGTATCAGTTGCAAGTCCTTTCTGGCTCATGAATCATCACCACAATAAAATTCTGCAGGTAAAATTCTATTCTGTAACATTGCTGAAAATCTTGAGTGTCTGCACCAATGTTAATGGAGTTACTTTGTATTTACATTGGTAAATTAAAACAGAATGTGCGTCTTAGACTTGGATCAACAAAAGCCAGGTGGCTCTCCACCTGAACTAGCCAATGAGAGACAATGATGTGCTAAATGCTGCCCCTTTCTCACAGATAGGCATCTAAATCCAGGCTACAAGGAGGCACCAAGCTCTACTAGCAATCCACAAACAGGAACCCCGCTCCTGGCTTAGCAGCCTATGTAGTTTCTTGGGGGAATGAGTTAGGTGCCTGCCTCACTCCACACAAAATGTTGTGGTACCTACCTTTTAACTTTTATCCCAGTGGTTAGTGCACTTACCTGGGATGTGGTAAGTCCAAATTCAATTTCCCTTCCTTGGCATAGGGGAAGAAGGGATTTGAACAGAGGTCTCCAGTTCTCAGGAGGGGTTAGGTGCCTTACGGTGCTTGTTAGACACCTAGGTGCCTATACAATGAATGGGGAAGAGATAGCTGCCTTAGGCTATGTCTACACAGCAAAGTAAGCCTAGGGTTAGTGGGACTTAAGTCACCTGACCTGTGTCAGGGAACCCTGGGCTTGAGCATCTACACTGCATTTTAACTCTTGGTTAATAATTTTCTAACCTGTGCTGAACCAGGGCTCTGGTATTCAAAATGCAGTGGATCAGAGGAAAAAAACACACACACCCCAGCCTGACTACTGCTGGCTGTGGAGCGATGAAGTGCATGCCCAGGGCTTGGCGTGCAGTGAGCTCTCGCACCACCCATCGATCCCTTATCCCTGCCCCTGCCACACCCCAGGAGGCTGCAGGGAAGTTTTGGGGCTGGCTCCCACTCACTGCCCTGACAGTGCACACAGCCCGAGTGCCCCTGCACACACAGCCCCAGAGAGGACAGTGGAAGCCTGGGAGCAAGGGCGAGAGAGCAGAGCGGGACCAAGCGCTGCCTTGCAGGGAAGGAGAGTGGCAGAGCTCCTGGCTCAGCTGGCCCAGGGAGTAATGACCCCCAACATCCCAGCGGCCAGGAGCCACCTTCCACCTTGTAACTTTGCTCCCTGCTCTGGGCAAGCTCCGCACAGCAGCAAGGGGGAGCCAGAGTCACTTCTGAGAGAGAAGCAGGAACAGGGAGCGGGCTCTGCCAGGCAGTAATGGTGCTTCTGGTCTGCTGTGCTGGCTGCCTGCAGTGCTGCTACTCTGCCTCCAGGAGCTGTGCTGTGGGATACATACAGAGGGCTCCTGGGACCCAAGTCAAGCCAGGGCCATGTATACACAGGAAACCCGTAGGGCTCAGACCATGGGTTCCAGCTTAACATGGTCTCAGACCCTTCAGACCTGCAGGGTCCTGGGACCCTGGATCCAAGCCCTGGTTTAGCACAATTGCAATGTGGATGCAAGGGGGAGTTGGCTTGAGCCCAGACTCAGACCCGGTCATAAATTGCTGTGTAGGCATACCCTTAGAGTGCTATCTCCAAAGCCAACATGCTAGGTGGAGCACCCCTAAAATGGGTGTGTCCTACATCCTGCCTCTCTCATGGAGATAGGCATCTAAGTCCAGACTGCAGGGAGGTGCATATCTCTGCTAGTGAGCACCTCTGCCTGACTCATGTGCAGGGCCCAATCCTACAGGTGTGATCAGAGGCCACCTAACTCCACAAAAAGATCCAGGGAGAGGAAGGAAGACTTTCCTTATATCTTGTAGTTCAGTGGTAAGAGCACCAAGGCTGTAGGAGACCCCCAGTTCATGTCCCCACTCTATCTGGTGAGGAAAAGGGACTTGAAAGGACCTTTCAGCTGAGTGCTCTAACCAAGTAGGCCTTGGAATATTGTGGTGAGCCTCTCCATCAGTCTCTCCTATTGAAATTGTTCCACTTTAATTCCATTGCTGAATAATTATAAATTGGGGCAGAGAAAGAGTGAGTAACTCTTTAGCTCAGCGGTTAGGGTAATCCTCTGTTCAAATCCCTTCTCATTAGGCAGAGGGGGAAGCATGCCCTACCCCCCTACCTGCTTTGTGTGGAGTTAGGTTGCTTCTGATCAGGCCGACTAGATTGGGCCCTGCATGCAAAATAGGAGGACAAGCGTCTATCTTCCCTGATTCATGGATTGCTCCTGGGCTTAGGCAGGTGACAGGTGCCCAGATGCCTAGAGTATGGCAGTTGTGCACAAGCCCAGAGACAGGAACGTAGGTACCTGGAGATTTCTTACTGTAAAAACCTAGGAGCTGAGTGAGTTTAGCTGCCTACAGGGTTAGATGGCAGCTGAGTAGGGGTTTTGTGGAGCACAGTGACACCTAAAAATAGGAATTAGGTGCGTGAATACCTTTGTGGATCCGGGCCTTAGTTAACGATTGCATTCATGAGGTGCAAATCAGAATAGAATCCGGCTTGTTCTCCCATGGATACATAGATTCTGTAGTGCTAATGGGAGGGGTTTAATACTGCACCCCTTACTTATGTGAGGTGTACCATTGAAAAATCAGTTAAGGACCAGGCAGGCTACTATGATTGACATGAAAGTAAGCAGATACTCTGAAAAGGGAGGAGGATCTCCTGTGTCTTCTTCTTCTTTGTATATGTGCAAGTGCCTCAGGTAGCACGTGGCCAGGATTCATCACCGAATTTGGCCCACTGGTTGTAACATTAGCTTCCCCAGGCCAGGCCGGGTACTGATGGGGAGTGCGACAGGAACACTGATCCATGCCCCCCCCCCCCCGCCCGCCTTGAATAACAAGGACCAATTTTGATATAGTCAACTCCTTAGAGCAAAACTGAGCTTTAAAATGACACAAATGTGCAATTCCTATCATAGGTAGTGTGGCTTCCCTAAACAACAGGCTGAACTTTACCTTCAGAAGTATTTATTAGCGGTAATTAACCTTTGTCTACAGATGGAAAGCACCGTATCTCAAAGCTCCTTACAAATATGGGAGTGTTTCTGGAAACCCTGTGGGGCAAGGGCTGTATTTCTATGGTGCACAGCAACATTTTCTAGGTCTTTACATGAAAAGAAGGATAATTTCTGAAGGAAAATAACCCCACTTTGGAGTGGAAAAGCTTAACATTTTTAAAATAGAAATTTAGTTTCAAAGGTGTTGGATACATTGTTGTAGCCATGTTGGTCCCAGGATATTACGGAGACAAGATGGGTGAGGTAATAACTTTGACTGGACCAACACCTACTGGCGAAAGAGACAAGCTTTCAAGTTTACAACAGAGAGCTCTTCCTCAGGTCTGGGAAAGGTACTCAGAGCGTCACAGCTAAATACAAGGGTGGAACAGATTAGATTGCAAGAGACAATTCAAGGTGAAATGGGCAGTTCTGCTTTATTTAGCTGTGAACTCTGCCCACTTCCCACTTCACCTTGGGTTAAATTCTGCTCTCTGACACTAGTGGAAATCTGGAGTATCTTCAATGAAGTCAATGGAGTCGCTTTGGATTTACAGTAGAGTAACCGAAAGCAGAATTTGGCCCACAGTCTTTTGTGAATATAAAATCCAATCCTGCTTCCATGTAATCCAGGGAAGTTTTATCATTGACTTGAAAACGTTCTAAATCAATCCCACGCTGTCATTTGAATTCCAAATCATTATGTTAAAGTTTCTAAAAGGAAACCATTTACTCTTCCTCATTTAACTAAAACATTTTGTGGTCACATTATGGGTTGTTAAGAATTTACTTTAAATAATTATAGTTTGTGTGAAGACCCTGCTTAACGCACTCTTAATTAAAAGTGAGTAGTATATCTAATTATTGTTTCATTACACATTAAAGATCCTTTGACAGCAAACAAGCCTGGAGCACTTCAAAAATGTTCTAGACCACGCAAAACTCTTTGATGAAAGTGACAAATAAGCATCTATTAGAATAATAACTCTGCATACTTGCTGTAATAGCCAATATACTAAAACTTGTAGCAGATAACTATTAACATCTGGAAACTCATCTTATGTGCTTTTCAGAGGTAATTATAGGCCTATTCTTACATGCATTATATTGAAAAAAAAACAGCCTGGTCTTCCAAATCCTTAGTCACACAATCCCATTGATATAAATGAGACTACTATCAGGAATTCAGATTATTTGTGGAAGTAACGGTTTGCAGGACTGGGTATAATAATGGGGAGACTGAATGAGTGTTTAGTTGAATATCAGAGAAAAAGAGAAAAAATGCACATGCCTAAATGTATAAATGTCGATAATTTTGTAGATAGAGGGGCTAGAATAAGATAGGCATGTAGACTCTGAAGGTACACACAAAATATTTCATAAAGACACATCTACCAACTACTGACACATTCACTTTCACTTGTATCAACAAACAAAAGAATCCTACAGATTCAGAGAAAGACTCCAAAAATACCTTTAGTTGTGAGGCCTGATTTTAGTGCTATAATTAGTGTTTGCAATTATGGGCGAAATCCATATCATGTAAGTCAGGAAAATATGATGAAATAGAGTATTTGCTGTAATATTATATAATTAATAAAATCCCAATTAACCATTCTTAATAAATAGCCATATCATTCAAGTTGTACATATTATGACCAACATTTGAAGAACTGTTCTAATTTTGTGTGCTTAATTTGAGACATCTTGTGTCTGATTTTCAGCAGTGCTGAGGTGGGAAGATAAAGGTTGGGAGAATGCCTCTTTTAAAGACATCTATTACTAAATTTTCTAATTTACACTCTAAGCTCATTGATACCTCCACCATCCAGTGATTTCATAGAGTAAATTAATGTTTCTCTCCTTTATTTCTGCTTTCTTTTCCTGGATGACCTCTTTTCTTTCATCTTTTCTTTTGAACTGTTGCACAGTCCTGACATCAGGTGTGGATGTTGACATGTAAAGAGGCACAGAAAGTTTACCTTCAGGGCCCACTGACATAGTCACCAAGGCATATATTAGTAGTGTCTTCTAGGAAGTAAACTTTAAACTGACTTCATAACTCTCCCTTTCTTGCCCTTATAGGAATATATTAACTGAAGTTGAAGTTCATAGCAGAAAACTATTGTCCCAAGAGTTTCTCAGTTATTAATTTCAGAGTGGTAGCCATGTTAGTCTGTATCAGCAAAAACAAAGAGGAGTACTTGTGGCACCTCAGAGACTAACAAATGTATTTTGGCACAAGCTTTCGAGGGCTAAAACCCACTTCATTAGATGCACGGAATGGAAAATACAGTAGGCAGGTATATATACACAATACATGAAAAGATGGGAGTTGCCTTACCAAGTGGGAGAGTCAGTGCTAACAAGACAATTCAATTAAAGTGGAAGTGGGCTATTCTCAACAGTAGAATACCAAGGGAGGAAAAATCACTTCTGTAGTGGTAATGAGGCTAATGTAATCAGGGTGGCCATTTCAAACAGTTGACAAGAAGGTGTGCGTAACAGTAGGGGGAAATTAGTATGGGGAAATTAGTTTTTGAAGTGACCCATCCACTCCCAGTCTTTAGTCAGGCCTAATTTGATAGTGTCCAGTTTGCAAATTAATTCCAGTTCTGCAGTTTCTCGTTGGAGTCTGTTTTTAAAGTTTTTTTGTTGAAGAATTGCCACTTTTAAGTCTGTTATTGAATGTCCAGGGAGATTGAAGTGTTCTTCTACTGGCTTTTGAATGTTATAATTCTTGATGTCTGATTTGTGTCCATTTATTCTTTTGTGTAGAGACTGTCCGGTTTGGCCAATGTACATGGCAGAGGGGCATTGCTGGCACATGATGGCATATATCACATTGGTAGCTGATGTGGTTAGGTCCTATGATGGTGTCCCTTGAATAGATATGCAGACAGAGTTGGCAACGGGGTTTGTTGCAGGGATAGGTTCCTGGGTTAGTGTTTTTGTTGTGTGGTGTGGTTGCTGGTGAGTATTTGCTTTGGAGGCTGTCTGGAAGCGACGACTGGCCTGTCTCCCAAGGTCTGTGAGAGTGAGGGATCGTCCTTCAGGATAGGTTGTAGATCCTTGATGATGTGCTGGAGAGGTTTTAGTTGGGGGCTGAAGGTGACGGCTAGTGGCGGTCTGTTATTTTCTTTGTTGGGCCTGTCCTGTAGTAGGTGACTTCTGGGTACCGTTCTGGCTCTGTCAATCTGTTTCTTCACTTCACCAGGTGGGTACTGTAGTTTTAAGAACGCTTGATAGAGATCCTGTAGGTGTTTGTCTCTGTCTGAGGGATTGGAGCAAATGCGGTTGTATCTTAGGGCTTGGATGTAGACAATGGATCGTGTGATGTGTCCTGGATGGAAGTTGGAGGCATGTAGGTAACAATAGCAGTCAGTCGGTTTCCGGTATAAGGTTGTGTGTGTGTGACCATCACTTATTTGCACTGTAGTGTTCAGGAAGTGGATCTCTTGAGTGGACTGATCCAGGCTGAGGTTGATGATGGGATGGAAATTGTTGAAATCCTTGTGGAATTCTTCAAGGGCCTCCTTCCCGTGAGTCCGTATGATGAAGATGTCATCAATGTAGCGCAAGTAGAGGAGGGGCACTCGGGATGAGAGCTGAGAAAGCATTGTTCTAAGTCAGCCATAAAAATGTTGGCATACTGTGGAGCCATGCGAGTACCCATAGCAGTGCCACTGACTTGAAGGTATAAATTGTCCCCAAATCTGAAATAGTTATGAGTGAGGACAAAATCACAAAGTTCAGCCACCAGGTTTGCCGTGACATCATTGGTGATACTGTTCCTGATGGGGGAGGGGGGTTGTTCTGGAAAGACTTACAATTTTGGACTCTATCTGTAACTCTGATTTTAAAAATGCAGAGAATATTGAAGCATCAGATTCTGTTTGAGAAAGAGGAACAGCGGAGATGGAATTTCTCTGGAAGTATCTGGAATTAGACCTCTATTTGCTGTTTATGATGTGACCATTCTCTTGTGTCACTATGATAAGCATGAGCCTTCACTTTTCATGTAGCAGTTTCATGCAGTCGGCATCTGTCTTCACTAGTATTTGCAATAACATGTTGGTTCAGAATGAACTAATGAACACACATGTACATTATCATCAGTTACATGGGCCAAAAGGATGATTTGTTTCAGTGCAGCAAAAGATGTACATTTTAGTGCACCAAAACTTTTTCAATAGGTGACCAAATTGAGGACAAAGTATGGAGGATATTTGTTTCAATAACTGAGTCCTTAGCATCTCTTCCTTAAAAATATCCTACTACTTAAAAGACAAATAAAGTAATTTTTCTCTCTCTCTCATGATGTGTGTTTTCTAAAGGCCTTCACAGGCTAGTGGGAGGAAAGAGGGGGAGAACTGCATGCTTGGACTAAGGTTCATAAAATAAGCTGATGCTTTTCAAAATGAATCATTTTCAAAACAAAACCCCGATCATATATGAATGTCCTGTTTAATGATCTATCCTAATTGGAATGCTGTGTTTGTTTCCAAATCAACTTCTGTCATGGCTTCACAAGTGGGATTATAATATAAATTAAAGGCCTGTAAAAAGCAGTGTCATTTAACTGTTTGGAAACTTCTGCTTTATAAGCTGCGTAAATCTGTATAACTAAGTGAGACTCTTTGTTTCTAAGTTTTACAACAAAATTTCTATTTAACATCAAAATCCAGTAATGTTAATACCGTATTCTACTTTTACTCAGTTGAAGTAGAGTCAAGATTCCTTTTAATAAGTCATTAGGATTTGTACCTGCTTCCTCAGGGCTGAATTTGGCTCAAGGAGCCATTATTGTTCTGTGCAATTAATTTGTCAGTCAAATAATTTCTACAGGGCTATTACTTACTCATCTGTCTTCAACCATGACAAAATTTGCAGTTCAGAGCATTAATCCTGTTTTTCTGTCTTTCTATCTCAATTTTTTTCTCTAACTTTCATTGTTCCATATTACGTGATGGTAAATACCATATTTGTATATAACTGAATCTTAGGTGGTGTACTAGACTATTCCTGTTAGGGACATTAAATATCTAGACTCTATGTCAGTCTTTATGGCATGCAGTGTATGAATGTGAGTTACACAAAGACTTTTTTGCATGCTCCACCACCTTTCTCAGATGAGTAATCCAAATCAAATACATGAGAGAAAGTAATTAAAAATCAGTTATGTAAAAGGACAGTGGGGCAGATTTTCAAAAGCACTTACAGGATTTAGGAGCATAAGTCCCACTGAAAGTCAATGGGACTTATACTCCTAAATGTTTAAGCACTTTTGAAAATCTTCCCTGGTAATATTTACTCTGATAACTGTGTTCCCTGAGTGATACACAGAGCTGGCTTTGAAAACTGTTCACAAACCTGTACCAGATTTTGTAAATACATTCTGTATTTTAAAATATTTGACAAATAACACAAGCATGTAATTGGCATTCTATGGATTGTTCAAAATTAGTCACCTAGGTCATAAGAATTTGTTTCTGAGCCCTGATGGAAACTTTTTACAAGGAGAATGGAAATACCAAATAATATACTTTGGTACAAATTGGTGAAATGTGAAAGATTCATGAACATTTTGTGATGACCCACTAGAATATTTACAAAAAAAATGTACAGTATATTCTTATAAATGGAAACAAATGTATTTGACCTGTTTGTTTATTCACAAATCTGTGATATTATTCAACTGGCTCTAGCATCATGAGAGATTATTATTTATTATTTGTTCTTGGCAGTGTTTACATTATAAAAACATAAAGGAAGAAAAGATCTTCATCCCAAAGAATTAGGGTGGGATCTACAAAGGGATTTGGCATTGCAACACTGTCAGAGCGCCTAACTTTTAGTCACCTAGAAGATCACAGGAAAAACACTGAGATCCAAAAGGCTGAATTAGTCTCTTACGCTCCCTATACAATGAATGGAGAGAGAGAAAGATACCTTTGAAGGTGATCCACAAAGCCAGCATGCTAAGAAGCAAGCTACCTAAATTAACCAATGGGAGATGCTGACGAGAAGGATGTGTACTAAGACCCGTCCCTCTCACAGACTGAGGCCAGGCCTACACTACAAAATTATGTTGACCTAACATATGTTGGCATACAGGCGCCATAGTTATTAAATTGCTTGTGTGTGTGCACACTTGGCTTCTTGCGTTGGTGATGTGCATCCTCACCAGGATCGCTTGTATTCATTGTATTGACAGTGTGGGGCATTATGGGATGGCTCCAGTAATAGTTGACGTAAGCAACACAGTGTCTACACTGACTATCACACTGCATCAACCTAATTACGTTGACTGTGACTCTACACCACTTGGGGAGGTGGTGTTATTAAATAGGCGTAGAAAGGCACTTACATTGGTGGGACTCAAAAGTGAAGTGTGAAGTCTTTAAGTGAAGACACTTCTACAGCTAGGTTGATGCAAGGCAGCTTATGTCAACCAAACCCTGTAGAGTAGACCAGACCTGAGGCACTTAATGCTGGGCTGCACAGAGGTGCTTATCTCTGCTTAGTGATCCATGTACAGAAACCTGCCTCCTGGAGTCAGGCGGCTTAGTTGCCTAAGTAGCTTCTTGTGGGAATGAATTCAGTACCTGCTTCACTCCACACAAAAGAGCCAGAGAAGACAGTGCTCACATTATAACTCTTAGCTCTGTGGTGAGTGTACTCACCTGGGATGTGGGAGACCCAGGTTCTAGTCCCCTTCCCTAGCAGAGGAGGAGAAAGGATTTGAACAGGGTTGCCCATCACCTAAGGGAGAGCTGTAACCTCTGAGTTAGAGATAGTCTGGTGTGGGTCTCCCTCAAACTCTCCTCTGGAAGCTGTTCCACTGTGGACAAATAATGAAAGAGTGACTGGAGCAGAGGGACTGGACACTAGGTCTACAAAGCAAAGAAAAACCAGCTGCCGGCCCAGGCCAGCTGACTCAGGCTAATGGGGCTTGGGCCGTGGGACTGTTTCGCTGCTGTGTAGACTTCCAGACTCGGGGTGGGAGGGTCCCAGAGCTCAGGAACAGGCCAGCTGCGGGGTTTCTTTGCTGTGTAGACATACCCTGAGTCTCCCACCTTGCAGGTAGGTCCCCTAACCATTGGACTTCAGAAAAGACCTTCTGAATCTTATAGAATTTTATACCCTCTGTCATTCTCATGAATGTTTAGAAATTAAATAAATTTGATATTGAACTCTTTTCAGATCGGATTATAGAAAGCTATAATGAGACCTTGCTACAAAGTAACAAAGGGATTTTAGAACTGCACCTAATTCGAGTTTATGTAAAATGGAAAAACTTGAAACTTTCACGTGGTCTAATCTTTGTATTTAGGAATATTTTAGGGCAGTGGTTCCAATAATAACTTCTTCCAACTGTGACCCTCTATTAAAACAGAAGAAAAGTTCTGGGACTCCCCCTCACATCTTAAAAGAAAGTGAGGGTGGTTGTAACTCCCCCTGGCTACTGTGACTGCCATGTTGAGAACCCATATTTTAAGGGACAGAGAATGCTGCTAGTCTTTCATAGGTATGGCATTGGAGATCATATCCCCAGGGACAATTAAGCCCTTTCTTGAACAAGTACAGTAACTCCTCGCTTAACGGTGTAGTTATGTTCCTGGAAAATGTGACTTTAAGCGAAACGATGTTAAGCGAATCCAATTTCCCCATAAGAATTAATGTAAATGGGGGGCTTAGGTTCCAGGGAAACTTTTTTTGCCAGACAAAATACTATATATATATATACGCAGTATAAGTTTTAAACATACAATTTAATACTGTGCACAGCAATGATGATTGTGAAGCTTGGTTGAGGTGGTGAAGTCAGAGGGTGGAAGAGGGTGGGATATTTCCCAGGGAATGCCTTGCTGCTAAATGATGAACTAGCACTCGGCTGAGCCCTCAAGAGTTAAGACGTTGTTAATGTAGCCTCACACTCTACAAGGCAGCACACTTGGAGGGAGGGGAGACAGCATGGCAGACAGAGACAGAGACATAAACTCCGTTTGAGAGAAAGAGAGAGATGTGCATTGCCCCTTTAAGTACGCTTACCCCCACTCTAAGTAGATTGCCTTTTTAAGTAGATCAGCAAGTTGAGACAGCAGCTGCTGCCAGCAAGCTCCCGCCAAGCTCCCGCCGTCCTGAGGCTCGTTGTGTTGTCCCCCACCCCCATGGAGATGGGGTAAGTGGGGGGGCAGGAGCAGGGGGGAGGGGGACACCCTGACATTAGCCCCTCCATTCACCCCACACAGCAAGCAGGAGGCTCCCAGGAGCAGCTCCAAGGCAGAGGGCAGGAGCAGCATATGGCAGTGGGGGGAGGGGCAGCTGAACTGCCGGAAATTGATAGCCTGGTGGGTGGCTGCCCCACAGGGAACTTAGGGGAGCAGGGAGCTGATGGGGGGCTGCTGGTCCACCCTGGTTCAAAGCCCCCACCAGCTAGCTCCAACAGGCTGTTCTTCCTACAAGCAGTGGACAAAGCAGGCAGCTGCCAAACTATGTTATAAGGGAGCATTGCACAACTTTAAACGAGCATGTTCTCGAATTGATCAGCAATATAACAACGAAACAATGTTAACCGGGACGACTTTAAGTGAGGAGTTACTGTACAACATTTCTGAGGTACCAGGAATGAGTTAATCTTAATGAGAAATGCAGAGAAACTACTATATAATAGAGTGACATTGTTTTTCTCTGATGTCAGCATAGAAACACAAACACAAAGAGGTGAATTTAGTCCTGTGAGAGAGCTATTGAGTAAGCTGAATGTTAAGTTTGCATTGTGGTATCCAGCAAAATTAAAAAATTGTTCTGCACAGTATTTCCTGGAACCATGGGTTGCTTCCAGACATCTGGACAAGCCTGACGTGGAGGATATCTGGAACAAAGATGAGATATGTATGTGGCAACATTTGGAGTTTTGCATAATGTTATGGGAACAACAACAATGTTAGATTTCTGCTTTCTGAAGTTTTAAAAGCATTCAGTAGATGGGAATATCTGAGTTTTGTACTGAACAGATTTATAGTTATGTAAAGAAAGCAAAATATATTATATAGATCAATCTAAATCTATCTATTTCTCTGAGTATAGCCCAAGGGTAGTGTTTTGTTTGAGTGATTCAATTCACTCTACTTTTATTAAGGGATGCTCTGGGAGATATTTAAATTGGGCTGTGTCAGAAGCATGATTTCACTTTATTATAAGCTGCAAACAGCCTCTTACGTTGTAAGACAAAAGGAACATTAATTAAATACTTGCTGGTACTCTAGAGATCCGCATCTGTTTCTCCTCAGTGACATGGATGTACGGTGTCTTGATCTGCCTCCCAAACAGGAAGTTTCACAATTTGACTGACAGTCCATCAAAGCAGGCTTTCCTTAAAGATACAGGGATACTATGCATTTATCATGCATTATTCAGACCCCGCCCCCTGCAGGAAGGTGAATGAGGGGAGAATGTGGCTTCTCACCTCCCTTGACTAGATCCGATTCTCTTAGTGCTAAACACAATTATTATTTTGTGCTCTGTTGACGATTAAATTAATTATTTTGTGTTTTGTATTAATTATCAAAAGCAAATTCACTAATTTCTGGAAGCTTGGTGGTTAGTGTCTGAAGTGTGGAAGACAATGTCAAATTATTTGTACACTACAGTAACTCCTCACTTAAAGTCGTCCCGGTTAACATTGTTTCATTGTTACGTTGCTGATCAATTAGGGAACATGCTCGTTTAAAGTTGTGCAATGCTCCCTTATAACTTTGTTTGGCAGCCCCCTGCTTTGTCCACTGCTTGCAGAAAGAGCAGCCCGTTGGAGCTAGCTGGTGGGGGCTTTGAACCAGGGTGGACCAGCAGCCCCCTCATTAGCTCCCGCTCCCCTAAGTTCCCTGTGGGGTAGCTACCCAGCAGGCTAACAACTGCCGGCAGTTCAACTGTCCCTCCCTCAACAGCCATGTGCTGCTCCACCCTCTGACTTCACCACCTCAACCAAGCTTCACAATCATCATTGCTGTGTACAGTATTAAATTGTTTGTTTAAAACTTATACTGTGTATGTGTATGTATATATATGTAGTCTTTTGTCTGGCGAAAAAAGTTTCCCTGGAACCTAACCCCCACCCATTACATTAATTCTTATGGGGAAATTGGATTTGCTTAACATCGTTTCGCTTAAAGTCGCATTTTTCAGGAACATAACTACTTCTTATAGGATGGAAAAATGATATGATAGACTGTCTGAAAGAACACCTTCACCAAATATATGAATTCAAAGCCTCAAATACTAGAGGAATATAATAATTTTATTAAGAGGCATAGAATCCTCATCAACTCAGGGGGGTGTGCTGGCACCAATGGGTACATACAACTCCTTATGTTAACATCTGTTATAAATGCATACAAACTGAAGGCAAAATAGCTTACATTATGATGAGGTAGATATTGCTTAGATTCAAGAAATACACCTGAGTAGAAACTAAGGGACTAGTCCTTGTTCTCACTGAAGCTAATCAAAGTTTTGCTGTTGACTTCAGTGGGAGTGCTCACACAAGGGTTTGCTGGTTTTTCATTTATAATTGGAGTTTAATGTCAGTAAAGCTTATCCCATGAGAAAATACACTACTCTAAAAGACATAAATTTTACTCAAGCTGATTTTTATGTTGTTTCTAAGTGACATACTGAACAGATAAGCTTTGTAAGATCAGACATTATAGTCCGGTGCCGGACCATGCCTACATGATAATGAGGCGTCAGGATGCTTCTTCCAGATCAGTTTCTTCTTGCTGGAGATGTATTAATTTTATTTGACAACAAAGATGGTTTGCTGGTTGTTTAAACAAGGCCAGCCAGACCTTCCTTCAGTAAAATAATGAAAATTATTCCAGATGCATGATGGGCAAGAAGAAAAACTGCCTTGAGCAGCTAGTAATCGGAGTCACAGGTTCATTGGAAAAAGGAGAGAGAGAAGGAGAAAAAATATCTAAAGGGAGAATATAAGTGAAGGGATCATAACATGTTACTGACGCTAGGAAGAGAGAGAAGTTGGCTAACATCTTATCTTAAGTGAAAGAACAGAATATTTTTATTATAATGTTTGGAATGAATTCTTTGGAAAATAGCTAATAAAGTCAAAGGGATGCTGTCAAACTGAAAGCCAGCTCAGTTACCTCGACAGGAAGATTTTCTCAGGACGGAGGTGTGGTTCTTCGGCTTCCAGTGGTCGGTGCAAATAGTTCATTTTACAATTAGTCTTTGAGGACAAACTCTTACTTTATATCATCAATTAATTTTATGTTTCCCAGAGCATTTAAAAATGACTGTATTTTTTTCACTCTTCAAATTTCAAAGTTTGATAGCCAGACTATGTTATGACCCATGGAGAACTGAAGAACAGGGAGTAATGCTAAGACCAAGCATTTTTCTTTTCTTTTTTTTCTCCTTTGCCCTTAGGAATCCCAAATGCCATAGTAACAGAAATATCATTTAATGTGGGAAGGAGTATTAATCAATTAATCAATCAGTCTGAGATGATCTGATAGCATACTTCATGCTTTATCATAAGTCTGGTCAAGTCATACTGAAGGCTTCTCAAGCTACTTCCTGGACAGTACAGAGTATTACTCTGAAATTATTAGTCTAACACCATCATCTTTGTATGAGCCAGAATAAGCAAAAGCACAGTGCACAGGTCAAAGAGCAGTTACACATATGAAAAGTTTCTAACCACATTTCTAACAAAATTGATGGAATTACTCAGCCCATAAAACAAAGGGGAGGTATTTAAGTTTGACTTTATAGCCCTTTGCTTTGTTTGGAAAAGGAAACTATAGTAGGGAACATCCACTCAGAATGATTTGGTTCATGTGATTGCCTTACTACTGCAAAAAACTCACAACTGGGTTGTGCACAAAAAGGCTATGAGGGTGTGATCCACAAAGGTACTCAGGCGCCTAAGTTACATTTTTAGGCATTACTACGATCCACAAAACTCCTGCTCAGCTACTGGCCAGCATTTCTCAAATGTGGCTACCGTGGCCACATGCGGCCACCAGGGGCTTTTTATGCAGCCATGACAGCCTCCTGGGTGGTGATGAGGGGAGGGAGGGGGGTAAAGCACCAGCCCTTCCCACTCCCTCCATGTTGCTCCTGGATGCGTGGCCCTATACTGCCTCTGGCGAGACGTGGGGCACAACGCTGCAGGAGCAAGGTGAGTTCTTGACCCATACTGGGGGAAGAGGGTTTGGGTGGCAGACTCCAGCGGCAGGACTTCAGGAGCCTGGTTGTGCGGCGCCAGACTCTGACCATGGGGCAGTGGGTACTAACCCCACCCCCCGACTCCAGCTGTGGGGCTTCAGCCTCCGACCCCTAGTTCCAGCTGTGTGGAAGCAGGCACTGGCCCCTGGCAACGATGACCCCCAGCCCCAGCTGCACGGCAGTGAGCTCCAACCACAGGGCAGCAGGTGCTGACCCCCAGCTCCGGCCCCAGAGGGTCAGTTGGCCTCTGGCCCCCAGTTCCGGCCATGCAGGGGCGGGTGCTGGCCTTGGGCTCCAGCCATCCTCTTCCCCAGCTGCACGGCGCTGACCCACAGCTCCGGCTGAGTGGTAGGGATGTAAACAGTGGGTAAAAAAAGTAACCGTTTAACCGGTTGAAATTCAATCGGTTAAATAGTTAAAAGTTTAATGGGGAACTAGAGGTGCAGGTTTACATGGGGCTCCGCTCCCCCCCGCACCCGGGATCCCCACTGCCCCATCCCGCGTGCTTGGGGTCTCTGTTGCCACACCCAGGATGCCAGCTCCCCCCACGCACCTGGGGCCCCGGCTGCCAGCCCCGCACCTGAGGCTCTGCTGCCGCCATGCCTGGGGATCTGCTACCTCTGGTGCCCGGCATCCGGGGGCAACAGCAGTGCCCCAGGCGCAGCAGCAGTCGAGCCCTGTGAGCAGGCCAGCAGCAGAGCCCCGGGCGCACGGGCTGGCAGCTGGGATGCCAAGTGCACGGGGGGCGGGCAGCGGAGTTTAATCGGTAACTGGAACTGATAAGCATCAAACTTATCTGTTAACCGGTTAAACTTTTACATCCCTACTCAGTGGCCCCAGCACCTGGCGCTGATCCTCTACCCCAGCTGCACGGCAGCAGGCATCAACCCACAGCTCTGTTCCCAGGCTCTGGCCACCTGGTGGTGGGGGGACCTGGCCCCAGGTGCTGACCCCTGGCCCTGGCCGCGCAGCTGCGAGCACTGGCTCCAGTCACAGCGCCGGCCACTGACTCCTGGCTCTAGCCACACAGCCCCAGGCTCCGGCATCCAGCTCCAGGCTCTGGCCGTGTGGTGGGAGACACTGGCCCCAGGCGCTGCCCCACAGCTCCGGCTGCACGGCATCAGGCTCCGATCCCTGGCTTCGGCCACGCAGTTCCTGTCCCCAGCTCTGGGCTCTGACCGCAGGCACTGAGGCCCTAACCACATGGCAGCAGACACCAGATCCTGGCTCTGGCCACGCAACAGTGGGACTCACCACCCATCCCCATCGCCTCTGGCTCCCGTTGCCTTCCACAGCCCCGCATCCATCCCCACCCTTGCCTCGGGGCCCCACTGCCTTCCCTGGGCCCACATCCATCCCACCATCACCTCTGGCCCCTGCTGCCCCCCCTTCGGTTCCCCGATCCAGGGCTTAATCGGTCCTGGGCCTTGCTGAGAAAAGTGTTATTAACAAACACGCAAGTATCACTTTTCGCAGCAGACTTACTAGCTATCTGTGAAAAGTGATACTTGTATGTTTGTTAATATCACCTTTCCTAGCCTCCCAGGTAGCTACTAAGTACGCTGTGATATTAACAAATATACAGATATCACTCCCGAAGGGGAAGGCAGCATTATTTTTACTTCTGAGTCTGCCAAAAAACTCTACAAATATCAATTATAATGATTTGGACGTGTCTCTGTCCATATTTAACTCTTTTTCCTAAAGTTAATGAAGTATTTTAGGAAAAAGTGTCAGTGCGGCCACCAGTGACAGCTGGTAGCTGGACTCTGAGGCCACCAAAAAATTTGCTGTGAGAACCCCTGCTGTAGGCAGCTTGGCACCTAGGTTTTTGCCGCTGAGTGTGTGCACTGCTGCTCCGCTCTAGGTGCCCCAGGGACCCTCTCTCACCTAAGCCCTGAGCAAGTCATAAAACAGGGAAGACAGATGTTCAGCTACGTGAATTGTGTGTGGGGCCTGATCAGGCAGGCATATTCAGAGGCTGCCGACTGGATTAGGCCCCTCAGGTGAGTTCACAGAAAACAGCTAGAGGAAAAGCTCTCTTACAACATTCTCAGCTCTTAGGTTGTTTCTTCCTTTAAAAAAACAAAAACAAACAAACAACCAAAACCCTTGCAAAAATCCAATGGTATGAGTTTCCTGTAACATAATCCTTCTATTATGAAACCAATAACAGAAAGATAAGGGAAATGGTAAGGGAAATATTATAAACAACTTTTCTTTCTTATTTTAAATACACTTATAGTTGACTATTTTTAAAAAGTTAATTTTTAAAGTTAAAAGGAGCCTTGCCACTTGTTAAATGTTGTTTCTGGGTTCACAAGCAAGTAGTAATTTAATTCTACAGTGCCCTTGCTAGCTCTACACTAGGAAATCCTTCAAAGGAAAATTGCTGCTTCCTTTCCCAATAGCTGGGCTCCACTTAACATAACTATGATTTAGGAACTGAATTGGCGTGGTTTCAGGAACTCTAATTCAGTGTCCTTAGTAACAGTACATTTTAAAGAAGATGTGGGGAGCAGAAAGAGGAGAAGGCAAATAAAGAAAAAGAAGAAAACTGAGGGAGATGGATGAAGTTTTCCACATTAACATTTCCTTTTGTATGTTAAAGATTATAGTCTAGACACGATAAATCGACCGCCGAGTGCTCTTCCATCGACTCTGGTACTCCACCGGAGCGAGAGGCGCAGGCGGAATCAATGGGGGAGTATCAGCTGTCGACTCACCGCAGTGAAGATACCGCGGTGAGTAGATCTAAGTACGTTGACTTCAGCTATGTTATTCACGTAGCTGAAGTTGCATAACTTATATCGATACCGCCCCTTATCCCCGCAGTGTAGATCAGGCCTTAGAGGGGTCTCTCTCTCACAGATGTATAGTGGAGGTTTCACACTTGTAACTTCTGTAGGCCAAGCTTATTGCCTACAGGGGCTCCTTGCATTCCTCTATTCCCCCAGCAAGCTCCCTATGTGCTACCCTCCCATTCCTGTCTATTTCAAGGACTCTCTCCAACTCCCCCCATCCCTTCTGTCATGCCCAGGGCTCTATGTGCCACTCCATCATCCGATGCTTTGGTCGTTGTCTGGGCTCCCCATTCCATCCTCCCCTCATAAGCAGAATTCTTCCATTGACCTAGCTACCGCCTCTCTGGCATTTAGATTAATTACAGTGATCAGAGAACCCCTCCTGTCACTGTAGTGAGTGTCTACACTGAAGCACTACAGAGGTGCAGCTGCATTGCTGCCACTGTGGGGGTTTAAGCATAGGCATAGCCTAGTTACAGTACAGGATTACACAAGGCATGCTTTTAATTCCATTGATTTGCTGTAATGTGTACTATGCTTTTGGACAACATGACCGTGAATGCCATCAATTTTATCTCACCTCACTAGCAGGTGGCAAATGCTCTTCCCTCTGTGTACAGTTCTGACTTCCTTCTTCCATCTTCCTTTCCACACCATGGAGTGGGAGGAAAATCATTTGGCCACTCATTGGTCAAGGCTCTGGACTAGAGAATGGGGAAACTCTTTAAGAGCTGCAGGATTCTTCCCTGGTCATCTCTCCCAGTACTGTGCCTTATTCTTGGGATGACTTTGAAGGCTATGTGGGTAAAAGGAAGTAGCGAGTTCTTGCCATTGTGGATGCCACAAGAAACAAATCTTCCCCGGGGGTGAGCTGGTCTGGGCTGCCTCCTCTAGTGCAACATGCTCTAGTACTCTTTGATATTGGCAGGGATTTTTCAGGATCTAGTTTCTCAAAGGGAAACATAGGCTATTTGGTACTTAACCAGAGAGCTTTAGGCACACCTGTCTTTAGAGGCTGAAGCCCATGCTCAGTTGCTACAATGGTGCAAGTGGTGGAGTTGCACCAGGGCCCACAAGGTTATGAGTTTGTTTTAGAACCCAGGAGTCCAGAAGGACAAGGGTGGAGGGTACTGTCTCATGTCTGGTGATATAGTGGATTGCACTGCCAACTAGTGTAGTAGATGGGATGCAGGTATCGGGAAGCCTGTGCACCCACTGCCGGGAGATGTAACCAGATTGTTTGTATGGATTACCTCCAGTGGATAGAACCAGGCGTCCAGCAATTGGGGTGTGAGTGTGCTGTCTGTGCTGATGCTGCAGGGGGCTGCTAACAGTGGAGCTTGGGTCTAGCTGCAGACATGTATCCCTGTCCATGCCATTGCCAATTTGGAAGAAGATGAGCTACACCGCAGTGGAGAGAAGTCACTGTGGAGAGCGGGGCTTGCTGGCCTACTGGGGCAGGGAGTGCCTGGGATGGGGAGTCCTTCTAGCTGGAACAACCCCATGAGCAACTGGACATGAGCAACTGGCAAGGACAAGTGGAGAAGGTTTGGGGGGATTGCAGTACTGGGGGATATGCACGGTGTGTGTGTGTCGAAGTAGAGACAGGACAGGTACACCCCCATCCCAAGACAAAGCACAAGGCAAAACTATCAGCCATTTTGCATGGGGCGGGAGAGGAACTGGGAAAGGAGGAAAAAGAGGGAGCTGGGGTGAGGGAGTTGGAGCACAACTGGATAGAGCAGGGCTGCTGGATTGGAGCTGGAGGGTGGGGAAACAGGGTTGGAGTGGCGCTCAGGGGGTCTGGATCAGAGCTGGGAGAATGGGGAGAGCATCTGGGGATTAGAGAAAAGCTCTATGGTGGAAAGCTGAAGGGGAATTGTAGGGACCTGAAATTGAGCAGGGGGCTGGATCAGGGAATGGGGGCCAGGAGAGGATCTAAAAAGGGCTGGAGTGGTGACTTAATCAGAGCTGGGGAAGTTGAAGGCTAGGGACTGAAGGAAACTGGAAGGGGGTTGAGGGAGAGCTGGGGGAGGAGCTGGATCAGAACTGGAAGGGAATGAGAAGGGCTGTAAGGGACCTGAAGTAAGGTTGCCAACCCTCCAGGATTGGCCTGGGGCTGGAGTCTCCCGGAATCGGCATCCATCTCCCAGTGACTATTGAAAGCAATCTGGGAGATTTTAATAGGATATTTTAAGAAAATGACATTACATAATGTCTGGGAATCTCCCAGAATAGCTTCAGAGTTGGCAACCCAAACCTGAAGTAAAGTTAGACAGGAACTGGGGATCTGCAGGTGCAGGGGATTTGGAGAGGAGTTAGGTTGGAGCTAAGGGGCTGGGCAGGAGCTAGGGAAGATGGCGGTTAGATTAGCGCTGTAGAAAACTGGGAGGGGCTGGACTGAACATAGGAATGGCCATACTGCCTCAGACCAATGGTCCAGCTAGCCCAGGGGTTCTCAAACTGGGGGTCGGGACCTCTCAGGGGGTCGCGAGGTTATTACAGGGAGGTCACGAGCTGTCAGCCGTCACCCCAAACCCCGTTTTGCCTCCAGCATTTATAATGGTGTTAAATATATTAAAAATTGTTTTTAATGTATAAGGGGGGGGGGTCGCACTCAGAGGCTTGCTATGTGAAAGGGGTCACCAGCACAAATGTTAGAGAACCACTGATCTAGCCCAATATCCTGCCTTCCCACAGTGCCCAGTGCCAGATGCTTCAGGGGGAATGAGCAGAACAAGGCAATTATAAAGTGATACATCCTTGTGATCCAATCCCAACATCTGGCAGTCAGAGGCTTTGGGACACCCAGAGTATGGGGTTGCAGTCCTGATCATCTTGTCAAATAGCCACTGATGGGCTTAGTCTCCATGAACTTGACTAATTTCTTTTTTATACTTTTGGCCTTCACAACATCCCCTGGTAAAGAGTTCCACAAATTGTGCCTTGTGTGAGGAAGCACTTCCTTATGTTTGTGTTTAACCTGCTGCCTATTCATTTCATTGGGTGACCCCTGACTCTTTTGTTAGGTGAAGGGGTAAATAATACGTCCTTATTCACTTTCCGGAGGCCATTCCAGAGTTTATAAACCTCCATCAGAACGCCCAGCTCTTTTGTCTCCCTCCTTGTAGGGCAGGGGTTCGAGCCCCCTGGGCATTCCATGGATTTATACAGTGCTCTTGTCTACCCCTCTCCTAACTGGGGCTGTGGGGCAGCTGGAGGGGGGAGGATTGGGGCCAGTGGCCAGAGGTTAGGGGGGGTCTGGACTGCGGCAGGTGGCCAGGGGGTGTGGGGAGCTGGAGGGGCCGGCTTGAGGCTGTGGGGACGGGATGGGTGGCAGGTGGGGCAGGTTGCGGGGACGGATTTCAGAGTCAGGAAGGGCTTCCCCCGCCCGCCCCTTCTTGCCCCAGGGTCCGTTGGGGCCACTCGCGCCACTGCCCCGCTCCTAGGAAGGCTCCTGCCAGCGCCGAGCCCGCAGCGCTGGGCAGCCCCGGAGCGGCGGGGTCGCCGGGGCCGAGCGGGGCTCGCTGACTCTGGGCCAAAGGCGCAGCTGCAGACAGAGCCGCCCGGGCGGTTCCCGCGCCTGGCCTGGGACGTTGCCGCGAGCGCTGACGGGGGCGGGCAGCGACGCTGTGGGCGCGCCGAGCGCAGCAGCCGCGGCCAGGCACGAGCCTGGGGGGGGCGGGGGAGCCTGGTGCTGGTGCAGGGCGAGCCAGGCCTTGGGAACGATGCATAGGCCTGGCGGGACTCACGAGGACAGCTGGGGGATGTAGCTCAGTGGTAGAGCGCGCGCTTCGCATGTGTGAGGTCCCGGGTTCAATCCCCGGCATCTCCAGCCGTTTTTGTTTTTCCTTATTAAAAATAATTGTTTCCAAGCACCGGGCTGATCCAGTTCCCCCCCAGCTGCCTTCGGGCTCCCTCAAACCCCCCGAGCTGGTGTCTGTCCTTCCCAGTCCAGGCCAAATAATGGGGATATTGAAAATATCGTAGCAAAAATTTCTGGTGAGGTCTGGTTTTTGGCGGTGAGGTGCCGCTTGTAGGGAGACAGCGGTGAAAACAGAGCGAACGAGTGGATTTTAATTACAGTTTTAAAATTGAATTTAGTCCTGGGCAAAAGGCCAGTTGCATTGGCCGGGAATCGAACCCGGGCCTCCCGCGTGGCAGGCGAGAATTCTACCACTGAACCACCAATGCACTACTGTAAACACATCCTCAAATACATCCTATTAAAATGTATCTGATGTGTATTTCTTAATTGTACTTCAGATCAGAATTTATATTTCTTATGTTGCAATATTTGTTTAAAAACAAACTATACTTTTTAAATCCACCTTCTGCTAAATAACATTAGGGTTATATAAAATAGTCTCTGAGATGCAAAAATAATAAATAGCAAAAATAATAAATAAACATGAAGATTTGTGTAATGTCCTGGAAATTGCCTGGTAATGTGTGCAATGGAAGTAGCAAACTAGGGTTATCTTTTTTCATTTTATTTATCCTGAGCTTGCCTGATTTTGTTGTAGGGACCATGACTTTAGACTTCCAGGGCTCACATTATCCTCCCACAAAGCAATGCATCATGACTGGATTTGCAACATTGTGTTTTAATATTTTGGCATTTTGATATAATATGATGTATAGTGATATTTTAATTAAAAATTAAGCATTGTGAACTGATGAGGTATCAGTGTAATGTCATCACTTGCACTGTGATGCAGCAATGTAATGTTGTTACAAATGATAGAAAGTCTTGACACCTTAGTTTGTCTTGTTGGACAGACTCTCAAGACTTGTCATGCATAGCAAGCAAGACTTTCAAGGGAAAACAAGAACAACTTGTGAGTCATATCAAGAGAAAATAAGACCTGAAAGTAAGAACAGTGTCTGCAATTATATAGCCTAGAAGGCACACAGGAATAAATTTGAACCAGAATGAGCCTATAATTAATTATAAACACTATTAATGGAAGATTTAAAAACAGATATCTGTTAGATTCGAATAAAAAAATAAAATAATTATTTTAACACCAAGGGACATTTTCAGCTCTCTCCTGCTTTGTGAGTTCATAAAATATTTATGTCAAAATATGAATTTGCCTATGCGAATGGCCATTTGTGCACATAAGTCTTGTAACTGTGGATCTGACTACCCTATGTACATTCATAAGTGCATGTTTAGCATGTGCAAATGGGTGAATGTGCAAGTTTTCTCTGCATGTAAAAAGAGAGGCTGCATGAAATCTCCCCCCCCCCCCACCCTGGATTATTGGAGACTTTGTCCACAGAACAGGTATAGGCATTAACTTTCCCAAGAGTTAGGTAAATAATGAAAAAAAAGGAATGTTTTATTTAGAAAATAACAATGAAATGTTCCAGACAAATTATTATATTTGAAAATTATTCACTCAGATCTACATACTAAGGCAAACACATTATTTCGAAATATAGCAACATTTGTTCAAATAAATTATTTGCTAAATATTAATCACTCAGCTCCCATTAATTGTAGGAATTAATCTAATAGCAGGAATTTCCTTTGAGCATCAAAAGGTAAAGTACACCTCGAAGGCCCAGCACCTGATCCAGAAACGTGGGGTCAGAGATGTCTGTACTCATGCAACGTCCCGCTGAAATCAGCAGAGCGCTAAACAGCCACAAGCGTTCCCCAATGTGGTTCTCTTTGTAGGATTAGGGTTTAGGTGACTAATGGGACAGGTTTTATTTATGTTGAATTGCAGTCGTCAAGAAAATGTTTAGATTGATTTTATGCAGGGGAACTTGCCACCGGAATGCCTTACAGGTTAGCAAGACTTGTGCGATCAGCAACTAACCCTCTGGTCATTCTCCGAGCACAAATGAAGCCCATTCGCACCCACGAGTGCTAAATTAACAGAGTTTTGAAAACTGTTATATATAACAGTATATACTTCTTGACAGAAACACTTCTTACAGTAAACCAGACTAGAGTGAATAAAAAGAAACGATCACACTACAAACAGAGGTGATGTGTGTGGAGGAGAGGGGCATGCAGGGTCATGTGCCTCCCCAGATTTGCTGTTTGGCTTGTCTGAACATGCTTATACGGACTGAGCATGCTCAGTAACACTGCTGAAGCTGGCTGCCCTGACTCTGCCTCCCACTATCAGCAGGCACAGGTTGTCTCTGACTACAAACATATTTGTACTGTTTGCTTAGACTCACACTCCTTCTTGAGCATTTGCTCAATAGTATTATATTGCATTAAGAATAAGACTAATTCTTCATTATTCTGAGAAACAATAAAACTATGAAACAAATGTAAAACCATGCCCTTTTGTAGGACTAACAAAGTTCGTACTCTTGTTCCTTTTATTTAAGTAATACACCAGATCTGAATATCACCAACTGAAATAGAAGTATATGACTGGGCCAAAAACAGTGGACACTAATCATAAACCTGTAAAGTGATTACTTAGTTGTATTATGGATTCATGCTCTCTAGAAACTGAAGAAAACTTGGCCTACCACCTAATTTCTTTCCCAGGAAAGCAAGTGCACATCAATTTGTGTTTAACGTGTCATAGAGTACAGTGGGCATTTAAAGATAGCTATCTACATAGACAGAATAAATATATATTGTAGAGCCTTCAGCAAAGATTGTTTAAACAAAGCAAGCAAAACAATTGCTGTAATCTTTAAGGTAAGACTTACTATGTCGAACAACTTGTCAATGCGGGTTAAAGTTTTAAGGCCTAGCTATTTTGACAGTGTCCCTTCAAGCACAGTGAGAGCATAGGGACTTGTAGGACAGGAAAAGGTCACTTGGTCACACATATCTGCCTCCTTTAAGTTCATCTCAACCCCCAGTGGGCCTGTCCCAATTAATTATTTTAATATACAAAGAAAATATTTATGTAGAAAAAAAGTCTAATTAAATGTTCTGAGGAGCCTACTGGATGGCTGGCATTGCAAAAAATATTGCTGAAAAAGAGCTGAGAACACGAAATACAATCAGCAAGATTAATATGCTATTGGTCATTTATATCTGGTAATTTTTTTGTCTCCTCAGAAACACATGTACAGTTTTAGCTAAATGAAAACTCCCAGATTTCCTCATTTCCCTTTATTTTCAGCTGCATAGTTCTGCAATGCAAAAGGTTACTAAACAAACATTTACAAGAAACATAAGATAATTTGAACTAATTTTATTTCAGTAGACAGCTATTGATTACATAGCTAGCAACCTGCATAAGCTCCTTGTGAATGTATAGGCTCCTGTGAAAGCATTTGTATCTAAATATTATCCAAATGCCTAAGTTAATTAATTAATTAATTAATTAAAGAGAAAACTGATCTGTAATATGAAGAATATAACTTGGACAACATGGGATTCAAATCTCGTGTTTACTTCTTAAATGTATTATACTGTGACGTGTCTTTAGATAATTTTTCTAAGATTTTTTACTAATGACTTGAACTGTTGCTGGAGAAAGTTTAGGGACAAAGTAGCAAACCTGCATGTTTGCTGGCATTGAATCTAGTCTGTTATTGTCTCCCTATAGAAAAAACAAGTAGGCTTCTGTCATGTTCTGGGATACAACCCATAACCAGTAAGGGATTCTGCCCTGTAGCCCAGGGTGCCTTAACTGCTTGGCTGCTGTGGCTCGCAACCTGGACACCAACAGCCAGCTAACCAACATGCAGTATCCTGAGTCTGTGTGTGCTCTTCAGCCCTGCTTCAGCGCCTTAACCCCACCAGCCTTCCTACAACACAACAGCCCCACCCTGGTACTCACCACTCTTTGGCTACAACTTGAAGAGGTGACTGCAGCACACTTTCAATGCAAGAGGGAAAGGGACTCACTGATATCTGGTAGTGAGTTTCAGTTGACCTGTCCAGCTCAGTGTGCCCCAGTTCATTAATGTATCATGTAAGGTTTCATTGGAAAACTAATAACACACTGAACATTAATATTCTTGCGTACGGTAAACACCCAAGGGACCATACAAATATGAAGGAAACATGGAACTAAAATATGTTTGCCAGACAAGTCTGGGCAGTGGGTAAACAGGCTTCTCCCAGACAAAGAACAGGCCAATGTCTCTAGCCAGGTGTAATGAGAGTTGATTAGCAATCTCTTCAAGTGGCCATTCATTTGCATTTTAGTAAACACCAGTGCAGGAGGAAACCAACATGGAATTGCCTTCACAAGCAGACTCCATGTATCCTTCCTCACAGCTTGAATGAATTTTATTTTGGGGAGTAACCTTCAGAAGAATTGATTTCAAATGTTCACTGAACTATAAAAGGGAGGGCAAAGAACCCCAAGTTATCTTTCACCTTGCAAGACAAAGGAACTGAGCACTTTGGACTTTGTGGGAGATGCTGCCAAGAGGGGTGGTCAGCCATCTTGCTGGAAGATAGTATGGTAAGTATCTGACTTTGAACCAGGACTGTGGTTTTGTCAAGGCTTAGTCTCTAGAAAGCATTTTTCACTTTTATTTGCTTGTAACCATTTCTAACTCTATCCTTTGTACTTGAACTCATTTAAAAACCTATTTCTTTTTGTTAATAAACTTGTTTTACTTTTAATCTCAACTAACTCAATGCTGGGTCTGAACTGAAGTGATTGTGAACGCCAGTTAAAGAGATAAGCTGTGCATTTTGTCTCTTTAGAGGAGCAAATGAACCTTATTATTCCTCTGAATGGTCCAGGAAAGGGCAGGATGTTGCAGAGTACATGATTTTGAGAAAAGTCAGGACTGGAGGGTATTGGGATCATCTTGCGAGGTGTAATCAAAAAGCTGGTGGATACCAGAGTATAGCTGGATGTAACAAGCAGGTTACTGGGATCAGAATTGCTGGTCCAGGGCTGCTTATCACACAGACACTCTATGCATGCTTGTGTGCTGGCTGGGAGTGTCCAGACAAGGGAGCTACAGCAGCAGAGCAATATAATACATAATATGAAGAGGATAACTTGGACAAAGAACCCAAGGTTACAGGGCAGGCAGTGACAATCTCTCACGGGTGTGGATTGAGAACTACAGATTCCTAAAAGCCTGTTGACAAGTCCTTCCTTTCTCCCTCTGGCAAAAAGAAAAGAATATTCATTAGGTATTGTTACTTTGTGGCACAACTACAATTATGAAAAAGTGGAAAAGAAATATCCTTAAATCATTCAAAAAATCCTGAAACAGTCTTGCAAACTGTAAATGAAAAAAAAGTTTTTGTTGATAATTTCTATGGAAATTTTCAATTTTTTGCAGAAATTTCCATACCAAAAATATTGTCCAAAATCCTAAATATTTTGAGCTTTTGTCAAACTATTTCATTTTTCAAGCATTCTTTTTTTGAAGAAACTTTCAAAATTTGATGAAATTTTCCATGGAAAACAGATGCTTTTTGTGAAAAATTAATTAGTCGAAAACCCAATTTTTTGTGAAAAAACAATGTCGATCGAAAAATTTCAACCAGCTTTATTGATCATACATAATCATAGAATCATAGAATATTAGGATTGGAAGGGACCTCAGAAGGTCATCTAGTCCAACCCCCTGCTCAAAGCAGGACCAATCCCCAATTAAATCATCCCAGCCAGGGCTTTGTCAAGCCTGACCTTAAAAACTTCTAAGGAAGGAGATTCCACCACCTCCCTAGGTAACGCATTCCAGTGTTTCACCACCCTCCTAGTGAAAAAGTTTTTCCTAATATCCAACCTAAACCTCCCCCACTGCAACTTGAGACCATTACTCCTTGTCCTGTCCTCTTCTACCACTGAGAATAGTCTAGAACCATCCTCTCTGGAACCACCTCTCAGGTAGTTGAAAGCAGCTATCAAATCCCCCCTCATTCTTCTCTTCTGCAGACTAAACAATCCCAGTTCCCTCAGCCTCTCCTCATAAGTCATGTGTTCCAGACCCTTAATCATTTTTGTTGCCCTTCGCTGGACTCTCTCCAATTTTTCCACATCCTTCTTGTAGTGTGGGGCCCCAAACTGGACACAGTACTCCAAATGAGGCCTCACCAATGTCGAATAGAGGGGAACCATCACGTCCCTCGATCTGCTGGCAATGCCCCTACTTATACATCCCAAAATGCCATTGGCTTTCTTGGCAACAAGGATACACTGTTGACTCATATCCAGCTTCTCGTCCACTGTCACCCCTAGGTCCTTTTCTGCAGAACTGCTGCCTAGCCATTCGGTCCCTAGTCTCTCGCGGTGCATTGGATTCTTCCGTCCTAAGTGCAGGACCCTGCACTTATCCTTGTTGAACCTCATCAGATTTCTTTAGGCCCAATCCTCCAAATTGTCTAGGTCCCTCTGTATCCTAACCCTACCTGCCACCGTATGTACCACTCCTCCTAGTTTAGTATCATCCGCAAATTTGCTGAGAGCGCAATCCACCCCATCCTCCAGATCATTTATGAAGATATTGAACAAAACCGGCCCCAGGACCGACCCTTGGGGCACTCCACTTGATACTGGCTGCCAACTAGACATGGAGCCATTGATCACTACCTGTTGAGCCCGACAATCTAGCCAACTTTCTACCCACCTTATAGTGAATTCATCCAGCCCATACTTCTTTAACTTGCTGACAAGAACACTGTGGGAGACCGTGTCAAAAACTTTGCCAAAGTCAAGAAACAATACATCCGCTGCTTTCCCTTCATCCACAGAACCAGTAATCTCATCATAGAAGGCGATTAGATTAGTCAGGCATGACCTTCCCTTGGTGAATTCATGCTGACTGTTCCTGATCACTTTCCTCTCGTGTAAGTGCTTCAGGATTGATTCCTTGAGGATCTGCTCCATGATTTTTCCGGGGACTGAGGTGAGGCTGACTGGCCTGTAGTTCCCAGGATCCTTCTTCTTCCCTTTTTTAAAGATGGGCACTACATTAGCCTTTTTCCAGTCGTCCGGGACTTCCCCCGATCGCCATGAGTTTTCAAAGATAATGGCCAATGGCTCTGCAATCACAGCCGCCAACTCCTTTAGCACTCTCAGATGCAACGCATCCGGCCCTATGGACTTGTGCACGTCCAGCTTTTCTAAATAGTCCCTAACCACTTCTTTCTCCACAGAGGGCTGGCCACCTACTCCCCATGCTTTGTTGCCCAGCGCAGCAGTCTGGGAGCTGACCTTGTTTGTGAAGACAGAGGCAAAAAAAGCATTGAGTACATTAGCTTTTTCCATCCTCTGTCACTAGGTTGCCTTCCTCATTCAGTAAGGGGCCCATACTTTCCTTGGCTTTCTTCTTGTTGCCAACATACCTGAAGAAACCCTTCTTGTTACTCTTAACATCTCTTGCTAGCTGCAGCTCCAGGTGCAATTTGGCCCTCCTGATTTCATTCCTACATGCCCGAGCAATATTTTTATACTCTTCCCTGGTCATTTGTCCAATCCTCCACTTCTTGTAAGCTTCTTTTTTATGTTTAACTTTTTAAAAGATTTGCCACCACCATTTATAATAATTTCCAGAAACTGGAATAAGATTTCCACTTATTTGGGGAGATTTTTAGAAGCCAATCTTAATTTTTATTTTGTTTTTTGTTTTAAAAAGGAGCTGCAAGGCACTTTCTATCATTCCCAGACTTTTGGGCTGCTGCTAGCCACCTGGAGACAGCAAAAATATTCCCGTTTTATACCTTATTTATTGTATCTACTGAGCCTCCATGACTGCTGCACAGGCTTTATCCCATTGCTGGCCTGTTCCCTCATTCCTCCACCCCCCAGGGCACAGAAGCCATTAAATGAGAGAATATGCTTATTATCTTGATTATATGTGAGATAATATGTTTCAGTTACTCTAAGGTGGTGATATAAGGAAGCAATGTTATAAAAAATAACAAGGATGAAGAAGCAGGAAAATCCACAGTCTCATTCCACCCTGCACATCAGCATCACCGAATTTGTGGCTGTGTGAGGTTGTGTGTACTGTTTCTTTAAAACTGTAATGGGAAACCAGGCAGCAGGGGACTCAGGAAGTTGTTAAGATCATGCCTTTTAGGTCCACAACCCATAAATGCACCAAAAAAATCTTGTGCCCCATCATCTCCCACAGTCCCTTTTGAGTACAAAGAATTGTGGGATTTAGAACATGAGACAACTATTTGGCCATATTTTGTTACATGCAGATTTTACAAGGTGGGGGATGTGGGGATGGCTGATGGTGTCAAGGGGTGCTGTGGGTGAGCACTAGGGGCACAGAGTGGTACACCTGCAGAGTGTGTATGTGGAGTGATGGTGGAGTGGGGTTGATTGCTAGTCCTGAGTGAGGAGGTGGTGATGGTGCTGCTGCTGAGGTGGGCTTTTCCCTTCCCTCTCCCTGCTTGCATAATACTTGGGACTGGAGCTTGAACAGCACTGCTCTAGGAAGCTGCGGTTGGTTCCCCAGCTCCTTGAAGCTGCTCAGTTTATACAGGAGCTGAGCCATATCCAGGGCAGGGAGGAGCTACTCTCTCTGCCTTGCAGACAGGGTGGGGGAAGCAACCACAAGGAAGAGGAGGAGGGTGATAGGAACAAACAGTTCCTTCCCTAATTTGGCCTTGGTTTCTGCTGGGTCCTAGCGCCCTTATCAAGCTTCGTAGTTAAGGCTCTGACTGTGCATGAATCAGCAGGACCCTAGGCAACCGCTTTTCAGGATGCTGTTCTAAGGGCAAGGTCTTTCAAGAGGAAGTTGGGGAAGAGAGACAGAGTAGCTTTAGGGACAGTAATGGCTCCCTTATTCTAATAAATTTCCTTGTTAAGTATTAGATGAAAACAACTCTGTGATCCTCTATCATTATCATCATGTGAGAAGCAGAAAACTCACGTAAGCAGGCAGGAATGGCTGAGTGGGCATTCACTGGACTTTCAGAGCCAGATTCTGATATCAGTTGCAGCAGTGTAAATTTGCAATATGTCTACTGAAATTATTGGAAGGGTGGGTGTATTTCTGGCAGGGACTGCATTGGATCACAGCTCATGAAAGTGCCTTGGTTTCACGGGAGAGTGTGCACTTGAGAGTTTGTTGAGACCTTTAGCTTCTGGTTGTCGAAAGATGCAATTTGCATTTATGCAATGCATAGAGAGACTGTCTTGTGTAACAGAGTAAGGAATAACGATGAGTCTTTGTGGCCCATTAGAGACTATCACATTTACTTGGGCATAAGCTTTTGTGGGCTATATAGGAGCAAGGTTGCGGAAGACTGGCGAGGAGCTAAGTGGTGGACTCAGTATGTGACTGGATGTAAGCGAAGAATGCAGGCAGTTTCAATGAACTTTGTCCGACAGACCCTGCCAAAAGACATTGTAGCATAGCTCAGCATATTTTTGCCTGTAAAAGAGTCAGTTTATGTAATAAGCATAAATTGTACATATAAGAATGCAGCCAGCTGTTGACCCCATGTAACCCCGAGATAAGCGTGGAGAATATAGCACTGCAGAGGACTCCCCCCCCTGGCGGAGTCCTACCTGGTCAGCTGTCCCGAACGGCTAGAATCCCCTGCAGCCCCTCTGCGCGTCCTAGGGGATCCCCAGGCAGATTGGAGCGTAAGTTCTTCCTTCCTTCAATAAAGCATAGTTTACTATTCTTAGGCCTGAGTGTCCTCCTTTTGCTGGTATCTTCCCCCCCAGCAGGCACAGGCTAGAACCCACTTAATAAGGAATGGATATTAGAGCACCTAGCAATGCTTTGACTATGACACTTTTGCATGTGACCCCCCGTTAGGTTGACAAATCTGACCATGGCAAATTCTGCCATTCAGTGTTGTGCTAGAGAGGAAGCTAGGAGAGGCCCTCACGAGCCCATTGTTAACATTCCACATCAAAATAAAGGGAAGGTTGAGGTGAGTTCCCCTGCTTCTAGCAGGGGTTGTCTCTTTTCTAGATATTGATTAATAATCCCTGCCAGAAGCATCTTATCTGTAGATTGCATAAAAATACTGCTCAAGAGCTAACTGCACTGTCAGACACCACTTATTCCCACTGCCTGCCTCCTGCAGATGGTGAAGTGCTCCCATTCTAGGAGCCTGGGCTTGGCCATTACATTATTTTGTGTGTTCTGCATCAAATAATGAGACCGGTGACTATACACTTTTAAAACCTAAATCGTGACTTTTGCATTTTTTGCTGACTAAGCCATGTTTTTTAACATGACAACAAGAAGCCTTAATTATGATTAAAATGCATTTTTTAATGGGAAAATGAATGGATTCCCCACTTCTCCTCAAGCACTTACACCCCTGGAATATAAGGTTTATCACGCTCTAATGGGGAACATTTTTGCAGGAACTCCCTGATAATATATTGGCAACCTGTGCCTAGTGTAAAGCCGTTCAACTGGATTTCTGAATAATCAAGTGATACTTGATAGCAGCAGCCAGAGAGGGGGAAAACACATTTCTAAATGTTTAATCATAGCTGTGACTAAGTACTTTTGTTCTCTGAAGGTAGTAATTATAATAGAGCCCTCTTGAAGAAATCTCAGCGTTCAGACTCTGCTGCTATTTTCCTCACTATAAGAAAAGGAGTACTTCTAAGGTGCCGCAAGTACTCCTTTTCTTTTTGCGAATACAGACTAACACGGCTGTTACTCTGAAACCTTTCCTCACTATATATTTCTACTTCTCTGCTGTTATTATTCAAAAATGGAATGAAAAATAAATAAATTTAGTTGAAGAAAACAGTAGCAGTATGGACAGATTGTCTTCAAGAATGGAGCTCTTATGATTAGGGGTCCACCAAATTTGCAGCTGTGAAATTTGCATCTCAGACCGTGAAATCTGGTCTCTCTCATGAAATTTGCTCTCCAACCGCCCAGCTCTGAAGGCAGAGCAGAGAGTGGGGGCTGCTGCCCCGGGTGCCAGCTCTGAAGGCAATGCCGTCCTCCAGCAGCAATGAAGTAAGGGTAGCAATACCATGACCCTCTAATAGGCTTGCAACCTCCCCTTGGGTGCAGGCCCCTAGTTTGAGAAATGCTGCAGAGAAATCCCATGTTTGTCATGGGTTGGTCATAGCATAAATAGCAAATTTTGTGGATGTGTAACAGAGCTGCAAAATTTTGCTATTTATGCCATGACCAACCCATGAAAATTGTGTGATTTCTCCGCAATTTAAGTCGAGCCCTACTTATGATATAAAACTTTGGTATATCGTCAAGAATTGATAATACTTTTCTCAGTATTCCCTTGCTAACAAAAAGAAACTGCCTCAAGGTTTAAGGACAAAAGGTGAACTCTTCCTTAACCCAATACCTGCTGAGCACTTGATTCTGGGCCATTTGAAATTCTGGTCCTGACGTACATCCCAAGCAGCAAACTGCATGAAGAATTGGGAGATAATAATGTAACCTAGACATTAAATAAAACAATATACTCAAAGGGATGATTTTTAAAAAAATATTTTAGGGCACCTAATTTTCTGTTTAACTGTGAAAAGAATCTGTTTTAATACTGTTTCGGTCCTGTACCTTTTAACTTATGAACCTGTCCTTAGCACAGCCAAAAGGATTTGACAAAAACTGGATGCTCAACAGAAGTTTTCTAATTAAGGTGGGGCAGGATTATACCTTGTACATTGGGCTTAGTTGTAGAGCCCTGTGCAGACACAAAATTTGTAACTGCATCCGATCAGCAAGCATGGTCTATGGATATCTGCATCTAGATATCCGCGGATATAAAGAGGATATCCGCAGATTTTCAGGGCTCTAGCTATTTGGGTTGTTTAGCAAGGATATTGCCTAATAAAGGTGATAATTTAAACAGATTTCACTAACTGTTGGATTTGCTTTTTTTCAGAAGAGCAACTCTGCCCCTTTCCCTACTTTTTTCCACTCAGTCATGATTTTGTTGGTTTTGGAGGGTTCATGAAACACAGAAGGTTCAGAGTTCAAAATGTGCTCACTTGGGAAAAATGTACATAATTATCTTTTAGATTTATATAATGCCTTTTATTTTGAATGACCCAGAAGCACTTGACAAACTATATGCATTCATACACCACCACTGAAATGCAGCAACCTTCCACCACAGTGAGAGGATAGAATTTTAGTCAAAGATACTGACAAAGATACAAAAATACATTAGGGGTTTTAGTGTCCACAAGAGATGGACCAAGCTGCAAACTTCAGATCCAGTTTACAACCTCTGCAAAGTTTTGATGTATATGTTCAGTTTGGAGTTTTGTTTTTACCTATTATAATATCATGGGGTATTTGTAAATTACGCATCAAGGTTTGGATTTTGAACCCTACTGTTTGCCTTACTTCCTTCACCTCCATGTAAAGTTCGGAGCTTTTGGTTTGGGTCTAACTCTGTACATACAGAGAAGACAAGCTCCTGGTTGTTAAGTTCTCATCTGAAGGATCTCCACCCCCAAAGCAAACTGTATGGTGCCTAGCTTATCTACCCCAGAAGGGCAAAGGGCTGAGCTGGCTCTAAGGGAATTCAAACTTGATGTTCTAGGGTATTGAAAAATTCCAACTCTCACGCCAATGACTTTCCCCCCCCCTTTTAAAAAGTATTTCCGTCTCTCTATTTTATTTGAGATATTCAGGCTGCCAAAATTGGAAGCAAAGACTATTACTTACTTTGCAAAATTTTTGAAAGCCAACACTGAGTATGGGGAAAGTGTTTACTGCTTTTCAGTGATCTCTAGAGATGTGACAGCCACATATTATTAGTTCAGCTTCCAATTTAGTTCATCTGGTTATATCAGAGCTAATGTTTATGTGCAACGGGAGAAGGATTGGATTTCTGTGGACTCCTCAGATGGGACCTGCTGCTGACATTTAGCTGGCTGCCAGGAGACTGGAGCATGCCCTAAGGACAGTATGTGAGGGCAGGAGATGGGCCCTATCATCGATTTGCAGCAGCAGTTTATTTTTCTGTGCCTGGTAGACGACATGACTTGTCCTGCACAGAAAGCATGTTGACTAGGCATTGAACAGGGAAGTACAGCAAGGAAAGTAGCTCTTGGGACGCAGCCAAGAAATGCGGTAAGGGGCAATCACTGCTCCCTTCATCCCAAGAAAGCAGGGGTCAGTAAAATGCATGGTCTTTTGGGCAATCCTGCCCTCTCAGATCCCAGTTCCCTTAAGCAACATATCTAGGCAGTGCATGGACAAAGACAGGCTGACAGGGAGCTTGGGTGTATATAAATAGCCACAGAATCTGGTTGCCTCTGAGTCTAGCATGGGATTTTAAGTGGACTTCACCTAGTGAAAAGACCCCCACTGCAAGAGCTAAAGATTAGCATCGGCGCTGGCAGGCATTCTGCACTGAATGGCTTCAGCTCCTCCCAGGCACAGTGCAGGGCAGCAGCAGCCAGTTTGCAAGGGTCAGGCAGTGCTTCCTGCAAACTGGAGCCAAGCGCCTGTCCTCCTCTTACTTGGGCTTTCCCATTATATTGGGTGAATGAGATGCCTGTTAATCAGGCAACAGTGACCGGGCCCCCTTGGTCTTGTGCGTTTCTTAGTATCTGGAAAGCCCATATGCTGCTGCTGTGTACTGTGAGATCACAGGTATTGGGGGTGCTGGCTGGATGCTGAATCGGCTCCAGTGCATCCACCACCACCTCCTCCTCCAGCCTAGGGGGCAGAGAAACAACGAGGTTTCCCCATCAACAGAAGGGGGGGGCACAATATTCAGCTAAATAGCTAGAGAAATTAATACAGGAAAAGAAGGGGGGTCAAAACAAGGGATCCAGAAGGGAACATCAGACAATCCCCACTGCTCTAAGAAGGAATCAAGGTTTTGAATGGATCCCCCTCCAAGGAACTTTGCCCAGATACATGCTAGAATGAGTGCTCAGAGAAAGGCCCCAGAGTGACAGGGAGAGCCCCTCCATTCGTCTTCCTCCTAGACCTGCAAAATGGTCATTTGGGCCAGTGCCAGGAGGAGGCTGAGGAGGAGACCCTGAATATTTGTAGGGACATCATGGATGGGGTATGAAAAAGTGCAGCCAAATTTTAGTAACACATTTTGGAGGAGGTGTCAGCAGAAGAGAGGCTGCAACTTGTTGCACTGTAGATAAGTGTGTGCCAGGGTTTCCTTCCCACAGCAAGATTCAGGGAGCAGGGGAAATCTGTAAACCACATCAAATCCATGGCCGTGCTCACAACCCCACTCCACACAGGAGCCACCAACTGATGTCCCTGGCACACTGTGGAACCAAAGTGGAATACAGGCTGGCCCACCAGAGACCTTAGCTCTTATATAGAGGTGACAGATCCTGACACTTGGGATCATGGTAGGATTAGAGGGCTGTAAATACAGTGAGGAGCATGAGTATGTATCGATATTCCCAAAGTGTAGCACAGAGACAGACTTTCTGGATCTCATACTTGGGTAGGGTGCTGGAGGCCTGACAGTGGCCTAACATCAAGCTCGAGAGGGCCAGGGGATACAGATTGGTGGGGAGCACTCTCTCACAAGACTTGCTCAACATAAGCAAGAGGTGTGGGACAGGGAAGCTTCATTTTCAGAAGCACAGTGGGAGATGAAGGGATGAGCAGTCCCACGTACTGGACAAGCACAGTTCAGTCCACCCAGTTCCACCAACTGAACTCTATAGGTATGTCTACACTATAGCTGGGAGCAAGCCTCCCAGCTCATGTAGACAGCCTTGCATTCATGGGGCTTGAGCTAGTGTGCAATAATAGCAGTTTGGACACTGTGGCTCAGGCTGGATCTTGGGTTCTCAAGTCTCCTGACCCATTCTGCTTGAAAGCCCAAGCTCCAGCCGAGCCACAAAATCCACACTACTATTTTTAGCATGCTAACTTGAGCTCCATTAGTGAGAGTTTGTCTACCTGGGCTGGGAGGCTCACTCTCAGCTGCAGTGTAGAAACGACCCTACTCTGGTGATGCCAACCAGGACCAAACTTTAGAACACTAAGAGGAAACTCCATCACTTGCACACAAAGGTAGGGGTTGGGTATGAGGGGTTAGGCAAGGAAGCCCTTGCCCCTGACAGCCTGAATAGACCTTGTTATATAGACCAGCTTCCAAGTCTTGGTAAAAGACCAGCAGCTCAGAGAGGTGTCAAGGGAGACCTGTCAGTTGATGTAAGAGAGCTTTGTACACATACCAGGCCCTTTCCACGCTCTCCCAGAGGGAGGCTGAGACCAACTGAGGAGATCCAGTGCTTCTCTGGCCAGAAGAAATCCAAGACTTTCCTCTGGTATTAGCCACATTACTCAGGAGTGAGCTCAGGGTTTTGTGCTGGTGCCAAAGTATAGATGGGATCAGTTATTTAATCACCAGTGTCCTACCACTGAGAGGCAGACTGGAAAAGTCCAGGCCCTGACTGCAACCGGTCAGATATCCTGGACTCCAGTTCAGTCCAATTGACAAGTGGGGAGGGATTAGTGACAGAAATATGGATAATGAGAGAAAGTAGTGGATGTGTGTCCCACTGAATAGTACAAAGCATAGGTGGGAGGGAACCCATTCCCAACCATCAGGGGAAAACTCTTGACCCAGATGACACTGCTGGAGGAGGTCGCTCTGTAGATGAACATGCAGGCATACACTCTCACCAGATTTTCTGTGTACTGAGACACAAGGGGCATGTTGTTTGCATAGGCCAACATTACCACTATCAGTCTGGCTCCTGAAGCACCTACCTGATCATCTGCCAAGGAAGAGACAGAGGAGGGGCTCAGTGGCAAGGGTGTAAAGTTGTGTGGACAGAGGAGAGCCCTGACACTCCCTGGATGATGACAAGTTAGGTCAGGTCCCTGTTGAGGTTGACCCAAGACTTCACAGAGCTGTGCAGCACCTGAAAGAACCCCTCAGTGCAGAGACCAAATCTGAACACCAGCAGAGTTTCCATGGGATACCCTTTCCCTGGCCAGAAGACCACTCCACACATACCAGATGTAGCACAGCCCAGACCAGAAATGAGTTATCAAAAATACTCTGACCTGAGACGACATAGGTCTGGTTGGGGTGGATCAATACTGCCAGCACAACCTTCAGCCACAGTAAGATGGTCTTCATTATGACCTTGTGGAGCAGGAATGTGTGCAGATATTCGCTGGGTAAGGCTCAGCGACAGACCAGCTGCGTGGTATGTAGCCTGCTCAGGTTGTGCAGCATAGTGATCCTGGGCACCAATTCCTCACATCACTGAGATCCCCTTTCTTTGGCAGAAGAGCTAACACTGCCCATCTGCATGAAAGGGGAGTGCTCCACTCCCTATGGATTCGGGTTGAGACACGGAGAATGTCTGGAATGAGGACATCTCAGAACACTAACGGGTCAGTCCATCAATACCTGGACATTTATTGGAGAGTATCCTATGGAGGACTTTCAACAGCTCAGACAGAGTGAGAGGAAGCTCCAGTTGGACCTAGTCACCTGTGCTGACACTTGGAAGTTCATCCCAAAGGACCTCGCAAGTTTCATCATTTGTCAGATCCAGAGAGAACAGATCAGTGTAAAAAGCCCTTTCTCTTTCCCAGTCACCTCTGGATCTATAAAAGGGAACGCCATCCTCTGCCAGGAGGCAGAGAAAGTTTTTGGAAACCCTCCTCTTCTGTAATGCATAGAAGAGCCACATGATCTATTCTCTGAAGCACTTTGGCACATGACCATATGAATGAATGTATCACAGGCATGGTGGTCACCAAGGGCCATAAACTTCCTGCATTTCTCCAGTCTGCAGAGGGATGGATCATTGGTGTTGGTGACCAGGCACCTCTCCAACTCTATCATTTCCTATCCCAGTGCTGCATCCTTCCACAAACTGGTCCCCTTACTGTAGTGGCAGCAAGAGAACTGTGCATGCATCCCACCATCTCCTTCTCTCCATGGTAAAAGCACCCTTCTGTCCTTGCCAGGCCAGCCAGAACTCCTGTGAGGGTTCTATGAAGCCCACTATGACAGAGTGGCAGTATCCTACAGCTGGCTTACCACACTGTGGTCTTTGTAAGTGCTCCTTCATGGGCCAAAATGAAGATGTCAGTGGTGACCTAGTACCTCTCACTCTTCATATAGCCCCACAATTCAAAGTTGATGTAAAAATCCCTCTCTTGGACTAGACACTCAAAAGGATCAAAGATAGCTAAACACGATAGATGCTTGCTGATATAAATGCACTAATTTTGGCTTATGGGGGCATAGATGTCCTCAAATCCCGCCCCACTGTATGCTCCTGGAAGTGCAGCAGATGACTCAGCACAATCTTGGTGACCCTCAGCTCTTTGGACGATAGGTCCAGGAGAAACAGGGAAGCTACCCTGCCAGATAACCTGGTGAGGTGACTGAAGTGCACACTATTCTCCCTCCTTCCCACATTCCAACAACCAAGTGGACTGGGCAGGCACAGTGCTGTGAGTCTTCTGCATGATTATCATAGAAAATTCCCCCATCCAAAAGTAGGAGAGTATCTAGCACCTCCTGCAACAGTGGGGGCTGCACTGTGCTCTGCTTCATAGGTGAACAGGGAATTGTGGAAGCAATGGGCCCCCTGGTACTATGTTGAGTACCACTCCCATTCCCTTGCTTCCTTCAATAGGGCCCTCACAGAACTGAGGAAGCAGTGGAAACTCCAAAATTCCTGGAAAGCAAGCTTCGTCAAGCTATGCACCTGCTCCAGAAAATGGGGTATAAGTCCTCCTGTGGAACAGCGCAGACAAAGGAGTCTGTGGACTCAATTAAGCTCACTGACTCACAGTCATCCTCTGTCAGACTTTCATCACTTTTGCTCTGCCTGTGGGGACAACTCCCCTCTCCACAGTGACAACAGCTTGGCCTGGCACTACCTATACCACATAGGCCAACCTGTCCCTCAACATAGGTGTTAGAGACAGAGAGAGCAAAGCAGCTACAGAGGGAATGGGAGAAGGAGAAAAACAAATATAGCCTCCTGGTGACTGTCCCTTGCAGAATGAGAGGACTACCCCAGGGCTGTTGAATATGGGAGGTTAGTCAACACCCCTAGATCAACGATGGGATCAACAATAGCACAGCAATCTTGGTAAAGGTATCAACAAGGAACTCCAACCCATCTTTGTGGCTGGAGTCTATGAGTTTAACACCAGGGACTGGCAATGCCACAATGGACTCAGCACCCACTGACTTGGTTTTGACATTCCCCTTGGCAGGCTCAGAGTCCCTGAGCAGTTTCAAAGGAGCTCAGGGACAAGCTGCTCCATCTAATGGCATCCCAGAAGGCCCAAAGTTTGGCCACCAAGCTCTGTTACCCACCAAACTGGTCATGACAGCGAAGAGGCTACTACTGTCAAGCACTGGGCCAGAGTCTAGGCCAGGGGCAGAACCAGGGTCAAGGACTGGGAGAGGAGGAAGCACTACAATGGGATGACTAGGGTCAGCCCAGGGCCTCAATATCCTCAAAGATGGCCTCTAAGTCCACAGAGTTCCCCCTATAAATCACTGAGGAGAATTTGACCTTGGCACCAACTGGTGGGAATGGTGTTAAAGGCGGGGGGATCTCACCCAAGGCCTATTCCACCAAGGACTCCAAAGAAAGGAAGACAGCAACTTTGTCCCCTTCTGCTACCTCCTCAGCCATTTCCATCTGTTGGACTGTCCTAGGGGGCAGCATTTCAGAGGCAGCTACAACATCGTCTCTGAATGGTGAGTGGGAGGCTTGCTGCAAACTGTAGAGAGTCACTTGTCTGAGACTCGTGCTTTGGCTTTGCCTTCCGCCTACAATGCCCATACCGAGAATTAGGTGACCACCAGGAACAGAAAGCCAGAACCTGGTCCTACTGTCAAGGTTGAGAAAGGGGCATCAGTTGCTCTAGGCAGAGAAAAATTGGTAATTGGTAATTAGTGGCTCCGGCAGATGGTAACTCTGCAGCCACATGGTCCTAGGACTGTGTACTCCTGGACTTATGGAGTGGGTGGAAAATCTGGAGGTGGTGGTGATAGACGCAACCCCAGCCCCCGTAGATGGGGTGGCTGTGATCAAGAGTTCTTTCTGGTCGGCCCTTGCCTTTGCCCTTAGAAGAAAAGAAAGCGCTGACAGTGGAAACTTTGTCCTTGAAGGGAAGGCTGATGACATGGAGTGGAGAGGACAACAGTGTTGACCATGGAATCCCCTTTCCCCCTCAGCCTCTGACTCATCTGGGCCAAAGGGGCAGAAGCCTTATTGGGGAGGGTGGGGGCTTGCCACGGTGGTGGGAGAAAAATGGGGGCAGTTAACAAAAACGATAGCCCGCCCTCCTTCCTAGGAGGCAGGAGGGTCCAAACAAAAGAACCAGGGGAACCAGGGGAATATTAGTGACCTGCCCCTCCCGGCCGCATGGGGATGGCTAGAGAGAAGAGCTCAAGGCAAACATGGGAGGTGGAGGAGGGGAAAGAAGTGTTCAGGAAGGGGCAGACACGGGTGGGCAGAGGGGAAACAAACGGTGAGAGGAGGCCCTCAGTTGCCAAGAAGGGGGGTGGTGATCTTCTTGGGCATATGAGAGCAGAGAGAGGGGAGAGAAGGGGCGTCAAGGCATGCGCCCCCCCCTCCCCCCGCCCCAAAGGGGGAGGCAGCAAATCCAAATTGCATCAAGGGGACAAAAGCAGCGACGAGCCAACAAAACAGCGCAAGGTGGGGGAGCAGGACTGGCCGCTGTGGCCAGAGACCCTGGTCCAGGGTAGGAGGTCGGGGGGGATCAGAGCGCGCGCACCCAGCCGCCCGCCCGCAGCAGCCGCCGCGGCCAGTGTCAGAGCAGGGACAGCTCTGCGCTGTTCCCCTCGCCGCTCCTTCCAGCAGCAGCAGGAGGAGGTTACTTCTCAGTGTCTGGTTACCAGAAGACACGCCTCGTGCTGCCTGGAAGCGTGTTGAACTGGGGGCTGGACGGGCAAGTACAGCAGGGAAAGCAGCTTCTGGGAAGCAGCAAGAAGCACGGTAAGGGAGATGCACGGATTCCTGCATCCCGGAGCAGCGGGGGCCAGTGCTGCACAGGGCCGAGTGGGGAGCCTACCCTCCCTGCTCGGGGAAGAGTCGCTTCCTTTAGGCAACAGCTCCAGGCAGTGCGCGGACAGGCCGACGGGGGAGGTATAAATAGTCACAGAATCAGGTTGCGTCTGGGCCTAATGGGGGGTGTTAAGGGGGATTCACTAGTGAGTGCTCAGGCCATAGTGCAAGGGGTAACGGCTCTATCCTGCTGGCGCCCTAATCTGCACTCGGTGGCGTTAGCTCCTCCGGGCACGGTGCAGGGCACCGGCAGCCTGTCAGCACAGGCTGCGCCGTGCTCCTTGCAAGCCCGGGCCCAGCGCCAGAGCGCCGCAAGGAGCTCATCCTCTCCGCCGCCTGCTCGCGCCTCGCCGTTCCATTGGGCGAAGGAGACGCCAGTTAAGCCGGCGGCCCCGGCCCGACCCCCGTGGACTTCCGCGCGTCCTGGTACCTAGAAAGCCCGTGAGCCGCTGCTGAGCGCTCAGGTACCGAGGCTGCTGGCTGGAAGCTGCATCAGCCCCGCTGCATCCACCTTCTCTTCCATCCTAGGCGGTAAAAACCTTGCTGGAAGCATCGGCTAGTATTACGGGGCAGTGCCTCGTGTTTCAGGGAGCAACAGCCTGACTAGGCTCCTTGCCAGCAAATTCCCTCTTTGTAAGTGTCCGTGCTATTTTTTTAAAAGCTGCTTTGCTTTAAGTTGACTTCATGTCAGTAATATAATATACAGGGATACTGGGGGAGAAAAATTGAAGCATACCACCTCACTCCATTTAAATATAGTGGGCTGGCAGAGCTTTTTTGAGAGGGCACTCATCGGAACACTGGTAAGTAATCTGATAAATAATTTAATATTATATGTACATGTAAAATAATAAAACAAGGCTTGGCAGCACAATTGATATTGTCAAGCAGCTGCTGCCCTGGCTGGGCTGCAGGAACTACTCCACCTCACCTTCTTGTTATTTGGCAGAATCAAATAAGAGCACAGCTAGGGTGAAAACATTTCCTTTCTGAGCTGTCATCATCAAAAGGCATTTTTATGCATGAGGGGCAGGAAGGGTTTAACTTGTGCAAACTACGGCCAGGCAACTTCTTCAGGACTCAGTTACTAAATTTTGTTGTGTCATAACTCCGATGGATTGCGTTGCCTCTTGCTTCGTAGATAAAATTGTAATGGACTTGTCAAAACTTTTGTAGGCGGCAAGTGACGTTTTTTGCTTCAGCATTTAATTCTGATGTAAGTTTATATTTACAGTTGTGGATCCAGGGAGGGAGGGAGAAACACTGCAAAGTGTTGCTCAGTGGTTTTAAAAACAAACCATGAACAGGGTAATATACTTGTTATGAAACTAAGTGTAATCACTCAAAGTTATATAAACCATCCTTATACATTTACCCATACTTGCAAAAGTTCTCATTTTTACAACCCCAACAGATTATTATACATTTCTTGGGGATACTCATCCTTTCAGATCACACGATTAAACAGGGATTTCACAGTGGAATGTGTTCTGTAACAGAAACTCCAGTTGTTACTTAAGAGTTGAAAGTATTTACATTTAAATTTTAAAAATTGATGATACATTACAAACTTGTGTAAGGTGCCTTGTAGCTACCTCTTTTTTTGCATCACCTCATCCAGTAGTTAAGTACACTGAGTATTTCTTAGTATTTTGAAGCTCTTGTTTTATATAGTGACATTTCAGACAATTCCCTAAACATTGTGGAATCTGTTTGGTTAACTTTTCTGCTAATGAAGCATTCTACTATAGTTAAGTTGGTGTCACTACTGAAAATGTCTGTTATATATTGCACCTTTTTTTTTGAAAATTCTAATTGACAAAAAAGTAAATGTTCTATAACAAACTAATAAACATAGCGGAACATTGATTGAGTCTTGCTTTCCTATTGGATACCATACAAATCTAACTTCTAGGAAGATGGATACTGGCCACAGAATACCATATTCATGGTAACATTGCTGAACTTTTGAAAATAAAGGGAATTACTTTTAATTTGAGTTTTAAAAAAGATTTTTATGGAATAAAATCTTTTGAGTTGGGTATTTCTGTATAGTTAATGACCAGGTGGAGTTCCTTGAGCTTTTCTCTCTTCTATCCAGCCACTAGCTGCTAGGGAAGTGTCTTGTGTGAAGGCCATTAGGACACACCCTCAATTATATGAGCTATTTCCCAAGGCTTGAAAAATTTATCAGATCTACCTTCCTTAGGACTAAACCTATGTAGAGGATGATACTAAAGATAAACTTGAAGCTAGCCCTGTACCCCGGGCTGCTGATAAGAAGTAGGATCTGTCTCTGTCTTTGGACTCTCACTGTTCTCCACTGTTGGGGCAAAAATAATTCTGTTTCTTTTCCCCTAGCAGCTGCGTTTTCTCCATCCTCTGTCCTGTTTTTTGTTGTTGTTTTTCAACTCCAGTGCCTACTGCTGCTGCTTAGAGCTTTCTTAAGCAGCAACAGAATGAAATTGACAAGACTAGGCATTTGCACTGCTTCTACTCAATATCCTCATACCAATTTCACACTAATGCTGTTTGAAAAAGCACTGAATAAGTAGCAGGGCACTGGAGTTCTGTTTGTAGACTCAGACAACACTGTTACATTTGGAAATTCATCTTCATGACCATAAGGGGCAGGTTATTTTTATATAGAATCTTAATTCTTATGGTTCCTAATTTATGAGGGAGAGTTTCCTTGTCTCTGGTGACTGAAATTGTCAAGCCGTGGATACCTCTTGTACAAATATTATTGCAGTAGTGACACTGGTCTCAGACTCATTCTACTTTGTGATTCTTACCCATATTTATCACAGATGCTTTTCTTATATTCTCCCTCTCTCTCCCCCCTCAACACATATATACGCATACACACACTCTTTGGATCAAAGTTTGAAAATAGTTGCTGGCAGTCTTCAGAAAGCTGGCTGGTCATATTGTGCTGGCTTTCCTTATTTCCAGCTACGAAGTCACTTTAAAAAACAGCTAAACTATATTAAATACTTTCCTAATATTACTTTCCCGCGTAATGATCACTGTAGTTGCTACAAGACAGTTATGTGATTATAAATGAAAGGGGAGGTGTTTGATTGCAAATGGCAGGAGAGTTTGTCCACGAGATAGTCTCTCTATTTAGATGTGGTCCATCCTAGGACAATTCTTGAACATATAAGAGGTATCATTGATGCTATATATTAATTTTGTGTATGTTAAAATAATGAATGCAACAGATTTGAGATTTAATTTGTCTGAGGTCAGGAAATTCAGACTTTGACTTTCCACTGGAATTGTAACTGTGTTACTTTCATGGGCTCTGTGCATTTTGCTGGGTCTTTCATTCCATGATCCCATGTGTGAATATGTATAGATTCAACTTAGCTGATTGTCACAGGGGCTATATGGTTTGTCATCTTAGGCTAGTTAGGCCCATCTTCTGAGTACTGATTGGTAGTATTATAGATAGCACTTATCAGATAAGTGAATTTAAATACCTAGGATCAAAGGTTGCTGAATATGGTACCCTCCCGAGTAATGCCCAGCATTGTACCACTCTGGTTGGTACAAATGGCAGGAGATGTCTCTGTGATAAAAAGATGCCAATAAAGTTAAAAGGGAAGAGTGTTTAAAACTGTAACTTGACCAATCCTATATGTATAGAACAGAGACTTGCCCCGCCACAAGAAGAGAAATGAGTGTGCTCTCCAACACGGAAATGAAGATGTTGAGATGGTCAAATGGTTGGACACTCTGTGATAGGAAACAAAATGAGGTTGTGGGGGACCTAATGTGGGTTGTCTTGACTGAAGACAAATTGAGAGAGGTGAGGCTACGTTAGTATGGGCATATCTAGTGGAGACCCAGGAGTTATATTGGTAGTGATCGTAGATGGAAGATGACTAAGGGGAAGGCTAAAGTCTCAGAACATTGACCAGATATCAATGGACCTTAGGGAGACAAATTGTATAACAGCCAGGCATACAAGCATGAGTTTTGGAAGAAGGCTATACAAGTTGCTGACTCCAGATAGGGAAATGGCAAGAAAGAGGAAGAAGACAACTTACCCGATAAACAGTATCTCAGTCACATTTTAATACAACCGTTTTAATTTTGTTTCACTCTTTAAAAAATCTCTTCTGCTCACCGAGAGTGACAAAGCTGATAAGAACTATAATTTTCTTTATTTATAAGTCATTTTTATGCTATTAGATCCTTGAATTCTTCAACATTGTCAGATTATTTATATAGCTATGAAGAGACTAGCCAGATCTTCAATGGGTGTAAACATAATTCCACTGGCTTAAATTACCAGTTTACACTAGCTAAAGATTTGGCTCATGGTTCATATTTTCAAAAATGGCCTCAAGTTGCATCATCCATAATTATATAACCAAGTATATTCATTATGCAATTTTCAATGACCAAGTTTTTTTTGCCTTCAAAAGACTCATTTGTACATAAAAGTTTATTGTCGGGGCGAAAATGCTTGTCTAATTCTGCTTCTGATGTCAGTGAATGTGTAGATGAGGATTAATTTTAAACCACAAAAATGAACGTATTATTTAATTTTTTAAAAACTTACATTGCAGGAGGATTTTTTCCCCACTGAGGTTATATTTGAAACGTTGCACATTTATGGACCTAATACTGCCACATTTGCCCCAGTTTTCTAACGATTCAAATAATATAACATTAGCTAGCTGAGTGGGAGAGCTACGTTCTCTGATGTTTGCTCTGCATGTACATAAGGCTTTATAGCAGGGTTCACTACTTCCTGCACTGACTCATGGCTTATCTGGGGATTAGCTCACCACTGATCAGACGTCCCTTCCAGCAGTTGCTCAGCCCATTGTTTTAATATCACCTTCTAGGACTCTTGGTAGTAATCTTTTTTGTTACTTGTCCCTCCATCCAGGTCACTTTAATTCTCCACTTCATGGGATGGGAGGGATGGCCATTAGTGTCTTTCTAGGTAAGCTGTCCCTCTGCTGTTCCAGTCAATTCTCTGTTCTACATCCAAGGCTGTGCCACTTTTCTGGTAGGGAAACTTAGATCTTCCCTCTGTTACAGGTTCTAGCCCAGAGATCCTATGCTCTGCAACTATGATCTACTTCTAGATTTAGCTGCTACGTCTCGGAGCTCTGTTTTACTTCCTCTCTCTGTCCTCTCACACCTCTCGTTTACTACCTGTCAGAGATTCCTCTGCTCTGTAGCTACTTCTCCAACCCTGTAATCTCTAACCAACATCCCTCCTGTTGACTATTTCCCCCTGCCATAGGTGCCAACTTTTCCTGGTGCAGGTGGGTGCTTGACATCTCCTGCCTCTCTGACTCCACCCCTACCCTGCCCCTATTCCAACCCCTTCCCCAAAGTCCCCGCCCCAGCCCTGCCTCTTCTCTGCCTCCTCCCCTGAGCGCACTGCGTTCCCACTCCTCCCCCCTACCCACAGCTTGTTATGCTGCAAAACAGCTGTTTCACAGTGGTAGGTGCTGGGAGGAGAAGCAGGGATTCTGCATGCTCAGGGGAGGAGGTGGAGGTGAGCTGGGGCGGGGAGCTTGACTGCTGGTGGGTGCTGTAGCCCCGTAGCACCTGTGAAATTAGCCCCTATGCCCCCTGCAAGTCCCTTCTGTTCTCTGCTTCTTAGTATTATTGAATCCCGGCCTGTTTCTGCCCAGGTAAGCTTCATCCTTAATTAAGCCTTATTGATCCTTGGCTCCCCTCCAGAAGCAACCTATGTGGTTAATTGGCCCATCTAGCATACCTTAACCCCTTAAAGACTGGTGTGGGTGAACACTCCATCACAGGCTCTTTCTATGCAGGGCTTTTTTGCACCAATGTAGCTATACAGCACCAATGTAAGATGGGGCATGCACTCATGGAGTTTATCTACATTATTTGGGCTGCTACTCTGAAACCTGTACACTGATGTAGTCACACTGGTGCAAATTTCCCAATTCTAGATAAATCCTAAAACAGTAGGTACAGTACCTGGAGAGCTACATATTCATTTGTATGACAACATGTGATGATGGGGTGTACAAATATCATATTAGGCAGCAAGGGTTCGTTAGGCTAATAGAGGCCAAATCAGCCCCATGCTGTGGCATCTGAAGCTGGTGTCATTCTTTGAGGGAGGAGTTAAAAAGGGAGAACCCAGCTCAGGTGCTGTCTTAGTGGGAGGGAGAACAGACTTTGAGCTCTTTCTGTGAGGAGAGAAGGTTGGCTGGGGCTAAGAACTGGGAAGACTGCTCTTAACAGGGCCCTTTCCAGGTAAAGGGATGAGTTTTTATTTTATTTTTTCATGTATATTGTGGATTTCAGCGGGTGGAATTCTTGTACTGGACTTTTTTGGGTAGACGCTGTGTTTAGATCTTTGCAGCTGCATTTTGGACTTGAGAAGGAGTGGAGCTGTTGTGTGGCCTAGCGTGGAGGGCTGTGTCACCTCACCTGGGAAAGAGTTGGAGGCTGGGCAGAGCAGTGGAAGACCAGGAGGACAACACATGCAGGACCATGAATGTGCCATGCCAAAATGGGGCATGTTTCTACATACTAATTAAGGAACAGATTCGGCATATAGTATATTCAATGGCAATAGTATATTTTTATTATACTATTATAATATTAGCCAAAATATTAGCCAGTATTAGCCAAACAGAGCTGTGCTATATCTCAGTGGTTTATGGAAAAGGTAATATATTATCATAAATGTTCAGCAGTAAGGGGCAATGACTGAAGATTAGTTAACTTTTACTTAGTGTGTGATATCTAGGTTTGACAGTTAAGGACACAGTCAAGTGTCTATGTCCTTGTTTCTATATTTTCATGCATTCCCTTGTCCATTTTATCTTCATATCAGATTAAAACTCAGATAAGCTCCAGTTGCTGCATATATATTCGTACATGTGTAAGCACAGTAGTTACTTTTATGATTCTTGAAGTAGGCCCTCCTAATAACTTAGTGTCATCTAAACTATTATGTCTTTAATAGTAAATTCCTGTCTTTATATAATAAAATATATAAATGAAAAATCTATTTTTTGAGTACTACTGTAATGGTACAGAATTCTGTGTTTTGGATTATTACTGTACAATTTCTATAAAGATGTTAAAAATGTTCCCATTTATATAATAATGATATGCTGCATTGCTTTGTTAGCATTCTGAATTAGTGTCCTGAAAATTAATGTACTGAATGCTCCATGGAAGGCTAACCACTAATGTGTCTTCAGGATCAATCTATCATTGTTTGTTTGTTTGTGTTATCATAGCACCTTGGGGCCTTGACTTATGACTAGGGCTCCTTTGTGCTACATATTGTACAAACACAAAACAAAAAGACAGTCCCTGTCTCAAAGACTTTACAATTTAAGTATAAGACGAGACAACAGATACCTATAGAGACTGTTGAGGGAATACAAGGAAACAGTAAGACAATAGCACGATAGGCTATAGCAGTGGTTCCCAAGCTTGTTCCGCTGCTTGTGCAGGGAAAGCCCGTGGCGGGCCGGCCGGTTTGTTTACCTGCCACATCCACAGGTTCGGCCGATCGTGGCTCCCAGTGGCCGCGGTTCGCTGCTCCAGGCCAATGGGAGCTGTGGAAGTGGCGGCCAGAACCACTGGGCTATACGCACGCCAATCGCCTAGCTCTTGATACTGAATGAGAGGTGATAGGCAGGGAGGGGATAGGCTGTGAAGGGCCTTGAAAGTGAAAATAAGTTGCTTATGTTTGGGATAGAGACGAGAGCTGCTGGAGGGATGCAAAGAGAGGGATCATGTGGTCAAGTGGCAGGCTAGAAAAATAATCTTTGCAGCTGCATTATGAAAAGATATGAGCAGAGCAAGGTTGCATTTGTCAGGGCCAGAGAAAAGGATGTTGTAGAAATGTGACCTGATGAGTTTTAGATGTGCGGATGGATAGGAAAGGCCATATTTTAGAGATGTTATACAGAAAGAATGTGAGAGAGTTATATATAGCCTGGATGTGAAGACTTAGAGAGAGGTCTGAGTAGAAGATAATGTCTAGGTTATGGGGCTGAGTGACAGGCAGGATGTTGGTGTTGGGAAGGGATTGGGAGATGGGAAGATAGAGATCTGGTTTAGTCATGCTGAGTGTGAGCTGACAGCTAGACATCCATGAGGAGATGTTAGAAAGATGTGCTGAAAATTTAGTTTGGACAGAAGACGACCAGTCTGGTATGGAGAGAGAGAGCTGTGTGTTGTCAGCATACAGATGTTGTTGAATTGGTTTATGGATGAGATTACTCAGAGATAAAGTGTAGTGGGAGTAAAGAAAGGTGTCCTGAATAGAGCCCTGTGGAATCCAGACAAAAAATGGGGAGCGGGGGAGGGAGGGAGATTAAGATCCTCTGAAGGACATGCTGAAGGAGAAATTGGTGAGGTGGGAGGAGAACCGGGAGAGGACAGAGTCATAGAGGCCAAAGGAGGACAAGATTTCAAGAAGGATATGGTTGACTGTGTCAAAGGTGGCTGATGGGTGAAGGAGAATGGAGTACTGGGTTGGAGATTTAGCTAAAAAGAGGTAATTAGAGGTTTTGGAAGGAGCAGTTTCAGTTGACAGCAAGGTGAGGAAACCAGTTAGTAGAGAATCTAGAATGGAACTGGGGGAGAGGGACTCCAAACTGCAGTTGTCGAAAGGGGCTTTGGGATGAAAGGGAGATGGGAAGGTAGCTGTGGAGTCATGCAGAATCAAGTTTTTTGTTTTGTTTATTTTTTTGGCTTTTTGTTAAGATGGGATAGACTAAAACATGTTTGTGTTAGGAAGGGAAGAACCAGAGAAGAGTAAATGATTAAGGAGCTTTGCATGGCAAGTGATGAGAATGAGTGTGAGGGAGAACAGGAGGTGGGATGGGATCACTAGGCTGGTGGAGAGGTTAGAGGAGGAGAGCTGATGAGACTTCTGTGTCTGTGACCAGGGGAGAGAATGGTAGGGAGGGAAGGGAAGGCAAGGCGAGCTGATGGGATTAGAAGGGAGCTGGAAAATTTTAGGGGTAGAGGAGACCAAGGTAAGCCATCTTTTGGTAGATCAGTTTCCTATATGAAAACATTAGGTAAATTTTATCTAATTTCCACTCAAACAACAGTTCTTTGCTATTCTGGTTTCTACCCTCTAAAATCTCTCTCATAAGTATAGTTGAAGAATACCACTGTTTTCAATATCAGCTTAGAAAGTTGGTTCCTATTTTCAAATGTAAATGTCTTTCTTGGCTGTTTCAAAGCAAGGGTTTTCATGCAACTCAAACAACAATTTGCTATTTACTTTTATCTGTATGGCTTGTTGTGGTGTTTATTTGAATGCTGGTAGGTAGGTTTCCAGAGATTCTTGTTTTGCCTCTTCCTGAGCTTTTGTCTACTTTCTCTTTTCCTTAAAAAGATAGGTCTTCTAGTCTATTAGTATAGATGAGTTTAGATCTTACTATATTTTCTTATGTAACTAGTCCTTACGCACATGGGTGTGCCATTGAAGTTGGTGTGACAGATTTCTGTTACCAATCTGCGTGAGGCGTCAGGTGATCAGGCTGAGGCCACAGGATCGTTAAGGGAGGAGATGACATAACACAGCAAGTGTCTAAATTTTAAAGCTTTATTGATAAAATAATATAACAGTGGAGAGTGCTGGGTGGGAGGTTCCCCACATCACTTAGAGGAAGGAAGAAAGTGTTGGTGCCCTAAGCCCTAACCCACTTTCATACTCTCACACGCACTACATGAGGCTGGCCAGGCCTGGGTGTAACATAAGAAAAAGAGGGGGAAGGGTGAACGGGAGTTCTGTCCTGTGTTTACAGGTCATCCAGGTCCATGGTGATCTCCAAGTTGCTCCAGCTCTCAGGAGGGTTTTAATTCCTGGGCTCCTTGGTGCTTCGTTCAGGGACTTCTGCTCCTGGTGCCCTCTGTGCCAGTCCAAACCAGCTTTCCATGGTGTCTTCAGTTTTCTCAAAACACCCCGGCTCCAGGGATGCAAGGCTCGGCTCCCCCTCTTGCCGTCTCGCTGGTGTTTTCAATCTCTGCGGTCTTAGACCTTGTTTTCTTCTTTGCTGGCCTCGCTGCCTTGTAGGTCTGTGCAGTTGGGTTTTTCTTTCTTATGGCTGCTCGGGCACATTCACGCCCCCGTCTTTCTTGGCTGTCAGCCAAGTCTCAGCTGTGAGCAGTGTCCTTGGGCTGGGACCATTGTCTTATCGTTGGACTGAGCTTGCTAGCTGCAGTGTTGAGTTGATCCATTCTCTGCTCTCTTTCTCCTTCCCCCTTTGGCCTCTTGCAGCTTGCAAAAGAATCTTTCACTCTTCACTCACACCTTTGACCCTCCCCAAAATGCTTTGCGATGCTTGCAACAGCGTTAGCAATATACAATGCTGATCTGCCTTCCCCAGGGGACCCCTTGAGGGAGGGGACCATCGGGATGTGACATTGGTGGGACCATTCATGTAATACAAATGCAGGATTGGGCTCTTATGACAATCATGCATTGTATAGCCCTGAATAACTGGACACAAGTTGTTGACCCCCAACCCCTGCTACATTTTCAGGTTTATGGGGAACAATTTAATGAAGAGAGTGAAAAGGTAACATGGGAAGGGAGGGAAATAAAACAAACATTAGATGAAAGATTGAAAAAAAAAAACCTAATCGTGAGGCAGATCAGAGAAAAGGGGGGAAAAACATGCTGTCAAAGAGGAAGACGGAACAGATTTCAGCAGAATGAAGGATGAGCCCAGGAAAATAAGTTATAGAAAAATCTACATAACAGTAAAAATAAATTAACATTTTGTATTCATTTTAGTGAATTTAACATTTAAAAGAAGATATTGTTTTAGACTGAGAAATATTCTGAACTTACAAAAAAGAGCCCAACATTGATGCGAAATAATCCCTCCCACTACTTCAGGTCTTACTCGTGGGGGATGTGGAGTGAGGAGGGAAATGTTTGTAATTTTGCCTTTAAAAAGTCTCAGGCTTTTCTTTCAAAGCTGAATGTCAAGCTGCTTCCCTCCCTAGTGTCCAAGTGCAACCCTCTTTCAATTAAAAAGGAAAAAAAGTCACTGCATGGCTTCTGCCCTCAGTTCACAGCAATGAAGAGTGCACCTCAGATCTCACTTGAATCCCTGCAAATAATTGTTTTTTTTCCAAAATACCAAAAGGCATTATTTCACACCAAAAAAATTATTTTCAAGTTAACTAGTTACATTTAGCTAAAATTTTACAATAAAGCAACAAAAGGGGTGGCTTGAAAATGTGTATTGATGTCCCTAAGGTAGTCAATTCCTAATCCAGTTTAACTGGTTTGATTTTAAAAAACATCACCACACAAAACACTTACTTTTCTCAGTGCAGTTTCAAGATGTCCAGTGATCATCCACCTAGAAAGTGTAGGCTAATGTTAATAACTTCAGTGAACACCTTTAATTGTAGTTTATTTACTGGGTGCCTATCCAAACAGAGTACATATACGTACATCCTGATTTGTTTTTGCCCTGTTAGAAAATTATCTTGCTATACATGTTGCTATCAGACTAGTGTTAGCTTCATAAACTGAGCCCATATGTGCTAATTAAGGGTCTGATTCCAAAAGATGTTGAACACCTGCAGCTCCCACTCACTTGGATGGGAGTTGCAGGTGCTCATCAGCTTTACAGATGAGGAACTAATTTAGAAAATTGAAATCCTCCCCTGACATGCCTAAATTACTTCTTGTGAAATTACTGAAAGGGTGGTGTCTGTTTAGCTGTGCAGATCTATGTCCAGTTTTGGAATAAACAAGACAATTTTTGTATCTCTCAACTTCCTCCTACAATGTTTATTTGGCTGGAAAAAATGGCTGATGCTAAAGGGTAAATGTTAGGATCATAGTAATCAGGGTGGATAAAAAAAATAAAAAATGAGATTTTTAGATTGAAATCAAATACAGCTTTATTAAAAATTATTTAATAGGTTGTCATTTCAAATCTAATTTAAATAGTTATTTAACTATTAGTTATTTATTAAAATTTAAATTAAATGCAAAAAATAATTTAGTAGTACATATTTGATGCCAAGTTTTAAAGAGAGTCAAACCACTGACCTGGTGGAAGGCACTTGGTAAGCACTTGGAACTAGAGTATGAAGTGCTAAGCTAGCTTTTGACAGCAATTGTAGAGAGAATATTTTCTTCACTACAGTTTATTCAACTAATTCAGTTAACTGACTCATTCATTCAAGTTAAGAATCCTCTCTCCCCCCCTCAAAAAAGTAGGAAAGCTTGTTTTCATCTTCCAATCTATGAATAAAAACAAGGTATGAGATGATGAAAATCTACTGGTTCTAAAATCTTGAATGACATGGTGACCAGAAATAATCAGTTAAGTTTATTAACTACAGATAATAGTTCCTTTGTTTAATAAATCAGTTAGTTTTAAATGTAAAATAATGTTTTGATCAACTTTTTTGATAAACATTTTTTCTTATCGATTCATTTGATTCTTATCACATGTGATTCTTATCACATTTAATAGATTATTTTTTAACCCCCCTTTTTACTTGCTGGGTATTTCCTTCACAGGGATGACTGCAAACAGCCGTTAATATGTAGGATTACCCTTGAGTCATGATAATACTTCATTAAACTTCTATTAAATTAGACAAAACAGTCATAGGTTGATTGTCTCACTCCTGCCTGTCCACTATCACAACTGGCACCATAGTAATGCGGTCTCATTGGAAAGGCTAAAGACTGAATAGGCAGGGAACCTGGGGTAGTAACTCCAGGTCAGGGCAGAAGCATGTTGGCAGGGCAGTGTGAGAAAGCTTACACTGTCTGTCTGATCAGTCTATAGGGACATCAGTCTGGAATTTCTCACCATTTTAAATTCACTTGAACATTCATTTAAAGGAAATGAAAACAATATTAAAAAATAGGCACAGCTATTAAAACCAATGACAATTTATAGTAACAATCATTATCACAACAGTCTACATGGATTGTGTCTATTTTTGAGTCATCTATTTGGGAGACTCACTTTTTATTTTATTTTATTTTTTAATTTATTTTAAATTGGTTAGTCTCTAAGGTGCCACAAGTACTCCTTTTCTTTTTGCGAATACAGACTAACACGGCTGTTACTCTGAAACCTGTCACTTTTTATTAGTTATGCTGATTTAAAATGGAATGCAAGGCAACCTGATTACATGGTAAGAGCCTCATATAGTTCTTCAATACAAAACATCACAGATTGGATTACGTCTCTTCATGGGTTTTACATCTCAAACACTGTCTGATGGCAGTGTATAGAGCATTTCACACTTACTACCAAGCTTTACTGTTTACTTTATCCATCTGTTAGCCTGAAGTCTCTGGACTTCTACTTAAGTAGAGTCTTCTTCTATCTTATTTTCTGAAGAGCAAGTGCTCGAGCTACTAAGCAGTTTGAACCTAAGGATCGAAGTCCTGGTGTCCTGTTAGTTGTGGATGTGACCTCAAATCCTCTCACGACCTAAAATAAAAACCTTTGTGCTAGTGGTATCATCCCCTGAACTCGTGTACATTTACTAGAAACTAATTACTGTCTTGAATTCTCCCCAGCTGCCAGTCACTTCAAAGGGGGCTTCTTATTCTTAGCTGAGGACAGAATTTGACCCTTGTAGACCAGAATTATTTATTCGATAAGGGAAGATGGAAAATGTTGGCACAGAAGAAAGACAAAGGCGGAATCTAGACACTAAACACCGTGGAGCTAGATTTCACTAACTACTGAGTGTTAAATTGGCTGCACTCTCATGGGGATCATGCAGTATTGAAGTGGCCTGTGCAATGCTTGCTGGGCACAAACATTCTACAGTGCAGCTGGGTGGCTAGAGTCAAATTTGAGTAAGGGCCTTAGCTCAGTTCCTGCTCAGTGCTTTAGCCAGTTGCATGGCCAGATCTAGCCTGAGTCCTTCACTGCCTCTAGATCAGTAATTCTCAACCTTCTCAGACTGCTGTCCCCCTTTCAGGAGTCTGATTTGTCTTGCATACCCCAAGTTTCACCTCACTTAAAAACTTCTTGCTTACAAAAATCAGACATAAGTGTCACAGCACACTATTACTGAAAAATTACGTACTTTCTCATTTTTACCATATAATTATAAAATAAATTAATTGGAATGTAAATTTTGTACTTATATGTCAGTGTGATAATTGAGTCTGTTTTTAATTGGTGAGCCTTGTTTGAAGCCCAAGTCCTGTTGCTCAGGGCTGAAGCCCTGCTTGCCACCCCCCTAAACCCATCCTGTGGACCTCCTTGGGGACTGCAGTCCCACAGTTTGAGAAATACTGATCTAGATGAGTTGAGTACCCACAGTGGTGCACGTGCCCCTGGTTGAGAACCACGGCTCTGGACTACCAGATACTGCCCTAACTGGCTGGAGAAAGAATGAGCTGGATTAGAACTGAGGCCGAGTTCAAGAGGCTGGCCTTGTCTCATGTTGCTGAAGTTGTTGTGGACATGGTGTGTAGCCTCTTTTCTGGATGGCAGACCTGCTGTGGTTTTGCTGAGCAGAGCTGAGGCCACTGCTTAGCTCACTTAACTCCTTCCCCTTCATTCATGTGTAGCTGTTCAAGTGGCTAAGAATAGCAGGGCTTGAACTCATCCATTAAAGGAGCTCCAGTAGCTTTGTTGTGGCTGAGGTATGGGGAAAGGCGCAAATAAAACGGGAGGGAGTTTTGGTTGCAAATAGATCCTGAGATAGGGAAGAAAGATTCTCTTCTCTTTGCATCCAGTCTGGTTTTTATCACATGGTTTAAGGATTCACTTGGAAGAATCATCCCTGTTAACAATGCATTCATTAAGGACTTGCTTACTTAAACCCTGAAGAAGTTTGAAGTCAATGAAAGAAAATGTAGAAAACTTGTATTTGTGTTTTGTTTTTGATTGGCTTTTTGTGTACAAGGCTAGTAAACAATGGTAGTTAATTAGTTTGACAACTTTCCCCTATGTATTTTGGATCTGTCTTTGCATTTTGAAGTACATATGTGCATGAAAGAGGGCGCCTCCGACCCAAAGACACAAATTAAAATAAATCTGATATATCTTATTTTGTTCTGAAGCTACTTGTCGTAGTGCTCCTTGAAAGTGAAGGCAAAACAAGAACTTTCCATCCCCAGTTGTCTTGGCAGTATTGCCTGATGGATAGAGTAGAGGACTTAGGAGATGTGGGTTCTGTTCCTGGCTCTGCCACTAGTCTACTCAGTGACCGTAGGCAGGCTTTCTATGCCTCAGTTTCCCCATCTGTAAAATAGAGATAATGATACTGACCTCCTTTGTAAAACGCATTGAGATCTATATATTGAAAAGCACTGTAGAAGAGAGAGGTGGTATTATTATTACTGGTAGCAGAACACAATTTCTCATGCTGTTTCAGAGAGCTTTGTGATATCTTATACATTTTGAACCACTTGGGAAGATGCTAGCCTTATTAAATGAGATGTCTACATCGCAGAGAGGGACATCTTTAATTTTTCAGTGTAGTATGTTAAAGAAGAATCAAAAGTGGAATTCAGCTTCAGCTGGTATCTTTTGCACTGCTGAAAGGTTAATAAGTATTTTGGTTTACTTTATTTTCTGTTGGAAAAAGTTACATTATTTCACCTCCTTATTTTTGGAAGTTGAATGTTAAAAATATAAATTTGTCCTCTATGCTAAATAACCTGAATATATTTTCCCTTTTATGTTCATTTGTTTTGTTTTTTTATTTCCTTGTAAATGTTAATATATATGTATATATTTGGCGCTCTACCAGGAGCTGTAAGTTTGAATTATTGTCCCTGTGAATTTTTATTGATCCTAAACTAGTTCCCTCAGCAGGATGCTTTACATTCTGCATGTTTTGCTTAACCCTTTGTGTGACAGATTGAACTGTGTACCATAATACAAATAACTAGTTACAGCCTGGCTCTGAAGAATTTCAGTGCTCCTCGGTTATTCTTTAAGCACGATCCAAGCCCTGTAGAAGTCAATGGAAAGACTTCCATTGACCACATTGGACTTTGGATCAAGATCATAGATCTTAGGGTGGTTCTGTTATGCAGGTATAATTTGCATTTGGATAAGAGATTAAGAACAAGACACTTAGTGGCGGTTTATGATTTCAAGTCTTTAGTCAAATTACAGCACTCCAGGTTCATGCTCATGCTATTAACTGTTTGAAATATTTGGAATATAGTGGAATAAACCTGTCTGACTACCTAACTTTATGTCCATTTTGCAATGTGTGCCTTGCATAGTAACTGATTTATTTTTGTAGTCCTTTAAAATTAATACAGATAGACTGTTTGTGCCGTCAATAACTTTTTTAACGATCTCAAACTTGGAGAGGAATAAAATTTTCTCTCAGAACTTGCAATAGATGTCTTTTTAATATGTATATGCTAGAAAAGTGTACAAAACTTTATACATTATCTACTGTCAGATGATTCTTTGCAATGCCTAGTTTATTTTTCTGATTTCAATAAATGCTTGTATTTCTCATGTCATGCCTCTTGGGTCATCTGCCCCTATCTGGGCCCATGATGGCCCTTACTTTAAAACACTGTTTACTGTGTCTGTGTGTGCACCCTTATATAGACCACTCTGCTTTCAGTTGGTGTTTATAGGGCATTGTTACTTCCTTTGGCCGATTGCTAATGACAGGGCATCATGCTAAGATCATAGTTTGTTAAACAATTTCTGTTCCTGTTACACACACACACACACACGGCTTGCCTTTCTTTCTCAGGAGTAAAAAATGCTTCCCCTCCCCCCCTTCCTTTTCAGACATTGCGGTGATCCTGAGGAAAAAAAGAAAAACACAGTGAAGATCAGGCATTTTTGTTTTACCATGAGATAAAGTTGCAGAGGTCCGCTCCAGGTTGAGGGTATAAGGTTGACCTCCATGAATATACCTCACAGTAAAACAGAAGTGCCTGGTCTTCACTGTGTCTTTTACCTCAGGAAAACTCATGCATGTTGGTTACCCCAAGGTTTTTTTTAAAAACAGCATTTTTAGCAGTGAGGAGAAGCCCATACAGTCTATTTCAGTATTTGGTCTTCTAGGAGTATTCTGTTCCCTGAAGTATTACATGTAGGGTGACCAGATGTCCCGATATGATAGGAACAGTCCCGATATTTGGGGCTCTTTCTTATATAGGCTCCTATTATCCCCCCACCCTCTGTCCCAATTTTTCACACCTGCTATCTGGTCCCTAATTACATGTAAATTGGTAATCTGCACTGTGATTTAGGGGTGTTGATACAAAAGAGTTTAATTGCCATGAAAGTAAAAGGTAGTCTTTCGTTGGCAGCCTAGTTTGAGATATCAAGGTATCTTTAAGAAGCATACATATATACAAAGTGTAAATTTCTCACACCAGTAGTTCTGTAGCAATGGTTTTCAACCGTTTTTCATTTGCAGACCCCTAGAAAACTGGAGGTGCAGATCCCTCTGGAAATCTTCCACATAGCCTGTGTATCCCCAGAGGTTGAAAACCACTGTTTTATATCAAGCAAAAAATCATAATTGGATGCTTCAGTGTGGTTTTACATATAATGTGTATCTGCAGCAATTAAGGTGGTCCTTTATTAGCATTTAAAATCATCCTTTTTCCAAATACATATAAGCTTTTAACTTAAGAACTAAATAGTTATGGAGCAAGTTGTATGAAGGTGTTGATGGTGATACTAGAAAAGGCTTCACAATCTTTCAGATTTGGGTGTATACTGTTTTTGCAGGACTGTTTCTTCATAAATCAGTGGTAAAATTCATTCTCTTAAATACGTGAAGATGCATTTTTTTGGGTAAAATAATAGATGAGTGAAATTTGCTTTATTGGATAGCATGTGATAATTCTCACAAAATCTGGCCGTTCAGTGCATTCAAGAATCTGCGGTAAGGAGCTGTGTTGAGATGCCAGTGCTCCAGGATCAGCACTAGGTACTTTGGTGCACTAAGCCACTATTATCGTGGTGGTGGTGGTTCTGGTAGTGGTGTCAGGAAGCTGATGGGAGAGGGTGCTTGGGCCAGAGCCATACCGGTGTGGTGGTTCCAGATCTTGGTCAGTATGCTGCTATTCACAAAGGAGCAATGCTAGCGACCCAGTGATTCCCATAGCACCTACAACATTCCTGATTTAAGCATATGCTGGGTAAGGGCAGGAAAGAAATAATGTTTGTAGAGGTATTAACAGTATGACTGTCTCATCCCCTTAGTTTTTACATTTTAAATAGTAGCTGGATTTGTCTGGCTGTTTGTTGTGACTTTTGTGTGTAGGTGTGTATCTGAACAGTTAATTGAGTCTGATTTTGTTTCTTTATTTTTATGTAGCATTTTTGCAGACACAAGCCGCAGAAAACTAGCATAGAAAAAAGAAAATACTGATAGAGAACTTTGTGATTTTTTTTTTCTTCACATGTATCAGACACTTTCTGTGTGATGAGGAAAAATTTTAGCTCTAGGCTGATGCACAAAGGATTATTTAATCCATAATGAAGAAAATGTAAAGGTCAGTTGAACAAAACCAATAGGTAAGTTATTGCTATCAACCTAGAAAAACTAGACTTTTCTGAAAATAGTGGGAAAATATTTGTTAAAATGCCCTAATAGAATGTGCTTCTTTAAGATTATGGTTCTCAAGTTTAGAAACCGCTGATAAATAATATAATGGGTAAAGTTGCCTTGGAAACCACTGTTTTTTAAATTGACTAGCACATAGATGTGGAAATGGGCATTACGATTTTTGTCAGCGTGTTCGTTAGTGTTCCAGCTCAAATTTCTCTACCTTTAATTCTATTGAATGAAAATGGTGTGCAGAATGTCAGTTCAAATATGTGCACAATCTTTGTTTCAAAATGATCTTGATAAATGACACATTTTCTTATTCTGCATGTTGCCTTCTTAAGGGGGTTCCATTTTCAGCTTACAGTTAAAAACTAATTAATATAAATCGACTTTTTAAACAACTTTTGTTCTCAATTAACTTCACGAGAATTCCAATTTAAACGAACGAGGCTGTTCAGTATCTATAAAAAGAGTTCACTTACATGCTAGAAGGGACATTGCTACAGGAAGACCATGCATAAGGCACTATTTTCATAACTAAAACTACTGAATTCTCATGGACTAATATTCTGAAGTTTACCATTTACACTTGTGAAAGGTTGACTCTGTTTAGATAGCCAGTATATTTAAATGTCCGACATAGGTTCCATTTCACTTCTGTTTCCAAACTGCTTTTCTCTTTCTTCCACGTTCTATTCTGTATGCACCCTTTGGGTGTAATCTTGGCCTTATTGAAGTCAGTGGGAGTCTTGCCATTGACTTCAGTGGGGTCAGGATTTCACCCTTGGTGTATTTTGCCTGCTGGTGAAGTTGACGCCCTCTGCTCTGGGGAAACCATAAGCAAAGTTTTCCCTAGTACTTTGTGTAGCGATGTGATATAACTACCTTAAGTGGAATACTTTTGTTAGTGCAAATGTATCATTTTTAAAAAGTAAGATTTGCATTGTGTTAAGATTTGCATTGTCTAGTTTTCTGTGCTTTTTCCTCTAAAGATGTAGATGTCTGATTCTGTAAGCCACAGCGTGCTTTCAGCTCATTCGAAGCAGTGGGTATTGGGGATGCTAAGGATCTTGTAGGGTGATACTGGTAGCTAGCTACTATTTATTTACCATAAACTACTGCACTGAGCTGAATTCTCAAGTAAATTGTCGATCCTTGATATACACTACTTGAATATATATGAATGGGAAAAATATAGGTTTCATGATTTAGAAATAAATCACATTTTATAAAATGTGTTCAATTACATAAAAATATAAACCATATAACAACAGCATAAGGAATTGCTTCCATTTATTCTCTTTATGGTCAGTTCATTCTCAGACAATGTAGGCTGATTTTTGCCTGGTGTTGGAAGATGCTAATTTGTTCTTTTTTTAATTCACTTGGATTCTAGAACATATTGTGTTCCCAGAACAAGCATTTACAAGTTAGAGATTCATTACGTTTTCTGAAGTGATTTCACTCCTGCTGCATCAAATGTGTGAAACTGCTTCCACATTAACGTGGGACTACTAGTTTACAAACGGAATGCTTAATTATTCTGGCTACTGAAGAAAGTTTACAGTAGGAGTAGTAGTACATGGACTGCTTTGATAATGGTTATACATTCACTGAAGCTGAATTCTCCGTTTTCGTAATTCCCTACAAACAAAAGATATGTTGATGATGGCAATATAATTTTTCTAGTTGGGCACCTTAATTCTTTTTGAGTATTGGATGTTTTACTTATGTTGATTGTTTCTCTTCCTTTCCATCATAAAACGTTCCAAAATTCCTGCACTTCTCTGCAGCAGTCACATTTTGAAACCACTATGAACTAAGATATTAGGTTTACCAAAACTATAACTGGAAATAGCAAATCCAGTAAGGTGGTGTGTCTGGTAGTGAAGGCAATTGTACTTCAGTGATACACAAGTAAGGATTTCAAGGACTTCTTTTGTTTAATTGGGTAGTTAAGATTGGAGAAAATGAGGTGATTTGAATGCATGGCAGAACCTTTTAGAGGTTACTAGCTTCAAGATTTCAGCAGGTTTTTGTGGTGTCTATATTATCTATCTCCATAGCATCTGAGCATTAGTGCAACACCTCTGCACCCTACTTTTCTTTCTAGTTAACAAAACAACTTACTTTTCCTCTAAGATGTTTCTTTAACTGTTTTCTATGCCTCCTCTCCTGCATTGTGGTGAAAGAGAAAGATGGGCTGCTCTTTACGTGGCCACATTGAGGGAGTATATGTGAATTTAATGAAAGAACAAGTGATAGACTAATTGCACTAAAGAGGTTGGCAACATCACTGATGGAAGTTTTTAAAAGCAAATCTGCTGCTTTTCTGTCCATCCTTATGAGAGAAGTCATTTATTTCTAGGCTGTGGTTCAGGAAATTCTTAATCTATCAAGTCAGGAGGCATGCCTTGGCATGTATTTCAATACAGATGAACTCACTTACTTACTTTTCCCCTTGCCTCTGCCACAAATATGTTGCAAAACTGATTGATAAACCTTATTGGCAGGAGCTGTTCACATGAGGTAATATACTTGAGTCATCCAAGAGTATTCTGCTTGCCTTTTTCTTTCATTCTTTCAGTACATAGATGGATCTAGTGACTTATCCTCTTGCTGTTTCTCACACTGACACAATGTTATGAGTTAGACTATTACTAGTGGATGCATGTCATAAAGACCTGATGCTTTGGCATGGATGTATGCTACCACTGATGTGTACTACTCTTATGGAATCCGAGTTTATCTTCACTATATCTCAAGTGTTTTTCGTAACTTGAGTTTTGTCCACACACAGACCTTTGGGTGTGGTGGTGCTTTTAACTCAAGTTACTTGGCCTATCAAGGGATACAGGCTACAGTTCAAGTTAGCACAACTTGTCAGTTGCTAACATGACTTTTCTGCAGTGTGGATGCCAGTTCTGCTTGAGTGCTGGTACTCCTCCAATGCCTTCCCACATTTCTTACCATGTGCCCAGAAAGGACGGACAAGTTCTCCTGCAGTTCACTGGGAAATAATTCCTAAAGTAGCTCATCTTAGTGCATTGCAAAGAACCATGGGATATGGTCCAGAAGTCAGTGTGGATGCAGCAGCTTAACTGTTACTTCACAGCATGATCCCTCTTACTCAGACTAGGCTACCTCGAAGTAATTGGAGTACAGATACTCTCTTGAGTTAACTCTGCTGGGAAAACATAACCTATAGGTGTGTCCCCAGAACTGGACTAAGATATCGCAGACTTTGTGACAGCAGTGGCCAAATTGGACTCCCAGATTATTGGGACCGAAGTTCTGAGCAGTGCTCTTGAGGGTTGTTTTAACCCTTTCAAGAGCATTTCTGGAAAATGTTCCTGGAGCTGTCTACTGCATAGCCTTTCCCTCTGACGTGTTAAGTAGAAAGAAGTGGCTATGTGATTTTTATCAAAATTGTTTCTGTATTGTTTCATCCTAAATGCAGAATGAAATGCATCATGCTATTGTTGAGGTAGGGTCAGGGAAGCTGACTGTAACTAATTTGACATGCAGTCAGTAAATAATTTGGACTAAGTGTGTTTTTTTTTTTAAAAGCATCTAATGATTTTTGGGTGTCTCAGTTTTCAGGTGCCTAACTTGAGACACCGTAAAGAGGCCTGATTTTCAGTAAGTGCTTTTACAGGGACCCAACCTTTATAATAAAGTCAAACCTCTATAAATATGTGCACTGCAGAGGAGCCCAGACACCAAGATATGAAACCCAGCCTTGTTGGTGACTTTTCTTCTGAACTCCTGAGAGTCCCATCCATATAGGCCCACCTTGGAGGAAACAGGCAAATAATTTAACTTTTTTGCTTCTAATCTTAGATTTGCAGTTTTTCTTTCCATGTTCCTTTATACTGTTGAGAGAATGATATTCTTGTTTACAATATGTATCTAGATGATGTTTGTTATCATTAGAACACACACAAAGACCAATGCTTGTTTAAAAATGGCTTTCTGACCGTTAGTTCTCAGTTCAATATATCATAGAATATCAGGGTTGGAAGGGACATCAGAAGGTCATCTAGTCCAACCCCCTGCTCAAAGCAGGACCAATCCCCAATTTTTGCCCCAGATCCCTAAGTGGCTGCCTCAAGGATGGAACTCACAACCCTGGGTTTAGCTGGCCAATGCTCAAACCACTGAGCTATCCTTCCCTGTCAAGTTGAACTAGGAGGCATGGTGATTTGGAACTGAGTGACCTTATTCAACATGTCTTTAAAACATCTGTACCGTGTCCTTCTCCCATACTATTGAAGAGACTGAAGTACCTTTGTCTAGCACAGGGGTCGGCAAGCTATGGCACGCTTGCCAAACACGGCACATGAGCCAATTTTTAATGGCACGCTGCTGCCTGCCGGACCCAGGCAGACAGCAGCGTGCTACTAAAAATCCTGCCAGGCCCGGCCTGCTCTTTTCCACCCACCGCGATCTCCTTGCAGGGCAGGCAAGCTTCCCCCTCCCCCTGCCTCTTCCCTCACAGTACGGCGTTCCTGCCCCTCCTCTCCCTCCCTGTGGCCAATCAGCTGATGGCCCTTGCTACGGAGGGGGAGAGGTGAAAGTGGGGGAGACATAAAAGCGGAGCCGCAGCGCCTCTCTCTCTGCTCCGGGGACCTTAGGGAAGGGGGGTGGAATCGGGGCATATCCCTTCCAGCTCCCTGCTGTGAGCCGCTCAGGGCAGGGGGCTGGGAGCACCCCCACGACCCCAGCCCACATCCCCAGCCCTCTGCCCTGACCCCTACACCCCCTCACACACCCCCAACCCCAGCCCTGACTCCTGCACTCCCCACACATACCCCCATGCCCTATGCCTTGACTCTTGCACCCCCCACATCCCTACTCCCACCCTGAGCACCAAATGGGAGCTCCTGCACCCCCCCTCCCATTCCCAACTGCACCCCTCGCACCAAATGGGAGTTACCCAGGTAAGCGCTCCACACCCAAACCTCCTGCCCCAACCCTGAGCCCCCTCCTTCATTCTAGCTCCTGGCCAGACCCTGCACCCCAACCCCCAGCCTTCTCCTTCACTCACAGCCCTGTTCTCAGCACACTCCCACCCTCATCTCAGTGCAGAGAGAGGAAGAGAATGGCTAGAACCAGGGAGAAGGTAGGTACCCACTCTATGTGGGCAGGGCTGGGATCCCAGGCCGGCAGTGAGCTGACGGGGGCCGGCAACCGGGGCCCTGGCTGGCAGTAGCCGGTGGATGGAACCCTAGACAGACAGTGGGCTGAGCTGCTCAGCCCACTGCCAGTCTGGGGTCCCGGCTGCAGGCCCCGCTCAGCCTGCTGCTGCCCTAGGTGAACAGAACCCCAGACCAGCAACGGGCTGAGCGTGTCAGCGGCGTAAGATCAGCATTTTAATTTAATTTTAAATGAAGCTTCTTAAACATTCTGAAAACCTTGTTTACATACAACAATAGTTTAGTTATCCAATATATAGACTTAGAGAGAGAGACCTTCTAAAAATGTTAAAATGTATTATTGGCACGCAAAACCTTAAATTAAAGTGAATAACTGAAGACTCGGCACACCACTTCTAAAAGGTTGCTGACCCCTGGTCTAGCAGATGGCTAGATAGGAAATAAACAAACATGTAAATGGAGATGTACAGTATATTTTTTAGATGTCTAGTCTAATCATATTTACAGGATTATACAAATCACAGTCCTCTGTCACTCAGGATTATTTCTGCAGGTGCTTGACAAGAAAGTTGTCATTATCAAAAGCAATTACATATACTCAGTTTAAGAGAACAGACATTGAGATCATAAGATCTATCGTAGTTGGAGAAGGAAAAGATTTACTAGATTATAATATCGTGTCATTCACTATACCCTGCCGAGTTTCCTAAAAGGGCAGAAAATTGTGACTTCATACAAAGCTTTAAACTTTTACTATTCCAAATCTCACTATGGAGTCAGTTCCATTCATGTAGGGCATGGACAAAGAACACTTTCCTATCCAAACAACTTTGACTGACTTCTAGTTACTGCTCCATTCTCACTCAGCCCATATTTTTTCTTTTGTGAGTGATGCTCTGCTGGTCCTGAGGAAAAATGGATAGGCTACGCCTATTTAGGATTTAGAGACAGTCCTGCATTCAAACATTGTTCTCTAAGAATGTCTGACACACAGTCCTAGTCTTCTGTCTCAACATCTAGGAGGTGGAGTCCTGCACTTCAAATCTACCCTTCTTCACTTCTTTTTGAACTACTGTGTCTTGTCTGTTGCCTTTACCACTGCCTCCCCTTGGTGGTTTGTTGACCATTAGTGACCCCTCTCTGCAGCATGGCTTGATATAACAAGCATTCATTGTCTGTTAGGCCACTATTCTTCTTGCCTATCATTCTTGGGTGGCAATCGGGGGGTGCAATCAGAATTTTCCTAAGAAGGTTACTTTCCATGTCCTCATTGAGCTGCTGTATCCCTTTCTGGAGTGAGCACGGAAGTGGAAGAGGCAGCATGAGGAGATGGTTGCCTTGGGTTCTGGAAAGCAGGAAGCTGGGTCCAGGAGAGTCCCAGGGGCTGCAGTCCGAGGAGGAAGCCACCTTCCCCATCTCCAGGTCCCCTCTCCTCCCTCTTTCCATGCCGGAGAGTCTGGAGAGACCATGAATTTGTGATAGCCTATGGTAGAGGAGGTCCCCGAGGTTCCCGGCTCTGCCTCCTTGCCCTCATTTATGCCCCGGGTGGCAGATTAGAGTGCAATCCTGTTGGGCAAATGGGGTTGTAAAAAGGAGCTGGACAACGAGGAAGGATCGCTAGTGGTGGTCTTTGCAAAAAGGGAAAAAAAAGGCGAATTTGTTTGCAAAGTGTACTCAGTGGCTAGTTCTGGGCTGGAGTTTACCTGTCAACCAGTAGTAGTGGGAAGTTTTAGTTGTGCTTAGGATGTTTTATGGCAAAAGCAGCTGCTTCTGCTCATAAGTACTTGCCTACAGTTGAGATAGGTACTAGGTGTGTAAATTAGTAAGTACATTTAAATATTTCTATACACTTTCCTCACTTATTTTCCTCTAACACACACACTTCCCAAGGATTTTTGCTCCTATCTTCTTCCCGACTTTCTATACTGATAATATTACAACCAAAATCATTAATCTAATATATTGTTATCCCCAAATATTATATGCTCAGCACCAATTCTAATTGTAATTAGTGCTTTATTCTAGACAGTCTAAATTCTAACATGGGTGAAACATATTAATTTTACTCTTTTCTTTTTTATAGAGTAAAAAATGGCATTTCGTAAGGCAGTAAAAGGAACTGTTCTCATTGGAGGAGGTGCCATAGCAACAGTTTTTGGCCTCTCTCAATTTTCTCAGTATAGAAACAAACACGTAAGTATTAATTATGATTTCTGATAAAATATGAAACTTAAAATCTGCTAAAGCATATGTTAGGTTTATATGAATAGCTTTGTTTGGATATGAATTCCAAGGGCCTCTGAGCTTGATTTGGTTGGAACTAATTTAGAGTACTGTATTAATGACGTTTCATTGCTTTAAATCTTTGAACAGTAAGAAAACATGGACATTATTCTTGTAATCGTTTTAACATTGACGCTTTAAACTTCCCATAAAAATGCTTTTGAAAACTTCCTCATCTCCTGTTGAGTTCATGTGGGGTAGGTTTTTCTTCACCAGTACGGGTAACAGAATAGAGTAGGCCAATATTTTCAAACTCAGGCTTGTCTACATGATCCCTGGTGCACACTAAAGGTTCCCTAGTGCGCTCTAACGTAGTACTGATTAAAACAGCACTGTGTTAAAATGCACCAGCAGGATCTACGTGGACCAATTAATGTGTAACTCGTGAGTGCACTTTAGAAATGACATCCCTGTAGAGTGCATTACCCCATGTGTGTAGATGAGCCCTGTTCAGCAATCAGATAAGCAATTAAGTGGTTTGATTTTCATGGGTGCTGAATATTCCCAGTTCTCTCTTGCTTCAGAATGGGAGTCCTGACTGCTCAACACCTCTGAAAATCAGGCCACTTACTTTGGGGACTGGGTCCAATTCCCACTGAACTTAATACAAAGATTTCTGTTGACTTCCAGGGTTAGGTGCTTAAATTTAGGCACCCATCTTTGAAAACTTTGGTCATTGTCAAAATCCAAGAGGCAGAACAGACTCCTTTCCCCCCGTTAATTAAAATGTTGACAAAACAAAATCCTAGAATGGGAAAGGCTGTCTGTAAGGGTACTTTTGGACAAAACAGAGACATTAAAAAAAACAAAACAACCCAGTGGGTTGCTGGTTTCACTTTGTGGATCGATTCCTAACATTGTAGGAAATGGTTGTATTTTCTCCTTTCCTAAAAGGAGGAGCAGAGCTATTGGTCTCTTCCCTCTTTCCCCAAGGAGGCTCAGGAGTGGAGCCAGTATGGGAGTGCTTGTGTGAACAGAGGGGTTATGGGGTGTTTGGACTGGTCTTCAGCAGAGCTGGTGGTGACTAAGTACCAGTCAGCACAATCCACTCACCACTCTGCCTTCTATGCAGATAATTGTATACAGTAACTGGCTTTGTGCAGTGCTATGGATTTATAAATATTCTGGCCTGGCCTGGGCATCTGTGGATGTAGAAATTTGCCTAGTGGGCTTGTCCTTAGTGCGGGTTGCAAGCCTGGCAGCTCCCCTTTTCAGAGTCTCTGCCATTCACCAACTTTCTGTTAACTCTGCTCAGTCTGAGTAGGTAGAGTGGGCAGCTCTCTGATCCCACTAGCCCCAGTCTGGGCTTGAAAATAGAGCCTGATCCCTAGAAATCCTTTTGGATTATATCCAATTCATTTAGCAAGATGACTGGGTGCTAAATTTGTATATTGTTTTTCACAATATATGTGTAGCCAGCTGCTTGCTTTAACCTGCTTGCAATATAATAGCTTGCCATGGACAATTAACATCTCATCTTTTACTGTATGTTAATTTTTAAATTTGCTTGATTTGAATGATAAAATAAGATATGGTTTTGGTTTTAATGGTCTAATGCAGGAGCAACAATAGTTGACTGTAGACAGCTTTCATTTAGTACCAGGAATACTTTGTATTAATCCAGAAACTTTTCTGTGTGCGTGTGTGTGTGTGTGTGTGTATGTGTGTATATATATATGTATATGTATATATATATATAAAAAAATAAAGAAATAGTAGAATGGATGCAGGAATAAGAGATTGTGCCCCATGACATGAGTAAAGTTGGAAAAAGGATAGTCCTGGATCCTTGTAACTTCAGATATAACGTAACAGGAAGTGTATTGTAAAATAGCACATTTGGATCGTATGTTCAGTTCAACTGCTGCATCTGTCTTATACTAGTTGGTGTTTATTCCAAAGATTCCCTGGGGTCTTTATCAGGAGTCTGCCTGAATTAGTATACTGTAACATTTTAAAGCTTAGACCTTCAAATAAACCAAATACATAGGATGCTTCAAATAAACTTCAAATGAACCAAATACATAGGATGCTAATACCAGTTAGGATTGTAACTAGAGCCAGGCAAATTTTTTTGGGCAGAGAAATGTCACTAGGAAAAAAAATTGATCTCCCCACCCCCCAAGTTGATATATTTTAATTCTTCATTTTGAAACAACTTAGTGTTTTCAAGTTTGACAGTAACAAACAGAACACAAATGTAGAAAACACTCAAAGAATCAAATTGACTAGAAAATCTAAAATATTTAATTCTGAGTCTACTGGAAAATTTTGTTGGATTCAAAACAATTTTTCTGAGTTTAGAAGAAAATTTCGTTTCTATTGAAATTGAATGAGATTATTTAATTTATTTTATATATATACTGCCCCATTTTGGAAGAAAAACCAGACCAAAAAATCCATTATTTACTCAGCTCTAATTGTAACAGATTAATTACATACATGGATTTTTATGAAATTGATGTCCCAAAATTCAGGGAATTGCTCCCTTCTCCATTAAGACTCGAAATCATATGGAAATCTATTTTCTGGGATGGATGTGACCCTAATGGCCAAGTGAAACATTGGCTTGTGACCTGATCTGTGAAGCTACTGCAAACTGTGGGGTTGTCCTAAAAAACTTCTCTGAAAAATTCTAGCATATTTATAAGCAAGGAGTGTGGCAAGTGAACAACATATAATTTTTCATGCTTCCATGTTGTAGTAACTTGCACATTTGCTCTGTGATGTCCTTAAAAATTACTTCCTTAAACACCCAATGGAGGGCAGCAGGTGGGACATAACTGGAGGGATTGACACAATGGAGAACAGCTCATTTACAGTGTTGACATATCTAAGCTGTGAGCATATCCCACAGCAAAACTGTCCTCTCTTTAATAATGCCTGCCAATCAAATATATGGTAGGGCGAAGGATTTTTCCATCTACAAGAGCCAGGAAAAGATGTTGCCCCAAGACGCATACTAATTGGCTACACATTGTAGTAAATCTGTGGCTTTTTCAAAAATGGAATTTATCACACAGTCACAGAAAACCTAAATTAATATGCATATGGATTTCCCCTTATCTGTAAGAATGACCTCATTTACTCTGTGGCAAGTTGTACCTCAGTGCTATGGCAAGGACTCGGGATTCTGTGGCACTCTGATGTGGCAAACTGAAATGTCTGCGGCAGCCAGCATCAAGTTGAACATGAACAAATTGAGGTCTTTAATATGAAAAGGAATAAGACAATCAGTACAGCAGCTCTTGTTAATTTTGATACAAAATGTAATTCATTTTACATTGTTTCCCACATTCAGTGTTTCAAATTTTTGTATTGAAATCACACAGCTGCACCATAGAAATTGTCAGGTGGAAGCTAGAGGCTTTGGCAGCTGGGTTGGGGAGATTTGGGGCTTTTGGAACTTGAGAAGTTGTGGGAGGACGTTTTAAATTCTTAATGAGCACATTAGCTGCCTAAAATTTCTGCTAAAAATAATCTGCAATGGTAGTTTATTTTGGCACTTAAATTAGCACAATTAGGTTTCAGAGTCAACATGAATGAGGCAGTTAACCTCAACTATGTTTACAGACTGCCTACAGATTCACGAAGAAATTCTTCAGTGGTTTATGTGCTGTTCATGGTTTTCTTCACAACCATTGGCAATAGGAAAAATAATTTAACCCTCCCCTGTCAGATTCTGGAGCACAATTACCCAGTAAAGAATGGTATTAGGAGTAAATTCTGTAGCTGTAGTATCACGGAATACCTGTGGTCCTGGGAAAATTGCACCAAAAGCTGCTGCAAGTGATTCCCTCTTCTTTTTCAAACCATCACTGTATAAGCATTGATTTGTGCAGCAAAAGACAAATTAATCACCAGGCTTAACTCATGGACATGGAGCTGCTTTGTAATAATTTCTGAATATTGGTCACTAGGATATTTCCTGTATGAATATATTGATTTAGTTTAATAGCAGGCTCTGAGGAAACAAGAGGGAGGACACTGGCTCAAGATAAGGCACACCAAGTAAACACTTAAAGGTTGTTACAGGACAGTGGGAAAGCCATTGGCTCAGAGGATACTGGCTCAACCTCCTGTGCAGCCTACCAAACTTGTTTGGAGAAGCAGGGCCAAAAGTTCAGGAACTGATGGACATAGAACTTGGGCTGGATAAAAACAGCCTGTTTCTAGAGAGCAAAGTTGTTGGGGAGCTCTTCAGACTAAGGCAGGCATCTGCTGGGACATCTGAAGCAGCTAGGCCTGCCTTAGCTACTGTCCGCAGATGGGGAGTCTATATAGGTAAGATAGACATGCATGTAGACTGTTTTAAAAAAATCCTTTTTTCCCCATCCTATGTTTTTCCCTGCTATTGGAAAGAAACAATACTTTGTTTTCAGAACACTTCTGGTCACTGTATTCACCACTGGGAATAGACTCCTGAAGGGAAGAGCTGCTGGCATAGAACCCAGTTGCACCCACTGGTTATGCACAGGTGATATTCTAGGTTCTGAAGCCTAGGACTCAGTCTGAGAGTTGGAGAATTGCAGAATTCAACCCTAGGAGAGGGAGATGCATGAGGCCTGACACCTGAGGGGGTTGTACTCTGAGACCAGAATGGAGGTAGAGGTGCAGCTAACCTTGTAACTGTGTTGCTGATGGTCACAAATGGAACCACAGATGTGGCCTGTATTGAAGATATTGACTAGATTTTCTTTCCTTGTGGCTGGCTCACTCTCTGTTTTTTCTCATGCCTTCATGGTAACATTTCCGTCCTTTAAAGCAGTTCTTTCTGCTATTGTGATGTCTGCCATTTTGGTCAACGCACTGGGGTTGCACCAGGGATCCCAGAGCTAAAAGCATGAGTTTCTGCAGCTTGAGTTAAAGACCAAGGCCCTGTATGTATGACTTGTAAGAGACTTGCATTCTCTGTCGAGCTGGCACAGAGGCTGATGTGTAATAAACAATGACCATTACACTATCAGGGTATGTGAATCTGGATGGGGCTAATAGGGTCACTCTATTAGGGTGAATATTTTGCTTGGAAAAGGAAACAGATTCTTTTTTTAATCTTACTCTTACCAAATGATGGCATCTTACCAAACCTATGAGTTTGATGATGTAAACCTACCTAGAGATAATACAGGGCAAATTATCATCAGAAATGCTTACTTTACAATTACCAGATTACTTTAGAACTCCAAATTCAGGCCACCAAACTAAATTTGTTCTCCCAAAGAATATAATCAAAACCATTCAAGGAACTCTTCCCCGAGAAATTGTAGATATAAACAGCAATCGCTTATTTCGGTAAACACAAGTGTTTGCTGCCAAACGAATAACATTATTGCAGATGGAATCCCTGTATGCAGCTTTCCTTCGGTCTCCCATTTAATTGACAGCAAGATGAATCAATATCAATTTTGAGTGAGCCAGGCACCATGCTGTATGTACACTAATACGGTATCTGTTTAGGACTTTATATCAAAGGATCTATTCTTTTACCTGGGTATAGCTGTGAAAATATTCAGCTGTACACACTGACTGTCGCCCTTTGAGTGCTGAGTCTTGTTTTTCTGGCAATATTATGTCCAGCTGAACATGTTGAAATTGACACAACTCTTTTGGTGAAGGGAGGGTGATAATGGTTAAAGGATCTTACCTTGTCTATTGTATAGAACTAATTTAATGAGGGGCAATTTTTGAATTAAAAAAATAAAACAAACTTGCATGTACTGTAGAGACATGAATATAAATAGTAGCGGATAGCTAGAAATGGATACATTTCTGACTCATTCAACCATCCATACAATTTGGTTCATCTGTCATTCTGTGGCCCCATTTCAGCAAATCACTTAAGTTTAAGCGTGTGAGGAGTCCCATTTAAAGCTAAGCATATGCTTAAGTGCCTTGCTGAATTGAGGCCTCCAGTCAGAATTACAGATAATTTTGTTTCATGTGGAGGACTGCTGCAGAACTGGACCCTAAATATAATAAAATTCAGTGGGTAATAGACTTTAGCTAGAGTGAAGTGAAGCTTGCTGATAAAATTTCAATGACACACATCGAAGTGAGAGATTCTGCACTCCCAGCTCTACTTTGTGTAAAAGATGGAAGCTGCAGTGAATCCTACTGGTTCATTAAAGGTACCGTGGAATAGCATTGTATCAGAAACAGAACCAGAAGCTAGGATTTTGTCTCCTTCCTGCCCCTGCTCCCAAGAATAGATTTGGCTTTAAAGAAAATGTCATATTAAAAAAATCAAACTGGTGAATGTTTGTTTGCACAGTTACAATTCACATTGCTTTTATTTAAAATGTATTGATCTGATTTGTGTTTGACATGTGTAGCAACTGGTTAGCTAAAAGCAGTTTGTAATGTAAAAGCAGGGGAAATATTTTAGGTTGAGTGGGCCATTATAATTTCTCAAAATTAGGTTGTGAAATAGGCACATTAATTTTTACTTGACCTAGAGGAGGTATACAAATATGGTTAGTACCTCCTTAATTATAATAAATAGAATATGAAGCAATTTTACTTTAACTACTCCATTGATTGACTCGCATAATACACCAGCAACCTCTTTCATTCTCTTATGTATTAAGTAATTTGCATGAAATCCTACACACTATGCTCAAATTAATACTGTACATGATTACAGGACAACCTGATTGTTAATTGCCTGTGGTCTTTAAATACGCACTTTTTTCAGCAGTAGACACTAATTATTAGATCTTGTTTTCTGTTGCACCAGTAGTGACAACTGTGTAGAACATTTAAAAAAAATTTGCAAGTCTAATAAGGGTTTAAACATAGGGAGAAAGTGATCTAATCATTTTGAGTGGAAGCTATCCAAGGTTCATAAACCATGGAAGGCTGTAGATCGGGCTTCGGTCTAGTCAGTAGCTTGGGGATGTCGTGTAAACCATTATTTAGTCTTACACCCATGGGGATGTGTAGCAGAGAACTATAAGGCAAACAATAAACTATTTGTTAAAGGGACACCGAAGGTTGACATGCCTAAAGCTTAACATATTTAAAATATTATTGTATTGTCCTTCAGATCATGAAAATATCTGTCATGTGCCTTTATTTATTTTTTCTTTAGAAGCTTTTTAGGGAGGCCTTGCTCTGAGTCATTTCTACTACTACAGAGCTGATTGGCCACTTCAGAAAACTGTACCATTTGGTTGGTTATCTCAGGGAACCCTTCTCATCAGGATTAGGGATGAAAGATGTCTCTAACAGCTATAATTCACAGGCAATAGAGCAGGAGACAATGAAGCTATTTTCTAAAATTGAGCAATTTGTGTAATTCGGTGCATTTAAAAAAAGATGTGCCTTCATGTTTGGAGGTCGTAGGCGTGGTCTACATGGTGAAATTGTCATGCTATTGTCACTTATAACTATATTGATTATAGGGCATTGAGGAAAGGCAGATACAAAGCATCTCAGCAAGTGGGAAGGGGTGGAAAAGCAGCATAATAGACAAGAACAGCTGCTCTTCAATGGTGGTAAGAAGATAGTATTTTGTAACTTAACCTAAACGCAAGTAACGTGTGCTGAGTTGTTAGAGAGTGAAGACCAATTAGATCTACTAGACTACACTCCTATAGTCCACAACTATAGGGTTGTTACCTACTATATGCATATACTTCAGTGCATTGTCCAATCAAATTCTAAATATCTGTGGGTTTCAACCATTTCTTTTGGAAGAATATTCCATAATCCAGCGTTTCCCAAACTGTGTTCTGCACAATGTGAATAGGTGTTCCGTGAAAGAATCGTAATTAAAAAAAAAAAAAAGGGTCTTGCACTTGATTTTTGTACTACTTTATACGTGCTTTCCAGTTAGAAATTATTAGTTCAAGTTATGTTAAATTTGTATTTTTTTTGTTTTATAAAATAAAATATATTTGAGCATAAATAATGCAATTTTTTAATTTGAAAACCGAATGACTACAAAATAATATTAGAAGTGTTCCATAAATATATACCAGGTGTTCCATGGCCAAAAAAGTTTGGGAAACGTTGCCATAATCTGTTAGGAAACTCTTACAATGTTCAGCCTAAATTTTCTCCTTGTTCACTTTAATCAATTTCAGTACTAGCCGCACCCACTTGTATTACCTAAATCAATTCTTTTGTCCTTGGCCTTTACCCCTCTGCAAAAACTTATAAGATATGTCTACGCTGCAGTCAGAGGAGTGGCTGACTTTTGATCTATCTAGCTCAAGTTACAAATGCAGTGAAGCTGCGGCAATGTGGGTGACTGCTTGAGTACATACTTGGAATCTGGAGTGGGCTTGTACACCCCATGCTGACTCAGCTTCGCTGCTATTGTTACTCGAGCTATAAAAATTAGAGATAACTTTGGTATGTCTACATTTGCTGCAGTCACACTTCTGAGTGAAGTGTTGATTTTACCATAGGCAGTTTTGTGACATACATGTTTTTCAGCAGATTGAGAAAAAAGATATGGGGTCTCTTAATTTATTTTCTTCTACTGCTAATCATTTACTCCTGCTCCCACATAAACATGAGTTTATTTTAAAATCAAAGTCATGATGCTTTACAATGTTAAAAATTAATTAAAATTTTGTAAAGCCCTCTGAAACCAAAAAGCAATGTCTGACCTAAACAAACAAAATGACATTACTTTTGACACCCCTATTTGTCTAATTTAGTTTGTAAGTATAATGAAGGAGGGATTATGTACTCGAACCTCGGTGGTCCTAAAAGATGAGCTGAAGCAGGGGATGGGGAAACATATTTTTTTCAAAAAAAAAAAAGCCAGAGCACAAAGCGCTGTGGCCTAGAGCTGAGTGTGTGTGGAAGGGGAGAGGAGTCATAGTGTTGACTACACAGGCTTTACATCACTGGGAAAAGCGTATGGCAGCTTTAAACTGGTACAGCAAAGGGCTCTTACCTTGCATGAGGATGGAACCCTGTATCTTTAAGTGACACGTACATCCTCTGGTGATGGAGAAATAGTAATATTATTCTTTCAGGTTCAGCTTTGGTAGACTGAATCCCTTTGCTGAATTGTGCATGTGTTTAGCTAGCTGTTTCCTAACTTTTTACTTAGAATGATCATTTATATAAATAGAACTTTAATGAAGTACGAGGCTGAACGTATTCAGCCGATAGGGAGGAGTGAATTTTTGGAAGCTATTCCAGCAAAGGGTCAGCAAAGTTACTGTTTCTAAGTTCTGATGCTTCACTTTCTGAAGAAAGAAGTGTTGTCACCTCACTTATATAAACTATTCTTCATATTACTTTCCTATTTATTTCTACTGTCTTTTATTCATTGTGCAAAAAATATAGCAATTCCAATATTGGAAACTGAATAGTTTTCAGATTGCAAAATTTAACACAACACACTTGGGCTGAAATCCTCATACCTTTCCAGCTCCCTTTGCACGAGGTGGGAGGGCTGGAGTGGCATAAAGCGGGCCTTAAAAGCCTGGTTGTGGCAAGGGAGGTTTTTCCTGGCACAGGCACTGTGGTAGACAGCTGTAAGGTTACCTCCAGAGGACTGTCATTGCAATATTAATGTGGGAGGGGCATGTTGGGGTGGAGCCACATCATACAGTGCTACAGAAATTCCAGGCAGCCCTGCAGCCCATAAGGAAACCAAAGGAGGCTGCAGTAACTTAGTTGGATTAGGGACTTCTTCAGCTCCTGGAGCAGCCCAGGATTGGATTCGGGAGGGTGCAAAGATGGCTTAAAACTAATTTAGCCCTCCTCCCTTTGGGCTGTGTGCTCTGGCTGCACCACTTAGACCAATGACTCTCAACATTTCCACATTACTGTACCCCCTTAAGGAGTCTGATTTCTTTTGTGTACCCCCAAGTTTCACCTCATTTAAAAACTACTTGCTTACAAAATCAGATCTAAAAACACAGAAGTGTCACAGCACACTATTACTGAAAAATTGCTTTCTCATTTTTACCATATAATTCTAAAATAAATCAATTGGGATATAAATATTGTACTTACATTTCAGTGTATAGTATATAGAGCAGTACAAAGTCATTGCCTGTATGAAATCTTAGTTTGTACTGACTTCGCTAGTGCTTTTTATGTAGCCTGCTGTAAAACTAAGCAAATATTGAGATGAGTAGATGTGCCCACTGGAAGACCACTGTATACCCCCTGGGGTATGCATACCCTGGGTTGAGAATCACTGTCTTAGAGGCATTGCACAAAATCTCAGTCTTGATGTAGAAGTACTTTACAAAGGTGTATGAATTGAGCCTTGCAATGTCTGTGTGAGTTAAGGAAGTATTACTCCTATTTTACAGGTGAAGAAATGGAGATACTCCAGAGAGCCAAATTTCTAAAAGTGATCACTAATTTTGGGTACTCAGCTTGCAATAATCTGATTTCCTGGGGGCTGGACTTGCAAAATTGTGTTTCAGATCAATGGGAGCTGCAGATATCAGCAACTCTGAAAATTAGTTGACAGTTTGGACACTCAAAAATTGAGATAACCAAGATTAGTGGATACTTCTGAATGTTGAATTAAATGATTTGCCCAAGACCATATGAGGTCTGCTAGAGCTGGGGATAGAAAACAGGTGTTGTAACTCACACTCCAGTACCTTACCCACAGAAGTATCCTTCTTGCCTTCAAGCACCCAGACATACTAATTATTTGCACATGCTTTGATTTGATGTTTTGTCCTCAAAATCCATTTCCTACACAACAAGTGATTATTCTGTTACGAAAAAGATTGTCAGCCCCTTCAGAGCTTGAAAACAATAGTTTGGGGAGTGACCCACTACCCAATTGTGTGCAACAATGAAGGTTGATCGTGAATAAGAATGTGAGAGGGAAGAAAGACAGGGCTGGTGCAGACAGCGGTATGAGAGAGCAAGCACGATTTCTTTTGTGGCCTTGCATCTTAATTAACTTGGGAATAATTATGATACCTGGCTACAGCCCACTGTACATAAAGTAATTAATATACTACATAGCAAAGGTGGATTACAACCCATAATGATGGTACTCATAATATAGATTATGAAGTGCACAACCAATAGTAGGATTTTAGGATACCCATAATTACAAGGGCTTTCAGACATCTGTTTAAACTGATATTAACCAAACCTCTTACCTCTAAGTAAAGTCTTTAGGAAATGGTCAATTTTTAAACTTCAAACAAAACCAAACCAAACCCCAAATAAACAAAAAAACAAAGCCTTCTGCCCATTTTGGTTAATTGACTTAGAAAGTTTGTCATTCTCTTTCACTAGGGTCATCAAGCTGAGAGCAAAGATGGGTCACTATAGAATATCAGACAATGATTGTCTTAGAGAAAATTATTATTCTGAAATCCATTAAAAGCAAACCAGAAATGGTCTATGAATACTGTCATATTGTTATGCTGTACCGCTAAAAAGGTAGCCATTGTATGATTTGAGAAATAAAAGCAAAGCAGGTTCAGGTTTTAAAAAAGGGGGCTGTGCATAGCTGATTTTCAATAATAAAAATGAGAAAACATTAGCTTATGTAACATTTATAGTCAGTTTTTTTTAATTAAACTTTTTTTCTTTGGGACATGGATGGATCACCTTCCTATCTGTTTGTACATCACCTAGCATAGTGGGGCCTTTGATCAGTACCACAATACAAATAATGCATTAATATTTTAATTTTCCATGAAAGCAACAGAAATAATATGACTACCCTCTGGTGCAAAATATTTCCTCCAATGGCTGCTGGATGCTCTGCAATGACTCTATAGCCTACTGGATTAAGTGTGTATTTTATATGCTAAAAGTACAGAGTTCTAATCCAATTCAGGATATATCTTTATTATAAAATCTTCAATACTCCCTTCTGGTATTTGCTACTGTATCTTGTTTTATTAATCCCTCAATAACTATGCAGGAGTAGCCAAGGTGAGTTAAATGAAAACTAACCCTTAACCTTTTAATGCTGTTTGTTACCTTTTGTATTTGCTAAAATATTTTCTATTAGATTTAAAAGTGACTTTGAATAAAAACACCTTTTTCTGATCAGTTTTCATGAAACTATACTGATTGTATAAAGAATATCAGTGGTATGCCATCAGTGTATACAAGGCATGCCTTATGTGGTCCAGGATGGGCTGTGCCTGCAGGACTATTCTGTCTGGCCCTCGAATGTGCAAGAGAGGTGCCATTTTGTAGCACAAAATAACACCCTGTGCACAGCCTGACCTCATATGCTCCATATGTGCGAGATTGTGCTCTGTGAAGGATGCCATTTTGCATACAACTGTACAACTGCATGGCTGACTAAAAATGTCATGGCACACCACTGAGGAGTAGACACAAATACTGTCTTGATTTTTGTGTCTTTTTAGGGTAAATTTATGTATGTTCAAGCAGCAGAACCTGTGAACATACCAATGAAAAATCACTTTCCTACCAGAGAAGATCAGTTCCTGGCTCTACAAAACACAAGTGAATTTGATGTGCTTGTTATAGGAGGAGGAGCAACAGGATGCGGCTGTGCGTTGGACGCTGTTACGAGAGGTGAGGCATGAAAGTATGAGCTTATTACAGTTAGAAAAAATTACCTACTATAAAAGTGCTTGCATGCAATTTAATATAAACTAATGAAACTGGATATTCAAACACAAAGCTGCTTTAAAAGGCAGCCTGCTGTCTTCCCCACTGCCTTCCAAAGACTTGATTATATAACTATCTTTGGATCCCAATGGCTAGTGTGAACTTGAAGGAAACTGAGTCCTATTTTGTTGTTATAGCTGTAGCTATATGGAAATGCATTTTTCCACACCATGTGAGCCATACTTAGAATGATTGGCTTAACCACTTCCAGCCTGTTAGTTGGGTATATCTTTAATTTAAAATGTGAGTCATCAAGGTTTGTGCAGGAGGACAATTACAGGAAAGAAAGAAGGAAAAGCCATACGGCAGTCTGCAGCCAACTTCATTCGAGAAGGAGAGGGCTGGGCATGAATTCTACATGAGCAATCGAATATGGTGTCAGTCCCCTGTTTTCTGTAGGGGTGTCATGTGAAAATGGTTATCAGCCATTTTTACATGTTTGGCGCATGTTAAATAGCTTTTACTCTTAGCACAGATTTAGATTAGTCTGTTTGAATTTTTCATTAAAACCTACCTATAGCATTCTGCTTGAAGATGCACATGGTAAGTCTCAGATGTTCTGCTCTCTTTCTTTATGGAAAGTTTTTTTTATTTTTTGTTTTGAAATTAAGGTGAATGGACATATTTTAATGCTAGATTAATGGTCTCCTAAAAGTATAATTTCTTGTTAAAATATTGGGGCAAAGTTTAGCTCCTGTTTAAACAGGACCAACACTTCTGAAGTGAATGGAGTTGAGTCTGCTTACTTGGGGTGAATTTGGACCTTGGATTTTAATTGATTGCTCCATTTTGGATTCAGCTATGTTTGCTATGTTTTTAAAGAGGAAAATCTCGACTTTTTTGTTCAGATTTTATACATCAAAAAAGATTGAAAACTAATACATAAATTAGCTGATCTATAAAATGTAAAAAGAAAAGGAGTACTTGTGGCACCTTAGAGACTAGCAAATTTATTTGAGCATAAGCTTTCGTGAGCTACAGGTCACTTCATCGGATGCATTCGATGTTATTGGTTAAAGAGATGGCCCAAGAGGTAATTTACAGGGCTCAACTCTACCTGGGTTTGGCCACAGCATGCTTCCCATCACTCAAACTTGAGTCTTTGGTGTTTTTCTCCTTTGACATCCAGGCCTTCATTAGATCCTGGTGCTTTTTTCTTTATTTCCAAAATGTGTCCCTTTCTTTCCATCCTGTCTTGATTTTTTTTCATCCTTGTAAGGTAACTTTATGTATGTTCAAGCAACAGAACCTGTGAACATACCAATGAAAAGTCACTTTCCTGAAGGAGAAGATCAGCTTGTGGCTCTACAAAACAAAAGCAACAGTGGTCCCTGCTCTCATGACTTCCCGTCTTGATTATTTCACCGTCTTCCTCTTCTCCAGTCTCCATCCCCTCCAGGCTCCAGTCTTTCTAAAATGTTACCATGTTCTTCCTTTCTTTCTGACAATGACTACTCCTCACCCTCTTTTATTGAATATCTGCATAGATTCCTTTTATAAATCCTGATTCCTGTACCGCTGAAATCAATGGGAGTATTTTCCATTGAATTCAAAGCGGGCAGGATCAGAGCCTTAATAGGAAGCTTCACCTCACCTGCAAAGCTCTCCACTACTATCCATACTACCTATTTTTCATTTTCTCCTGCTCTCTATACTTCTTGTTTCTCTTGACTGTGTTCTCCCTCTCTCCTACAGTTCAGACTTAGTGCTGCCTTTCATGCTGCTCTATAAAATTAGAACAGCTGCCCAAGAATATTTACAAAGCCCCACTCCCATTTATTATATGGGGATGTAGTAGGGACTTCTATATTAAGATGGCCTAACATTTTCTATAATAAATTATTCTTGTGACCGTTTTTTAAGAAGCTTGAGCTTCTCCTTTGTTTGGCTTTGATGTTTGGCAAGGAGAAAGCCCTCAGGCTAGAGAAGTAACGTTTTTTTGGTCCCATGAAATTCCGTGTAGGCTTCGGTGAGTTATAATCTGTGTCCCTTCTTTTGGTTGTATTTCTCAGAAAATTTTTGGCACTGAGCTGTTTTTGTGCATCTTGTGCTTAGGTTGTAAATTCTTAAGGATGCAAACCATTGCCTTTTTCAGCTTAGCTCTTCTCTGAGTGCTGGTCCCTATGTGTATTCCACACATGGGCATACATGGGCACCATATGCCTGAGTTTGGAGATTTCTAGCAAGTAGTGCCTGTTGGTCCGCGCTTGCATAGTTACTTTTCTCATGCTCCAAACTGAGGGTAGAAGGGGTGGTGCAGACCAACACCTCTCCAGTTCCTTCTTACCACTGCACAGCCTGAGTTGGAATCCTCTTGTGTCCACAGATTTCCTCTGCTTCTTAATGCACTTGTAAATAAATTGTAAATAGTTCTTAGTATTTTTGTATAGTTAGTTTTTAATCTCAGTAGAGTTTGTATAACAGTTTTTTCCTGTCTTGGGGAGTCTCTTCCTGTGGATAAAGACTGTGCCCAGAGTTTCAGGGTTTAAGAACTGCATCTCGTACCCCTACTTCTTCTCCATGAGTGATGAGCACCAACATTGCTTCTACTGTCTGGGAAAAGTGCACCTCTCTGCTAAGTGTGCAGCATTTGCTGCTTATTTCCCTCTTGAATCCGCAAGGCATGAGAGCGCCAACTGAGAAAACATCTTATAGAGAAGACTACGAGACCTCAGTCTGATCCAGGGCAGGGAGATCCCTCTTGTGGATCGGCTACAACTGAGGAGCAGCACCCCTCTGAGAATGAGCTCAGGAGTGGAAACCAAAGCTACTAAGCCCAAGGGGAGATGTCATCCAGGACTTCTCATGAAAGTAAGGGGCACTCTCATAGGCATAAGGACAGAGCACCTCCTTCCAGGTCTACTCCAAGAGAAGAGCTCCCTCCTTGACTCTGTCCAAGTTGGGTGAGTCCTTTTGCACAGGTCCTAAAGACTTATGCTTGCTTAGATCCTCTGATTGTTGAGGGTGAGATGTGAAGGAGAAAGGATCCGGTGGTACTGGTGTCAGCTTTGATTTGTAAGCTGAAAGATTGGCACCTACCGACATCATCTAAGAGCTTCCCAGTAGTCTCTTTGATGGTACTGACCCCTTCCAGAAGAAAACTGTCATCTATGATGACTGTGGATGTGCTAGATTCTTCAATTCTGACAACAGAACACCCTAGGCTCCTGGACGAACCAAAACTTGCACTTCAACAGAAGATATTTCATCCTTCCATACCTTCTTTTGGGTCCGACTCTTCTGAGACACATTGACACCAGAGGAGGAAACGACATAGAGGAGATGGGGATGTTCCTCGCCTCAGACCTTAGGCAGGAGTTTTCACTCATCAATACAGACAGCTCTGCTAGTTGAACAGGAGCTGGTCTTCTCTTCAGAGAAGTCGGAGGCTCCAGACAATCACTTGATCCCATGTAGGGAAGGGAGTTTGAATAGAGACGTGAGAAGATCTGGGGTCTTCTCCTCCACCTCTTTATGACTATCCAAGGGATTGGTGGTACCCGTTGCCATGGGGTCCACATCAATTTGCTGACCCTTCGTATTGGCCGTATTGGAGCCCATGCGATTGTACAGTATGTGTCTGGATCCGTTCTTGCGTCCCACGGTACCTTTCCCATCCAACACCTGCCAGCTTTGTCAGAGTATGAGGGAGAGATGATTGAACTGGATCTGGAGGTACTGACAGGTGTTTCATCTTTGTCGCCAGGTGAGGCAAGTGTCCATCTTCTCTGTCCCCTCCGATGACCACAGGCAATATCAGGAGCTGTTGTAAAGAGTGACTAATAGGTTCTACTATTCTACTTCAGGTTCTACTAGAGGAGGTCCAGGATACCAAAAATCATTTATTTGACCTTCTATAGCCATCTGGTGCCAGCAGTGTGGCCTTCCCAATAAACAAGGCCATCATGGACCCAGCTAGGTAGTCTGGCATGCTCTGGCCTCTTGCACCCCCACCCCAAAAGGGCAGAGAGGTGCTATTTTGTACCAGCCAAAGGAGTGGAGTTTCTTTTCACTCATCCTGTACCCAACTCCCTGTAAATGAAGTACTTCCAGAGTCCCAATATGGCTTCAGACCATCACGAGGTACCACCAACATGATTTTTGCAGCCAGGCAGATCCAGGAAAAATGTCAAGAACACCACCAGGACTTGTATATGGCCTTTATCGATCTGACCAAAGCCTTCAACTCTGTCAACCAGGAGGCTCTGTGATAAATTTGCTTGGACAGCCAAACTTTGACATAATTTTCCACAGAGCCTCATGGTTGACTGCCTCCATCCTGTGCAGTGGCTCTACCTCTGAGCCATTTGTCATTTGAACTGGTGTAAAATGAGGTTGTGTACTGGCATCCACCCTTTTCTTCATTTTCTTAGCAGCTATGAAAATGTTCACCCAAAACAGTCTACCACAGGGCATTGGCATCCAATATTGGACTGACGGCAACCTCTTCAACCTTTCTCATTTCCGTGCCTGAACTAAAGTAATATCGGCAACAATTATAGAACTCCAGTATGTAGATGCTTGTTCTGTAGTTGCACACTTAGAGCGATTTACAAAGCGATTTACCCCTTAATTGCTTCTCTGATGCTTACAAAAGCCTAGGGCTAACTCTGAACATTGGCAAAACAAAAGTTCTCCACCAACCAGCTCCCAGTCAATTATCAGACCCAGCAAGGAAGGTCCATATTGTCAGAGAAGAACTGAAAAATATAGAATAGCTTGCCTATCTTGGCAGCCATCTCTCAGAGGGCAGACATAGACGTCAAGACTCAGCACGGAATCTGCTGTGTCAGTGTTGCCGGGTGTTCAATAATCACAACATCAGAATACACACTAAACTTTATAAATTTTATAAAGCAGTGGTAGTCCCAACACTCCTCTACGACTGAGACTTGGGTGACCAACAGAGAACATCTGAAAAACCTGGAATGCCAGCACCAGTACTTTCTTAAGATGATCCTCAACATAAAGTGGGAAGATCACTGCACTAGTGTCAGTTTCCTCACAGAGGCCAACATCTTTGGTGTTGAGACCCTGATTATCCAGCATAAGTTGAGGTGGAGTGGGCACTGTGTGTGCATGCCTGGTGTATGCTTAACAAAACAATTGCTGTACGCCCATCTCACCAAAGATGAAAGGAAATGGCAAGGCCAAAAGAAACTCTTTAAAGACATCCTCAAGATAAACATCGAGAGATGTGGCATCAACACCACACACTGGGAGACAGCAGCCCAGAATAGGGATAACAGGTGAAGACTTGTCAGAGAAGAAACGTCCACTTTTTAGGAAAATCTCCCTGCCCTGGTCGCAGAAAAATGCCAAAAAAGAATGGAAAGGCAACTATCATGCAGCAATCATGGCCCAACCCTGACTTCCAACACCACCTGCAATGTCTGCCAACGGCCTGTGGTTCAAAGATCGGACTCGTCAGTCATCAAAGGATCCATAAAAATATCTGTGAAAGAGAACATCCTTGACCTTGAGGGATCCCTGCCACTAACCCAACTCCCTGGTGGTGCAGGCTACACTGGCAGATAAAGGTTCTAAATGACTTGACCTTATAGGGAAAGAGGTGTTTTCTACAAGTCTGCAATATGTAATTTAAACTACTTCAAAAGGACAGAGCCCAATTCTAGGCCCTCATTGAGGAAGTCAAACTGATGGCTAACATATCACTTCATGCTGCAGTGGATGCAGCTGACACGTGCCTCTGGGTATACCTATGGCTATCCCTCTAGACACAGTGAGTCTTGGCTTTGCTCCTCGGGATTCCCCTGGGAGGTTCAAAACACTGCAGAGGACTTGCCTTTCAATGAGTAATTTGTTTAGAGACTCAGTCTTCTTGTTACACTAGTTGAAGAACTCGAACTCTGGGTTGAGTTGAAGGACTCAAACATTGAGACTCTGGCCCCAAAAAGAGAACATCAGAAACTGGTGTACAAACCGAGACTTCCTGCCAAACTGTTCTATCACCAGCAGTCATTCGAAGCACTGCATAATCTCCAGAAGGTAAAAAACCCTGGATATCCCTATCACGATACAGCTACTGAACCCCATTCACTATCCGGGGATATTTTTTGATGGGATGATCAAGAACTGTGTATTCCTTTTGACGACATCCACCACGGCCCCTTCCTCCAATCTTTGATGGCTGCCTCACCCTTTTTGCCCATAATTGGGGGGCAATTACAACAGACAAGTAAGTACTAGAAATCATTGACTGTGGGTACTCTGTGTTCCTTTTCCTTCCTCTCCCCAAGTCCACTTCCCGGCTCCTCTTCAGGCATCACTCAGAGGTCAGAGATGCATGCAGCCAGGAGCTGTTTTCTATCTCGGAAGAGGCTAGCCAGTCACAGCCTCTCTGGTCATCGATTTAAACTCTACTGCCCTGCCCTCAGGTCACCAACTGTCATCCCCACCCCATAAATTCCTTTGGAATTTTGAAAGTCCCCTTCTTGTTTGCTTGGTGATGTGTGCAGTGGTCTCAGCACATCTTTCCAGGTGGCCATGCCTGCTCCGTGCACCAAGCAATCCCCGTTTGGAGCAATGCCGAGCTGCTGGACATCATCAGCATTTGGAGAGAGGAGGCTGTCCAGTCCCAGCTGTGCTCCAGCCATAAGAATTATGATACATATGGACAGATTTCATGATGCATGATAGAAAGGGGCCATGATGGGGACATGTTGCAGTGCAGGGTCAAAATGAAGGAGCTGTGGAACGCCTACCACAAGAAGTGGGATGCAAACCGCCACTCTGGGGCTGCACCCACGAGCTGCCGGTTCTACAAAGATGACTTGGAGGTCTGATATGCATGCCGCCAGGAGCTGTTTTCTACCCCGGAGGAGGCTAGCCAGTCACAGCTGTCGGATGTTGGCGAAGCGCAAACAGGAGAGGAGGCCCCTGGTAAGTGGATTTGATTTTGGGAGTCACTGAAGCAAGTTGTTGAGGGCAGGAGGGTGCAAAACGCAGGCTTGTTTCCCACTGCATGCCTAGTCTGAGTGGTGGAACAGGCTGCTAATTGACTCCCTCACTTCATGGAATCTCCGTCCGAGATATCCAGGAAACTCTTGTGGAGATACTGGGCAATCTGCTGCTGCAGGTTCTTCGGCAGAGCTGCACTGTTTCTTGCCCCATTAATGGTAACTTTCCCATGCCACTGTGTCATCACTGCAGGGGTGGACCGTTGTTGTACGCAGGCGAGCCACATAGGGGCCAAGGCGGAAGTCACAGTCTTGGAGAAGACCCCCGCCCTGAGTCCCTGCTCACTGTCAGTAGCAAGATATCTTCCATAATGATCACAATGGAAAGTATGGAACAGGAATGATTATCAGCCCCCCTACAGTGCTGGCTCTCCCCAAGCACCACATGCCCAGCATACAGCAGGGTCTAGGAAGAGTGATTTACCCTGCCCCTGCAGTTATTCACCATTTTGGGGATCTTGTGCTCGTGTGTGCTTGCCTGGGGTCAGCCAGTTAGTGACAGGTGTGAGTACTGGCTGTGTTTTAAATCACTGAATCAGTGTTCTGTGTTGCAAACAATACTGCTTCTGTAAAATGTTGCATTTAAACTTCACAGAGATGACCTTGGTAGCCCAGCCTCCCTCTTTGTTATCGGCAGCTGAATGGTTGCACAGAATTAGAAAGTTGTCAAGAAGAACTCAGGAAGACTTTGTGTGATGTTATGATGCACTCCGATGCCAAGAAACAGGAATTGAAGGAGTGGTGGGACAGCGAGAAGAGGGACTGAAAGGAGAACCTGGCACACCAGAATGAAGCCATGGAGCAGCTCTTAAAGATTATGGAGCGCCAATCAGACACGCTCCAGGCAATACTAGTTCTTCAAACCGAGCAGCTCTGTGCCCACCCTCCCCTGCAGCCGCTATCGCAAAACTTTCCCATGCTCTCCCCGGACATCACCAACACACTCTTATTAACCTCCTGGCTCCAGTTTATACCCACGGCAATCCACTCTTCCCCCCTCACAGTCCAGCCATGTGGACTCCCACTACCCACTGCACTCATCACCCATTCCTCTGCAGTTTGGCTCTGATGAAGTACCAGACCCGCTGCATTGTACTCCAAAGAAGAAGGTTGGATATGATCCCTGGACATAGAAATCATTAGGTGTCCTGGGACCCCTTCTCCTCCTGGAACCTTCCCTTTCCCCATCCCCCTCACTGCTGATGGGTTTTTTTTTTGACTCACTCTCTCCTCCAGTTGTTCTTTTAATAAAAGAATTGTTAGTTTGAAAGCAATCTTTATTCTATTAATTGAAAGCAAAAAGAGCTCTGCAAAGCAACATATAATTATGTTAAACCCATGTATTGCATCCTCTGCATCTATCACCTCCAATCATTACAAGCACTGCGCTCCCAAGCATAGCAACCAGTATTAGTGGCTTTCAGCTTCAAACTGCTGCCTCAAGGCATCCCTGATTCTTATGGCCCCGTGTCAAATCTTTGTGCCCCTCTAATAGCCCTGGTCTCTGGCTGTTCAAACTCAGCCTCCAGGCGCAGAGCCACTGCAGTCCAGTCCTGAGTGAAGCTTTCACCCTTCCCTTCAGAAATATTATGGAGCGTACAGCACGTGGCTATAAGCATAGGAATATTGTCATCGGCCAGGACCAGTTTCCCATAGAGGCGGCGCCAGCGGGCTTTTAAACTGCCAAATGCACACTCAACAGTCATTCTGCACTTGCTCAGCCTGTCGTTGAACCGCTCCTTGCTGCTGCCAAGTTGCCCCATTTATGGCTTTATAAGCCACGGCATCAAGGGGTAAGCAGGGTCTTCCAGGATCACACTGGGCATTTCAACTTCCCCTACGGTGATCTTCTGGTCTGGGAGGGAAGTTCCAGCTTGCAGCTTCCTGAACAGGCCAGTGTTCCGAAAGATGCCTGCATCATGCACCTTTCTGGACCAGCCTGCATTAATGTCTGTGAAATGCCAACCGTGATCCACAAGTGCTTGGAGAACCATTGAGAAAAACCCCTTCTGATTAATGTACTCTATGGCTAGGTGGTCTGGTGCCAGAATTGGAATATGCGTGCCATCTGTCACCCTTCTACAGTTAGGGAAGCCCATTTGTGCAAAGCCGTCTACAATGTCAAGCATGTTGTCCAGAGTCAGTCTTTCGGAGCAGGATGTGATTAATGGCTCTGCAGACTTCTGTCAACATGAGTCCAAAGGTAGACTTTCCCACTCTGAATTGATTCCACTGCCCACCCTCCTTCCCTTTTGCTTTATATCTTATCTTACTCCTGGTAAGAAGAGGAACTGGAAAGGTGTCATACTGTACTGGCCCCTTAAGCCTTCAGCTTGGAGCACAAAGAAAGCAACTGCGCGGGTGTGGATCAATGACACTACTTGCTAGAAATCTTCAGTTTCAGGCACATAGTGTGCATGCTTAGGCACAGGTGTAATGGCGATAGGAACCACACATCTCGAAGGACCTGCAGTTACAGGTAAATAACCTCCATTTCTCATATTACAGTGCCATGTACTTTGGTAACACTATACAATAATGCTATACTGCATCTTTAACTTCGAACTCCCTGGCATCTGTGATTCAAATCTCAGCCGTAATGCTTTTTCTTAGATTTGCATGCAATGTGATTGGTAGCTGCAGAATTGTGCATGGCATCTAGCACCCACCGTCAGGCCTGATGTAAGGAATGCCTGATGTCTGAGGGTGCAGTTCTGCTGATGCAAGGAATGAAATTCTGGCTCCAGTGAAGTCAACTACCATTGACTTCAGGAGGGCCAGGATTTCACCACAGGTCTGTTTGAAAACATTTAGCTGAAATGTATGCTCATTATATATAAACTTTTAAGTTTTCTACATAAGGTAAAAGGAAGTAACGTAAGCATATTGATATATTGGGGAATACATTCCAATTTTTATTCCAATTTGTAATTAGTATGTTATGACTTTTAATGGATTATTAAAGATAACTAAACAGGTTTACCAGCTATGTGACTAAGGTTTTCAGTCCTGCCCTTCTTATATTGGTGGGCCTCTGGAAAAAATGCATTTGTAATTGAAAGTACACAAAGAATGGTTGAAGGTAAACTATATTTATCCTGTTACTACATAGTCTGATCATATCAGTAGTTTTCTGAAGTGTGAAATAATCATAGGCATTTGGTTAATGAATTGTGTATTGTTGCTGTTCATTCATGGAATTTGCTCTTTTATTATGTTTGATGCTTCACTTAACAAATTTTGCTTTCCTTGTGTTTGATATGTTTTCACCAAATTATTCCTGATTGTATCCATTAATCTTCAGTCACATTTGACAAAAACAAATTACTCTGATCTTTTAAAGTCACCAGTAATAATTAGATTTTTAAGGACATAAAAGTTTTGGGGAACCAATAGATGTTAAAGGGTTTTTATATTATTCTACAAGCAATATTATAAAGCACTGAAATACCTTTAAGGTGATGCAGGGTAAAAAAATAGAGTAGTGTTAGTATTTACATTAGTTATTCTCTCCCTGTGCACGCAGTCATGTTGTTTTTGTCAACCTTGGTAAGAACCTCATTGACCCTGCTTCCTCTTCCTTTCCCCCTTGCCCACATACTTTCACGTAAAAAAACCCCCAGACCAATGGTGTTGGGGGAATCCACTATTCTACTTGTTACAACAAAAGCAATCTTTCTAGGTATGTGCAATATATCTGAAAGTTTTGGAGCAAAAGGCCACATTCTTGCCTTGAGGTGCTTATCTTAATTGGATTTATTTTGTAAATTTTTACACTTTTATGAAACCAAGTCACAATATTTAAGGGGTGTATGTGTGGGGGGAGAGAGTTTAAGCATTTCTATATAAGTTAATTAGTTGTTTCACACTAAAATGACAAATCAAGACCTTAATTATATTAGAAGTTAGGAAGACATCTCTGAAAAGAGAACATCTTTATTGATGTGGATTGTTAAGGTTGTTATGTTGGTGTGCGCAAAACCTTTTTTTAAATTATTATATGTGCTAAAACTATGTAGAGTAACTTTTGTAAGATATCTACTGTAAATATAGTCCACACCATACACAAGTCATGCCCCTCTGTGAATACTACAAAACCATTCCTGGATGAATTTTCCTTATTTCATAGAGCAAAAACTTTTCCAAATGGCATATGTTATAAAAACATTTTCCTATATGGGATATCCTTATGCTTTATCCTTTGTCTTGAATAACCTTAAGGATACGGTAATGAATTTTAGTGCCCTTCCTACACAGCTTCCTTGGCATTCATTATTCGATTGAACAATGTAAAACATGTCTCTTGAAGAAGCTGGTTAACTGTGGTTTCCTTCCCCTTGGGGGGGGAAAAAAAAGCATTCAGGCCTAATTCTGAATTGGCTAATTCCATTCCTCCTATCTAGTTTCAAATGGATACAGTGTTCTTCTCTGTTTCTTTTTCTAAAAAAACTGTATAGTATTGGAGATTCAATTACAGAGGTGTTTTCAGTTTGTGCGCGTGTGTGTGTGTGTGGGGGGGGAACACTTGAGTCACATTGTCACCTGAAACATCTGCATGTAAAACTTTATCTTGGACTACACTGCCATGTATTTCTGTAATATACATATATGCGTGTATCTATACACGTATGTGTAAAAGGTGTGTATATATAATTCATGCACATTTGTGCATATATATATACACACACACTGAATATGTAATAAGCTTGTATATAAAGTGTGTATAAAAGATATACATGTGCATATGATTGTGTGTATGTATATGTTCAATTTATTATATATAAATGAATGAATTGTGAATTTCCTTAATTTAGAGCTCACCTACATTTTTGTATATTGTAATGGAGGTTTCTCTAGCCATCTCTATTTTCTTGTAAGTCGATCATGACACAGTTTCACTTATAAAATTTTGCACATTAACTTGCCTTTTCTTTTCTCTTTTTGAGTGAATTGTATCCTCAATATCCATGGCGGACTCAGTGTGAAAAATGTAATCAAACTGAAGCAATACAAATGAACACGGAGTGTTTTTAATTAATAGAAGAGCCACTTGGTTTTACATTACTTCAGTTGCCATAACTAAGCATAATATTAAATGGAGAGAAGATAAAGTTAAATTACATAAAAATCTGTATCACAATTGTTCTTAATCTGTTTTTCTCTGAATAATTAATGCCTATGACTTTTCATAGCAAGTTTTAAACCCAGAATAGATTTGAATTACTTTGAGTTAGACAAACTGCATGAGAGCAGATACTGGTGCACCCCCTGACTTTGATCCAGCAAAAGCATTTAAGCGTGTGCTGAACTTTGAGTACTCCTACTGAAGTAAAATGTAAACTGGTGGCTAAATTCTTTCCTGAATTGAAACAGACTGTTCAGCACCCTCCATATTGAGTCTTAAACTCCTTTCTTTTATCAGTTTTTTAGAAAAACTTATTTTTAGTTGGTTAGTGTGTCAATTTATGAACACTTGCATCCAAGTTCCCTACTCTTTCCCTTCCCTGCCTCCCCCCACCAAATATTCAGTACTTTCAGTGGAAGGACCCAGGTCTCCTGATTATATTTTAGAGAACACTTACATTCTTAAGGGTTTTACCACGAACCTTAAAGCAATCTGTCTTTATCATCAAAATATGGTCTAAGCTCTAAGAGCTAGGAAATTGTGAGCGTCAGTCCCGGCTGTTACTGATTCCTTCCTTGGTTTTGGACACCTCTCTTTCTTAGTTGTAAAATGAGTAATAACAATGGTCAGCCTCACAAGGATATTGAGCAAATAGGTTTGTAATGTTTCCAAGTTTTTGAGAGGGTTTATTCTGCAAAAAGCCACCTTTTTATTAATAAAAATAAAATGTTATGTGGTCGTACAGTGACTACTGACTCTAATGGCCTTTTACCAAAAAGGTTAGTAGCGATTTGGATGTCTAACCTAGTGAATGCCAGTGAAAATGAGGAAGGATTAGAGGCTAAAATAGGGAAAGAGCAAGCCAAAAATTACTTAGACAGGTTAGATGTCTTCAAGTCACTAGGGCCTAATGAAATACAACCTAGAATACTCAAGGAGCTGACTGAGGAGATATCTGAGCCATTAGTGACAATCTTCAAAAAGTCATGGAAGATGGGAGAGATTACAGAGGACTGGAAAAGGGGCAAATATAGTGCCCATGTATAAAAAGGGAAATAAGGACAACTCGGGGAATTACAGACCAGTCAGCTTAACTTCAGTAAATGGAAAAATAATGGAGCAAATAATTAAGCAGTCAATTTTTCAAAAAAATCTAGAAGATATTAAGGTGATAAGTAACAGTGAGCATGGACTTGTCAAGAACAAATCATGTCAAAGCAACCTAATAGCCTTTTCTGACAGGGTAACAAGCCTTGTGAATGGGAGGAAGCAGTAGACATGGTATATAGTGACTTTAGTAAGGCTTTTGATACTGTCTCTCACGTGACCTCATAAACAAACTAGGGAAATACAACCTTGATGGAGCTACAATAAAGGTGGGTGCATAACAGGATGGAAAACCGTTCCCAGAGTAGTTAGTGATTCATAGCCAAGCTAGAAGGACATATCAAGTGGGGTCCTGCAGGGATCAACTCTGTGGCCGATTCTGTTCAGTATCTTCATCAATGATTTAGATCAGGGATCTCAAACTCAAATGATCATGAGGGCCACATGAGAACTAGTACATTGGCTCGAGAGCCACATCACTGACACCTCCCACCTGCCGCCCCAGTCCCGCCCCCACTCCACCCCTTCCATGAGGCCCCGCCTCTTCCCACCCCTTTCCTGTCCCCATTCCAACCCCTTCCTCGAAATCCCCACCCCCCCGGGGGTGCAGGAGGGGTGCAGGGGGTGGGTTCCGGCCCAGCGCACCCCGGGGGCAGGGCAGGCTCCCTTCTTGTCTGCCCTGCCCCCGCGCCACTCCGGGAAGTGGACAGAAACTGCGGGGGGGGGGCCACAGGGGTCCCTGAGTGGCGCAGGGGCAGGACAGGCAGGCAGGAAGGGAGCCTGCCCTGCCCCTGCTGCCTGCCGGGCAGGAGCCGCTCTAGGTAAACGTGCTGGTGGGCTGCGGGGAGCTGGCGGGCCGCAGAAAATAACCCCGTGGGCCGTGTGGTTGAGACCCCTGATTTAGATAATGGCATAGAGTACATGTATAAAGTTTGCAGATGATACCAAGCTGGAAGGGGTTGCAAATTCTTTGGAGGATAGGATTAACATTCAAAATGATTTGGAAAAACTGGAGAAATGGTCTGAAGTAAATAAGATAAAATTAAATAAGGACAAATGCATAGTACTCCATTTAGGAAGGAACAGTCAATTGCACATACAAAACGGGAAAGGAAGGAGTACTGCAGAAGGGGATCTGGGGGTCATAGTGGATCACAAGCTAAATATAAGTCAACAGTGTAACACTGTTGCAAAAAAAACAGCAAACATCAATCTGGGATGTATTAGCAGAAGTGTTTTTAAGCAAGATACGAGAAGTAATTCTTCCACTCTGCTCCATGCTGATTAGGCCTCAGCTGGAATATTGTGTCCAGTTCTGGGTGCCACACTTCAGGAAAGATGTGGACAAATTGTAGAAAGTCCAGAGATGAGCAACAAAAATGATCAAAGGTCTAGAAAACAAGACTTCTGAGGGAAGATGGAAAAAATTGGGTTTGTTTGTTCTGGAGAAGAGAAGACTGGGGGGGGGGGAGAGGAAGGGGGCATGATAACAGCTTTCAAGTACATAAAAGTGTATTATAAGGAGGAGGGAGAAAAATGGTTTTCCTTAACCATGGAGAATTGGAGAAGAAGCATTGGGCTTAAATTGCGGCAAGCGCGATTTTAAGTTGGACATTAGGAAAAACTTCCTAACCATCAGGGTGGTTAAGCACTGGAATAAATTGCCTAGGGAGGTTGTGAAATCTCCATCATTGGAGATTTTTGAGAGCAAGTTAGACAAACACCTGTCAGGGATGGTCTAGATCAGGGGTAGGCAACCTATGGCACGTGCGCCAAAGGCGGAATGCGAGCTGATTTTCAGTGGCACTCACACTGCCCGGGTCCTGGCCACCGGTCCGGGGGGCTCTGCATTTTAATTTAATTTTAAATGAAGCTTCTTAAACATTTTAAAAACCTTATTTACTTTACATACAACAATAGTTTAGTTATATATTATAGACTTATAGAAAGAGATGTTCTAAAAACATTAAAATGTATTACTGGCACATGAAACCTTAAATTAGAGTGAATAAATGGAGATTTGGCACACCATTTCTGAAAGGTTGCCGACCCCTGGTCTAGATAATACTTAGTTCTGCCACGAGTGCAGGGGACTGGACTAGATGATCTCTCGAGGTCTCTTCCAGACCTATGATTCTAATTCATTCATAGGAGCCTTGCTGCCCTGCGTAAAACTCCAACTGCTTAGCCTCTATGTGCTGGAATGTCTTTTCACTGTGGTATGTCCAGATTTTAATGTGCCTCCGTTTAAGAGTTCTGTTTAGACTTTTCCCCCAGAAAGAGACTAAAATCTTTTCATTATAATACAGACAGTGCACTGCATTTGGAATACAAATTTATCTATGTTCAGAGTAATTTTTCTTGTGATTGTCTCTACCCTAGAGAAGTGTCTTTAATGAATTACATACAAATTGTGTAATTTAAGAAGTTAATTTGGCTTTCTGGTTACACAGGACTAAAAACAGCTCTTGTAGAAAGAGATGATTTCTCATCAGGGACCAGCAGCAGGAGCACTAAATTGATCCATGGTGGAGTGAGATATCTTCAGAAGGCCATCATGAGGTTGGATTTCGAGCAGGTAATTGTTTATACTGGCTGTTAAGCAAAAATTGGCAGTAGACTCTTTTTTCTTCCTCCCAATTAAATCTCTGTTCTCATTTTATGGTTTTTAATATTTTTCTTTTGTGGAATATCAGAGGCACTGTGCATACAAAATAGTTTGCTCAGTGAATTCTGCTAGAATATTTTGGGGACATTTCCAATGCTGTTTCTTGCTGGAGTATCATATTTACAGACAATCTGAAAATAGTATCTTGTGGATTGTGCATATCGTGGTGGGGGAGATTTCCTGATAAGAATTTTGTTGTTTTAAAGGAATTTTGGCAAAGAAAATATAGTAAATCAGTGGTACATATTCAATTCATCTAGAATTGGTGTTCCCATGCATAATATGATGGAAGATGGGACAATCCTCTACATTTGGGAAAACCCCCAAACTTGCCTTCCTCCTGTGAAACTTGCAATTAAAGCTGTTTGAAAAATCTTAAAGGTCGTAGACCATTGTACAGTGGAATTGGTTGCCACTCACTTTTATAGGGCCTTCCATTTTAAGGATCAGAGCAGAAGTGATTTCTTGGATGTCTTCAAAGATGGAAAGAATTTAGCTTCTAGTAAAATGGAGTATGGCTTTTAGGTCCCTTAATTAGAGCCGATAATAATTAGACTGACCTGCCATAGCACTAAAATGCCTAGTGGAATTTGCTCTGTACTCACACGTTAAAGATTTTGTGTTACTGATTTGAGAAGTTCCCAATGTAATTCTTCCAACGAAGTGTCATTATGCTATTGAAAGAATAGTAAAGAATGTAATAATTGTAAGCAAGCACAGAGAAGGTGTTCTGTGTATTTTATGGACTGATAGGCAAAACTGTTTTAACACTGAATGTTTGTGATCCATTAATGAGGAGTTAAAGGTCCTGAATTGTTTTTTATTTTTAATTTCTGTTTTAGTACAGGATGGTAAAAGAAGCACTTCATGAGCGGGCCAATTTGCTTGAAATTGCTCCTCACTTATCTGGTCCTTTGCCTATAATGCTTCCTGTTTACAAGTAAGCTCCCTGATACTCCTTCTGTTTCAATTTCTTACACCATTGCTTTTGAGAATGAAGCTACTTCACTGGACAAGGTTTCAGAATGCCTTTTTCTTAGCTGTTAACGTGTCACAAGCTTTGTCTTTTCAGAGATGAGAATTTGTTGCTGTATTGTAAAAGCGTGAAGTTCATGTACAGCACTGTCTGTTAACACCGTGTCAGTTAGCTGTCCAGCAGTATTCCTCAAGTTCACCCTCTTTCAATGGAGTTTTACCTTGGAAAACTTTTGCACAGTAACTTTGAGATGAATCAGTTTGTCTGGGAAAGGCAAAAGACAAGTGTTTTTATTTTACTTTGTCCCCTCCCAGATCTTGTTAGGGGTGGGAAGAGGTGGAGGGAGAGTGATTTCCAGGCTCCTACTTCCTAATCTTCGCTTTTACTCCCCCTACCAATAGCTAAGGCCTCCTCAATAGAGTGACACTCACTCGTACACCCGGTCAGCTCCAGGGCCCATCCATGACTTTAAGTTGTTGTGCATTGAGCAAAGGCATCTCCTTCAGAGCAAAGGAAAGTGCTTTCATCTCAAGGGTTGGGCATGCTGCTTTCACCTGGCATTGGTGCATGAGGAATAAGGTCAGGACCTGAACTCAAGGACCTTCAGCTCTCCTTTAGAGACAACCACAATCCGATTTTTTCATCTGCTCCTTCTCTAAGCCGCTTTCCCCAGTTGCATTTAGGGGGAAAACAGAAACCTCTTTTGGGCTCGCATTCCTAAAATAGCTAAGGCCCCAGTCCTGCAGAAACATATGCACTGTGAATACACCCACTGAAGCCAATAGGACTAGTCACAGTACATAAAGTAAAACGTGTGTAAGCATTGATCTCCACAACTAACTTATGTCGGTATAACTATGTCACTCGGGGTGTGGAAAATCCACTCCCCTGACCAATGTAGTAATACCACCAACCTAACCCCTGGTGTAGACAGCACCATGTTGATGGGAGGGCTTCTCCCAGTGACATAGCTACCACCTCTTGGGAAGATAGAGTACCAACCGTCAGCACAGGTAGTGTCTTCACTTAGCGCTGCAGTGGTACAGCTGTGCCACTGCAGCACTGTAAGTGTAGACGAGCCCTTAAGTCTCTGCAAGACTGGGTTCTAGGGTGGAAGAAACGGAGGGGAGGAAGCACTGGGGAAGGGGATATGTAAACATGGCAGGGGGAGAAGAAGTGGTGGAAAGGGCTGAAGAGAAGAAAAATACTGAAGATAAAAATAGAGATTGGATGAAAGGTCGAATATGCAAATATAAAACACTTTGAAGGCAGAGAGGTTTTTAGAGAAAATAAAATGAAACATTTAGAACTGATGAAACATTACAGCTGAATAGTCCAAGGGGTTCTTTCCGACTCTTCACTCAGGAAAACTTAAAGCATTGATGCCAACAGGAGTTTTGTCTGAGTAAGGAACATAAGTCTGGGCCCTTAATTTGCACTGACTTACATTTTACATGATTGTAACATTGTTTTTGTGATTTAATTGTTCCTAAGCACATTCCTTTCTATTGAGGAGCACATTCTTTATATATAATTCTAAAATTATTAACTCTGAAGCTTTGACTAAAACGGGAACAGTTTCAAATTCTAGGCAAATTATTATTATTATTGATGTAAAATGCTGGCATCTAGACAGGTGATGGGGAAATTAGAAATGTGTTAAGTCACACTTCTGCATGACTGCTGAAGCCTCCCCTCAGCCCAAGAATTCTTGAGTTAAATTCTGATTTTTATACAGGCACTCTCTAACAGTATTTCTCAAACTTATTTGATCGCACCCCTCTTCTGTGTGTTTGTGTGTGTGTGAGGAGGAGTAGTAGTAGTTTACGTCTCCCGTCCCAGTGCTTGGCCGGCAGCTTCCCAGCTCTGAAGGCAGCACTGCTGCTGACAGCGGCAGCGCTGCCTTCCAAGCTGGGCCCAGCAGCCGCCGCTCTCCGACCGCCTCGCTCTCAATGTGTGCAGTCATATTTTTTTCTCCGAAAAGCTTCTCTCACCCCTACAGAATACATTCTGTGCCTCCCAGTCTGAGAACCTCTGCACTATAGGATCATAGAAATGTAGGTCTAGAAGGGTCCTCAAGAAGTCATCAAGTCCAGCCCTCCCCCATGCTGAGGCCAGGACCACGTAAACCTAGGCCATCCCTGACAAGGTGTTTGTCCAACCTGTTCTTAAAAACCTCCAATGCTAAGTGTGACGGGTTCGGTCACAGAAACCCCCTGGGAGCTGCCACCTGATGTGCCAAGATTACTTCTGCTCCTGCTTTCCTGCCTTGTCAGCTTAGGACTTCAGTGCCCTGCCTGATTAGAGCCAGACCCGCTAGCCTGCTGCAAACCCAGACCCAGGTCTGAACCACGTCCCCTACCAGCTGTAGGCTTAACTGAAAGCAGCTTACAGAAGCGTTCCTGTCCTTGACACTCAGATGCCCAACTCCCAGTGGGGCCCAAACCCTGAATAAATCCGTTTTACCCTGTATAAAGCTTATGCAGGGTAAACTCCTAAATTGTTCGCCCTCTAGAACACTGATAGAGAGAGATGCACAGCTGTTTGCCCCCCTCCCCCAAGTAGTAATACATTCTCTGGGTTAATTAATAAGTTAAAAGTGATTTTACTAAATACAGAAAGTAGGATTTAAGTGTTTCCAAGTAGTAACAGACAGAACAAAGTGAATTACCAAGCAAAATAAAACTCGCAAGTCTGTCTAATAAAACTGAATACAGACACAACCTCACCAGTTCCAGTAAGCTTCCTTTTACAGACTAATCTCCTTCTAGTCCGGTCCAGCAATCACTCACACCCCCTGTAGTTATTGTTCTTTGTTCCAGTTTCTCTCTCCAATCCACATAAGAAGCCTTCCTGGAGACATTCAACAACAAGATGCATTGTTCCTTAAGTGCTTCTTGACTGGGCACTTAACTTTGAATTCCTTTCTCCAGGAACTGACCAAATGCTCTACTAAGGTTATTTAGAAATCAAGTCAGTACATGGCCAATATTCATAACTTTGAATATAAAAATGATACATGCATACAAATAGGATTAATAGATTCAGTAGATCATAACCTTTACGTAGATATGTTCCATGGCATATGTAGCATAGAACATATTCCACTTATGTCATATATATTCATAAGCTTTTTTCCATAAAGCCTTATGGGGAGCAACGTCACACTAGGGATTCCACAACCTCCCTTGGAAACCTGTTCTAGTACTTAACTACCCTTATAGTTAGAATGTTTTTCCTAAATATCTAGCCTAATTCTCCCTTGCTGCAGATTAAGCCCATTACTAGTTCTCCTACCTTCAGTGGATATGGAGAAGAATTGATCTCTGTCCTCTTTATAACAGTCCTTAACAAAGTTGAAGACTATCATCAGGTTCCTCCTCAGACATCTTTTCAAGACTAAATATGTCCAGTTTTTTATAACTTTTCCTCAGAGGTCAGGTTTTCTAAACCTTCTGTCATTTTTGTTGCTCTCCTCTGGACTGTCTTCAGTATGTCCTCGTCTCCTAAAGTATGGTGCCCAGAACTGTACACAGCACTGATCTATAATTCCCTTGATCCTCTTTGTTCCCATTTTTAAAGATATGTTTGCCCTTCTTCAGTCTTCTGGGACCTCATCCATTCTCTGAGTTCTCAAAGATAAGTGCTACGGACATGGGCAAGCAATTTTGCCCCTTTGCCTTTGTTTCCTCATGTGTAAAATGGGGATAATATCTGAGGTGTATTGTGGATTAGTCAATGTTTGCTTGTAAAATGTTTTGAAGACAAAAAAGACCTATGTAAATGGCAAACTTTGGTGCAGAATAGAAAGTAATAACCATAGTAACGCTAATTACAGCTAATATTACAATATATAATGATGACTGGAGGGTTTTTTCCCTTTTCAGTTGACATTTATTTTATTTTTTTTCAGATGGTGGCAGTTGCCATACTATTGGGTGGGAATAAAACTATATGACCTTGTAGCTGGAAGTCAGTGTCTGAAAAGCAGCTATGTGCTCAGCAAGTCAAGAGCCTTGGAACTCTTTCCAATGCTACGGAAAGACAGGCTTGTAGGAGCTATTGTCTACTATGATGGTATGTTTTGTTTCTATGTTTACCTTTCTAATCCATCTTTATGGTTGATGTATTTAAAGTAAAACAAAAATATATAACTAATTTGATGTACTTACATAAAGTATTTTTATAGAAAGTGTGTCTTGTGGGAATCTATCTTGCATAATTTCCATTGTCTAAATTTAGATATATAACTAAATCCATTTAATTGGCTCACACATCTGATTGGTTTAGTTCTGGCCTTCCTATTTACCATCCTGAATGTAGGAGAGAGAATCTGTTCTGGTCTGTCAGCCAGTAGATGCAGCAAAATATGTCATAGGATCTTCATGGTCTGGTGATTCCCTATAGGAAGTTCCAGTGACTTCTGCAGCCATGCATAGTTGTGTAATACTAAAGAAGCTCCTTTTGTGTTGGATCAGTGTAAAACAGTCTATACAAATGTGGTATTTGAAGTGCTCTGTACAAGCTAACCCCTCGTAAGCCTCAAACAAATATTTCCTAATCAGATAATATGCCAAATTTTATTAAGCATCTGAATCCTGTGTTTACTTGAGGACTAATTGTTCAGAGATGTTCTGAAGCCAAGACCCTCTCTTTAGTTTCCTCAGAAAAACTGTAGGATCTGTGAACATGTTTACCAAAATAGTCCATGTCAAGAAACAGATGTTGTTGATTATCTTAAATACATGGTATTTTACATTAAAAAAATAGTTCACACTTGTCTTGATAATCTGACTTCCCTTTTGTTGTTCTCATTTTTGAGTTGAGTTTGGTCCATCAATCGCTTTTTGCTTGCACCACCCTCGGCTATTTAAATTGTTCGATCTATGGAGAGAACTTGCATTGCAAATATATTCAAATAGCACAAGCAGCTCTGGGGCTGGGGCGGTTTCCACTGGAAACCTCTGTATTCAAGGGGTTATAAATCTATAGGAAAAAATAGCTTAGGGCTGAAACTTGGCACAAATGTCATCTATTGCACAGAATACAGTTTTGAGTGTTATTGTATGTATCATTTCAACAAAATGAGTGACTGAGTTGTAGAAGGAGAAGATTAAAGTGCTTTTTTGCAAGTCTAATATTTTTTAAAAATTGAAGTTTTGCAGTTTAAAGGTCTAAAGTGCACAGATTACTTGTTTGAAAAATATAAATGGAAGGGTTACTCTGCTTTTTAAAAATGGAAAATATGCAGTAGCAGCAACTTGTGTGTTCAAATTGTTGATATTAACATTCATGTTGATGGTACCAGAATGATTTGGGGGGTTTTATTTCATTTTTATAAAGTACGTCCATGCTAAGTCCCTAGGGGCATGTACAATATTTAGCAACTCGTATGGCTTGTGAACACACAAGCATCGATTGTGCAACCCTGGCTCATGCTAGGGAGTTTGTATTCATGCATGTAATATCACTGATTTCAGTAGGATTACTCACATGAGTAAGTCCTCATCAACATGAGTCAGGGTTGCACAATCTAGCCCAAAGTTTAAAAAACAAAACGTCTTCCACCCTGCACCCAAAATGTCACCTGCTATCTGTATTCAGGAAAGGCCCAGGAAAAGGGAGAGGCCTTGTAGCACACCATGAATGTAAACAACCTTTAAGACCTGTCAGACTTGTAAGAGAAGGGAATTCCTAAGCCAAGAACCCTAAGTACATTCTTCCACCAGCCCTCTAGTCAAAAGACTACTGGCTTGATCAGTCCAGCTGTATTCAGCTTCCTCTCTTCCTGTGTATTACCACAGCAGCCTCCAAGGTAGCTAAGAGAAGCCATGTAGAGTTTTATGGATCAGTCATGACCATGAGTTGCATCTTCCAGGAGGAAGTGGTGTGATGTATTGCTTTTTGGCTGACTCTGCCATGCAGGAGGACAGCTGCATTATGCATGAGTTGTAGCTGCTTGGTGGTCTTCAAGCCACTTACATAAGTCATTGCAATAACCAAGTCAAAGTTCCAAAGGCAAAGATAATTTTGGGGAGGTACAAGTCCGAAAGGTGTTGTCTCTATTGCTTTACCAACCAATGAATGAAAAATGTACGTACTTACTATTAATTATAGAAATGTGGAACTGGAAGGGACTGTGAAGTGATCAAGTCCAGCTCCCCCCAAATCCCTGGTGTGCTGAGGCAGGTCCAAATAAACCTATACCATCCCTAATAGGAGTTTATTTAACACAATAAAAATGTCTAATGATGGGGATTCAACAAATTCTTTTGGAAGCCTTTGTCCATGCTTAACTATCTTTATAATTAGAAAGTTTTTCCTAATATGTAACCTAAATCTCTTTTCCTGCGGATTAAGTCCATTAGTTCTTATCCTACCATCAGTGAACATTGAGAACAATTGAGCACTGTCCTCTTTGTAACAGCCCTTAACATAGTTGAAGACTGTTTTTACATCCCCCTGTAGTCGTCTCTTTCTCAAGACTAAACATGTCTAGGTTTTTTAACCTTTCCTCATAGGTCAGGTTTTCTAAACTTTTATCATTTTTGTTGCTCTCCCCTGGATTCTCTCCAACTTGTCCACATCTTTCTGAAAGTGAGGTGCCCAGAATTGGACATAGTACTCCAGCTGAGGCCTCACCAGTGCGGAGTAGAGTGGAACAGCTACTTCCTGTGTCTTACATTACATCCTGTTGTTCCCCAGAATGATGTTACCCTTTTTCACTACTGCATCACGCTGACTCATATTCAATTTGTGTTTTGCTATACCCCTCAGGGCCTTTTCTTCAGTACTGCTATCTAAACAGTTATTCCCCATTTTGTAGTTGTGCATTTGATTTTAGCTTCCTAAGTGAAGTATTTTGAATTTTTCTTTAGTGAATTTCATCTTGTTGAATTTAGAACGGTTCTCCAATTTGTCAAGATTGTTTTGAATTCTAATCCTGCCCTTCAAAGTTCTTGCTACCCCTCTCAGCTTGGTGTCATCTGCAAATTTTATAAGCTACTCTCCACTCCCCTATCAAAGTCATTAAATGCAATGGTCCCCAAACTGTAGGAACATTTGGTGGGGGCGGCTCTTGTGGTGGGCGGCAGGGAGGGAGTGCCTGCAGCTCTGCGTCCAACTCCTCTGCTGAGCAAATTGTGCAGTAATGGAGTGGGAGCATGGACAGATTACATTACTGGTGGGGGCGGGAGCATGACAGGAAAAGTTTGGGCACCACAGCATTAATGAAAATATTGAATAGAGCTGGACCGAGAACTGACCCTTGCTGGGCCTCTCTGGATATGCCCTCCCGGCGTGATGGCGAACCATTGGGAAGTACTCTATAGTCCAGTTGAGCACCCACCTTATAGTAATTTCATCTAGAGAAGTATGCATATGAGACTGTCACATGAAACTGTCAGTGGCCTTACTAATATGAAGATACTGTCACCTGCGACTCCTAGGATGGTCAGGGTTCCAAAAGTACCCCCAGTCTGAGACAATCTTGGACAAACCCCCTCCACTGTGGGGGCAGGAACCACCTCTGCTCTGCGTTCAAGGGCATTCCTCACTCCACTTCCAACATCCCCATTTTGTCTGAATTAATCTTCAACTGCAGGGTGTTAAGAATTTCGATGAAAAAACACTCAAACCTCCTCACTTGATTTAATGAATGATGAGGTGTATGGGTCCAACATGCAGGTCATAGTGCAAACACCCATAGCGCCTTTGGAACCTCAGAAACTGGTGCTGGCTTAAACTCTTCCAGAGAAGAGATTGTTTGTTCCCTCTAGAATCTGTCCATAGAAATGCTGACAGGCAGGTCTGAAGCTGATCTACTTTATAGAGGAAAAAGCTTTTTTTATAGCAAGAAAAATAGGATTCTGGTTCCAAGTGAAGGCATCCAGGATGTTCCAAATTGTCCACTAATTGAAATGAAACTTGGTGAAGGTGTTTTCTTTGGGAGCATGATCTCTCCAGTTCACATATGAGTCCTGTATCTCTACGTCCATCACCACGTGAATCAGAAAGCCCATGCTCCACCAGATCTTCATATCGCCAGCTTTACAGTGGCTTTGGTCATCCCCTCAGCCACTGAAGATGGCCACCCTGGAGATGCAGATGCCACAGCAGAACTCCCAAGTAAAGAACTCCTTAACAGAAGGTTTCTTTCACTTGCCAAATTTCACAGCTAAGTAAGGAAATTCCATAGTAAAATTAATAAACCTCCTAGACATTAGTAATTTCCTTGGCTTTAACTGCCTAGGAATTACCTAGATTCCAGAAAGTTAGCTTCTTTTTTGTTAATTGTGGGAGCCTTGAGTTTTGCTGAAACCTCTATATCTCAGCACATCCTAACTTTACTTGAATGTGTCTTCAAGGCATTCTGAGTTGCATCTGTGTCCAGCATAATATGTAATTACATGTACATTAAGTTTAATGTACACCAAACAGTATTCAAATTTTTAAAAAAATCATGCCCAGCAAAAATTGCAATAAAAAGACTAACAAATTTATTTGAGCATAAACTTTCGTGAGCTACAGCTCACTTTATCGGATGTATGCAGTGGAAAATACAGTGGGGAGATTTTATATACACAGAGAACATGAAACAATGGGTGTTACCATACACACTGTAACCAGAGTGAACAGGTAAGGTGAGCTATTACCAGCAGGAGAGGAAAAAAAAAACCTTTTGTAGTGATAATCAAGGTGGGCCATTTCCAGCAGTTGACAAGAACGTGTGAGGAACAGTAGGGGGGCAAAATAAACATGGGGAAATAGTTTTACTTTGTGTAAGGACACATCCACTCCCAGTCTTTATTCAAGCCTAAGTTAATGGTGTCCAGTTTGCAAATTCATTCCAATTCAGCAGTCTCTCGTTGGAGTCTGTTTTTGAAGTTTTTTGTTGAAGAATTGTCACTTTTAGGTCTGTAATTGAGTGACCAGAGAGATTGAAGTGTTCTCCGACTGGTTTTTGAATGTTATCATCCTTGGCATCTGATTTGTGTCCATTTATTCTTTTACATAGAGACTGTCCAGTTTGGCCAATGTACATGGCAGAGGGGCATTGCTGGCACATGATGGCATATATCACATTGGTGGATGTGCAGTTGAATTTAGCAATATGGAGTAGAAATCTATAAACTTCATGAAAAAACTCGTACAAATACAGACAGACATCTTCCTTTTTCAAATGCAAACAGATGGAATTCATACCAAAAGGACTGAAGGTAAAAAATCCATTACATTCTACATACCACATAGACTATTCTGACAGATTGTGCCACACACACTCTCAAAGAAACTGCGGAACCACCTGATCAACATCCTATACAGCAAACAGGGAAAGATTAAGAATAAGCTCTCAAAACTGGATACTCTCATAAAAAACCAACCTTCCACACAAACTTCCTCGTGGCTGGACTTTACAAAAACTAGACAAGCCATTTACAACACACACTTTGCTTCTCTACAAAAGAAAAAGGACACTAAACTATCTAAACTACTACATGCCACAAGGGGCCACAACAGTGGTTCCCTTAACCCACCCAGCAATATTGTTAATCTATCCAACTATACTCTTAGCCCCGCAGAAGAATCTGTCCGATCTCGGGGCCTCTCCTTCTGCCCCTCCACCCCCACGAACATGATACAGTTCTGTGGTGACCTAGAATCCTATTTTCGACGTCTCCGACTCAAGGAATATTTCCAGCACACCTCTGACCAACATACTAACCCACAGAGACCTTCCTACCAAGACTACAAAAAGAAGGATTCTGGGTGGACTCCTCCTGAAGGTCGAAACAGACTGGACTTCTACATAGACTGCTTCTGCCGATGTGCACGGGCTGAAATTGTGGAAAAGCAGCATCACTTGCCCCATAACCTCAGACGTGCAGAACACAATGCCATCCACAGCCTCAGAAACAACTCTGACATCATAATCAAAAAGGAGGTGCTGTAGTCATCATGAATAGGTCGGAATATGAACAAGAGGCTGCTAGGCAGCTCTCCAACACCACATTCTGCAAGCCATTACCCTCTGATCCCTCTGAGGGTTACCAAGAGAAACTACACCATCTGCTCAAGAAAATTCCTGAAAAAGCACAAGATCAAACTCACACAGACACACCCCTGGAATCCCGACCTGGGGTATTCTATCTGCTACCCAAGATCCATAAACCTGGAAATCCTGGACGCCCCATCATCTCAGGCATTGGCACCCTGACAGCAGGATTGTCTGGCTGTGTAGACTCCCTCCTCAGGCCCTATGCTACCAGCACTCCCAGCTATTTTCGAGACACCACTGACTTCCTGAGGAAACTACAATCCATGGGTGATCTTCCTGATAACACCATCCTGGCCACTATGGATGTAGAAGCCCTCTATACCAACATTCCACACAAAGATGGACTACAAGCCGTCAGGAACAGTATCCCTGATAATTTCACCGCAAACTTGGTGGCTGAACTTTGTGACTTTGTCCTCACCCATAACTATTTCACATTTGGGGACAATGTATACCTTCAAATCAGTGGCACTGCATACTGTGGGGCATGGCGTGGTCCCACAGTATGCCAACATTTTTACGGCTGACTTAGAACAATGCTTCCTCAGCTTTTATCCTCGAATGCCCCTACTCTACTTGTGCTACATTGATGACATCTTCATTATCTGGACCCATGGAGAAGAAGCCCTTGAGGAATTCCACCATGATTTCAACAATTTCCAGCTCACCATCAACCTCAGCCTGGACCAGTCCACACAAGAGATCCACTTCCTGGATACTACAGTGCTAATAAGCAATGGTCACATAAACACCACCCTATACCGGAAACCTAGTGACCACTCTACTTACCTACATGCCTCCAACTTTCATCCAGACCACACCACACAATCCATTTTTTACAGCCAAGCTCTGATACAACCGCATTTGCTCCAATCCCTCAGACAGAGACAAACACCTACAAGATCTCTGTCAAGTGTTCTTACAACTACAATACCCACCTGCTGAAGTGAAGAAACAAATGAACAGAGCAGAAGAGTACCCAGAAGTTACCTACTACAGGACAGGCCTAACAAAGAAAGTAACAGAATGCCACTAGCCATCACCTTCAGCCCCCAACTGAAACCTCTCCAGTGCATCATCAAGGATCTACAACCTATCCTGAGGGACGACCTATCACTCTCACAGATCTTGGGAGACAGGCCAGTCCTTGCTTACAGACAGCCCCCCAACCTGAAGCAAATACTCACCAGCAACCACACAACAGAACCACTAACCCAGGACCCCATCCTTGCAACAAAGCCCGTTGCCAACTGTGTCCACATATCTATTCAGGGGACACCATCGTAGGGCCTAATCACATCAGCCACACTATCAGAGACTCGTTCCCCTGCACATCCACCAATGTGATATATGCCATCATGTGCCAGCAATGCCCCTCTGCCATGTACATTGGCCAAACTGGACAGTCTCTATGTAAAAGAATAAATGGACACAAATCAGATGCCAAGAATGATAACATTCAAAAACCAGTCGGAGAACACTTCAATCTCTGGTCATTCGATTACAGACCTAAAAGTGGCAATTCTTCAACAAAAAAACTTCAAAAACAGACTCCAACGAGAGACTGCTGAATTGGAATGAATTTGCAAACTGGACACCATTAACTTAGGCTTGAATAAAGATTGGGAGTGGATGTGTCCTTACACAAAGTAAAAACTATTTCCCCATGTTTATTTTGCCCCCCTACTGTTCCTCACACGTTCTTGTCAACCACTCGAAATGGCCTACCTTGATTATCACTACAAAAGGTTTTTTTTTCTCTCCTGCTGGTAATAGCTCACCTTACCTGTTCACTCTGGTTACAGTGTGTATGGTAACGCCCATTATTTCATGTTCTCTGTGTGTATAAAATCTCCCCACTGTATTTTCCACTGCATGCATCCTATGAAATAAGCTGTAGCTCACAAAAGCTTATGCTCAGATAAATTTGTTAGTCTCTAAGGTGCCACAAGGACTCCTTTTTCTTCTTTGCAGATACAGCCTAACACGGCTGCTACTCTGAAATAAAAAGACTGTTGTGAGTCATGCAAAAATCTTAAAAGCCAGGAAATTCACGGCTGGAATTGTACTTCAACATCTAGACACAGCAGGGTGTCCACTTAACTACTTTCTAGGTGCACCCCGTCGTGCCTGCATGCTAAAGGACAGTCTTATCTGTGAATTTCTTTCTTTGCATCAGACCCTTAATGTTCTTTCGTTGTAGATTTTATTGGGTGATTATATAAATTGAAACAATTCTTTTTCTGTTAGCAGTAAGAGAGCTTTATGGAAAGATTTTCTTAACCCTCATGGGTAGTCTGGCAGTCTCATATCAAGATCTATGCAGAGCAGTTGTGAAGAAACTACACATCCCTTGCAGGGATGGAGATACCATCTTCAGAAGAAATATCCTGAATACTTATTTGCCAGTTGTGGTGGATGTGTAATTTAATTTTTTTACCTGAAGATACTTTATTTCTTTTATCCAGCAACCTGAAAGTTCATCACACAATATTTGACTATAAAGGTTTTTTCATTTTTTTAGAATTAAACTAGTCAATGTTTATCAATAGGGACATTTGGAAAGGAAAAATAGGGATAGATCTCCTAATTCAATTGAAATACATGAGGTACAGAGAGCATTTAGGAGGCATATTGTGGAAAAATAACAAGCATAAGGATAATTAGAGGTTGCCCTCTTGAGTGGGACCAGCTAGTATGTGTATATATATCTTCATAATCAGGAGTAATATGAAACTGTGAAAAGAAGAGAACTTGAATTTTAGTTTTTCTATTATCTCATTTGAAGAACTAGCAGATAGAGGGGTTCGTCCTTTTAAGGACTATCAGCAGCTGTATTGCCGAGGAATTTCTCCATCAGTTCAATAGTATTAAGGCAGTGTTTGTTGTGGGCATATGACTGACGAGTTCTAAGGGCCATACTGCATTGGAATGAAGGGATTGCAGATTATAATTCACAATACACCTTACTGTGAAATTACAAATCAGTAATTGTACAGAGTCCTTGTACTCTGATTTGTCAGTTTATTATTAGGTACTCATCACATAGTATTTTGGCACGTTTAACCAGAATTAAAATAACCAGTGCTCAAAAAAGCCAAATGGAACAATATGGGTATAAAACAAAGTGCTCTGAGTGCCCACCAACCGTCACTCGTAAATTCCCTGCTGATGGGTAGGATTATTCTATTTCAGTATAATGGCTGGTATTTAGCTCACTTAGGGAAAGACTGTCACTTGCAGTGATAAAACTGTGTAAAGGAGAAGGGGGCATAAGCCAACCCCCAACCTCAACTTCCACCAACAGATGTGGGCACAGAGGCACACCGGGGTCTGTGGGGTCATTGCCTTGTGAGAAAATGGGTGAGGAATGGACACACAGGGATGTAATTGGCTAATTGCAAGTTACTCCTTTCATCCCAAGAGAAAAAGATGAGAAATTGATTGAGAGTCACAATTCTTTGATGGGGCACCTGTTGCAGTTGCGAGTGGAGGGCACAGTTATGAGCCACTCCATACTTAGGACGTTGAACAAAGGTTCAATCTAGTCTGTAATATGGGTGTCACTGTTTAAAATATAACCCTTCTGTTTTACATAGGATACTTGAATTTTATATTTCACTATAGTAATTCAGAATGACTGAAAGTCATATGGATTTTTAAAAACTGTACAAATGGTTAGCATTACTCTTGATTCATTGTTTGCTAAAATAAAGGTTGTGGCAGTTGCTAGTGTGAGTTACCTTGTGATGTTGAATTCAGGTCTGTTATTATCTTAACTAACTAGGGCCCTGAACCTGCAATGAGATTCACACCAGCAGAGCCTTCCATGGATCTCATTGCAGTATCAAGACCTAAGTCCCCAAAGCCTAATAGCAAAAATTAACCTGTCTACATGAAATGTCATGATATGGATTTTAACAGTGGACACTTAGTTTTCTCTTGATGGTACAGTACTTTTATACTTTTGCATATACATCTTTCCCTTAGTCTACTTGGTTTTTAATAATAAACTTTATTACAGATGGCCCACTCTACAAAGATTTCATTTAACAAAATATCCTGTTGGGACTAAAGACTGTGACATCTGCATTTTTTTCCCTTTAAAAGAAAATTGTTAAAAGAATTAAAAAAAATCCCGGTAGCCTGCAGTCTTAAGTTTTATGTTGACAAATAGATTTTTGAAAGTTTCTTTGGATGATCTGTAGCCAGAGCTACTGTAAAAATTATTAAAGTGCAACAGCAACTTTCAACTTAAACTAATTGCTTAGTTTTAGTTCATTCTTAGTAACCATTTTGCTGCTTTAAAATATTTTAAGATACTCTACTGCTAGGTATTAAAAAAAAAATAGAGTAAACTCTAATTTTTATAGTGTTACTTAAAAGTAATAATCTTAAAGACTGTAATTAACTGGAAACCTATTTGTAATCTATTTAAAGCTTAGTTCTGACTACGCAGTTTGTTGTTTTATGGCAAAATGATAATCTGAACAATTTAAAATAATTCCTAGCTATTGCGACAGATGTGTTTACAAGACACTCACAAAGGCTAATTTAAGGTTTTCTTGCAGAAATGCTACTTTAGATTCATTGCTGTGTGATGTCAAAGTAAACAGCAAGGGTTAGTACAGTTTTATGGTGGAAAATTCTTATTTTTTTTCTTGCCAAGATACAGCACAAAATCAGATACTGAATGATACTTTACTGATAGGCCTGATGCCTTCCCATTCAAAGAGCAAAATTTGATTTGTACCCTTTTTTGCCTCTGTAAGTTATGTAAAAGGGCCAGAAATGTGTTCAACTTTTTTCTGCATGTTTTTAATGTTAGAAATTCAGGTCTGGCCTATCCTGATTTCCCTGGACAACGGGAGAGCTAGTATACCTAGAGATCTTGCATGTGTACTGAGCAAGTGAAACCTGATTGATAGTGACCCTCTTTCTGTTCAGACCATTTAAAGCTCTTTCCATTTTTAATTCCATTGCCTATGAACAGTTGGAAGGAAAAAAGCTGGCTTTTAAAGATTCTTTATCTCATCCCTTCAGTTGAATTATTCTGAAAGCTCATAATACACACTTGAACTGTCAGAGGGTATGTCTGGATTTCAAGAAAATGTTTTTCTTTTTAAGTGTTAACAAACACTGTACCTTACATTTTTAAAGTGTAAGTTAATATCTGGCCCTACTGATGATGTTGGGAAAGCTCTCAGTTTTCAATAAGGCCAGGATTTCAGTCCAAGTGTAGATTAGGGCAAGTTATATTTTAACACTTGTTAGCTGACCGAGGTGAGCTCTAGGCTCTGCCCTACAGTTCATCTTGTCCAGTTAACTTGTACTGTTGGTACTAGTTTTAAAACATGTTAGCGAATGCATTTTTGGAAATGCACCTTGCATCCTAACCTAGACAAGCCCTGAATCTTGGAGGGAGGGAGGTGGAGAATAAGCAACACACCCAACCTTTCAGTTCTTTATACATCATAAAGAAGCAAAATGATGGCATGAACTACTTGCAGTTCACCTTTAAGGAACTTAGCATTAGATAATGGCATTGACACTTAAAGCTCAAAATAGGTTGCGGGGGGGGAGAAGCTTATATAGAAAGGAGTGTCATAAGTAGTTTTATGTTAACAATTAAATGCAATTTCATAATGTTTCTTGCCTTCTTCTTTTTCCCCCGTCACAGGTTTTTGTGCATCTGTACCCTTAGTTGCACCTACAGGCTGCAGTGAGTAGTGTTTAACAGCAGAGGTCTCCCCCTAGAGTTGTAGTGTTGACCCAAGCCCCCCAAAAGAACACTTTTAATATACCCACTGTGTAGATTATTTTCTGACTTGATAAAACCATTTACACAGTTATTTACTGTTTTTGCATTGGTATTTGGTTTTTATCAGAAGGGGATCAGCAGTGCTATTCCTGTTTTTTTTTTTCCTAATTGCTGATCTAACCAGTAACTTATCAAACAATCATGACTATATCCTACTCTATAGCTTTCTGAAATATTGTTGCTTCAGCCCTCTTAATTATATTTTAAAATTGTTTATACAGGCAAAAATGGATGGTACATTATAAATGTTGGAAGTACCAGCAATGGCAAATCACAGACTTTACCAGGGGCTATTCTTGCTCTGTCTCAGCATCAGGAAACTATAGCATATGTTGGATGTTAGCCTGGGTGTACACAATGTGTCCTATTTATTCAAGGTTTCCTTTGAAGCCACAACTTACAAGTTTGTTTCTTAGGGGTACATGTCAGACTTCATTTAGCATTTGTTGGTATTCGGATACTCCTGAATAGCAAAAAGGCAACATTTTGGGGGAAGAATGTGGCTGCTATCTGAGCAGTGATCTGTCAGTTTCATTTATGTAGCTCAAGGAAAATTGGAAAAGAGGCACTATGAAGATGCTAAAGCGGAGAGCTCAAGATCATAGAGAGAATTATTTTAAAGCATTTTTAATGGAAGAATTAATCTCCATTTGAATTATATGTACATTATGTTGGGGGCTAGGAAAATAGGAAACATTTTAAAGCAGAGCTCCAACAGTCAAGATTATTACAATTTTAAACAGGCACAGAAAATGCTGGCTAATTCTAAGTGGCAGAGTTCTTTTTTAAGATGCATTATTTCATATCTCTGGGTGCTATAGAGTTTTTTGGGTATGTACATATTCTCCCTCCAAGATGAACTTTTAAGTGTATAAGGAAATGTATTTCTAGGTTCTTTAGTAAGTCATGAATTTAAAATGGAATAGTTGTGTTAATTACCGTTTCTTACTGGAATCTATTTATGTATCTTAAAGACAGAAAGTAGAACTGTAGAATCTTTTGCATGATCTCATACAGTATTTTCTTGATTTTTTTTTTTTATTTTTTGACACGCAAAAAAAATCTGATTGTCTAATGAAATTCACATTTTTCACTTTGCTTTGCAAAATCTCCAGTTCAGTTAGATTCCAGGAAAGGCTCTCCATTTCATAATTCTGCATTCTCCAGGATTTTGGTGCGTATTTTTTTCCAAAGTATGTTAACTAAAATTCTATATCTTTGAACAAAAAAGTTGTTCAAAGAAAAGTGGAAAGGAGGCTCTTTGGTTGAGGACTGAGCATTCCTGGTTTACTGTAAACCCCATGAGAAATTCTTCCCATTTTTAAAGAAAAAGAAAATCAATGCAAAGGAATAGAGCGTTCATTAAGCTGTCAAAAACTGAATAAACGCTTTTTTTCTTTTTAAGCTCCTACAGCTCTTTTTCCTCGTATTAGAGTAAATGCTGAATTAGGAAATGTTACAGCTTTATAGTTTCATATTTATTTAATTAGTATTTTGAGAATATTAACATATGTAATAGGGGCATTGCCCAAATGTAGGCACAGACAGTTAAATCCTTATTCCAAATTTTTCTCTCCCTTGAAAATTAAAATGGTTTGACAATTTGTCACTAGAAAGCTTTTATAGATATGAAGTCTGTTGCTACACATCTTCATGTTAGTAGAGTTTTAACTTGAAAATGGAAGACTGTGAAAGTAGCTTCTAATGCTCAGCCCCACGAGAACTGCTAGCAAACCATTATGGGTGTTTAAAAGCAGCTAGGATATGCAGAAAATGTTTTGACTGATTTTATTTAAAAGAAAATCTTATGGGTTGTATATGAGGGACCTCAGAAAGAAAACCAGTTATCTGCTGTGAGGAGGATTGTAAAGGCATGATTGGCTGCCTCTTGTGGAATATATGGGAAATGAACTATAAGCATTGACTTGGCTGTTTCTGTAGTTTCAATCTCAATTTTCTCTTTCATTTAAGAGTTCTTAATACTCTGATTTGGTGTAAGTAGTAGTGGGGGAGATGGAGGAATCATAAGCCTTGGTATTATGAACAGTGCTTCTTATTTCTTAAAGTAATGAAATCTTTAGGTTCTGTTTACTTGTAGTGGTTTTAGCACAAAGCCCTTTGAATCAGATGGTATTTTATCCATCAAAGAGTTTTTACTTTCAAAATGGATAAAAATAAATACCCTAAAATGACTTGTGTCTTTAACCCAGTTTTTCCTCTGTCAAAGGGTACAACTTTATAAGCATACCTACAGGAGTAATAGTTTGTTCACAACAAAAGAGACTGTGCATTCCATAGCTCTTCTTATGCTGGAGGCATCGTTCCCAAAAGCATGCAGCTGATAACTGCATCTCCTGCTGTACCTGTAACAATTTAATTGTATAAGTCAGCCCAGTCAAGCATCCCCAGCTCATGACTGGGAGACATGAAATTCATTGTCATTATTGTCCCTGTCATTTTGGATCATTATATCCTGCTGCAGAATTTTCCTCACTTCAGTGCTTTTTTACCTCCAGGAACCAGGGATTATGGCTGAGGTTGGGGTGGGGGCAGGACTGTGAACTACATTTACCTCAGGGGAGCCACAGATTAAATTGGCTTTGCTCTCTGACTTGCTGGATTCATCTGTTTGTATGCTGTGAGTTTAAGATTGGAAATGATGAATATTCTAGCAAATTCTATGCATTCATTTTTAAAAAACATTCCTATAACCAAAGGATGATTTTTGTCTCTCTTAACAAGAAGTGAATGGGGATTAATTCTTCACATCTCATGTTACCTAAAAGATTATTCTCGAGCGAAATGACATTATTTGCACATTACGCCACAAACATCTTAGTATTCCCCAGCGTGTCATGGCTTTTAGAGGAAAGACTCCAGTGAAGCATGTAATTTTGTTGTAATTTATATGTGTATATTTTATGTGAACTTAATGGTAAGCCATTAGTTAATATGTACATTGTTCCATACTGTAGATATGATAATATATATGGCTAGGGAAAATCTGTTATGCCTTTCCCCACCATACTGTTTTTTATATATGAAATTTTAAAGCTGTTTGGGTATTTACTTTTTAATAAATATGAATAAAATGAAGGCCAGTTTACCTACTTGATTACACTGCCAGCTGCCTTCTAGGTTGATAGTAAGCAGTGCAAACTAAAGTGCAGGAGTCTGTCTATACACTGCAGAGTGCAGGACTGGGGCCTAGAACATGCTATTTGCATCAATTAAAATGGATGGCACATTCCCATACATACATGGAACTAGTGTTAAGTATTCATTGTCTTTTCTTGTACCAAGTGGCTGTCTCCTTGGGCCTGCTCCTTTAAGGTGCTGAGCAGTGGATTTTCTGGCACATGGTACCGTACAGAATCAAGACAGTTAACGTTTACTCTAATTTCAAATAAAAGTAGAGTTCAGTGTCTGTCTATATTCTCTGACCAACACCTCTCCCATTCTTTGTCTGATTCTTGTGCAATATCTTTATCGTGAAAGTGCAACTTACAAATGTGGAATTTTTTTTTTACATAACTGTTTTTTGAGTGCAGTGTAAAACTTTAGAGCCTACAAGTCCACTCAGTCCTACTTCTTGTTCAGCCAATTGCCAAGACAAACAAGTTTGTTTACATTTATGGGAGATAATGCTGCCTGCTTTTCTCCTTATGGAGAAAATAATGATTCCTGTCTTTCTCCTTATGTTTACATTTATGGGAGATAATATTGCCTTTACTTATAATGTCACCTGAAATTGAGAACAGGTATTCACGGCACTGTTGTAGTCGTCATTGTAAGGTATTTACGTGCCAGAGATGCTAAACATTTGTATGCCCCTTCATGCTTCAACCACCATTCCAGAGGACATGCTTCCATGCTGAATTTAAATTGGTATTCTTCTATTGTTTAACAGTGTGATTAAAACTGCAATTAATCATGACTATTTTTTAATTTTGACGATTAATTGCAATTTTAAAAATCGTTGGACAGCTCTACTTTATTTGTTAAGATGTTCTTTCTTTATCAAGTGATGTGGATGCTGTAGACTTATACAGCGGATGTTTGATCCTACTCTGGTGATTATTTTTGTCAGTGACCGGCAGAACCTGTGAGTATTGGGCATTTTTAACCCTCATTGACTTCACTGACCGCCACTGAGAGTTGTGGGCACTCAGTGCTTTGCAGTTTGTATTTAAATGTATAAATAAGCAACTAGTTGGCCTGGCAGTTGGTGCTCTGTACAGGCAGCAAACAAATGTGCAACAGCTCCACTGAGGGATTTTTACTTTTCTATACTAGTGATAGGGGTACTATTTATTTATTTAGCAACTACTATATGTCCCTAGTGAGTGATGTGGTCACTTCTGTCTCATGAAGAGTGACTTTACATCTGCTGTGTATCTCTGACATAGCATCTGTCTGTTTTTATACTGTTGGATCGTAACTCTAGCTCTGGTTAGTTTAGACAAGGGCACATAACAGGAAATAATTTCCTTTTATATCCTATGAAGTGAGCAATAGTTCATAAACTATTGGCTGGTCTCCAGTTGGCTTAGGATTTGAAAAATAGCTACTGACCATGCACAGTTAGTTTGCCTCAAACTTGAGATGTAAAGTCAGGTACTGTCTATATCAGTCAGTCAACCCTTACACTGCATTGATACATCATAACCTGCATTGACATCACATTTCTTTCTGGTTTCAGAGTAGCAGCCCTGTTAATCTGTATTCGTAAAAAGAAAAGGAGTACTTGTGGCACCTTAGAGACTAACCAATTTTTTAGAGCATAAGCTTTTGTGAACTACAGAGTACTCAGAAGTTACCTACTACCGGACAGGCCCAACAAAGAAAATAACAGAACGCCACTAGCCATCACCTTCAGCCCCCAACTAAAACCTCTCCAACGCATCATCAAGGATCTACAACCTATCCTGAAGGACGACAGATGACTCTCACAGATCTTGGGAGACAGGCCAGTCCTTGCTTACAGACAGCCCCCCAACCTGAAGCAAATACTCACCAGCAACCACACACCACACAACAGAACCACTAACCCATAACCCTATCCTTGCAACAAAGCCCGTTGCCAACTGTATCCACATATCTATTCAGGGGACACCATCATAGGGCCTAATCACATCAGCCACACTATCAGAGGCTCGTTCACCTGCACATCTACCAATGTGATATATGCCATCATGTGCCAGCAATGCCCCTCTGCCACATACATTGGCCAAACCGGACAGTCTCTACGTAAAAGAATAAATGGACACAAATCAGATGCCAAGAATGATAATATTCAAAAACCAGTCGGAGAACACTTCAGTCTCTCTGGTCACTTGATTACAGACCTAAAAGTGGCAATTCTTCAACAAAAAAACTTCAAAAACAGACTCCAACGAGAGACTGCTGAATTGGAATTAATTTGCAAATTGGATACAATTAACTTGGGCTTGAATAAAGACTGGGAGTGGATGTGTCCTTACACAAAGTACAACTATTTCCCCTTGTTTATTTCCCCTCCTACTGTTCTTGTCAACTGCTGGAAATGGCCCACCTTGATTATCACTACAAAAGGTTCTCCCCCCACCCCCGCTCTCCTGCTGATAATAGCTCACCTTTCCTGATCACTCTTGTTACAGTCAGTATGGTAACACCCATTGTTCTATGTTCTCTGTGTATGTAAAATCTCCCCACTATATTTCCCACTGAATGCATCTGATGAAGTGAGCTGTAGCTCACGAAAGCTTATGCTCTAATAAATGTGTTAGTCTCTAAGGTGCCACAAGTCCTCCTTTTCTTTTTACATTTCTTTCTGACACTGCAGCATGGCCACAACACATGTGCAGTGACATTTTTTCATTGTGACATTTTAGCATGGTTTCCACAAACTGGCACTGACAATGTTTAGTTTCATTTTAACGCTGTGCTTTTACTTACACTGACACTGTAGTAAGATTGTTGTGACAAGCTGAAGGCGGATACAAAAGAAGTGAGAAACAACATAATTATAAACCAACAACAAAAAGTAATACTAATTCCTTCCTCTCAACCTCTTTTCTTCATTGTGTGGATAAATTCCTTGCGGTTTATGAAGTTCTTAGATGTTAGTGCTGGGAGATCTGTAAGTACCTCAATAGATAGAAATTCTGAATTAATGCTTCCATAATATGCTTTATCTCCCTTTTGCCTGGCTGTTGCGGCTTATTTATTGTACAACTGCTTTAGCTTCAGTATCTTTACTTGGTAGTAAAACTGGTTAGAGATGGAAAAATAGTTTTAGGATTTGTAAAAATTTTTTTTCAAAACTGTGGTCCTTCCTACTTTGCTGTTTATTCCATGTGTTTATTACTTTGCGTAAAAAATCACTGTGCATTGTTTCCTAATTTTTTACTATGACATTTTTAACCATGTGACCCATTTACATGGTTCCAGCCTCCCTAATTCCCTTAATCTTTCCTTATCTGAGAATAAACTCAGCCTTCCTAAACTCCTTAAGTTTTTTCCTCATAACATACAGTGCAGATTTAAAATCTTAAATTATTGTAGGTGGCTTTTGCTATGCTCTCTCCAGAGCAATATTTACTAGGGGTGGTGATGAATCTAGTATTTATTTATGAGTGGATAGTAGTTCCCTAGCTATCAGTTAGCAAAACCAAAATTCGGACACTGATAGGCACTGTGAGTAATGGAATTGAAATGCCTCTGTGGAGGTTGCTGAGTAGCGGGAGGAAGAGATCAAGCTCTTGGGGTTTAGGGTTGAGCTAAAGAGAAGAAGCAGGGCCATATTTAAATTTGCAGACATCATCTAGCTACAATCATTACTAATAACTTGAGATTTTTATCAAACTTCAGAATCTGTTACAAAGATGAATTTGTCAGAATAGCTAGATCTGTGAACAGACAAAGTTCAAAACCGAGAAATTATCCCTTTCCTAACACTTTCTACGGAATGGTGATTAGAACTGTTTATCTCTTTACCTGAATTCTTTGAGGTCTAAAGGATTCTTTCTTCTATTGCAAAAGCATACGCTTAGATGCATATTATATTCCTCTGCTATGGGATGTGCATCCCACACCAGCCCTGATAGGGTTAACGCAATTAGGTCACTTGGCATCACCTGCTAGATGGAGGGCTGGGGTTAACTAGGGTGAAGCCCAGCTGGGGAGAGGCTGGGACAGCACTGTAAAGCCAGGAAGCTGAGAGTGAAAAAGCTTCAGGGGAAGGAGTCTGCAGTCCCTCCCTGAAAGGAGGGAGAGAGTCAAGAACACAGAGGAAGTCCAGGGGGAGAGTAAATCCTGGGATCTTGCCCTGAAGTAAGGAGTCTGGGAGGAGCCTAGGAGGTGTGAACTAGCCATAAGGAATAAAGTTGTAAATGCATTCACAGTGACCTCATGGGTCAAGGAATTCCATAGGTTGACCCAATTTTTTTTGTTTAAAGATGGATGACAATGACCACAATTGCATATGTAAATCATGTAATTGTGCATGCAGGTGACCGACCATATGTCATTTGTATGCTCAGTTCTCCAGAATCTGTATGCAATTCTGCTAAGTGTTCATGTAAATTAGACACGCAGTTACACATGCATTTTGCATATGCAGCTGTGCTATGGAACTTTTATAAAAATCATTCAGAGAGAGGGAGAGCACTGTCAAGATATGGCCCTTCCTAGGCTCGGAGCGATGCAAGATTCTTGGATGCTCCAAGTGTCATAGCTGACAGGTAAATGGCTTGTAATGGACTATAGTTTCCTTGATCTAATGGTAAAGAATCAACAAGAAGACCTAAAAATTACCCTTTTCTGATTTCCATTCTTGCTTCTATCCACTCAGTTTGTTCAACTCCACACTGAGTTTAGTTGCCTCTTTGCTTGAATATCTGCCTCTTGCAGCTAGAACCAATCCTGATGGCAAAGCTAGCTAGTGAGTATGTTGGCAGAAGACTTCATGTGCATGATTACATAGGCAGCTTTTGGTGGGTGAATGGTACTAGGTCTGCTCTTGAAGCTAGGGGCATGATTTCCAGCTCAAGTACGTGTACTTGTGCTAGGAGCAGTTGTACCTGTGGGGTTCAGGTGAGTTTGTACTCAGCACTGTTAGCCCATGCTGCTGCTCTCTGCTGCCCGTGCTAGCCTAGCTACATTGGTTTTAGCTCCATATCTCGATGAGAGCTAATACGAGCATGTCTGTGTGAGCTGGGAATCACGTCTGCAGTTCCAAGTGTAGACATACCCACAGTGTGGTGGTGAAGTATTTTCCAGTCTTGGGGGTGGGGTGAGGAGGACTCAACAATGTTTTTTGGCAAAGGTTTAATACTCTCTTGGGCCCAAATGGTAACCTTCTGCAGAATTGCTCAGATATTGGGATTGGTGGGAGGTTGACTGTACCAAGTTTCCCACAGATGTTTGCATAATGTGGGAGCAGATAGGAAGGATGAGACATTGAACACAATTCCGTAGCTTCTTTGGAAAAGGGAATCCCTAGTCCTATGAAGTGTTGGCCACTGCATGCTGCTTTTCTGCCTCACCGTCGTAGCATTTCGTAGCTCTATAAAATCTTGGAGTCAAAGGCACAAACCCTTAATGAGTGTTGCTTGAAGTAGCATTAAATTAGCTATGGATAGTCTCCAGCTCTAGGGGGAGGAATGTATGAGGAGGGGCTGCTTTCCCATGCAGACTCTAGCTCAGGGGTTCTCACAACAAAACTTTTGGTGGCCTCAGAGTGCAGCCACCAATTCTCACTGACACTTTTTTCCTAAAATACTTCATTAACTTTAGGAAAAACAGTTGAATATGCACAGAGACACAGCCAAATCATTGTAATTTATATTTGTAGGGTTTTTTGGCAGACTCAATAATAAAAATAATGCTGCCTCCCCCTTCCGGAGTGATATCTGTATATTTGTTAATATCACAGCACACTTAGTAGCTACCTGGGAGGCTAGGAAAGGTGATATTAACAAACATACAAGTATCACTTTTCACAGATAGCTAGTAAGTCTGCTGTGAAAAGTGATACTTGCGTGTTTGTTAATATCACTTTTCTCAGCAAACCCTAGGACCGATTAAGCCCTGCATGGGAGAGCTGAAGAGGGAGGCAGCAGGGGCCAGAGGTAATGGTGGGTTGGATGTGGGGCTGTGGGAGGCAGCGGGGCCCTGGGGCAATGAGGGGGATGGATGCGAGGTCAGGAAGGCAGCAGGATCTGTGTGTGTGTGTGGGGGGCCGTGGGAGGCAGAGGGGGCCAGGAGCAACGGCGATGGGTCTCACTGTCGCATGGCCAGAGCCTGGAGCTGGATGCTGAAGCCTGGGGCTGTGTGGCTGGAGCCAGGAGTCAGTGCCTGGGGCTGTGACTGGAGCCAGCACTCGCTGCTGAGTGGCCAGGGCCAGGGGTCAGCACCTGGGGCAAGCTCCTGCCACCGCGTGGCCAGAGCCTGGGAACAGAGCTGTGGGTTGGTGCCTGCTGCCGTGCAGTTGGGGCAGAGGATCAGCGCCAGGCGCTGGGGCTGCGTGGCTGGAGCCTAAGGCCAGCACCCACCACACCTAGCCGGAACTGGGGGCCAGAGGCCGACTGAAGCTCCGGAGCGGGGGGCCAGCAGTTGGAGCTTGCTGCCGTTCAGCTGAGGCTGGGGGTTGTCAGTGCCTGGGGCCAGTGCCTGCCACTGTGCAGCCAGAGCTCAGGACCTGCTGCCACACAGCTGGAATCAGGGGCTGGAGGCTGAAGCCCCACAGCTGGAGGCCATGGCCACGTGGCTGTAGCCGGGGGGGTGGGGTTAGTACCTACTGCCCCATGGTTGGAGCCTGGTGCCGCATGACCATTTTAAAATACCATTTTAAAAAAGAAACTTAACCCACTATTAGCTGAACAGGGTTTCTTTCAATGGTCTGAAATGGATCAGAACAAAAGCAGCAGATATCAGACCAAATGACTGACTTTGACAGCACTAGTGTATTCTGTGTTGAGAGCACTATTCCTGGCAATCTTAACTCCTCTAGTGTTCAGACAAAAACCAGCCACAAACAGAAATTTCTACACCCCTAATGGCGGAAGCTTAGTACAGATGAAAATGAAACTACATGTATGTTGTGGATACTTCATGGGAGAATTTTTTTTACTGGGAATGGCACATACTCAAAGATCAACAGAGTCATGGAGAAAATAACAGTTCATGCTAAGGGAATGAAAACTGCATTTGTCCAAACTACAGAAAGGCCATTATCGATCAAGTGGCGTTGTTAATTTTAAAATAATTTGTTTATTGATGGCTACAAAATAACTTCCCAGGCACCCCAATATGAGTGTTTAGGGTAGGGATTTTCAAAATCAGTGTTAGCTTTATTGCTTTCACTGGAGCAAAGATAGACTAATGCTGAGTGTTTGGAAAGTCTAACCCATAGTGTGTGACCAAAAATGGCATACCATTGAGATGCAATGCAGTTGTAGCCATGTTGGTCCCAGGGTATTTGAGAGACAAGGTGGGATACCATTGATCAAGAACTCTGTGATAAGCAGGCCATATACTCCACTGAAACTGTACCTAATAGGATGCTGGACTTTTTGGTGAGAGCAATTAGAAGCCAAATTGATTAAAAGATGTTGGCTTTTCCTGGTATCATCCTTCTGGGTGAAAGCATAGAGAGAAGATTGGAAAGAAAACTTAGAATGTTTGGCAGATTGACCCACAGATGGTTGTCCCAAGTACTTCTTATGTGGCTGTCATTCAAATCTCTTCTGAGGCAGGTCAGATTTTTGCTGAAGTTTGACACCCAAAACAATGAATACTTCCAAAATAGGGCCGTAGGAAGCAACAGGGCTAATGAAGTCATAACTAGTACAGGGCACAGAGCTAGTGGACATCTATTAAGGGCAAATGCAATAGTAATAAATTCCCACTTCGCTGCCCATAGGTTAACTGTTGTGAGTTCTTAGGCAGCTGACTCAGTTCCTTATTTGAACGAACACACTAAATTACGGTGACGGGTCTAATCTATTATTTTTAAATCATCTCCAAAATGTTGTGATATACTGAAAGATATTCAGCATTTAATATGGGTTATCCCTGAAAGCAAAGGAAGTTGATGTTACGATTTTCCTTAGCTTTGTACAGTACAACTCAAACTGTATTTAAAACTCTAGGCTTGTGCTTTCTTTAACACAGAGACTCATGTCAAAACCAATGGCTTTGCACAAACACTGTCCCAAGTAAATAATCTAGGAATAACCATGTGTTTATGAATGTCTTGCCATTTGTCACAGAACTGTACTTGTATTTCTCAGGCATCCTCTTGATATGGCAATTGTATAGGTGTCAAAAAGCACTGCATGTCATCTCTAGAGCAAATTAAACATGGAAGCGATTATCTTGAGGTTGGAAGAGCTGTCAAACTTAGATGGGGAGGTCAGTATTTAGCTGAAGATTGATGGAAGCAAAGACAGCTGATTTTTCAAAGATGCAAAGAAAGAGAACTTCTAATCCACTGAGATTCAATTATATCGTTAATAAAGTTTGTGTTAAAACGTACAACAAAGCAGTTTTGTGCAATTTAAACGGGTCCTTATACTGGACTATCATTTGACATTACAGTAACGAAGATCATAAAACTGTGAAAACAGATAATGTTCTGTCTGAAATAATATAATTACCCATCCTTGGCTTTAAGCAGAAAAACCCAAGAACAAGCCCTATATGGCAGCTCCTCTTTATTTCACAAAATGTACTTTGCCCCAGTGAATGATGCATGCTATAGTGAGCACAAAACTGTTACTGTGCTCTGTATAGCATAGGTCTGTACAGAAAACAAAACACATGAAGCTCTTTCTTCTGGAAATCAAGAAAAGGATCAGTGCTTCTGAAGCATGGGATTTTAATATAATTGCAGTGTAATTTCAGTAAATTCAGTAAAGCTGATATTTTTGACCATTCAGCCCATATGAGTATAAATATTCTACTGGACTCCATCACTGTCTCTCAGAATTACTTAATCTAAGTGTTCTCCCCAGATGATAGAATTTGAAAAATCACTAAGTATATGAAAACTCGGTTTACTCAAATGTTTCAAATCTGGACATTTCAAGATCTGGTCCAAAAAGCAGAGCTCACCATTGATTGCTAAATTATTCAGCTAGTAAATAGCTTAATGGAGAACTTTGAACAGATAAAAAGAACATCACAGGAACAAAAGGCTTGTATTAATGAAAGGGATAGGGGAAAAAAGAGAGACTGCTTTGAATCATTGATGCTGGTCACATACCAAGCCTGTATTTTAATTGTATGTTTTATTTTTAATAATAAAAAATTATTCACTCCAGTATAATACAGCAGGTTCACCCAGATCAGAAGCGCAAGGCTTAATAAAGAAAATCAGTACAATGCAGTTAAAAAAAAAAGAAAGCAAAATTGCTTTGTCCTCCCAATAAATTTGGTCCTAAATGTGTTGATTTGTCCACAAATCTTTACATTACAAAATGTGCCAGATAATAGCGCTTTAAATCTCATATGAAACTTAATATTTTCTTTTAGTAAATATATTTAGCTGTTGGACACTTTCTTCCTGCCTGCGCTGTGCACCCTAGAGCATTCAATTCAATAATCCTGCCTGTTTCTAGAAGGAAAAAAAAATGGGGACAAATGTGGCATGGTGTGACATATGCTAGAGATGGCTGTAAGCTCTTTGGGGCAGAAGCCATGTCTTTCTTTTTAGTGCTCAGTGTTTATCTGTAGAGCTGTAGAAATAAGATGCTTATAGAGAAACATGAACTGTATAAAATTTGCCTTACATGGTTTTATTTTCAAAACTCAAACCAGGTGCCCAGTTTACTCAAAAGGCTCATGAATATTGATTGCCTGCCTGCCTGCCTACCTGTCTGTCTAGGCGTTGCTACAGCTCTTTTCCCTATAGTATCTAAACACTGACTGCAAACCATCCAGAAAGAGGTTTTGCTTTGAAATCATGCCAAATTCAGTGAAATACGATTTCAATATGAAATATGGCAAAATATGGCAGTTTTGAGTACGTTTTGTGGTGAGATTCTGAATTTGTTTGAACCCAGAATGCTAAGTTAGATTTGGAGAAGGATTGAAATTACATCGAAAAGAATACAAGAAACTCAAGGCCCCTGCCAAAGTGACACTACCAAGTGATAGAGCTTCAATTAATGTACTAGCCCTCTGGATTCCTGGTGCAAATTTGTCCCTGACGTAGCCCTGTTAGTCAGTGGAGTCATACCAGTGTCTTATCTGGCCCCCAGTATACAAACTCTGATGTGGGTCAGAGAAGTTTAGCCTTACGTGCACCCTGCCTAGTTCAAGCCATTGCTATTAGAATTCCCTTTTGAACAGTATATTTCCTACCCCAGTTGAAAAAAGTGTCTTGTGTTAATGGTGAGATCTTAACTGGGATGTTCAGTTTTAGGGTTTTTTCCTAAATATTATATATGCCCAGCAACGGAGCAAGAATCAGGTATTGTAGATCGGGGTAATGCATATTCAATACATTGTGGATACAGTGTGTATTTATAGATACACAGCTCAGTGCAGCAGCTACATATTTCCAGCCCTGTTGAAATCCTTGTAAACACATTCTGTATCCATTAAAGTAGGTTTTGTCAGAAAAAGATAACCGAGATTGAAAGTTACTTTAGCAAACCCCTTGCTTATGGGGTGAGAAACTCAGACTTAGTGTAGCCTTCAGGTTATTGTATATAGTGGGCCAGATCCTGGGACTTGCTGAGTACCTGCCCAACTCTTGCACCTGTACCACCTATCAAGGTCAGTGGGACATGTAGGTTCTGAGAAGATGCTTAGCATCATTTAGGCTTTGGCATAGTTTATATAGTATACAGTTAAGGTGCTTTGTTGCTTGAATGTTTTTTGTTCAGTTTTAGAAACTACATCTGCTTCTGCAGTATTCCTCCCACTGAGTGGAGTCATTGTACTTAGGTAATCAAAAAGGACTGAAATGCAGTGGAAAATTGACTTTCAAGATATAAAAAACAAATCCTGATGAAATAAACTTAAAATTAGTCATAGCCTTAAATTGTGCTTTTTTGTAATTGACAAGTCCACTCCTGAGATCATCCAGGGAAAAGCAGTTCATCCCAAGCACTAGCTTCTATTGCCATATTATTGATGGGAAGTCACATCAGTGACTGGTGGAAGGGTCTTTCCCAGCGAAGAACAAGAAAGTGACTAAAGAGAATTTGAAGATCTAGCTCCTCAGCTTTCCTCTAATCAAATAATTGGAAATCATACTGATCAGGGTACAGCAGTGGTGCTACAAGACTTTAAAAATGAACAGCCCTCCTTTGATCATCACTCAAGTCTGGTCAGGAGAGTTGGCTTCAGACCTGGTGCCTTCCCTGCAAGTCTATAGTATATATCACAGTATAAAGCAGGGCAGATTCTATTTGCATGCATGCTCTGCACCATGATAGGCCCTGCAGCTTTTATCTGCTGTGCTGGGTTTATTCTGTTGGCTTCTGTTACAAGCGGACCTTTCTGCTGAATAAGTGCTTCCTGTGGAGCCAGGATTTACAACCTTCTAGGTCTCAGGCAGTCTAGAAGGCCCTTCATATTTTCTGTTTGGAGAGACTTGAATGAATCAAGACTGATTTGTGACCTCCAAAACAAAACACCAGAGTAAAGTGGGATGTCTCCAGAAGAGTTGAAAGCCTTTGCCATGCAATCACCTTTTAAATAACTTTCCTCCTGCTACCTTCCTGGCATGGGGTTGGAACAATTGCTGCAAGGCAGGACACAGTTAATCCCACAGAGACTGTTTACGGCTCAGAAACCCAGTCTGAGTTACGGAGCATTCCCTCAATCCCATGGATGTCACCAGGGTGGAAGTTGCATTAGTCTCCAGTGGACTAGCTCACATATCCCCCTGCATTGTGGCGTGGTTTAATTATTCCTTCCCCATCTCTGATAGATAGATGTCTAGCTTTGAGTATCTTCAGTGATAGAGAGCCCATAACATCTCCTGATATCTGGTTCAATTGTTTAGCTGGTCTTAAGCCCACTACTCCTTGGGCATTATTTTGGTTTCTTTGACTAAGTTACTGTTCTTTTTTTAAAAAAAAATCTGTCATTTTACCCTTTTACTGTTCACACACTTGGCATAACATTTTTTTAAAAAAATAGTTGAGGACTGATTGCGCTGCATCGTTTCAGCTGTGTTAGACTGAGAAGTTTGGGGGAGGGAAAGCAGAGGCCTCAAAGCCATTGATCCTATTTTTATAACTTTGCCCTTTTAGCTTGGAACAGATGACTTGCAAGGTGGCTCAGAATTGCACAGACAGAATCAGAAGGACCGAACTTTACATAAACCATTTATACTAAATGTTTGGTGTGCTGGCAACATAAATCAACAACAATATCCATTACAAATTCATCCCTTTATCAGTATTATCTTGAGGGAACTGATCCCAACATGCGGGAATGAACCATACCTCTATAAGTCTAGCCCTTTGTAAATTAATTATTCAGGGCACACAGAGCCTGCCCCTGCAATGTAGAGTAATTCTTCCCAGCAAACATCCAGGATTTTAACTTCAGTGGCAATAATAAATAGAAAAAAGTCTCAGGTGATGCCACTATTTTAAAGTAATTAATCATCTTCCCCTCCGTGCCCCCTCACTCCCCTTTTTGGTTCTTTTTAACACGGGATTTTCAGTAATAAATCTTTAATGATATATGTTAAAAGCCATTCATTAATTTAATCTTGGTCTGCCTGCTTCTTTTTTTTTATGCTTTTTACGCTGAACATTATTAATTTTGAACTGGAAAAGTACCTAAAATAAATGTCTGTTTATAGAAAACTGATGGCTTCGTGCAGGGATCTCTGAAAGATCATTTCTTGGTTTTTGAATGTCATGTAGTGCATGTGCTAATAGAAATGGTTAATTAATACCAGTGGGGCTGTCAAGAGTAAACATTCTGGAGATGCTGTATTGCTGCAGTACCAGAATCAGAAGATGCCTTACAAAAAATGACTTGTCTGTACCTAAATTTGAGATGACTGAATGCTAATTTTGTTTCATACCACGTCTCGCATAGAAATCATTACTTGGACAATAATCTTAGATGTTATAAATGCCCATGTGCTAAGCAAAGTTGCATTTTCTGCTGTTAAAATAGCAGGTTAATGCTCTGACCTAGAAGAGACAATGTATCTTTAAATAATTCTTGTTAGACCTGACCAGCCATCATGTATATTCAATGTGACAGGGACAGATGTGACAGATCGGTTCTGACACACTTCCATACCACAAGTCAGTGGCTTGAGGTGACTCATGTCCTTCCTCTCATTCTGTCCCCTGCTGCAGGACAACACAACGATGCACGAATGAACCTTGCCATCGCCCTCACTGCTGCCAGGTACGGTGCTGCCACAGCCAATTACACTGAAGTGGTGCATTTGCTGAAGAAGACAGATCCAAAGAGCGGGAAGGAGTGTGTCTGTGGCGCACGATGCAAGGATGTTCTTACAGGTATGAGGATTGCAATCTAATTCTAGGAGATATTTCTAGAGTCTTGCCTAACTTTACCTAATAACTTTTATTGGTTATGGGCCTCTAATTTAAGCCATATTTCAACGTAGAGAGATAAATCTTCAGATATTTGCATTCTGCAGCACATCATTCACTGGATAAAATCTACTGGGGAAATTATTCAGTTTTATCAGTTTTTGATTAATAGAGTAAAACACAACTATTTAGGAAAACAGAATGTGTTCATTAAAGAAACACAGAATTAATAGAATTAAAAAAAAGGATGGGGACATCTTAAATTTGGAAATAACAATTAACTGACAAAGATGGGGTATTTCCAAAGTGCAGTGTCATGTTATTAATGTCAATCATCTTTAACTTCTGTCAGGTTTCTGTCCAAATCCTTATGCTTTGGCAGCGTAGAGTAGGCTTTTACATTCAAAGCCTGTCAAGCAAAGCTGACATTGTAAAATGCGGTGTGCCACACAGCAATAATACTTTTTGCTAAATTCAAGGTTTGAGACACAAATGGCACCAGTTTTTCAATGATCTGTTCATCAATACAATTCTTAACAAAATAAAGGTGGGGAAAAAAGTCCAGCACACTCAATTGTATTTGTAAAGGCTCTTTTGATGGGTATCATTCCTTGTTTCATATTTGACATTAATTTAAAAAAAAGAAATATTTAACTCTTTAATTCCAGCTGTTCGGGTCCTCTAGAGTGACACAATATACTTTACAATAGGTTAAGTTCATAGATAAATTAATAATCCAGTGTGTCAGTGAGCAGGGAAACAAATGGGGTATCTGATTGATGCTGTGTTCTTTCACAGGGCAGGAATTTGATGTCAAAGCCAAATGTGTTATCAATGCTACAGGACCTTTCACAGACTCTGTGCGCAAAATGGATGATCAGGAAGTATCAAACATCTGTCAGCCAAGTGCAGGCGTGCATATTGTGATGCCTGGTTATTACAGGTAACGATATTCAAAGCTTAGCCCATTTGTAACCATCTCTACTTGTGTCTATAATGAGTAAGGTGGTAGAGGATACATTTGCAGCTTTTATGGTACTGCTTGAATGCACAGGATTCTGGCACTGTGCCTATTAGGAAAACAATTTTATCCTACTCAAAACAACCAAATAGTATACTACTTAATCAAGACTTACTAAGGCAAATTCCCACTGAAACTGAAGTATTGACTGCAGATTTGGGGGGGTGTGGTTTGTTTGTTTTTTTTAAGTGGATTCTAGAGCTGGCTTCACTGTGATATTAGGGGCAAGTGATATATAAAACCTCTTATGGTCATAAGGTTTGATGATGTTAGTGTGCATCTTTCATATAGAAAATTCCACTCTTGAGTTTGTGTAGCATTAAAGACTCTGCAGTGGCTGGAACTGCCAATAAATTGCCCTTCTCAGAGTATAGTTTTAACATGACTGGTTTCAGTTTATACAAATACAGTGTGCATTTAAAACCATAAATTAACGAGCACACCAGTAGGGCAGGAACCTCGGGGTTCCTGGTCTGTTGCTTGAGAGGGCAAAGTAGCAATATGACAAAGTTTTATTTGGGAAGTATTGGGGAATTGATTGGAGGGAATGGGGACAGCAAGGTAGTCCCTCTTGGGAAGGAATCATAAGGAGTCCAGTGTGGGAATCTGAGGTGGGAAGGAATCTTTAGTGGATGTGAGCTATATCTAGGATCCAATGCTCTGCTGCTGTAAAAATGGAATCAGCTCCCCTGAAGTCAGAGGAGAGGTTCCCATTTACACCAGCAGATAATTTGCCCTTACTCCTAATTCACCTGTGGATTTTGCTGCTGCTGTTTTGGGGTCACCAGTCCTGTAAAATTGAGCTATTTTTATCTACATTGAGAATTCTCTCTCCCACTTCTGGAACTGCTGCCTCAGTCCAGTGAATCCTGGAACCATCTAGAAAACAGTGACTCTTGAAACTGAGATATAAGCATTTGGTACCAAGGAATGTACTTCCAATCACTCCTAGTTCCTTTCCTACCATGGCACTTAGCAAGGCTCAGTACTACTGCTCATTTGAATTACTTAGCAGTATGACACTTATAAAATGAGGCTCATATTTCCCACGCATCTGAAGTCATGCACATTATAGAAATCCACCTATTCATTAATCAGATAACAGGGCCAGGATGAGTTTGACATTGTGCATTTCTGTATTGCCTTCCATCTGAGCACTGTAAACCACTTGAGTTTGATTTGGTGAAGTTGACACACACACATTCAATGACAGATTCAGCATTAGAGCCCAGATCTCCTCACTCCAAGTTGTGTGCAGTAACTACAAGGTCCTCTTTCTTTTCTCTGTGTAAGTGCAAAAGTGTTTGTAGAGGATGCTTTCTAATGTCATATGAGGAGCATGTGTATGAAGTCAGCTGCCTTTCTTGCTCTTTGAGAAGAGGGCCTGGGAGCAGAAGTTTTTAAAAAAATAATTTTTAATGTTAAGTTTTGTGTTCGGGAGGATACAGTCTGTTTATTACATAATAAACAGAGTGGCTTGAATCTGTGAAATTTAGAGAGTTCCTTTGTTCAACTTTGTTCCTCAGCATATGTCAGTGTGGGCATTTCTTTCCTTGTAAAATAGTGTCTACCCACACATACCCCCTCCACAATACCACTGATTAGTTAAAACTACACTGATTTCACTTTAAGAAGGCCAAGGAACAGTCTCCATAAGAGAAAAATATTAAGAACATTTAATCTTAATTGTACACATAAATTAGCAGCAATTCTCTACTCTGAGTGCCAATTGAATGCTGCTTAATGAAAAAGATGTCATTTCATTGCAACCACTTTCCTCACTGGTAACCTCCTTTTATAAAAAATTTGGTGTAGTCTTGTAGTAATCAGGTAAAGGCCTTTTATGTTTAAATGTAGATAAGGTTTGATTAATTTAATGTTAACACAATGCAGTTATTTCCTAGTGGATTATTACATTTTGATAATAATCTTCATTAATAGTCTCTGTATTCCTCCTCTCATTAATTCTATTCTTAGTACACATGTCCTTACACAAGTAACTACAGTACATCTCTCTTGCACTCTCCCTTATGTAAGTGTATCATATGTAAGCATCACTGTTTTTTCTGTTGCTGTTGTCTCTGGAGATGGAGACAGGATTTAAACTACATGTGTCGTGTGGGCCATAGCCACCTTCTGTCTGGAACTGTCTGTTTTCTTATATATTCATAGAATCCTAGACTTTAAGGTCAGAAGGGACCATTATGATCATCTATTTTTAAGTTTTCTTACAAATTCAAACTATAATTTTCTTTTCTTGTCACAGATGTCCTCCCAACCCCCCAAAAGGCCATTAGTTATTCTCAGCTGCCACCTAATACCATTTTAACTTAAGTTTAGCATATATTAAACCCAAGCACCACTAAACTTATTAAAATTCATATAGTCATGCTGTTTTTGTTTAATTGCATTTATACTATTTTACTCCGCTGCCTCAACGGGAAGTCTGTTCCATTTATCTGTTCGTTCCACTGTATTTATAATATACCATCTTCTTAAATTATTACAGGTATTGCCTCTTGACTTGAAACCTAATCCCCCTACAGCCTGGAGAGAACAAATAATTCTGGTTTGTCCAGGGACCTCAAATAAATCACTAAAATTTATTTTGTAACCTTTAGCTAGTTTAATTTCTATGTTTTGGTGGTCTTCTCTTAAGACTAAATATCCCCAGTTTTGTTCATATGAAAACCCCCCTATTTCTGTTAACATTGGGTTCCATATATGCTTACTCTCCAATTTAACTGTTTTGTTCTCTGCATAAAGTAACCAAAACTCAGCACTACACTCCAGATGTGGTCCAATCATTGAATCAAGAATGATTTTGGGCAAGTTCTATGGCCTGTGTTGTATAGGAGATCAGATTAGATATTCACAGTTGTCCCATCTAGCCTTGAAACGTATGAATTGCTTTATAAAGACACTGCCAGATATTCTTAGATTTAGAGGCCCTTGTTGAAACAGGGAAATATCTTAATAGTCTTTTTTACTTCAGCTGCACAATGGATCAGGTATTTAAATATTATTTCAGTTACTTCGACAAACCCAGACCCATTTCACGCCCTGCTGTACTATGCTACTGCTATTTAAACTTTACTTAATTTTTGCATTTTGTACCTAAATACATTATTTTATTCTTACATGTTAAATTTGATAAGCCACCTGTTTGCGCATTTGCTTAATCAAGATTTTTTTGTCAAACGTCAGCATTATTATTTATTTTGTTTGTATTATGATAGTAACCGCAGCTTGTTAAATACTGTCCACTCAGATAGAAAGACCCAGTTGCCGCTTTGAAGAGTGTAACGTTTAAGAAGGCAAGCAACATAAAAGGTGTTGGAATGGGATAAAATACATGCAGTATTTTAAACAATAAATACTAACTGTTTCCATCTGCCCCTCCACCTAGCCATCAGCCAAATGGGTTTTTTTGCAGGCATTTTGGTCTTGGGGGATCTGAAGTAAGAGAAGGTGGTGGTATGAATTGTTTTAAAAAGAATGTTCCGTGCACAGAGGGAAGCATGGAAGATGGCTGCAAGAGAAGCCGTCAAATGGGGCAGGTCAAGGCTGGCATAATTGAAAACGTGTATTGAAGGTGGGGCTGTGAGATAGAAGTGAATAAGCAGGTTGGAGATGGGTTATGAAAATTCTTGATGCTTGAACTTCATGTGGTGGAGAAGAGAGTATAAGGATTCAAAGAAGATTCTGCATGTCTGAGTCTTTCCCACTCCCTCTGTTACTCTTCATTCTCTTCAATTCCTGTCCATCAGCTCAACAGTGATGATGGAGCAAATGAAGTCTTTCTACTATTATCTATACTGCACCAGCTTCATTCATCTTTAATCATTTTGTTCTGTCATTCTTCATTGTGTGTATCCAATGCATCCTCCATCTTCCTCTGTTTCTAATTCCTTGCACTCTGATGTGTATCGCCACATATGGTATCCTTTCTGGGTCCATTCTTGACTTGTATCCAAATCACTCTGTCTTTCTTGAATCTGTTACTATCATCTGCAAATGCAATGATCTAACTCATGAATTCAAATTTTTAAAGAGTATTGGTTCCAGTTTCCACAAAGGGTACATACCTTGTAACCCAAACTCTGTGCTAGTTACCTTATTTCTAACCTGTTCTTTACCCATCTTAACAATCTATTACCCAAACCACATGTACAAACTTAATTCATTAATCATTACCTGAAATGTCTTTGAAAGTTTTCTGAATATTCTGATACTGCATATTTAATCTCTAGATTCCCTTTCTCTAAATCAATAAGTTTTTTCATTTTAAAAATTAATCATTTGTCTGGATGTGATTTACCCTTCACAGATCCATATTGACTCACACCTATTAAACTGTACTTCTCCAAATGTATCCTTAAACTGTCTATAAATATCTCAATATAGATGCCAGATATGTAAGCTTGAAGGTATGTAATTTTCAGCTTTTTCTAGAGCCCTTCTTCCTAAATATTGAAAACTGTTGTTTTCCAGTATTTCCAGTAATCTGTGTAGCCGTCCTCAAAATAATTAACACTTCAGCTTGTGGCTGTCTAATGTTATGTATCTCCTATGGAGTTAACTCATGTCTAATCAGTTCTTTGTCTAGATTAATCTTAATTAAATAGTTGCTAAACCCTGTTTTGTTTGTTTCCTTCCATCTGCATCCTCTGTGGAGGTCTTTTCATGATCAGGTACAGATTCAGAAGGGAAAAAACAATTTAGTTCCTCTGTTTTCTTCAGAGTCAAGTCTTTACTTTGCCATCCCAATGAAAGCTTCTCGCTCTTCCCTGGCTCTTGTTTTGGTTTCCATTATATTTAAAGAATCCTTGTGCCAATATAGCTATTTTTTCTGTTTTAGTAATTAGGTGTGGGATTTTCAAAAGAGCCTAAGGGAGTTAGGCACCAACTCCTATTCAAAGTTCTTTAAAAACAAAATCCTACCCTAAACTCCAGCCTCTCATTTGCATTCCAGTTGCACATGGGGTACATCTATAGAGCCCATGGCAGTGAGTCTCCCAGCCCAGGTTGACAGATTTGGGCTAACAGGGCTCACACTAGTGTTCTAAAAATAGTTGTGTAAACAGTGCTTTGAAGTTGAGGCTTTGGCTGGAGCTCAGGCTCTGAAGCCGAGGGAAAGGGGTGGGCTTTCAGAACCTGAGCTCCAGCCTGATCCACCACTTTGAAGTGCTGTCTACACAGCTATTTTTAGAGCACTAGCTCAGGTTCATCAAGCTGGGCTGGGAGACTTGTTCCTACAGCTCCCAAAACGCTGTATCCATTGAGGCCCCAGTTGAGATAATCTTCCCACTCTGCTTGGCACTGTATAAACAGATAGTAAGAGAGAGTCCTTGGTCTGAAGAGTTTACAGCATGAATTGACAAGATAGGCAAAGGGTGGGAGAAAGGAAGCTTTATGATCATTCTTATTTTACGTATAGGCACTTGAGACACAGTTAAGACCTATCCAAGTTCACACAGGAAATTTTGTGGCAGAACTGGGAATTGAACCCACATTTCCTGAGCCTTAGTCCCAACATGGCCTTAACTACAAGGCCATCCATTGTGCTTTGTTAGAGACGATTCCTTAATAAGCCCTTCCCTATCTTTATACTCACCTTTAACATATATTTTGTCTATTTATTTAGTGGTTTTGCCTCCCAAATTCATCCCCCCACCTTTGTTCTTTAGCCATTTCAAGGCTGGAACCTTCAAGACTAACCTCTTTTGTTTGATTTCTAGGAGTTTGTAATGCCTGCTTCCTTTCCTCCCCATTCTTCACAACTAATTGTAGGGCATATGCAGAAACAAAAAAGGATCTGTTCCCTCAGGACAAGAGCAGAACACCTACTAAATACAAACACCTTTTCTAAAAGTTAAGCATTGAATCTACCTCCGAGTTAAGCCTCATGTAACATTTCCAGTCCAAGGAAACCATTTGAGTTTTATTCTAGTAGCAGCTGTGAATAAATGCAACTTCCATGTGTTTTTAATGCATGCAGACATAATTCCTGTTCACTTTAGTGGTATTTTCCTGTACAGATTCAGAGGGCAAAGTGGCTTTTTATACTCAGTTTAAAAAAACAAAAAAGGTCATGAAACTCAACTGTTCCTTTGCTACAGTTTTCAGGTATATGATAAAAAAGTACACACTTTTGCCTTCATTTTAGGTTATTGTTGTATTCTCTATTGAGAAGGCTGTCCAGAAATTGTATAACCACTAGTCTAGCCAGATTTTTTTTCTTTTTTTAGGTATAGTCTTTGGGCACATTCCTGCAAACACTTGCACTGGAGTAATTTTACTGACAGGAGTATTCCCATTTCTGACTTCTTAGGATTAAAAGACCTGTTTTCATATATATATTATATGCACACGCACACACATATATATTCTTAAGAGTGGTGTTATCTGTATGTCAAACAAGATTGTGTTTCAGCTGAGAAGAGTAGCACTGATTGCTGCATGTATATGACATGGGTAAAGACATTTAATTTCACATTGACCAACTGACCCTGAACTCTCATATAAACATTCTTATTGAAACTTACTTTGACCAACACTCATTTTCAACTTTTTCAAACATTAATTTTTATTCACTGTTTTGCCAGACCATTTCATTTTAGACAAGTCTGATTTAAAACGATGCACCTGAAAAGTGCATATTATACAAGGTCCATACTGATCATAATGTTACTAGTTAGCACTGTTACAGTTATCCAAGTTATTTTTTGTAAGCGTGGTAGCAAATGTCCAATCTTGGAAAGACATGCTATGTGATATTAGTTTTATTTATTATTCAAAGTTCTGGGAGCTGTGCAAGCAGTGGGACCGTTTGCTCTCTGCCTTGGCCTCTGATAAAGTCAGTTATTGAGGCAGTTTCTCCTTGGGGAAACAGGCATTTGTGTTTGGGCTGAGATTCCTGAAAAACAGCCTACCTGCTGTTTGTGACCACCTCTGTTCCGGGACTGGTGTATGTATCTAAACAAAACAAGTTATATTTAGCATATTCCCAGAATCCACACAACTGATTTCTCCTCCCCTGGGAAGCTGATCTGTGAAGCTCAAATATCTGCTAATGATCAATGGAAGACAAGGGTGTCATTAAAAAAAAAAAAGTCTTGTCCCACACCCCTTAAAAATATCTTGGTTGGTGTATATTTTCATCTGAGGTTGCACTCTGCCTCCCTGTGAGGATACTCCAGATTGTCCCTATGCAAACACATGCTACAAATTCTATGTAATTTGCCCTTCAAATAACCTTTCACATGTTCACATACTGGTGTTAGCATTCACACCGAGAAAGCTCATTAACTCTAGTAGGCCCAGTTTGGATGGACAAGTGGAGGTTCTGGTTGAAAATCTGGTCCTCTCTGTTGCGATTTACCAAAGATAGATACCTATTCAGAATGTTTGTGACTATAGCCAATAAATGTATTCCATCACTATGGAAGCCAGTACAAATATCATCTACAGAAATGTGATTACTAGAGTAAGAGAATGAAGAGAAATGGGACAACTTATTGATTGGCAGATGAACTAGTGGAAGAAAGATGGGGTGAATGGGATGAACGAATTCAGTCACTGATATAGCTTTTATAATGTACCAATTTACTGTAACGCAACCTATACTGCCTCAACTTTGCTGAAATGGCATGTCTTTTACATCGCCACACTTTCTTGCAGTACTTGTATAAGAAAATAGGTTTCTATGAACCATTCTTTTCATCTTTAATACAAAAATCAAAAGAGGCATTCATGACAATTAAGGGAAGAGAAAGCACAATTGTAGAAGACAGGTACACAAACAATAGGAGGTTGCATCACATTACAGGTTTAGCAAAAAGGTTTTGTTTCTGAATGCCCCATAACCAAGCTAGTCAGTAGTTGAAGAGCAAGACGGACAAACACTTGATAGAGTTATGTGCACAGTTCTGGACATGTTTTATGTAGGGCCTGGATCTTAATTTGTATGTACGAGTAGCTGCATATAGCAAGGTCTCCCAGTAAGCACTAGAAGTATTTCAGCTTACAAATGCTCAGCCGATGGCAGGTGCTTCATGGGGAAAAAAGGGTTGTGTAAATGAAAGTCCAACTTTCCTTTCTCCTTTTTAATAAGAATGAATGAAAAGGGCAGGGTGCTTTTTCAGGGTAGTCATATGCCTATTTTTAAAATGTTTACTTCTGACCAGTTACCATAGTTAGAAATCTTTAGTTTGACTCTAGATTTTGATTGTCAAATACTAAAGGCCATCCAATTTTTTAAAAAATTGGATACGTGCAAATAGTAGGTGGATCAAAATTCCTTACACACAGAGCTATTTATTTTTACCTATTTTTCCTATTTGTGTACTGATACTAACATGAATTAATGAAAAATATTAATATGAAAAGTATATATAAACTTTTCTATGAATAGTGAAATTAGTCTCTGCACTAGAATTGAGGAAATATTTTATGTTTCTGGTGTTAACTATCCATTTTATGGAAGCTTTAAACAAAACCTTGGTCTTGACTTTCAATTAACAACTAGTAGTGACTGAATATGGGTTTAACGTGTGGGAAGTGTCTAGTACTTGCAACTCCTAGGGCCTGAACCAAAGCCTATTGAAATTGATGTGAGTCTTCCCATCGACTTCAATAGTCTTTGGATCAGGGCCTTTTGTGACTTTCATGGAAATAAAAGTAATCCAGCAGCCACCCTGGTCAACCTTGCTTTAGGGTCCATACAAGGTTTTTTTGTGGATTCTGTAGATCAAGACCATACATATTAAGAATCTGCTTGATGATACCGTATCAAGGTTGAGCATTTTGAAATATTGGCATTTCATCCCACCTCACCACACATACAATTTATAAGAGGTCACATACAAATTCAGGCCGAAAAGTTCTAATACATGAAAATGCATCCACTTAATATTGGCAATATCAGTCAATAACAATACATATTTGAATCATAGAGATATATGAAGAAGGGGGATAGAAGTAAGCCTGGACTTCAATTTTCATTTGATACAATAATGACCCTCTTTAATGTGAAAAATATTGAATTATATATATTCAACAAAATTATAATGTAACCATATACTTCATGTTGGAATCATCATAAATTATTACCAAGTATTCTTCCTTATTCAAACTACAGCTGAGTGTCCTAATATAAGTAATGCAGAACTAGCAAGGTATACTGCTAATATGTACCTTCTAGCTAATTATGTTCCATAACAAAATATTAGTGTAAGGTTTTCATTAAAAATAAATTGAAATTCAGTGAAAGTGGTTTCACTGTCACCTGGTTTTTGAATCGGGAAAGGGGTGGGAATAAGTGCTCATATTTCAAAATGTTCAACAGTGAAAAGGTGTTGTCAGGCAGTTTCTTTGAGTTCAGGGTCTTGAAATACAGAGCCCACCAAAATATAACAAACAAACATTATATAGACACTAAAAGAAGATAGTGCCAAAAACTTGCATTTAGCTGCCTGGCTGAAGGTGCTTACTGGGAGATTGTGTAATTGGCTACTATGATAACTTCCTTAGAAGTTTTGGTCTCCAAGCACAGACAAGACTTCTAATGTTACTTTCCTTTTGTCTTACATTTTATCTCCTTTCTTCTTTCTCCTTTTCACTAATAAAATCAGTTATGTTATACTTGCAAGGAAAATATTTCTATGAATCATAGGCTCCTTAATGTAAATAAATTAAATCTTTATAGTAAATGTAAGGAAACAGTGTGCACTTTTTTGCACTTTTTAAATATCCTACAAGTTCACCCACCTCCTGATAAAATTATAAGTAACAAAGAAGTTATAAAAACACACAAAGCAATAACTTTGTATTAAATCTGGCTCCCTGCAGACATACTGGAGCTGATTTGTATTTGTTATAATTGGAAGTTTCATTTCATGGTTCTTCCCCAACCCTTTCTATTTCACCTTACCTTATTTGCATAATATTTATTCATTATCCATTCTTTGCTTAAAAAAGCTTACCTAAGGTGTTCAGTTCGTACCACATCTCTCACATCGCTGTTCTTAAAATTCACAATTTTTTAAATAAAAAAATCTTATGGCCAAGATTTTCACCAGCACTCATGGTTTGAGGGCTCAGGTTGAGAGATGCATGGAGCCTGCTTTTTTTTTTCTTTTTTTTTTTAAGAGAATGATTCACCACCACTCTTTGAAAATCAAGTTCCTTGAACATGACTAGTTGGGGATTGAAATAAAGGCACAAAAAATCAAATCACTGGTCACTTATGAAAATCTTGTCCTAAGAACATAACACAAACTTCATTTCCGGGTTTGTTTGACTAAAAACAGTGTCGGGTAATTCATTTTAGTGATGAAAGATTTTGTGAATAAACTAGATATTTTATTTGAAGTCAGAACTTGAAAATGAATAACCTCTCTTTATTCCAGCCCTGATAACATGGGGCTACTCGACCCAGCCACTAGTGACGGACGAGTGATTTTCTTCCTGCCATGGGAAAAGATGACTATTGCCGGCACCACAGACACTCCAACTGAAGTCACACACCACCCAATACCTACAGAGGAAGATATTAACTTTATTTTGACTGAAGTGCGCAACTATCTGAGTTGTGATGTTGAAGGTAAATTTAATGACCTTTCTTTTTCATGGGAGGGATGCTGTTGTGTCTGCAATGTTTGAAAGTGAAACTATCCTGTCACTAAAGTTTTGTGTGATTTGATTTACCATGCTTTTGGTATTTTGGGACTTTATGTGACATAAAGGTCATCCTTACCAACATTTCAGGGTAATACAATTACTGCTTTGTCAGATGTACCCTGCATACCCTGGCTATTCAAAATAAAATCAGTTGATATATACAAAAAGAAAAGGAGTACTTGTGGCACCTTAGAGAATAACTAATAAATTGGTTAGTCTCTAAGGTGCCACAAGTACTCCTTTTCTTTTTGCGAATACAGACTAACACGGCTGCTACTCTGAAACCAGTTGATATATAGACGTCCACTCTGAGTGCACCCTTTTGGCCCAAGTGGCGTTAACTCTTTTGGCCTCACAACCACCCAGCTGCTCCTCTTGGCCTGCGGGGGAGGTATGTGATACTGTTGATTTTCGAGAGGGAAGGGGTGGAAGATGTGGAACACTTGAGGGTACATCCAGTGTCAAAGCGTGAGTTTATTGACCAGTCTCAACCAACTTTTTGTCTAGAAACAGTTTTTGACTCTTCCAAAGTCATCATTCTGGTTTGTATTTTTTTAACCACTTTGTCCTTAATATTTGCCTTAAAAAAAAATCGGTACATATCCAGTACTGTCAGTTTTCAGTTCAGGACAGGGAAGGATTAAGGGCTAAAAGGGAATTTTTAAAAATAGAATGATGATGATCGCTGGTAGGTTCATTTGATATAGGGCACTCAGATGGAAATGACCTGTTTGCATTCAGATTCATGGTTTAGAGTTGAAAGGCTTCATATCTTATATCACCAAGCCCTTTAGCCATCCTGTCCCCTTCACCGTTGTTTTTAAAATGATTTTGTGAAAACGTTTGCGTTAGCTGAGATATTAAAGTAAATCTGAAAAGCACTCTGCCTGCTGGGAATGTAACAGTGTCTTGTAGTTAGATTTAGGAAGCCTTCTATCCAGAGGCTGAAAACTCTAGCTTACTTGTTTATTCTTCCCTGAAATGGGTAAATTGATAGTTCTGTTTTTGTATCAAGTTAAGAAAAACGATCTATCCAAAAAATGTACCATCAAGTCTCTTGAGCAGAAGTTAATCAGAATGATGTGGCGTGCCAGGCAGGTGGTTGGTTGAACTAAGCTATGGCTCGGAGTATTGAATAGGACAGAATTTTTGCAAGGTATTTCACAAAAGTAGTTTTCTGGAGTGTTTAAAGCTTTTGAAGGAAACCCACCTAGGTGCATGCTGTTTTTCACGAATGCAATTAGCAGTGTTTATAGATTGCCTGTTATTGAATTAACAACTGTGCTGGCCGTATCAACTCACTGCAGACCTGTTTTTTTGCTGCCAGAGACAGTGCCAGGGTTATCAACTTACACAGGCTTGGATGTGTTCCAACTATTTAATTATAGTGTCACACATGCTGCTTTTTCTAGTTTCTTTAGTTTATAAATGTAATATGGTATCTTATTTCTGTGATTAGCACTTCATTTTGGCGGTTAAACATGCTGGCAGAGCAACATTGATTCTGAAATCTATTCAGTGCTCTTTTGGGATATTTTTATAGTCTGTTATCGATTTTCAGTTATCAGTCATATAAAAACAGAATCTAAAAACATACCCCAAAATGCTTCAGCATAAAGCAAATCAGTCAATTTTTTCCTTTGTAAATTTAATAGTCAACACAATTAAGTTTTATAAAAGCCTCTACTGCTCTCATGTTTTATTTAAAAAGTGAAATGATTATAGAATCTACTTGTGGTTTTGAAAATAAATAATTTAATGGTATAAACAGATGTGATCTGTGCTAAACCTGTGTTGAAAAGAGATTAAATTTGTTATAACTTGGCATTTTAAAATCATTTGGTCTCTTATATATTATAAAAAATAACATGGAACATCTTTTAATTACAGTAATTAAAAAAGATCCAAGGTCCACATCACAAAAAATATGACTTTGCAGACGGATGGAAAAATTCAGGCTGCCTGTTCACATTCCTTATACGGTCATCAATGCACTATGCAGATGTACTTCTCTAACTGTATCTCACCTCCTGCAGGTATTCATAACGCTCCCATCCCCATGGTTTGTAAGAGGAGTGGACTTTGTACCTTGCAGTAATTGGCCTCAATGAGTATGTCTACACTGCAATTAAAAGCCTGTGGCTGGCCCTGTCAGCTGACTCGGGCTAAAGGGCTGTTTAATTATGATGTAGACCTGGGGCTCGGGCTGGAGCCCAAGCTCTGGGACCCTCCCCTTCATGGGGTTCCAGAGCCTGGGCTCCAGCCCAAGCCCAAACATCTATATTGCAGTTAAACAGCCCTGTAGCCAGAGTCCTGTGAGCCAGAGTCAGCTGACACAGGTCAGCCTCAGGGGGTTAATTGCGGTATAGACATCCCCAATAAGTCACATGGCTGAAGCAAAGTAGTAGATATTTTTTAGAAGCTAGGGTATGCTGTATTTAGTTATACCTCCAAGGGGTTTTTATTTTTACTATTTGATGCCTTCAGGTTTTATATCTACTATTGAAAAGTTAAAATTGGTTTTACGGGTATACTTATAACTGACAAGGAGCCAAGAAATAGCATAGATAAACATCTAGCCAGTTGGCCATGTATTTGATAGGATGGGAAAAATCAAGATAACTTTGTCTCTAATGGTGCTAAGGATGGGAAGTTTGAAATCCTCTTACTATATCTCTTGTCCTGAGAAGGACAGTTGAATATGGACCACATGGACTCTTGTTGATTATGAAATGTGTAAGATGGGGCCCTTTTAAAGCCACTGTATAGTAATCTGAGAACCCCAGCAGTATTGGAGGTTAGTGCAGAGCACAAGTTGTTGGAGTACTGGAGCTCTGCTAATAAAAATGCATTCAACCCATATCTTTGTGCGCGCCTAGGTATACTTCCACAAGATTTATTTGTCAAGTTAAGAGCTTGGGATAGTAACCCAATCATTTTAGAAGAATTTTCGAAAAGTGTATTGGAAACAAAATGTCAGGCATGCAGACACAAGGAAATGATACTTAGCATGTTTAAATGTGTGAAGAGAAATTGCCCATCTGAAGTCAGAGGCATGAGTGCATTGCACAGATTTAACTTACTGGTTGGTTTTCAAGCCTTTTGATTTTTCCAGTTTGTACAATGGACCTCTCTAGTTCTGGGTGCCTTTTTTCAGGTTAGAGGCTAGAGGGCTAAAATGTTTGACACTGATAATGCTGTTCTTTGATTCTCTAACCCTGCCCATTCTACTGCTCTGGAAAATCTCTCCTGTATTTTAAATTACTTTCTAAGGCTGTAACTACATTTCAAACTGGAGATGTAATTTCCAGTTCAAGGACACTGTGATAGGGTGTACTGGGCCCTTTGATCCCCTTACTGGTGGCCTTGCGGTCCAATCGTACCACCCCAAAAAAGGAGCAGTAAAGGTGCATCCTTCAGCCCACCTAGAGAGGTTGTAGGGAAGCAGTCAGGGTGCAGTAGGTCCAGTTAAAAAGTAGCTGCAGATTAGTTCCGGCAGGGACCAGAGGAATAAGGAAGGGTGATCCTTGCTGGTGGCTGGAGCTTAAGGGAGAACCAGCAAACTGGTTCTGGTGACATTTGCATTCCATAAGGAAGAAGCGATAACTTCAGCCCTGCGATAAGGGTGAAGAGGAAGGGGTTACACAGGAAGAGGCCCAGGGAATATCATCATCAGCAGCAACTATTCCAGGAAGCAACATGTGACTGCTACTTATAGGGTCCCTAGGTTGGGACCCAGAATAGTGGGTGGGCCCGGATACCCCCACTGGCAGGGTGGCCTGAGCCCCAAGAAAGGGATAAGGCTTGTTTAGAGGCCCAAGTGAAGGGCAGGTATTGGAGTCTCCAGGAAGAAAGCCCTGGGGGCATTGCTCTATACAGGGCAGACACAGACTTAAAGCTAGCCCACAAGGGCTGAGAACTGACTCCAAAGACAGGGCTGCAGATACAAATCAGGGCACTGTGATAGGCCCTGTTGTACCTTTGTTACCCCAGAAGGGGTTCCTTCATGTGATGAGCCACTGAAAACCTGCCCGGCAACAGCCAACAGGGGGCACCAGAAAAGGGCAGAGTTCTGGTTCGCACTTTGCCAACAGGAGGTGCTCATGAGAGGTGAGTGTCCCCCGTCACAATGGCATATGGGATGTAGCCATTGGTGGTACGAGGGTGTAACAATCCTGAATACATATTCAGGGTTTTAGACAGGATGGTACTTTGGGCAGCTAGCCTCTCCCCCCAATTTGCACTGCTGTGGCTCCACGCTATTTTAAGCACATTACCTCAGGTATGTTTAGAATGGGTGAGTGTCCTCAAGCTGCAATTTACACTAGCAACTCTAGTGTAGACTTACCCGAAGCCAACACATAGAGTAAGGTTTTTAAGCTCCCTGTTTCATGTTAAACCTCTACTTTTGGGCAACATCCTAAGACCATTTGGGTGATTTACCCTGGTGCGCCAACCATTCCTAAAGTCTTGAGAGCAGCCCTGGTGGTTGTTTGAAGAATTTGCTAAGTGTTAATTTGTGACTTGATGGAGTGAAGCTTGGATACATCAGTTGGTGGTGGTAGTTAATTTTTATAGCTTCATAAGTGTGCATAAAGATGAAAAAGAAATGTCCTGTCCCAAGGAATTTAGTCTTGCCTTCAGTGAGAGTAGCAACAGGCCCTATCATATCAAGGGATTAAAATAAAGAAAAGGGGTAAGGAGAAACAGCATAATGGAAAGACTGGGGTTATGATAAGTTCCTTTTTCAAAATGTGTAATTTTAACACGTTAGCCTGAGGGACAAAAGTCAGTCAAGAGGGGCAGGAATGATGGTCGCCACTGAAAGGCTAACTGGGAAAAAAAAATGAAGCTTTTACTGCTGGAACCTTTGTTTGTTTTTGGTTTGTTTGTTTGTTTTTTGAGCAGTGGAGAAGTGGTAGTGCTGATTGTTCTCAGAGCAGTAACTGGGCACCGTATATGGTTTAAGCTGTTTGTTTTTATATTATGGTCACACGATGTATAAATTCACTCAACTTCTGTCACTGCTGGATCCAGCCTTCCTGACACCTTAGACAGAGATGAAGAAAGTGAGCTTTCATTTACCTTGTTTTATCTTTCATCTTCCATGTAACAAGGCTTAAAAAAAAAAAATAATAAAGCTACACAGTAGTAGTGGTGTTAATTCATTGAGGGCTCAGAAAGGCCCACTGTGCTCCTTTATAATAGCCATTACATTCTCCTAATTAAACAGTTTCCTCAAGACAAGAGAACTGCAGAATAGCAATTGCATCGTTTTAAATAGTGTTGATGCCAATTACAATGTTGATTGAGACGAACTGTGCTTTTCTGGTTTAAAAAAAATATGAAAAGTCAGTGTTGTAATGGCTCTCTGACTCTTTGAGATAGTCCAGAGGAAATTCTGTACCTCGAGGCATAGAACACAAATAGAGGACTTAAGTGTGAGAAACTAGTGATTTCAAGGAAAACAACGTCTTTTCCTTTTTAAAAATAAAATTACTATCATCCTGACCGCTCACCCTAGCAAAAAAACCACCTGACCAATTTTCTCTACTCTTGGCAAACCATCACCAGCTCTACTCAACTGGTGAGAGATTTCCAGGATGTGGAATTCCCCTCCTTCATCTCTACATACATCACAAAAGTATTTTGTGGAAAGGTTCAGCCCCTGGTTACCAACATGCTGGACACTCAGTGGGGGAAGCTCTTTGTTTCTCCCTGAACCTTCACATCAGGACAAGTATTTTGGTGGGGGCAGGATGAGACTTCAGGGTCTTCAACCCCCCGCCCCCCTTTTCAAATAACAGGTATAGGCTTGGCAAGGAAGGATTTCACCCACACTTTCCCTTTGACTTTCTATTGAGGTCTTGGTGACCTCAAGATGCTAAGGTGCTAGGTAACCTTTGTGTAGAGAGCTGAAAGCATCATTAGCCTAACTGGCCCAAAAGTAAAGGTTCTGAGGTATCCCTAAATATTGCATAGTGGATCACTGTGTTAACAGCTGAGCCATTAGGAGGATCATCCAAATAATTTTCTGATTCTTGTTACCAGTTGTAACTCAGATGTTAATGATCAGATGGTTTTGGTTCACTAGCATGTGGACTGTTGCATGTACAAGTTGCTGCTGACCCGCTTTCTATTAGATAACTAAATAATAGGTCAGTGTGAAACATACCATGCAGCCACATATGTTGTGGCAGTTAGAAATAGTTGTAAAAAGAAATGAGCATGGTGTTTGTAGAACAAAATAAAAAAAGTGTGCTGGAATTGTAAAATCCACAGGCTGTCACAAGTATCCTAATTTCCATCATATTTGAGGTTGTCTGAGCACATGACTGGGAACCAGGAATCTTGGAATTGTAACCCGGTTCTGATATTGAATCCCTCTCTTGTCCTTGAGACAGTCATGTCAGCTTCTCTGTTCCATTTCCCCATCTTCAAAATGGAAATAATAATACTTCTCTCCCAAGGGGGTTGTGAGTATTAGATAGGATTTCAATAACATTTTACAGACGCTATTTTAAGTCATAGGATGTGAGTAAACTGAGGATACATATACCTCTGTCCTTGCCTATCTGGCATGTGAATTTGAGGGGAGAAATGTAAACATTATTTGTGCCAGAGTAATTTTAAGAAAATGAAATCTTTGCTTTTAACCAGAAAATAATAAAACTGATTAAGTCTGAAGGCTTTTTTCTAATTCTGTTTGGCCATTATTTGCTTCTAAACAGTGAGAAGAGGAGATGTCTTGGCAGCATGGAGCGGCATTCGTCCTCTTGTCACAGATCCCAGCTCTAAAGACACCCAGTCAATATCTCGGAATCATGTTGTTGCTGTTAGTGACAGTGGCCTTGTTACTATAGCAGGTACTGGAAATCCATTTCAGATCTCTCATATGGCTTTGTCAGGATTCCCCAGTGTATTTAAGTCAAAGGTAGTGAATGTTTGTACAGCAGATTTGAAGGAAGAAGCGATATTATTTAGTTATTAGCGAATAAGTGATTTACTAGTTGAAGTCCAGTAAAGATGAAACTGGACTAAGTGTGAAGTTTGGCCGATGCAACACAATTCCACTAGTTTACCAAAACAGATTGTTTGCAGGTGGGAAATGGACAACCTATCGCTCCATGGCACAAGATACCATTGATGCAGCCATCCAGGCTCACAACCTCAAGGCAGGTCCATGTAAGACGGTAGGACTTTTCCTGCAGGGGGCTAAGGACTGGAGTCCTACTCTTTACATTAGGCTGGTCCAAGATTACGGACTGGAAAGTGAGGTGAGTCGACTATATTTCTACTCAGTGTTTGTATTAGTTATCAATAACATTTAAAAAAAAAAAAAAAAAAAAAAAGCAGCCGCACAGCCTGTATTAAGGGCTCTTAAATTGGCATAAGACTACACTGTTTGGTCAGGGCAGAAATAATTGTATAAGAAAGAAATCCAGTAATAAATTTTCCTTTGCTAGTGGAGTACTAAAAGCCACGTACGTTCTTTATTTCAGCGTCTGCATAATCACAAAGCTATGCCCTCTGTTTTTAAACATGTATGACAACCTAGGTCTTGGGCACCTCAAGCCCAACAAAATCTATTCTTCAAAGGTGATCACAGTAGCAGAAAGGAGCTGAAGCATCATTAGTCACCGCTACATTGATACATGCATAGTAGTGTTAGTGCTGGTCTAAGCATTCACAACGCCAGTTGTTTCCTCCCACACAATCAAAATCTAATACCATCCTCAGCCTATTTATTACAGGCTATGGGAGAACTGACAAGACTAGTTTATATCTATTCAGCTGTGCCTCAGAAGGTGCTGGGACATAGTGTTCGCTAAATGTGCTCTTAATTCTATAGGTGGCTCAGCACCTTGCGTCTACATATGGTGACAAGGCTTTTGAGGTGGCCAAAATAGCCCAAGTTACTGGAAAGAGGTGGCCTATTGTTGGAAAACGCCTTGTATCTGAATTTCCTTATATTGAAGCTGAGGTATGTGAAAATGGCTATGTTTCTCATCTCTGTAATTTGTGATGATTATTAGTCACCCACCCTGTGAAGTAGGAGAGGGGGGTGGAGACTGTATCTGGCATGTAAACAGAAATTTATTTGAGTAAATCATGGAATAATTTTTTTTCTGAACTTTTATTAAATGCATTTAAACACATGAGCCCAGCTGCTTTTTTATATTGCAGCAAAAAAAGTGGGGCTTGCTTCATATAAATCCATTTTCTTCAATCACTTAAGCAAATTATGGCCTTGTGTGCACATATGCATAAGGCTCCATATCTGCTCCCTCCAGTGCTCTTGTTCACCTTACCGCCCCGTTTACCAGAGCTTCATGCTATTTTTTTCCCTCATTCCCACATAGGTCCAGTCCCCTTTCCCATGTCCAAACACTGCAGAACCTTACATTTATCTTTTTATCCAATTCTAATATTCTAGGTTATGTATGGGGTAAAAGAGTATGCATGCACTGCAGTGGATATGATTTCACGTCGCACTCGGCTGGCCTTCTTGAACGTGCAAGCCGCTGATGAAGCCTTACCAAGAATTATTGATATAATGGGGAAGGAACTTCACTGGAGTGAACAGAAGAAAAAGGTACAAAAGACACTTTAGAACTGGAACTTTTTTTAAGCTCTCTTGTAGAGCCCTGTGCAGGATTATTTTTTTAATCCTGCTCCCGCATTGTTTCTTGCATTTTTATCCTGCTCCCTCCCACAAAACCCGCAAGAGAGAAATTTCCCCATGCTACTAAAAAAAATCAAATAATAAAAAAAAAACAAAAAAAACCCCCACCCCACATAGTCGGTTAGTGTAAACATTCAGACACAATTTTTACCACTAAAACAATAAAACAAATCTTGCTTAAGCCATATAAAAATATACTTTAACCCCTGTTATAATGGACATCAAATCTTTCTATCCTTCGCTTAAATTTCAGAATTAAAACCTTTATTTTAAAAAAAGAAAAACTTGCTTTACGTTGCTGAAAATTCTATTTATGACAAACTGATGAGAGATTGAGTGTTTTCTCACAAATTACCAGAGTCTGTTTTTTGCCCACCCAATCCTGTCTGCAACAAAGTACGTTTAATCCACTCCCGTTATTATGGCAGTGGGTCCTGCGGGGCATGCAGAATCCCAATCGTGCTGCAGGGCTCTACTCTTGTTTTCCTTAATCAGTTTTAGTCTTAAACGAGTTTAGACATGCATTTGTTAATAGAACATTGCAAATGCCCTTTTCTTTTGGCATATGCCATTTTAAAAAAAAAGCTATCAAACCAGTTCCAGTTGCTCTGAAAAGATCAGAATCTATGGTGCTGAGCTGCGTAATTTAAAAGTGAAAGTAAAATTGGAGGTTTCATCCTGTTCCTTAGTGGACATTTTGTTCAACATTAAATTTGTCAGAAAAGTTCGAGAGACACAAAATTTGACTTGTAGGAGCGTTTCAAGACAGGACTGCTGTTCGTTGGTAGAGCTGTGGAAGGGAAGCTTGCATGGCATTTGCCCATTGTTTTTTCTTTGTATCCCTCTTATCTTCCTTCTCCTCTCTTATAAGGCTTCCTTTGTGAACTGATGACGAAGTTGGTCTTGATACCACTGTTGGCCTCACTAACAGTCCCAAAGTCATCTTTCTCTCTCCTTTCCCTCATCTCTGAGAAGCCATTGAAATCTAGCGATATGGGACCTGGTCCACATAGGGCCCAGGTGGTGAGCATCCTTCACTTTCATTGCAAGATATGTGACCAGCACCTTGCAGGATCTCACATTTACAATGCCGTAAAATGCTCCTGCAGCATGAGGAGTAGTGTCAGGAGAAAAGTGCAGTCATGTGGGCTGGCTCATTCACTTAGAGACAGTCCTGTGTCCAAGCAGGATGACCAGGTTTGAGCTTGACCTCTTGAAGAGGGCAGGACTGCATGCATGTTGTGGTTCTCTCAGCTCCTAAAGGAACATGAAGCCTCCTATTGCTCATTCACGATATCTTTTAGCCAGTTACAAGTTGTATTAAAGTTCAGAAAGAAGCTCATTTTATTCCTGCATTCTGCACCAAAAAATAAAAATTCTGCACCAAAAAATTAAAAATTCTTCACACAATATTTTAAAATTCTGCAAGTTTTACTTGTCCATAAATAAATGCAGAGGCTCCAGCATGGCAGTGCACGAAGGTGGGAGATCACCCCACAGCCTCTCCACCCCCATCCTGGGGACACAGACTCAGTGGTAAGGCTGCACCCAACCCTGACATGGCACAAGGCCTGGGCCTGCCACAGAAACACCCCGAGGCACCAGGTGTGGGGCAGGCAGGCTTAACCAGGCAGGATCCAAGTGTGGAGGGGCTCAGTGTGTGGGGATCCAGGTGTGGGGTGAGAGGATTTTGTGGGACAATCTGGGTGCAGGTAGCTCAGTGTGGGGGGATCCGGATGCACAGAGGCTCATTGGAGGGCTCCAGGTGCAGGGGTAATGGGACTCTGCTGGAGCTTCCAGGTGAAAGGGGTTGGGGCTCAGCAGGAGGGTCTGTATGAGGGGGGGTTTCAGCAGGGGTGTCTGTGTGCTTGGGGAGTGGACTTGGTGGGTGAGGGTCTGGGTGCAGCTAATTGGGGGTCAGTGCTGTGGGTGTCTGGATGTGGGGGCTCAGGGTGGTGCAGGGGTATGGGGCTCGTCAGAATGGGAGTTTGAGTGCAGGAAGCTCAGTGGGGGGTGGTCTGGGTGCAGGGGTTAGGGTCCGGAGGCAGAGGGCTCCAGATGCAGGGGTTGAGATTCAGTGAGGTGGGGTTTGAGTATGGAAGACTAGGGGGTTTTGGGTGTATGGGGTGAGGCTTGGCGGGGGTGTCTGGGTATGGGAGGTCTGGATGCATGGGGGTTGGGTGGATGGGGGAGCAGCTCCTTGTACAGTGACCCCTTTCCTTCCCCCTCCCCTCTGCAGCTGAGGAGCGATGGGGGCAGAAAGCAGGATATGACGCTGAGCTTCCTGAATCTGGAAGAGGTTTATGGGAGTGCATTTGACAGCCCCAGCCACTCCTTGCAGAGAAAGAGGAAGGTCCGTCCTCTCCTGCCTCCAGTCCAGCTGGGATTAGCAGCTGATCCTGGCTCATGGTAGGAGCCACTGGCTGGGGTGTCCCCAGCTCTGTGGTGATTTAACTCTCCGCCTGCTGCTCCGGGTGCCTTAAATGATGTACCCGAGCAGCTAGGGAGTGGTTCACAACTGCCCTTGCAGCTTCCCTGTCGGAGAGTAATTTTTCTGCGGGGAAGCAAAGAAATCTGCAAGGGACATGAATTCTGTGCACGCACAATGATGCAGAATTCCCCGAGGAGTATCATTTGAATCCTCTCAGCTGGAGGACTTGTGATGACTCTAAGCCTTTCCAGAGGGATTCATAAAAAGAGGGATGCAGTTATATCACAGATGTGTGCTAAAATGCTTGGTAAATATCCTGAAGGAAGAAGGGAAGGGTTGTTGTACTATAGCTACAGTAAACTAACTGGAAGGGGTTTGGTTAAAAATAGAGAAACAAAAGAAATTAAATTCGAAAGAAAATCATTTTGGTAAATTAGTACATGTTAGGATTCATATAATTCTATCCAAAACATTAGGTTAAGAGTGCTAAGGTTGCAAACCAGTCAGAAAACGTCAGCACTGAGATTGCATGGTAACCTTTCTCTAACCCCTTGCGCATACGCATTATGATACAGTCTTTAGTTGCATGATCACACAGTTGCATGATCATCATGCACACATTTCTCCAACAATACAAATAACATACTGTTTCTGTAAGTGTAGACTGATGGTCTCTCTCCAGCCCAGGAAGGAGTGACACCATGCCCAGTTTCTGGAGCAGCCCCTTTTTCTCAGGGCTTCATTTATTGGTCGTACCAACAGTCTTCAAAAAAAAACAACAAATAAACAGTTCAACATAAATCCAATGGCCAAACCAGGTCCCTTTCCCTTACCTCAGGACTTCATTGCGGGAGTCCCCCAGCTCTGGTAGCTCTTTCCCAGTCCTACCAGCCAGCTGTCTGGGAGTCCCACTGCTGCCGGAGCCAACCTGCTGCTTACAGCACTCCTCCCTCAGTTCTTTCAGCCCTTATCGGAATCCAGTGCTTATCAGGCAATCACCTGATCCCTTGCAAATTGCCAGGTACTTATGTATTTTTTAACATGGTTCTGCCTTAGTACTGGGCTCACTGGCCCCAGGACACCTGGCTTTTACAGGGGCATATCACCCTGTTACAGTAGCTACACATGTAGCATCTTTAAATGTGATTTTTTTTTTCATTCCTTTCTGTGCTCTATTTTCATTATGGTCCAGTATATCTTTTTGCTGTTTGGGGGTGAGATAGTTCAGTATATTATCAACACAGCATTCCTTAAGTATTCCAGGGGAGGAGGCCATTAACTTCAAAGCTAACTTAGGTCCTGATCCTCTAAAGACTTGTGTACATGCTTTACATGAAGCATGTGAGTAGTCCTGATAAGCTCAGTAGTTCTCCTCATATGCTTGAAGACCTGAAAAAGAGTTCTGCTCAAACGCTTGCCTTTTTCACCCACAGAAGTTAGTCCAATAAAAGATACTGCCTCACCCACCTTGTCTCTCTAATATCCTGGGACCAACAGAGGTACAACAGCACTGTAAACAACAGTGGAAGATATTTAATTAATCACGTGTGTAAATCTTTGCCACATGTGTGCCCTGGCTATAAACTTAGGATACACACACACATGCCCGGGAAATTTGTACTATTGGTATGTGCCATTTATATATAATCTATAGTATATTAAGTACAGTTTACTGTGAACTCTTTGTATTGGTGACTTTTATGGTATACATTGACAATAATACTAAAGATGCTACATAATTCGAATTAAGGTTGTAGAAAATAAGTGTATGCTAAGCTAATATACTGTATTATATATTTGAGAAATAGTATGTGATCATTTGATTAAAGGCTGTAAATTCTCATTTGGCTACAATATTGAAGGGAGCTGGAAGGGTCAGAGCCAATCTCTCAGGTAAATATGCATTTTATGGCCTTCCACACACGATGTTAAATACCCAAAACCCCACCCACAACTCTTAAATAAGTGAAGAATAAGATACCAATTCTTAATGAAAGGTGATTTCGTAGACTTGATCTGGAAGTGCTGTTTCTGGTGACATCACTGTGAGTTGCATGTGTGGACTGAGGGCATGATATGGCCCTAAAAATCTTTGCATTCCATGTCTTCAGTATAATTATCAATTGACAATCAACACTTGTACGTCAAAGCCAGTGATCTAGATGAAGCATGAAATGGTTCCTTATCTTAATGACCTTGTTCACTCTAAGCACTTTTTTGGCCATCAAATGCTGATATTCCTCTAAAGACCAGCAATTATAAGTATGTGAAAGGAGCCAATGAAATATTACGGTATAGAAGAAATTCAGCATGTAAATATTCAGTATTGTTCTAGAACTGAGACTTTGTTTCTTTCATATTTTAGGAAGAACTTGAATCTGCTAAAAAGTTTCTGTATTATGAAATGGGCTACAAGGCAAAAGTAGGGCAATTAACAGACAGCTCTGAAATCACTCTTATACCTTCAGATATTGACAGGTAAATGAAGTACAAATGGACCTCCCGGATAGTCCCTGGGAAGATATTTCTGTCAATCTTTTGTGTATTCCTTTTCCATTAATAATCCTATTTTGCAGATATAAAAAGAGATTCCACATGTTTGATAAAGAAAAGAAAGGCTTTATTACCATACTGGATGTTCAAAGTGTGTTAGAGGTAAAATTTCTCTTTTGATTTTTTGAATTCTTATCTCAGTTGTGTAGTATGGTATAAATCATGTTTAACTGATCCAGTTGATTTGCCTGTTGTGTTGTTCTTTTATTTAGAGCATCAGCATTCAAATTGATGAAAATACACTTCATGAGATTTTAAATGAAGTGGATTTGAACAAAAACGGGCAGGTTGAACTCGATGAGTTTTTGCAGGTGAGTGGTTTTCTATTTTAGTTGTAATGAAAGGAACACAAGAACCCTCATCTCCTTTTGCTCTGTATATTGGAAATTAATTATCAAAGCTAGATGTAGAGTTTGTACATAAAATTTTACAGACTTGCCATTCATTTTTTATTCATTATTAATCGTATATGAATTTACGTTGTCTAAAGGTGGACAATGCTTGAATCAACATTAAGAAATACCAACAATTTCTACACCACTGTTTGTATTGATCACAATGTTTCCTATACTCTGAGCCTATCCTTGTAAGGGCAAATGCTGCAGCATGTGCTTATAAGTAGGTTGGTTTTTTTAGTGATGACCATTATGCCTGGACAAAGCATTGGAGAGAGAGACTGAGGGGTTGTTTTCACTGCTTTATTAGCTTGAAGTATAACTCAGTTTTCTTGCTAACCCGGTTGCCATCCCGCACACAAATCTCTAGTTTGAGCTGGGTGGTGCTTTAAGATCCAGCCAACTAGCCTACCAGTGGGTATGGTTGCCTGACAACAGCACTAGTAATACAGTGGGGATGCAGCAGCTCACATCACAGCAACTCATCAGCCGCTAATCAAATTCTTCTGTGTAGCTCAAGTGTTGCGTATTGTGATCCCTCTCTCTAGAGATTAGCTCTGAGTGAGAGTGACTACAAAGCAGAACACTAGGCTAGCTTGAGTGTAGTAACTTGAGAGTACTAACCCAAGCTAACTGTTGCAGTGAAGAATTTCCTGAGGCTGAAATCAAGGCCCCATTGAAATCTGTAGGAATTTTGAATATTGCCTTCAGCGGGGCCAGGATTTCACCCGAAGCCTGTCCTGCATTGACAAGGGGATATACTAGTTGAGCTAGTAGGTATTATCCATCCATGACTGCTAGGAGTTTTCTTTTTAAACATAGTGTTTGTCTTCCTTCCTTCTGTTGTGTTTTTCCCAGCTGTCGGGAGGCTAAAATAGTGGGCTGTCTTCTGTACCTTTTTTTTTTTTAATTAAAGTAACCCAACTAAAAGATTTGCTGAGGGGAAAAAACAAAAGACTTCATGCTCCCCTTGACTTCTGTGAGAGAGCATCGTAAATCAGCAGATCTGAACTGGGGGCAACACAGAAATGACTAACGGTCGCTTGATGCAAACTCAAATCCTGTACAAGCATCTCCATGTAAAACCCTACCTTCAGGGATAGGGTTAGGAGCCCATCACTCTCTGTAAGTCTCCTAGCAAACTTGAGGGGCAAAACAGAGCAATACACTGCTGATCAATTCTGCAGTAGTCATTTATGTGGATTTTTTGTCCGTGCTGTGGAGATTCCATCAGGGAACAGCTGTAGTTGGGTGGTACATGCTGTCAGGAGTCCTAAGAAGCTGTTTGAGGCCACGGTGCCTAGGCAATGCAAATGGGCGAAATACCCCTTATCCCCCATCCTCCCCCAAAGAATTCCCAAGCAACTCTGAAACTAAAGTAGTTTTTCCTATGCAGAAAAAACCCTCCTTAGGTCCAGACAGTCTATCCTGTAGTTTGTCGAGGTATTCTTTCAGTAGTAGAGGGCTGAATCATGCCTGTTGCTTCCTTCAAATTAGGCATGAGCCACCCACACATCTGAGGGCACAACTTGGCCAGCCGCTGCACGTTAAAACAATAGCTTTTGTTCATGCTTAATAGGACTATTGATTAAAAGCTTCACTGAAAAAGTATCGGGGGCAAGAAGCTGCAGGTTCAAAGTGTGGTGTATGCCATCCACATTGTCCTGCTTAATTTCTGAATGATCTAAAGAGAGAAGTGCATGAAAGGAGGACATTAACGTCAGTTTTCTATGCATCTTTCTGCAAATGCTTTCCAAAAAAAAAAAAAAAAGAGAAGGCAATAAAGATACCACTAAATTGTTTGCCTCCAACCATTTGACTCCCCTCACATGAGCAGTTTTTGTTTCCAGCCAGCCAGGTCTGTTTTTGTAGAGCATTACTGGTCAGGTATTTCAAATGACTGCCAGGTCTTTCCTGAATCAGGGCAATGATGAATGCCGAACATGTGATAAATTAATGCTGGGGATTTTGGTCAATGTCAGCCGTTTCTTCACTGTGTCAAGTTAAACAAACAAGATCAAGGCAAAGGAAATGGTAATTGTCTCTCTGGAGATGAGCTGTAGATAAGAGCATTCTTGAATCTAAATGCAGAAAATTTTCACAACTTATGTCCAGCATTCTAAAAAGGGAGGATTTATTTGCCTAAAACATAGTCACCAAAAAAACATTTAAAATAAAATGGAAAAAATAGTCCAGTGACGACATCCTAATATATTTTCTTTAAAAAAAAAAAATCACACATCTTTTCAGGCAATTGAGAGAGAGCCCACCTTTTTATATAAAGTTTCAACTGGGGAAGAAATTTGATTTTGCACTTTATAAACAGAACTCTCTCCATTTCAGAGTATGTTATGCTGTAACTTGGTTAGTTGGGGTGCACTATAATTAAGAAAAAGAAAACTGGCAATTAATCATGCAGTGTTTATTGTGCTCAATACTCTTTAGAGGTTGTCTGTTTTGTGGTTTTAATACTTCCAAAATGTGAATGACAGCACTTTTTGCATATTTTTAAAAACTAATTATTGGTGGCTTCTAGTTTGTCCTCTGTGTTTCAAAAATGCACCGTAAGCCACATTTTGAAACGGATTCCTTAAAAAAAAAATGAAAATAAATGTTTGAAATCTGGTTACTGAAGTCATAGGCCTCAAAGCTTCAATAATCAGACCTTTGTACATTTGGGCTGAATGTCTTCTATGTATGTGGACAGCATGTAGCATATTGTGCACTACTATAAATTAAGTTTTAAAATAACAAGTAAAAAAGGTAACAAGTAATAAAACAAACCTTTGATTTTTGCCACCAAGGTAATTAAATGTGTGGAACTTACTTAAATGGTGGTAAATCTTTTTAAATGGATCTATTAGGATTCATGCTCCTTTTGTGTTTGCTTTCTGAAAACTTTCATTGGATTACTTTCATAAAACTTTCATTGGCAGAATGTTTGTGGAAACTTATGTTTGCAAATACTTGTGGAAATTTGTACAGTATTTGAATGTGTGTCAAGGCGCTTGCTCACTTATCCAAGTGGGGAACAGAGCACTGCCATGTGATTTTTCTGACCAGTTGCAAATAGTCAACAATGGATGCTTTCAGAAACTGTTTGTTGTCTCTCTAATGAGTCAAAAAGAGTTAGGAGTTTTTAAATAAAGAATAGTCATGAAGAAATCATGATGCTCACAGATATATCAAAAACAGAAGCAGAAGCTAAATTCATTAGATACGTTGTTACAAAGTGTTTGTTTGCTCAGCTCTAGTCTAGTCTTTAAGAGAAAAGTCAGATATCACTCAAATCAATACTGGAGGAAGGAAGATAAAAAAGGATGTTTTCCTGATTCTTGTAGAGTAAGACCTGAATAGAAGAACATATCAGCATCTGGGTAGCTAATGCAGTTGTGATCACTAGTCTGTTACATCACAGACCAGTTTCTTGACTGTGTCGACTGGCGTATTTCCACTGGCGAGAGTGGAACTATGACAATTTACACCAGCTGAGAATCTGGCAGATCTTTAACATTACTGTGTAGATATTTGGATATTTTTTGGACAGCAAGTACTGTTCAAGGGCCCAATGCTGCCTTCACTTACATGGACCAGAGGCTGTGAAACTGTAGGTGGAGGCCACAGAAGACAGGGGAAAGAGCAATTAAACAGGAGGAGGAGGGACTGGATGAATTGGTCCTCTGTGGCATGCTCCCTTTGGGGCCAGACAGATTTTTCTAGCAGAAATTCTCTTGGAGGTTAATTATCCTCCAGGTCACCAGGTTTGTGTGGGCCCAAGTCTACCTGCGATAGTTTTGTAAAAAGGGAAGAAATCTGAAGTGAGGTGACTATTTAGCTTCTGTTGAGAGGAAGAAATATTTTGTAAATGCCAATTGCTTTTTGTATTAGAAAGTCTCTGACCAGCTGACTACATGTATTTTCAAGTTCAATGCGGATCTTATCCATCGATTTTTAAAAACAAAAATCTAAAGTCTAACACTAGAGTATGTTCATTAAGGTAATGCTGAGACTCCAGTTTCAAGGACTTAAATGCAAACTAGTTTTAAAAGTCTAAAGCAGTGTTTCCCAAACTTGGGACGCCGGTTGTTCAGGGAAAGCCCCTGGCGGGCCAGGCCGGGCCGCTGCTTCCCGCAACCCCCTTTGGCCTGCAGCGGTGAACTGCGGCCAGTGGGAACCGCGATCGGCCGAACCTGCGGACGCGGCAGTTAATCAAACCACCCCGGCCTGCCAGGGGCTTTCCCTGAACAAGCGGTGTCCCAAGTTTGGGAAACACTGGTCTAAAGAAATTTGGATTTAGAAGAATCGTGGAAGTCAAGTACACTATCACTAGAATAAGAGTGCTAAATGAGAAAGATACCTTGCAGGGGCAGTGGTAGATCAGGAACCATGTTCTCTTTTCTACCTTTGTGACTCTTTTCAGATTTAAAAAGAATTCACACGCATGAATTATCTTGCAAGCTTGATTGTAATGAATGGCTTTAGAAAGCCATGGGGTAGGGGGGGGTCTGCTGCACTGTTATTACAAATATATCACATCAGTAACTTGTACATGTCCTGCAGCCCATACACAGGCAAAACTACCATGGGCCACAGTGGAAAATGTACATTTAAAGGGTGGCACAATCCAGCCCTAAAAAGCAATACCAACCATTTTGTTTAAAACCTATAATAATAGCATTATTTATTGTGTTTTAATCTTGCTACTGGTTTGGACAACATACTTCATTAACTCTGGCATTGTTTACACTGGAGATTTGTCTCAATTTCAGCCGTTGGTAGCAACCCATCAGGGGAAGTTGCAACCGTTCCAAACCCCTAGGATAGACAGTGTACATAGCTACAAACTGATTTACACCAGTGCAGTATATCCTAGTTTCAAGCAGGGGTAGGCTGTACCAATGGAAATAGCAGCTCAGAGCAATTTCCCTTGTCTACATGATGGGTTTGCTTTAGTTGCAGCTACCTTACTGGTTGGTCACAAATGGGTAGAATCCCCAGTGCAAGAAAGACTTCAGTCTGTGGGGTTAGTATCTCTTTAAGTGTTGTCCGGCAATTAAATTTGGCTACTATCATTAATATGCTGTAAACGTGATTTTTTTTAAGCTCATGAGTGCTATTCAGAAAGGATATGTGTCTGGAAGCCGATTGGCTGTACTTATGAAAACTGCTGAAGAGAACCTACGTGAGAGAGTTGTTATTCCAGTGGATCGAAGTGGTGGTGGACTGTGAGTTTGAGAAGTACAAAACCTGCTTACAGCTACCAGAGAATTTGTCTGTGTAGCTGCCTCGTTCAGTGCTGAAAAATATTCCAATGTTTTCAAATGTCTGTTTGTTCTAGTGAATTGTATCTGGTGGTCAGGGTATACAAAAACACACTGATACATTTATTTTTCCTTATTTTCTGTGCTGATATTAATACTCCAAAATGTGGCCTTTTGGATGGGACATGCTTTAAAAGTTGAAATTATTTGCAGGAATTCAGAATAGAGTCTGCAAAAGGCTTGTTCACAGACACTACCTTTCACAACTTTGTTAAGCTTTTAGATAATCTTCCCCCTTAAAAAGAAATGGTGCATAGAAAGTGACTGCTTCCTAAGATCCAGTCACTAAAAGTATTCTGCATATGTGCAAGACCATATGTGTTCAAAGTGCCTGTCCAGTAAAAGGAAGAGAGGAATCATTTTGGTGGGGGAAGGGGGAATGTTCACATTTAGGTTTCAGGAGGATGCCACAAAGAAATATCTTGAGCGCTGCCTAAATTAAACGTCCTGGTAAGGAATCATAGTTATATTTATGAAATATTACATAGATAGTCACTTCAGTACTTCTCAATGTTGTTCTCATTCAATGGCACCAATTTCATTGCCAGACAGATTTCTGGCAATAAAAATTTGACAGCATAAGACTGGAAGAGCACAAGATTGGACCAAAAAAACCAAAAATCTCATAGATGAGTTATAATTTAGAGTTAAAAATGTATGGGTACAGCTTTCACTCCTCCCAGTGAAAACCCTGCTGTCTTTAGTATATGCCATTGTCTAGCAGGTATTGCAGTCTACTATAAAGTGTCAGACTGTTTTTGTACTTTTAGATAAATACTGAAAGTATGTAAAACAAGAACTTTGCCATAGTGCACTAATCCTAACCACTTAATATTTGCAAAATGTACACTTAAATGGGAAAGTTACTTTGCATTCCAGCAGGCCTTACTGAAATGTGGTAAGGGCTATTCGCCTTTGCATTAATTTGCTGAAAGAGCCAGTTTTGGACCATTTATTTGAGCCATTCTCAACAAATGCTCCACCTGGCTATTTACCCTGCGACTCTTCCTATTATTAAATTGGCTATGATCAGCATTAAGATCAGATGGAGGATTTCTGCCTGATCTGTGGTAGGGAGGGGAAAATGAATGCATATTTTATTGGTGTGTCTCTTTCATAATACTCCTTTGAGTATAAGTATAAATGAGTATAAATACCAGTTTACATATCAAACCAGAAGCCTTAAGTTTAAAATGCCACCACATCTGTACACAACTAAATGCAAAATCTGATTAATTTTAATCCTGTTTTGAAAATTCTTTAACATGATGCCAAGTTAATATCCTGCAAGCAGTACAGGTCTGAAAAATAGACAATTAAAAAAAATTCATATCCAAAGTATATAGGTGCTGAGGACTTGTAGTGACTATGATATTAGTGCTAACTATAGGTGGTGGTGGTTGAATATTTTGGTCTGACAAGTTTCCAGCTATTAAAACTGTATCTATCTAAAAATGGAAGGAGGAAAAACCCACCTGAAATTCTTAAATGAATATAGAGCACTTTGTCTTCCCCCCAAGATTTTGCTTAGATTGTCTTCTAAAAAGTCCCAGGTTAAAATGATTTTAAATGATTTTTCGTTATTAGATTTTCCTAACATTAAGATGCTTTGTACCTTATTGTACACATCGCAGTGGGGAACTAACTTTTCTTGCCTTTGAGACTACTGAGCACTCTTTAGTATGGCTCAATCCATGTGAATTAAGTCCTTGTGCACACTTAAACTATATGAGGTCAATTTATGAACAAAAAGGTCATAGGATTGTTTCTCTATCAAGCTTTTGCATTGAAATATGTCAATATACACAGGATAAAATGTATATCTGTATTTTTGAGATATTAAGCTATTTGTGTCAAATGTCCTTTCAAGGGAAAGAATGAAGAACACAATAACAATTTTGCCACATATTCCAGAACTGGGAGGAAATCAAGGTACAATAATACAGGTTTGTTTTATATTTTTCAAAAAGACATTATGCTACCAATAATTTTTAAAGTGTAATGGCTACAAGTGACACAAGAGGCTTTTTCAGGTCAGGCGAAGAAAACCATTGTATTTAACATATTTGTTATGGTTCAGTACACCTTTTAAAATAGTTCTCCCTCTACTCCCTTAATAAGTTGTACAATTAAGAATGATAATTGAGGTTTCACTGTAAAGCCTAGACTGTCTACTACATACCCACTCCTTGCTGTTCTTTTGCTTTACTAATGTAAAGATAACATGCAGAATGTAAAGGGATTTTCATGGCTGTGTGCCTGTCCTGTTATATTGATTTACTTTGAATTTTAGCTGCAATAAATGTCTTAGCCCTCTGCTTTTTTGGTTTCTTGTGGCACAGTAGAATGTGTATAAATACTTACTTTGTACAAAATAAAAAGTTGCGTATGTTATTTATACTGGTTTAAATAGTAAAATGAAAAAATCCAGAATTATTTGATTTCATCAACACACTTCTTTATGTTTTGAAAAAAGATTATTTCATGATTATTGTTGAGGTCAATTCAGCTGTAAAATTTCATTGTCCTGTATTGTTCTAATGTAGTGTGAAACAACTACTGTTTAAACAAAAACTATAAGTTCAATAGTGTCTGTGGGAGGGGGGAGAGATGTATACTGCATATTTTTCCATGTGGCACTTTTATGTATTGTGTTGGTTTATTATTCTAGATTGGACTGTTAAATACTGTGTTTGAGGCTGGGTTGTCATTTTTATAACTGTCTCAGTGTTTTATTGCCATTATTTATTACTTTTGATATACAGAATGAGCGCATGCATTTATAGAGCAATAAGAGAATATATTTAATGTGCCTTGTTTTTAACTGAATAAGAACTGAAAGCATGAATCAATAAAACTGATTAAAATGGTACACTCACAGGTACTTTGATGTTACTGGCAGTTACAGAAATAACTTTGCTTAGTCTTAAACAAGTTTAGAATAAAGGTGCAAAGTAGATACTTTTTAGTAAATAGTATATTTAGCAAATACATGTCATTTAGTTCAGAATTCAGTGGTTTTAAATCATAAAAGTTAATACAGATTTATCATTATCAGGTAGATTCATTTGCTGCTGAAATACAGGTGAGATGTTCTGTGAGTATCCTATTTTGAAAACTCATACTAAAAATACAACTAGCCAATTTTAACAGGAATTTCGTTTAACCAAATCTTTTCAAGCTCAATCTTCCTATGCACAATGATAAATGTTATCATAACTAAAATAAATAGAAATGACTGGAAAAGATTACATACAAGATCCATTTTGATCATCTTACATGTCAAGTTAGTCTAGGGTTGCCAAGTGTTGATAAATGTTCTTACAGAAAAATGCTATATATTTTCATTGTCAGTAAATCAGAATCGCTATTATCAGTTCTAACACAAATTTTATAATGCCCGTATTATTTTATAGGTTTTAATTTAGTCATGTGGCAGGGATAGCCTATATTTTCATTTAGCCATGCTGCATGCTGCAGGGGTGAAAACCAAAGCACTGTAAAATATACAGAACTGTTACCTCCAGAGTGCAATTGCAAAAGATTAAAAACATTATGCATTCTGCCTTGTATAAATGATTTGTCAGAAAACATTTACCATAATACTTTCTCAAATACTTTGCAGTCCTAAAATTGCTTAGGAGTGTGATCCTGAATCCCTTCCTCAGGCAAAACTCCCATTGAAATTAATAGGATTCTTGCCAGAGTAAGAACTTTAGCCCTCTCTTAGCATTAAATATATGGAGAAGGTGCAGATTTGTTGTAGATAAAATCGGTTGCAGTGAGCATAGAAATATGATATGGAATATCATAGCAACATTAATATTTTAGTGTCAGTGCTCAGACTGGGTGATTCCTATGTCAAATGTGAACTGATTGCATTTGATTAGAGGCAGCAAAATATTGAGAGAAAAACACGTCTTCGACAAGGATGTATCTTTGTTGCTTAAGTGAGATATTTGTTTCTGCCCCACTAAAAATCAGGGGCTTGTCATGATTTCAGATTTTTGTTTCCTTTACATTTTATCCCTTATTCCTCTAATTAGTCACCAGAGTTGTGAATGTATATAGAGTGGTACGAGAGCTTCGGTGACACTGCAGGATATTTGCACAGGTAATGTCACAAGAAGGTTGTTGGCTTCACTCCGGAACCAGTGTTCAGTTTATGCAAGAAACCAATGATATGGGCAAATTGCTGGGCTCATCTTTGCTCTTCATATTTCATAGATAGAAGCAGAGACTAGTACATAGATATCGTGAGCTCAGTGGCAGGCTCCTTTATTTATCCCATTAGCTTTTTCACA